>NC_064861.1:12432023-13097023 GCF_024139225.1 Suncus etruscus
TTTAATGTGTTGCTATGTTTTGTGTTCTATTTATCCTTCAATAATCTATTGAATAGTAGCTAGAATAATAAAGACAATGGCAATGCAAAAACAATATTCAGTTAAGTCCTTTTATGAGATATATTGTAGTTGATATTTTTTGACCTTTCTTAAGGACTAGCAATATAAATCTAGTATGCTTATAAACCAACACAGTTAAGGAACATGAAATTGTGTCTATCAAAGCAATTTAAAAATGATATAAATGCTGCTTAATGGAGCAGCACTGAAATCAGTTGAAGGTGAAGCTGATAGATGTATACCATGATATTTTTAACATTGGAGGAGAAAAACATTGGAGGAGAATAAATATTGAGAAATGACAATCAAAATCAAAGGCAAAATAAAGGCCAGGACCTCCTAAACAATTTTTTTCATAGCCATAATTTAATCTTACATTTAATCTTGTCTCCGTATTTTATGGCTTAATAGTATCTGTTCTTAAACAAATCACTTTAAAAGACATTTCATTTCTCAGAGAATTTTTCTTCACACACTCTCAAAAATAAACTTTTAATTTATGAAGATATTGAGTGTGAGTGTCATGGTATATTAATTAATTAATCAATTAAATTCCCAATACATCATGAAATATTATGATTTAATAGTGTGAAGACTTATAATGTTTTATTGAAATATTTCCAAGAATTAAAAATAAAATACATGAAACAGCAAAGGAGGAGGGATAAAATAGAGATTGGTTCTACTGAAACATGATCTTATTCAAAAAGCCCTTATTTTAAAATGATAAATAGAATGAATAAAGAACGAATGCTTCTGGAAGACAAGAAGTTAGGGGAAAAGGCCAGGTAGACAGAATAATAGTATAATAATCCTCTGAAGCAAAAGACCAGAGAGAAAATAATCACATACTTTGAGAAATTCCTATTTCAATTAAACAAATACCAAAGTAAAACATAACAACTGTTAGTAGTCAATAAGTTCAAAAGAGCTCTCCTATACCCAGCTACAAACATTAAACCTCAGCTAAATTTTTAAGATAAAAGAAACATTATTACAGTTTATATGATCATTTAAATATGAGGGCTTTATGGCATATAGGAATATCACAAAGATTCAACTCAAAGTGAGACATAGTTTAAAATTATATCATCTTCAGCAAAACAAAGGTTAGAGTAACCAGAAGAAACAATTCAGAAAATATAATCTATCATATAGTAGAAATCACAGTAAAATAGGTTGATAATTCATATTCATGGTAATAACACTGGCATCAAAAACAATAGAATAGCAGTAATAACAAACCATAATGAAAATATGGCCATACTGTATATATTTCTTATTAAGATATTATCTCTGGCATTGTAAATGCTGCCTTTTAAACATGAAATACTTCTAATAAACAGAAGAGAAAAGGGATATTTTTGTCTAATGTTAGATACTAATAAAACAAAACATACACTAGTTAAATGAGTTCACATGCTCAGTTTGGTCTATGACATCTTTTGGAAATCAGTTACTAGTTGTCCTAGTTTTTGAAATAGGTTATTACCACCTCAACTATCAATTGATGCAAAGGACAGTTTAATTGTTAAGGAGATCATAGTAAAACCTCACTTCCTAGCATGTGGATTTATTCCGTAAATAAGATACCCATTCACTAATGTTGTTTTAGAGCATACAGAGTGTTTTAATAAGCATGGACTTACTTAGCTGCCATATTTGTGAATTTGATGGCATTTATTCATTTTGAAAGCCCTACATTGACAGGATTGAATGACCTCTACTATTACTTTACTTAGGAAAAGGTGAACCAAGAGAACAATGCAGGTTGTAAACTGTTAGCTTTAGATTGAGGAGAGGGTTGTTCTTTCTCATTTTAAGTCTGTGAAACAAATAAAACATTAAAACTAAATTTAATCAGAAATATATTTAAAGTATAAAAATAAATATTATTACTTTCTTTTTTATTTTATTTATTTTTGTGGGGGTCACACCAGGTGATGCTAAGGGGTTACTCCTGGCTATGCACTCAGAAATAGCTCCTGGCTTGGGGGACCATATAGGACGCAGAGGGATAGATCCATGGTCTGTCATAGGTCAGCCACTTGCAAGGCAAACGCCCTACCGCTCTGCTACAGCTCAGGCCCTTATATAATTACTTTCAAAGATATTTCTATTTGAAAAAAAAACTTGAGTTAAATTTTATATTAGCCAACCCAAATTTAAATGCACTATATATTCAGTACATATAAAAATAATAGTATTCTATTTAACAAAAAGCCCTAAGATGAAAAATAGAAAATTATCACTTTCCTCTGCTTTAATCCCTAGAGAAAGCTTATTTCCTCAGTAGCCATCCACTTTATTGAAAATTCTACCCATAAAGATGGATAAATAGTAATTTCACATTAGTATCTGACTTGGAAATTGGTCAGGATGCTAAGGTTATAATATGTATGATAATACATATATACATAATTTGCAAAACATTATGAATCAAATAAAATAGTCTATATATGTTCCTTAACATTTATGCTAAAATGAATTTATGATTAACATCATAAATTGAGATGAATCTATGAATTAACATCTCTAAAAATAATTGACAAATACATAAACTTGTAAATCTTGGCTTTTTCTTTGGGTTTTGATATCATCTTGGTGCTTTTATTTTAGTGGTTTTTATTTTTTAGAAGAAAGAAAACAATGAACTATAAAGATTTATAGACTATGTCACAAGATTCTTAAAGATTGCCTTTTCCTTCAGATTGCTTCTTTTATGAAAACATTTTTCTTCCATGCCCCAATAAAGGTATTTCTCCCTATTGTTGGAAAAATTATTTTATTTTCTGTGTGAGATTTTGAAACTTTCTTAATTTGGATTTACACCTTGGAAAAACTAGCACAGTTTGCACAAGCACACACACAGTACAAATAATAATGCCTTGCTTTATAACCCTATCAACAGCTTTGGCCACCCTTCTTTGAAAGTAGGCATAATTGAAAAAAGAAATTTTAAAATCTTCCATAGGTCTAATGATAGATTCTGAAAAACTTAACATTGAAATACATTTATTTCCTGAACTTTTTCATCTGTTAGCTGTACTGGATTTTTGAGAACTGACCTTTCATGTGTTGCACACAATATAGAATAACCCAAAGTAGCAATTTTTTCAATCAATGTTTGTGTAAAATACATACTGCAAATGCACTATATGAAATACTTTCAAGTGTACATTTTAAAATGATTGTAAATGTATAATTATGTGAAATATAAAGTGTAAAATTGCATTGCTACACATATGGCATTTTCATATCTAACCATACATGTGTTTTCTTTTTGAGCACATACCCAGGAGTAATCCCTGAGCATTACCGAGTGTGGGCCCAAAAACAAAAACAATATGTAAAGATGTTTATAATAGTCTTGACTTTTACTCTGGATTAAATGTCCTCAATAAATAATAGAATTAATTAGAACAAGTTATATTTCTACTCAGCATTAAATACCTTGTCTGATTTTATTTGATAAAATACCCAATATTTTGCGACCATTTAGCAAACTAATTGATTTGAATGGAGAAATCAGAATAAGTGAAACTTTTAAAGATGGATTTCATTCTATCATCTCACTATAATTGAATACTTTTCTCAGTAATCATCTTAGAGGACTGATAGATTGCCTAGCATGCTCTCCTTGTGCCCTCACAGATATAGCATTGTTTGAAATACAATAAATATGATTTATTAGTGAACTGAGCTTAAAAACTATTGGGTAGTAAATTCATGTTGTGGGTAAGACACATCCTGTGATCCTTTGGAGCTACTCCTCCCTGTGTGGTGCTCTACTCATTATACTCAGCTGGGGCTGTAAGGATCTGTGGAGGTCCCCAATATATTTCAGGGTGCCACTGGTTAAAAATTGTACAAATGAGGAACCATGGACCACTACTAAAATGTAAGTGATCTGACAGGGGAAAACAAACAGGAAAAGGGTTGACAAACTTTACTCTGTGTTGTTCCTGCCAGTATTTGGGGCACCCTGAGCCCCTGGGATTAAAACATGTCCCAATAAGCAAAGCACATCACCAACCTGTCAGGAAATCAAGGTGGCATCTTCAGGGTAAAATTTACAAAATATAACCATTGTTTTGCATAGAAGAGCTAAAATCAAACATAAACTTCATACTTAATTTATTTGAAATTTTTTTTATTTTTTGTATTGTGGTGGGGATTCAAACTAGCTCAAGGCTTACTCTTAGCTCTGAGCTCAGGAATTACTCCTAACTGTTTAGGGGTAAAATTTGGGGAATCTAGAATAGAATCTGGGTTGGTCATGTGAATGGCAAGTGTCTTCCTTACCCATGATATTATCACCCTGGTTCCTTTATTTGAAAATTTTAATGAGATACAATTTACAAAAAAATGTAGCCTTACAAATCAGAAGTTGGTACTTTATTTATTTATTTATTTGCTTTTTGGGCCACACCTGGTTATGCTCATAGGTTACTCCTGGCTATGCTTTCAGAAATCGACCCTGGTTTGGGGACCATATGGAACACTGGGGGATAGAATCGAGGTCAATCCTAGGTTAGCATGTGCAAGGCATGCTAATAAGGCATGCTTGTGCCACTGCTTCGGCCCCAGGTGACTCTTTTTCTTTCAACATTTACACATATATTTTAATTAATTTTTAATTTAATTGTAGCTAATCTCTAATTTTTTTCCATTTTATAGAGTCTGGGGGAAGAGACTTTAGTCCAACTTGATTTTCCTGGCTCTGTAAGAGAAATATGTTATAGAAAATAATAATTATCTTCCCATCCAAAGTGATATATGCAAGAAAAGAAAGTTAATTACCACTCAATTCTTTTGTCACATACATAGAAAAATTGTATAGCTTTTAAAAACCAAGCTCCATTTCTCATTTATAATTTTTAGAAAGACATCTCTCATACATATTTAAGACAAAAATCATAAAGGGCTAGTGCTTATGTATAACTACAAAAAGTAGTTTGTATAAACATGGAATGCTGCTAATCAAATACATTTTTATTTAGCATATTTATCAGTTAAATATATCCATCTATCACCAAATTTTATCATTTATATGATAGTAAAATAAGTAAAAATTGATCAAACTATTAAATCTGATACAGACAATTTCTAATGAAAATGTTTTACAATCAGAGGCTTGAGGAATAATTTAGGGTCTAAAGTATTTGACTTGCATGTAGCTGTCTCTGGATTGATACCTGGCACCACATTTGGTCCCATGGAACCTCTGGCAGATAAGACCCAGACACCTCTGAAAACAAAAATGTATAATCATTGAAAATGGGCTGGAAAATATCCCTGAATGTAGAGCCAGGGTAAATCTGAGCATAGCTGGATGTTAGCCTCCAGATATATATAGATATATAAAAACATATTTAATTATCATAAGCTATTTATAGATAAATATATATGATATGACCTTTTGGGGGGTGTCAACACACTGGTGACGTTCAGGGATTACTCCTGACTATGCCCTCAGAAATCGCTCCTGGCTTGGGGGACCAAATAGTATGCCCTGGATTGAACCAAAGTTGGTCCTGGGTCAGTTGAATGTAAGGTATATGCCCTACCACTGTGTTACTGCTTCGGTCCCTCTGATATGCACTTTTGTATGTTGTTGCTAGACATCGTGGCAAGGATTCTTCCTGAAGCAGATATGATAGTTTTCATGTCAGTGACATCACTTTTATCATGGGACCTATATACAGCCAATAGTTCGTTTTTATTTATCCTGTGAAGAGAACATGCCCTCTGTGAAGAAAAGATGCCCTTCAAACTGAAAGAAGGGATCTTGACAAATTAAATATTCACACTTTTGGAGAGTAGTTAAAGTAATCCGCGCATATTAAATTGGAAATTTGAGAATTAGGAAAAGAGCTAATAAAGGAAAGGCTAGACCTGCCTTTCTTTGTGAACATTTTTAACATAATTCTCACAAAAGGACTTATGCTCACCATCCAAGCACAGGTAATTGCACAATATCAAATTGAAAAAAATAAATCAGTCATTTTAATTGAACATAAATGTTCTTTTAAATCCAATTTATGGAACAAAAGTTTGTGGATATCAAGGGCAAATAAATATTTACAAAAGAATGTAAATATTTATTTACATTTATATAGCCATTATAGTTTACAATAGTAATAAAATGTATATGCAATGTTATAAAATGTTTCTTATACTATTTGATTTTCTACATAAAATGCATTTGACTTTATCTAAAAGTAATACCCGAAGCTACTGCATATATTAGACTGTATTGCTGTAAAGCTTGAAAACTAAAGAGAAAATTCCATTTTATTACTAGTCAGCTTTGCTATTTAGTTTCATTTCTGATTCAATTTGGGAATCTCTATTAAATAAAAATATTCATTAGATGAATAGGAAAGGCATCTAAACTTTTTTTTTAATTTGGGGAAATGGTCATGCCTGCAGTGCTCAGAAATTAATCCTGATTCTACACTTAGAATTAAATTTTGTCAGGGGCCAGAGTGGTAGTATAGTGGTAGGGTGTTTGCCTGCAAGTGGCTGACCCAGGACAAACTCGAGTTCAATTCCCAGCATTCCCATATGGTCCCCAAAGCCAGGAGCAATTTTGGAGTGCAGAGCCAGGAGTAACTCCTGAGCACCAATGGGTGTGGCCAAAAAAACCCCACCAAAAAAACAAATGAGATTTCTTTTGTCAGTGTTCAGGGGAACCATATGGGATGCCAGGAATTTGAAAAATCCGGACGACCCGACCCCCCAGTTGCCCAGCACAGAATAGTGAAAAAGGCACGTGCTCAGCAAATTGCAGGCAAGTTCCAAGTTTAATCTGATCGATCAGAGGTTCGAAACATGCTCAGAGCAGAGCAGAGGTTGCGAACCCCAAGGTCTGAAATCAAGGGGTTTTTATACAGTTTTCAGGTGGGCTGTGTTATTTTTACAGAGGAAACAGGAATGGGCTTTGATATGGGGGAATCCGGAGGTTTTGGGGGTAGGTGTGAGTAGGGTCCAGACTTCAAGTCTCCAAGTGAGCGGGATCCAGACATTAAGTATCCAAGATGTCTTCAGGATAATTAATGCAAGGTCTGTAAAACCATGGGGAGCCAGCAAATGGATCAGCACCTGTAACTCAGTAGATAAAAGACAAGCAGGTAGTTAACACAGAGGGGAGGGTGAGGGGGGAACATTGCATTGCATGAGAAAGAGACAGACAACTCCCATCAGGAATGTGTAGGGGAAAATATGTTTTTCACTTCTTTCATTTCCCACTCCTTCTTGTTAATAATTCTAATCTTAGAATTAACACAGAAGTAACCGAAGTAACCACTGCTAGCCAAGAACATTGAAGGGATTTTGGGCAGACGGTTTCTCTTCTGTAACTACTTCCTGCTGAGGTGGGGCGGAGTTGGTTTCAGGGGTTAAGTTCAAGGTGCAGCAAGTGGTTACTCAGAGTTTTGTGGGTACTTCCTGATATTGCTGTCTTAGCACCATTAGCTTAACTTCCCCCACTTGAGTGCGGATAAAAGTTACAACTCTGTTTACGATACAGGGTCCTACTGCAACTACTAAGAGTACACTTAGCAGTGGACCAAGTAGAGGCAGGAGGTAGGGGAGGATTCCTCCCCATAGAGACCATAACGGTTGATCATAGAGTTCCTCCCTTCGCTTTGCTAATTCTTCCTGGTGTTTCTTTATTCTGTCTCGTACTATTCCGGATTTATTAACATAAAAGCAACATTCTTCTTGTAAAGCTACACACAATCCTCCTTTCTCGGCTAGGATTAAGTCCAGTCCCCTCCGATTTTGCAGGACCACCCGGGCGAGTGAGTCATGATGGTCTTGTAGGTCCTGGATAGACTTGTAAACCTGCCGGATGTCTGAGGCCAGTCGATCAGATAACTTATTATACCGGTCCAATGAAACTCCTAACCCTGCAGCTCCCATTCCTAATCCTCCGACCACCCCTAACGCAGCCAGCAGGGGTAGTAATACTACAGCCCTACGAGTTCGGTGTCCTCCCAGGAGGTCTATGCTGGGAAGAGGGACTGGTTCAGTTCCTGGGAGAACATCAATGTTGGGTAGCAGGAAGGCAGGTGCACAAATGCCTGTGCTATTTCTGGGTAACACTGGATAAGCCAAATTTCCTCCACAGACCCAGACCTGTCCTGGGGGGAGGCATCCCAAGTCCAAAGAGACTTCGGAGATGTTAGAGCACCTTGTTGTTGGTACTTGCCCTAAATCTATGGTTAGTGAGTAATTTCTAACATAGCAAGTGGAGGAGTCAAATTCCTGAGGGATTACCTTAAAGGGCTTGGTATAGGTGCAGTTTGAAAAGCTACTTATATTTGGTTTAGGCACAGGTATTGCTAATGGCCAATCGTTACTCATTTTCATGCATAGCCAGCAGTCAGCCGCTAAGCTTGGGTTGGTTTGATTTAAGAGCTTGTGAGTGTACTTTAGAATGTCGTGTATATTTGAATCCAGATCCTCATTTAGCACCCTAGCTTGAAGGGAGGGGTGCTTGGGCCAGTTTGGCATTAGGTTATAAACTTCCTTTTCGGCCCATTCTATGGCTTCCTTTTCTTTTTCTTGATCTGTGGGCCCTCCCCCATCTGATATATGTAAAGGGGCTTTTAGAGGCCAGCAGACCACATCTCCAATATTTGCTAGACAATGTGCTGCCCCGTATGGAGTTTTAAAAGTTTCAGGACCCCATTCACCTCCAGTGCTCCCCTTGTAGGTATCAGTTAGTTTCGCCACCAGGTAGAGTTGGCCATTTTTAATGCACTGCTGATAGGTTTTATAGCACCGTGAGTGTACCTGAGTTAGCTCTACACATCCTGGGGGGCAGGTTCCTTTCGTGTCCGGGGGAAGGGGTTGGGGTTTTTGCTTACATACCCACTGAGCCTTGATTTCACCTGTGGAAGCTGATGGCTTGAGCTGGAGGTAGGCCGTTTTAGTGCCACAGTCGACTGCCTGTGTAGCTCGGTACTCAGGTTTGAACTGATGACCTCCGGGGCAGTCACAGGGGTTACCGTAGAGAGTCCTTAACAGCTTTTGGTGTTCCACTGGCCGATCAAACCCCCCTAAGACTGGGGGCATTAGAAGTAACCACAGGAGTTGAGGCAGGAGGAGCAGTTTGCTGGCGTTTAAGCCGGATTTTGAGCGGGTTTTCTGCTCGCTCCACTGCCCACTCATTCTGATTAAATTCTATTGGTGCTGGCTTTAAATGTGAGGCGTGTATCCACGCCGCAATACCGTCTACCTTAACTGCAGTAGGGGTCGTGAGGAGGACAACATACGGTCCCTTCCACCTGGGTTCTAGTGTTAGAGCACGATGTCGCCGCACGAGGACTGAGTCTCCTGGCTTGTAGTTGTGTGGTACTGTCAGGTCCCCGGGCTCGTATGCCTGCTGAAGGTTTTTCCAGATGCACTTTTGCAGCATGGTGACAGCAGCCAGTCGGGCAGTCAAGGGGGAAGAGGAAGCAAGAGAAGGTTCATAAGTATCAGTTATAACCTTTACTGGGGGAGGAGCCCCATATAGGATTTCAAAAGGGGTTAAACTACACTGGGAGGGGAGAGGGGTGTTTCGAGCCCGGAAAAGGGCTGAAGGGAGGAGGGAAATCCAGTCACTTACGCCAGTCTCTAGAGATAATTTAGTTAAAGTCTCCTTAATAGTTCTATTCATACGCTCTACCTGTCCTGAGCTGTGGGGATGATAGGCACAATGCAGCTTCCAATTGATTCCCAGAGCCCTGGCCAATCCCTGACTTACCTGGGCCACGAAAGCAGGTCCGTTATCGGACCCGATTACCTGGGGAAGTCCGAACCTGGGGAAAATATCATCTAGAATTTTCTTAGATACCATTTGCGCAGTTTCATTTTTACAGGGGTAGGCTTCTACCCAGCCGGAAAAAGTGTCCACAAAAACTAATAGGTATTTCAGTCCATATTTGGTGGGCTTGATCTCGGTGAAGTCAATCTCCCAGTGCTGTCCAGGTCGTGTTCCTCTTAATCGTTTTCCCATTTTGATTCTTCCAGGGTAGGCATTTACCAGCTGACATGGCTGGCACGACTTAACAACTTGTTCTGCAAGTCTTTTTATTTCCTCGGGGCGCGTGTCCCCCAGCCAGTCTCTTGCAATTTCTAACATTTTCCTGGGCCCTAGGTGGGTGAGGCGATGGAGTGTTTTTAGGTACTCTTGAATTCTTGAAGTTTTCTCTTGTCTAGGTACTTCCTTGAGTGGCAACAACCTTCTTGCCTCTGGGTCAGGCTCTTCTATTTCTTCCGGATCTAGTTCAGCAATTTTTGTAGTTTTCCACTCCGGCTTGAGTGGAGGTATAGGGATGTCTTCTCTGACCCATACTAATGCCTCCTCCTGAAGTGGCCTTGGTCCTGCGACGGGGCAGGGCAGTAGTCCCTCAGCTGCAGCCTTTGCCTCTGCATCTGCTTTTCGGTTCCCTGCTGCTACTGCTCCATTTCCTTTTTGATGTCCGGGGCAGTGAACGATGGCCAGTTCTTTGGGGAGTTGAAGGGCAGATAATAATTCCAGTATTTCCTTTTTATTTTTAATGTCCTTTCCCGCTGAAGTCAGCAGCCCTCGTCTTTGATAAATTATGCCATGGACGTGGGCGGTTCCAAAAGCATACCGACTATCTGTGTAGATGGTGGCTTTCTTCCCCTTTGCTAATTTTAAAGCTTTTGTTAATGCAATTAGTTCTGCCCGCTGAGCAGAAGTTCCATCTGGCAGCCGTTGGGCCCAAACCACTTTACGATTGCTTACTACTGCTGCTCCGGCTCTTCTTTCTCCTCCTTTTACAAAACTGCTCCCGTCTGTAAACCATATCACATCTGACTGCTTTAACGGCTGGTCCTGGAGATCTTTTCTGGTACTGCTTTCCTCAGCCAGTATGTCTTGGCATTTGTGCAGTACCGGCTCTGCTTCTTCTTCAGGCAGCAGAGTGGCCGGGTTTAAGGTGGCGGGTACTCCGATATGAATTCTGTCTTTGTCTAGCAGAATACTTTGATAGTGTGTAATTCTTGCGTTTGAGAGCCACCGGTCCGGAGGCTGGCGGATGATGCTTTCCAGTGCATGTGGGGCTACTATAGTTAGCTTTTGCCCAAGGGAGATCTTGTCAGCATCTTTTACCAAAAGGGCCGCGGCTGCAATTGCCCTAAGGCACTTGGGCCAGCCACTGGCTACTGTGTCCAATTTCTTTGATAAGTAGGCAACCGGTCTTTTCCACGGCCCGAGTGTTTGGGTTAAGACGCCTCTGGCCACCCCGCCTCTTTCTTCCAAAAATAAAGTGAATGGCTTACTCATATCAGGTAGAGCCAGCGCTGGGGCGGACAGTAGGGCCGTCTTGATTGCATTGAAGGCTTGTTGGCAATCAGGAGTCCATTCAAATGCTGCATCTCCCTTTGTGAGATGGTATAGAGGTGCTGCCAGGTTGGCAAAACCCGGAATCCATAAACGGCAAAACCCTGCTGTTCCCAGGAACTCACGCAGCTGTCGCCGTGTTGTTGGTGGCGGGATTTGGGCAACTACTTTTTTCCGTGCCTCCGTCAGCCATCGTTTGCCATCACGTAGGGTATATCCTAGGAACGTTACCTCCTGTCTGCATAATTGGGCCTTCTTGGCAGAGGCCCGGTATCCCAGCTGGGCTAGCTCTTGTAGCAAATCTAGAGTGGCTTGCCTGCAACTGCCCTCGGTTTCGGCAGCGATCAACAGGTCATCGACATACTCTAACAGAGTTACCTGTGGGTGTTGTTCGCGAAAAGCACTTAGGTCCTGATGCAAAGCTTCATCAAAAATGGTGGGGGAGTTTTTAAATCCTTGCGGGAGTCGTGTCCATGTCAGCTGGCCTGAGATGCCGGCCTCCGTGTCTGTCCACTCGAAAGCAAACAACGGCTGGCTAGCTGGGTGCAAGGGTAAGCAGAAGAAGGCATCTTTCAAATCCAACACAGTGTACCAAATTCTGTCTGGACTGAGGGTACTAAGCAGATTGTAGGGGTTGGGCACCGTAGGGTGAATGTCTTCCACCCGGGCATTAACTGCCCTCAATCCTGTACTGGTCTATAGTCCCCGGAGCTAGGTTTCTTGACAGGGAGGAGTGGAGTATTCCATTGGGACTGGCATTTTACCAGAATTCCTTGCTTATAGAGCTTTCTGATGTGGGGAGTTATTCCCTGCTTTGCTTCTTGACTCATGGGGTATTGCCTGATTCTTACAGGGGTTGCGGTTGCCTTTAATTCCACCACTACTGGTGCCTGTAGTTTCACCAGCCCTAGTCCAGCAGTCTCGGCCCATGCTGCTGGTGCTATTTCTAACCACCAGTCCAGATCTGTTTTGGAGGTATGGATTTCTTCCTCAAATATTCTATACTCGTCTTCAGCTCTCATGGTTAAAATGGATGTTCCAATAGGTTGGACTTTTGGATTCCTAAAAATTACCTCAGGGCCTGTTTCCTCAAAAGTAATTTGTGCCCTTAATTTAGTTAATAGGTCTCGACCCATTAAAGGTGAAGGACAGTCTGGAATGACCAGGAAGGAGTGCTTTATTTCTCCTCTCCCCAGATCCATTGTATGACTAGTAGTCCAGGGTCTGTACTTGCTTCCATTTGCTCCCTGTACTAAAGTTAGTTTGTTTGCCAATGGCCCTAGTGGTTTCTTCAGGACTGAATATACTGCTCCTGAATCTAACTCAAAATCCACGGGAGTCCCCTCCACTTTAAACTTAGCCCTGAGCTCCGGGAGGGGATTGGAGCCCCGACCCCCTCATTCGGAGTCTATTGCTAGGGTCTTTGTTGAGCGAGGTTTCGGGGGTTGGGAGCACTCCCGTGCCCAGTGCCCTATCTGTCCACATCGAACACACTGGTCCTTCTCGAGCTTGCGCGGCTTCCGTCGTGATCCTAAATCGCGACGCGGGCCTGAGCTCCATCCCGGGTTCTTACGTGGGCCCAGGTCCCTGTCTGCCCTTTCTGCACTGACTGCTACGGCCAGGGCTCTTGCTATTTCCTTAGTTCTCCTGTAATCTCTCCGATCTTCCTTCCGCTCTCTCTCTAATCTTTCTTTCTCTTCCTCTTCCTTCTTACGCTTTTCTCTCTCTTCTTCCCATTCTCTACGTTCCTTTTCTAACCTTTCTTCTCTCTCTTCTTTTGTTTCTCTTTTCTCATATATCTTTTATGCCTCTTTTAACACATCCTGCAAATTTTTGCCTTGTATGTTTTCTAGCCGCTGTAACTTCCTTCTAATATCTGTTGCTGACTGTCCTACAAAAGCCATGATTACTGATGCCTGATGGACCTCAGAAGCAGGGTCAAATGGGGTATATCGCCTATATGCCTCCATTAGTCTTTCTAGGAAGACAGCTGGTGGCTCCTCTGGCCCTTGTATTATTTCTTTTACCTTGGCTAAATTTGTGGGCTTTCTAGCAGCTTCCCGGAGACCTCTCATGAGTGTCTGGCGATAAGTGGACAGATGTTCCCTACCTCCAGGAGCGTTGGGGTCCCAGTCAGGTCTGCGCAAAGGAAAGATGTCATCTATTTCATCAGGCCTGTCGGTGATCAGACCACCATTCCCAATCACATTTTTCCGTGCTGCGGCCAGGATTCTATTTTGTTCCTCAGTAGTAAAGAGGGTTTTTATCAGTTGTTGGCAATCATCCCAGGTTGGTTGATGAGTGTTCATTAGGGAGTCAAAAAGGTTGATTAATTTAGTAGGGTCTTCTGAAAAAGAAGGATGATTTAGCTTCCAATTGTACAAATCAGAGGAGGGAAAAGGCCAGTACTGTAAGGTAGGCATATTTCCACCATGCCCATCGGGCAAAGGAACGTTGGGGACCACTGGTCTTAGTGGCATTATAGATGCTGCAAGAGGGGCAGAGCTTTGTCCTCTTAGCTGGCTCCGGGTCCCTGCAGCTGGTCCTGTGCGTCCATCCCCTCCCTCTAAGTCAGGGGGGGAGGGTGGATAGTATGATTCCTGTCCGTCTGTTGTTAAAACAGAAGGCAGGCAAGGGGCCCGGTCATGCCCCTTGGTTAATAGTGGTGGTGGTGGCTGGGGAGGGGCAGTGGGACCTGACAGTGTGGATGGTTCCCCTCTCCCAAATGCAGGCGCTGCGGTGAGCCGCCGCATCCCCTGGTCTGCACTTCCTGCATTCCCGCAGATCGAGGCAGGAGCTGGGGTGGGCTGTTCCCCTATTCCTAGTGCAGGGGCTGGGGTGACCCGCCACGCCCCCCCGGTTTGCCCTTCCCTTCTCCGAACTTTCGCAAGTTGAGGGAGACACAGGTTGGGCAGACGCTCCCCGCTCTGCAGACCCGGGAAACAGCCATGCCCCCTGACCTGCTCCCTGCTGTGTGGATGCGGGCAGGGCGAATCTCCGTTCTGTGGGCCTGTAGGGGGGGGGGCTCAAAAAGAAGAAGATCAGTTGTATCTGGATAAATGTTGGGGAACTGTGGTGGGCATAGAGGTGAGCCGGGAGGGGCTGGCTTCGTTATCTCCTCCGGGGCGCCTCCTTCTTGGGTTCTTACGGGAAGAATGCTATGGTTAGTAGGTGGGGGTAAGGAAGAGCACTCAGGGTCAGGCGGCAAGGCGACCAGGCTGTCGGGAGCTGTTGGAAACAGAAAGGGGCGCATCCATTCTGGGGGGCTTTCACACAAATCTTCCCAAACAAGAATATAGGACTCCTGTTCTGGGTGTCCCTCGGGTTTAGCGCGGTAGATAACGCTTTTTACTTTCCGTACCGATGGCAAATGAAAAGAGCCTTCCTTAGGCCACTCTACACCAAAGGAGGGCCATTCAGAAGAGCAAAATGCCTGCCATTTTCTCTTCTTTATAACCCAAGACTGTTTCTTTGCCCTTTTGTTAACTTCTTTCCAGTGCTCTAGTGTAAGAGCAAGTGGTGTGGATTGTACCTGTCCCATTGCTGCCTGGTCTCACCAGCCTTATGCACAAACAGCTGTTACCAAGCCTCTCTTTCACACAGAATACTTGACAGCAATATATCAAGCCCTCTTTCCACACCTAACAGTGTAACAACCAACAAGGAATAAAAAAAACACAATACAGAGTCCGATTTGGAACACGAAAACAAGGGTAGGGTGTTCCGTAGAGAGAAAACAACAAACTGGGATGAGTGTACCAGAATATGAGGCTGGATCAGTCCAGTTACAAGTAAGAGGACAGAGAAAATTAGTCGCAGAAGACATAGAAAAAGAATGTCCGACCACTTGAGGGAGAAGTGTATTGCTTAAACCAATGTGTTCCTAACCGGCGCTCAGTTTGTCTTGCTGGAGGGCAAGTCTATCTGGAGAGACTTGACTGAGACCCTTTATTCTTCACCAGGATTTATCTATCGGACCACGTCTTTTATGGAGAAGACAGGGTACCTGGCTCCGGGGGACTTTTGCGGTCGGACTCAGTAGCATTAGTTTAGATACAGTTAGTGAGAGATCTTAAACAGAAAGTTTTTCGGCTCAACAGTCAAAGGACAAGCCCCAAGGGACTCACAATAGAGAGACACAATGACGATATCAGAATTGCCAGATATTCAACTCAAATCGCAAGCCAATATTCCAACAACAGTTTCAAATTCAATAATAGCGACAGAAAGCAAACCTACGACGCAGACAAACCTTTACACAGACAGACCTCCTTCCTGCAACCAGGGAACGTCTTCCCCGTTGCTTTAAATCGCCTCCTAGGCACCCTGGTGCGCGCGGCCAGGGATGTGACTTTGCGTTGGAGTTCGTCAACTCCTTTGCCACTCGGTATACGCATCGAGTGGGAACCTCAGTCTGGGATTCCAAAGTCACACACTTCCACGACTAAGCCCCTTAGTCGAATCACCAGGTCTGTTTGCAATAGCGCTTCCCACAGATAAACCCAGAGCAAAGCACACGGGGAACTAGAGAGTGAGCTAAGGGGAGGAGGAGGGAGAAGGGATCCCAGGGAACTCACCAAGCAGACCTTGTTCACTCGTCCGGCTCGGGTGGGGTGTGTAAGGGTCTCCTGGTGGCTCGCCAAAAATGAAAAATCCGGACGACCCGACCCCCCAGTTGCCCAGCACAGAATAGTGAAAAAGGCACGTGCTCAGCAAATTGCAGGCAAGTTCCAAGTTTAATCTGATCGATCAGAGGTTCGAAACGTGCTCAGAGCAGAGCAGAGGTTGCGAACCCCAAGGTCTGAAATCAAGGGGTTTTTATACAGTTTTCAGGTGGGCTGTGTTATTTTTACAGAGGAAATAGGAATGGGCTTTGATGTGGGGGAATCCGGAGGTTTTGGGGGTAGGTGTGAGTAGGGTCCAGACTTCAAGTCTCCAAGTGAGCGGGATCCAGACATTAAGTCTCCAAGATGTCTTCAGGATAATTAATGCAAGGTCTGTAAAACCATGGGGAGCCAGCAAATGGATCAGCACCTGTAACTCAGTAGATAAAAGACAAGCAGGTAGTTAACACAGAGGGGAGGGTGAGGGGGGAACATTGCATTGCATGAGAAAGAGACAGACAACTCCCATCAGGAATGTGTAGGGGAAAATATGTTTTTCACTTCTTTCAGAATTGAACCTGGGCTGCCCATCTTCACAAGTACAAGTACACCCTATACTATCATTCTGACTCCCAGAAGTATTTTAATTTGATCAATAAAATTATTTTATTTGATTTTTTCTAAATAAATAAGTACAAAATGATCTGCAGAACTCTATTTTTTAATTTGAATTCTGCCCTACATATACATATGGCACATCAAGAAGACGAATTAATGATTTCTTCCCTGGACAAAAGTTCTTTGGATAATGTATTTTAATTTCCTATTGATTATACAAATTTATTGCTTATAGTCACTGTATTATTTTACATGACTCTTAAAGAAAATGTATTTTAGTTAGCAAAACTGTTATAAAACTCTGTTTCCTAAAGTATCAAGAATATGTGTTCTTTCTAACCTACAATTAAATAAGCATTCTCCCTATCCTGTATTTAGAGCAATGGTATAAAGAATAGGTAGTTACTTTTTGTATGCTGCTTCTGTCCTACAGCCATCAGTGAGATTTCTGTGAATCCACTTTATGGATAGTGGGTTGCACGGGTGGTGAAATATGAAATAATGAAACCACACACAGAGTATGTGGGGTCAACACATCTTTTGGCAGGAGTGCAACAAGTTTAATTTTTGCAAAGCAGGGGGATTTATAGGGGTAAAATTAGCTATAGGTGTAGAGAAGAAAATTATAATCACAAAGCAAAGTACAACAGTAACAATTCCTAAGCTATGGGTGTGACTGTAATAATTCTAAGTTGCAAAGGAGAAGGTTGCAACTCAAGGCAGCTCTTTGCAAGCTTACTTCAAATGCAAAATCAGGATTAGGAGGAAGTAGGAAATATCTAGGAACTTGATCTTCACTGGGCTGAGCTCTATTGTTTTAGAGGTCAATGAAAGGAAGGAGCCAAATCCCCTAAAGTGTGTTTCCCTATTTCTTTTTTGTTGTTGTTGTTTTTGTTTGGTTTTTGGGCCACACCCATTTGGCACTCAGGGGTTACTCCTGGCTATGCACTCAGAAATCGCTCCTGGCTTGAGGGGACCATATGGGATGCCGGGAAATCTAACCCCGGTCTGTCCTACGCTAGTGCTTGCAAGGCAGATGCCTTATCTGTAGCGCCACCTCTCCGGCCCCATGTTTCCCTATTTCTAAAAGAGAGTCAATAGTCCAGGATCTGCTATCTGGCTTCACCCTTGATTACCAGAAACTACAGCTGTAAGGACATATTTGAAAAAGAGAAAAAAACATTGTCTTTGCTTTTAGGGCTAAATATATCCAGAAAAGGGGTTCTCTGGTAATCTTCGGTGCTGGAATTTCTGAGCCAAATTATTTGATAGAGGCCACAATTTTGCCTGAGATTTACAAAGGAGAGATAGACAAATACTGACTGAAAATGTAATGCCAAACATCTCTTCGGAAATTCCATCCACAGCGGCCTTTTGAGGAATCCCGAAGGGGTTATTTTAGTTCTCCCTACCAAGAAAATCTGAGGATACATCTGGTGGGCTGAGCTCCCCTAAAAGTTTATGTATGCCATGGCAGTTACCACCTTAAAATTTTAACTGAGTTATTATTTTTTATTGTAGAACAAAACCTTATTTGTAGTTAAAGCATTTTGCATATATAGTAATTGTTTATTTATGCATATACTTCTTCCTAAACCATAGCATGCACAATATCAAAAGTGAATCTTAAGATTATTTTTAAATTTTTTTATTTAAACACAATGAACACAGGAAGGACATTTTCCTTGCAGTTACTCAGGTTTGATTCCCAGCATCCCAAATGGTACCCCTAAAACAGCCTGAAGTGATTCTTAAGTGCAAAGGCAGGAGTAATCTCTGAGCATCAACAGGTGTGGCTCAAAAACAGAGAAGAATTAGTGAGATTTGAGTGAAGCAAAGTTATTCTAAATGGAATTATAAGTAATATTAATATACCAATGTGAGTTTACATTTGGTTATATATCATCCCATTGAGTAGTGATGATAGGAAGACTATACAGGTGTTAGGGAAGGGGAAATGTGATAATTATCTGTATAGACATTAATCTTCTGTCACTATATAAAATAAAATTTGAGGAGCTCTTGGCTTCCTTGTATTTCTAGATATATTTCTATAACAAAAACAAAATGAAATAAACACTGTGATCACTAGGGAAGGGAGTTTAGGAGGGTCAGGGCTATGACAACATGAATTTCATGCAGTCCCAGAAATTATACCCATTGCTTACCTTGGTCTCTACCACTTGAGCACCAGCGTCAAGCCCAGGGAAGCAAGTTTTTTAAAGAAAATCTTTATTTAAGCACCATGATTATAAGCATAATTGTAGTTGGGTTTCAGTCATAAAAAGAACACCCCTTCAACCCTTCACCTCTGAACTCTTATTTTCAGTTATTCATTTTTTTAATTAATATTGGGAGGCAATTTTTGAGTTGAGATCCCAAGACCGAGTTTTAGACATCAGAGAAAAAATTTTAGGCAAGAAATCTATCAAGTAAAATTATTTTAAAATTCAAGTGGTTGATACATTTTATAATATTCAGATTATTCATGCAAAGTATTTAATTGGGTCACTTCACTCCAGCTAGGTTAAAAGGGAAAAAGGTCCTTGGCTTCTATATAGGTGATAATTGTGTTCATTCTTGTCAAGTGAATTGCCTATAATGGCTAGAGAATTCTTTGCACTCAGTTAGATAAAGGCTGAACAGAAGGCAATGAAGTGTATTGGAAGAGAATAGAATTAGGACAATGGAATTTAGAACTACACATAATTAGCATTATGACAACCTTTTATTTGTGCATAATTAGTAGTTTTGTAGAGGGTTTATTCGTAAATTGTAATCATAGAATTTCTTTGACTTTATTCTTTTCTAACAAGAATTTTGATTGCTGTGTTACTTTTGTTCTTATTATAATCATTTGAAATTTTCTGGGTATTTAATTTAAATCTCATTATGAACTAAAATATCTTTCTATAGTTTTTGATTTTCTGAGTATTATATTTGCTATGATGCATGATTTTTTAAGAAAATTGCATTTATATTCAGTCATGGACATTTTATTGTGTTAATTCTAGTTATTTTCACTTACTTTGTGGCCTGAGCATTTATTTTATAATAAACCAGATTTTGTGTTTTGTTTTGTTTTGGGGCCACATCCAGTGATGCTCAGGGGATACTCCTGGCTATGTGCTCAGAAATTGTTTCTGGCTTGGGGTACCATATGGGATGCACAGTTTTAACCACAGTCCATCCTAGGTTAGTTCATGTAAAGCAAATGCCCTACCACTTGCGCTACCACTCCAGCCCCTATATTAAACCAGATTTTTTGGTTTTTGGTTTTTGGGTCACACCTGGCAGCGCTCAAGGGTTATTCCTAGCTCTATACTCAAAAATCGCTCCTGGCAGGCTCGGGGATCATAAGGGACGCCAGGATTCGAACCACCCACCTTCTGCATGAAAGGCAAACACCTTACCTCCATGCTATCTCTCCCAGATTTTTAACAGGAATATTTTTTAGCAGAACAACATATGTGTGTCACTTGCAGAGTGACTATATTTGTAGGGCTGGCCCATACTGTTGTGGGATGTAACATATAAAGACAAAGCTTTAGACATACTACTTTCAGAGACCTGCTACATAAGCATCCTTCTTTTTTACCTGAGAACAATAGTGAGACTCTGGCCTTGTGTGCTTCGAAATACTTAGCAACAGGAATAGATCAACCATCCAAACTTTCTTTCAGTATTATCTATTAATCTTTTTATTCTGTTGCTTTTTTATTTTTAAAAGTGCACCATGCTTGTAAAAATCAATATGCTTTCTTCTAATAAGATGAATTTTTCCTCATACTTAAATAGAATATAACATTGAAAGTAGAGCTAGTGATCTTTGAGCTATGAGGCCACCTAACTTTAAAAATTTTATAAATTCAGGGCCAGAGAGATAGCATGAAGGTAGGGCGTTTGCCTTGCATGCAGAGGGACTGTGGTTTGAATCTCGGCATCCCATATGGTCTCCCGAGCCTTCCAGGAGCAATTTCTGAGCATAGAGCCAGGAGTGATCCCTGAGCACTGCTGGGTGTGACCCAAAAACAGAAAAAATTATAAATTGAACTTCACCTTTTTTATCTTTTAAATATTTTTATATTTGTACATATAATTTTCATATATATCCTTTTGGTTTTTACTTTTATAAATTCTTGAATCTATGTGTTTATATTTTACTTCAGTTTTGAAAATTATGTTTATATCTGCTATATATCACATACTTGATATTTTTGAATGGAGTTTAAATTTTATTTGAATATTATTGGTTATTGTTAATTTTCCCATATGTACCATCCTGATTTAGATATATACACATAGTCTACTGTTTCTTTAGTTTTATTTTTATTGACATATCGTTCTGTCTTTTTTAGAGACCCACACCTCATAGTACTTAGGAGTGTTACTGCTGTGGTAGGAACTATGCTGTGCAAGGTATTGAGCCTGGAGCCCCAGCACGCAAAGCATATGACGTAAGTCTTGGAGTCTTTCTGTGATTTTTAATCCTAAATTTGGGGTCATGTACTCTGCTATTAAAAAATCACAAACAAGGGGATGAAGTGATAACAGCGTCTAGCACATTTGTCTTCACACAGCACACCTGGATTCAAAATTCAGCATCCGAAATGGTCCTCCAATCCTGCCTAGAGTGATTTCTTAATCCAGAGCCAGGAGTAACTCCAGAGCATAGCTGGGTATGACCCCCAAACAAACAAAAAACAAAAATCTCAAACAAGTCCTCAAATTCGAATATTTAATTTTGAATTCTAAAGAGAATAGTTGGATTTTTTTCTTTTTCTTTTTTTTTAATTTATTTAAACACCTTAATTACATACATGATTGTGTTTGGGTTTCAGTCATGTAAAGAACACCACCCATCACCAGTGCAACATTCCCATCACCAATGTCCCAAGTCTCCCTCCTCCCCACCCAACCCCCGCCTGTACTCTAGACAGGCTCTCCATTTTCCTCATACATTCTCATTATTAGGAGAGTTCAAAATGTAGTTATTTCCCTAACTAAACTCATCACTCTTTGTGGTGAGCTTCCTGAGGTGAGCTGGAACTTCCAGCTCTTTTCTCTTTTGTGTTTGAAAATTATAATTACAAGGGTGTCTTTCATTTTTCTTAAAACCCATAGATGAGTGAGATCATTCTGCGTTTTTCTCTCTCTCTCTCTCTCTGACTTATTTCACTCAGCATAAGAGATTCCGTGTACATCCATGTATAGGAAAATTTCATGACTTCATCTCTACTGACAGCTGCATAATATTCCACTGTGTATATGTACCACAGTTTCTTTAGCCATTCGTCTGTTGAAGGGCATCTTGGTTGTTTCCAGAGTCTTGCTATGGTAAATAGTGCTGCAATGAATATAGGTGTAAGGAAGGGGTTTTTGTATTGTATTTTTGTGTTCCTAGGGTATATTCCTAGGAGTGGTATAACTCGATCGTATAGGAGCTTGATTTTCAGTTTTTGGAGGAATCTCCATATCGCTTTCCATAAAGGTTGAACTAGACGGCATTCCACCAGCAGTGGATAAGAGTTCCTTTCTCTCCACATCCCCGCCAACACTGTTTATTCTCATTCTTTGTGATGTGTGCCATTCTCTGGGGTGTGAGGTGGTATCTCATCGTTGTTTTGATTTGCATCTCCCTGATGATTAGTGATGTGGAACATTTTTTCATGTGTCTTTTGGCCATGTGTATTTCTTCTTTGTCAAAGTGTCTGTTCATTTCTTCTCCCCATTTTTTGATGGGGTTAGATGTTTTTTTCTTGTAAAGTTCTGTCAGTGCCTTGTATATTTTGGAGATTAACCCTTTATCTGATGGCTATTGGGTGAATAGTTTCTCCCACTCAGTGGGTGGCTCTTGTATCCTGGGCGCTATTTCCTTTGAGGTGCAGAAGCTTCTCAGCTTAATATATTCCCATCTGTTAATCTCTGCTTTCACTTGCTTGGAGAGTGCAGTTTCCTCTTTGAAGATGCCTGTATGTCCTTGAGTGTTCTGCCTATGTGCTGTTCTATATATCTTATGGTTTTGGGGCTGATATCGAGGTCTTTAATCCATTTGGATTTTACCTTCGTACATGATGTTAGCTGGGGGTCTAAGTTCAATTTTTTGCAAGTGGCTATCCAATTGTGCCAACACCACTTGTTGAAGAGGCTTTCCCTGCTCCATTTAGGATTTCCGGCTCCTTTATAAAAAATTAGGTGGTTGTATGTCTGGGGAACATTTTCTGAGTATTCAAGCCTATTCCACTGATCTGAGGACCTATCCTTATTCGAATACCATGCTGTTTTGATAACTGTTGCTTTGTAGTACAGTTTAAAGTTGGGGAAAGTAATTCCTCCCATATTCTTTTTCCCAATGATTGCTTTAGCTATTCGAGGGTGTTTATTGTTCCAAATGAATTTCAAAAGTGTCTGATCCACTTCTTTGAAGAATGTCATGGGTATATTTAGAGGGATGGCATTAAATCTGTATAATACTTGGGGAGTATTGCCATTTTGATGATGTTAATCCTGCCAATCCATGAGCAGGGTATGCGTTTCCATTTCCGTGTGTCCTCTCTTATTTCTTGGAGCAGACTTTTATAGTTTTCTTTGTATAGGTCCTTCACATATTTAGTCAAGTTGATTCCAAGATATTTGAGTTTGTGTGGCACTATTGTGAATGGGGTTGTTTTCTTAATATCCATTTCATCCTTATTACTATTGGTGTATAGAAAGGCCATTGATTTTTGTGTGTTAATTTTGTAGCCTGCCACCTTGCTATATGAGTCTATTGTTTCTAGAAGCTTTTTGATAGAGTCTTTAGGGTTTTCTAAGTAGAGTATCATGTCATCTGCAAACAGTGAGAGCTTGACTTCTTCCTTTCCTATCTGGATTCCCTTGATATACTTTTCTTGCCTAATCGCTATAGCAAGTACTTCCAGTGCTATGTTGAATAGGAGTGGTGAGAGAGGACAGCCTTGTCTTGTGCCAGAATTTAGAGGGAAGGCTTTCAGTTTTTCTCTATTGAGGATAATATTTGCCACTGGCTTGTGGTAGATGGCCTTCACTATATTGAGAAAGGTTCCCTCCATTCCCATCTTGCTGAGAGTTTTGAATCAAGAATGGGTGTTGGACCTTATCAAATGCTTTCTCTGCATCTATTGATATGATCATGTGGTTTTTATTTTTCTTGTTATTGATGTTGTGTATTATGTTGATAGATTTACGGATGTTAAACCAGCCTTGCATTCCAGGGATGAAACCTACTTGATCGTAGTGGATGATCTTTTTAACGAGGCATTGAATCCTATTTGCCAGGATTTTGTTGAGGATCTTTGCATCTGCATTCATCAGTGATATTGGTCTGTAATTTTCTTTTTTGGTAGCGTCTCTGTCTGGTTTAGGTATCAAGGTGATGTTGGCTTCATAAAAGCTATTTGGAAGTGTTTCCACTTGTTCAATTTCATGAAAGAGTCTTGCCAAGATTGGCAGTAGTTCCTCTTGGAAAGTTTGATAGAATTCATTAGTGAATTCATCTGGACCTGGGCTTTTGTTTTTCGGCAGACATTTGATTACTGTTTTAATTTCAGCAATGGTGATGGGGGTGTTTAGATATGCTACATCCTCTTCCTTCAACCGTGGAAGATTATAATAATTCAAGAATTTATCCATTTCTTCCAGGTTCTCATTTCTAGTGGCGTAGAGTTTTTCAAAGTAGTTTCTGATTACCCTTTGAATCTCTGTCATATCAGTACTGATCTCTCCTTTTTCATTTCTGATACGAATTATCAAGTTTCTCTCTCTCTCTTTCTTTGTTAGGTTTGCCAGTGGTCTATCAATCTTGTTTATTTTTTCAAAGAACCAACTTCTGTTTTCGTTGATCTTTCGGATTGTTTTTTGAGTTTCCACTTCATTGATTTCTGCTCTCAGCTTTGTTATTTCCTTCTGTCTTCCTATTCTTGGGTCCTTTTGTTGAGCATTTTCTAGTTCTATTAGCTGTGTCATTAGGCTACTCAGGTAAGCTCCTTCTTCCTTCCTGATGTGTGCTTGCAAAGCTATAAATTTTCCTCTCAGTACTGCTTTTGCTGTGTCCCATAAGTTCTGATACTTTGTGTCTTTATTGTCATTTGTTTCCAGGAACCTTTTTATTTCCTCCTTGATTTTATCTCGGACCCACTGGTTATTGAGCATGAGGCTGTTTAACTTCCAGGTGTTAAAGTGTTTCTTCTGAGTCCCTTTGGCGTTCACAAATAATTTCAGAGCCTTGTGGTCAGCGAAGGTAGTCTGCAAAATTTCTATCCTCTTGATCTTATGGAGGTATGTTTTATGTGCCAGCATGTAGTCTATCCTGGAGAATGTCCCATGTACATTGGAGAAGAATGTGTATCCAGGTTTCTGGGGATGGAGTGTCCTATATATATCCACTAGGCCTCTTTCTTCCATTTCTCTCCTCAGGTCTAGTATATTCTTGTTGGGTTTCAGTCTGGTTGACCTATCCAGTGTTGACAAAGCCGTGTTAAGGTCCCCCACAATTATTGTGTTGTTGTTGATATTATTTTTCAGATTTGTCAACAGTTGTATTAAATATTTTGCTGGCCCCTCATTCGGTGCATATATGTTTAGGAGAGTGAATTCTTCCTGATCTACGTACCCCTTGATTAATATAAAATGTCCATCTTTGTCCCTTACAACCTTCCTGAGTATAAAGTTTGCATTATCTGATATTTGTATGGCCACTCCAGCTTTTTTATGGGTGTTGTTTGCTTGGATAATTTTTCTCCAGCCTTTTATTTTGAGTCTATGTTTGTTCTGACTATTCAGGTGCGTTTCTTGTAGGCAGCAGAAGGTTGGATTGAGTTTTTTGATCCATTTAGCCACTCTGTGTCTCTTAACTGGTGGATTTAGTCCATTGACGTTGAGAGAAAGAATTGTCCTGGGATTTAACGCCATCTTTATTTCAAAATTTGGTGTATCTTTTGGGTAGTATTGTCTTAGATTAGGTCTTTCAGTTTTTCTCTTAAGACTGGTTTTGTGTTTGTGAAGTTTCTGAGCTGTTTTTTGTCTGTGAAGCCATGTATTCTTCCGTCAAACCGGAAAGTGAGTTTTGCTGGGTATTGTATTCTGGGTGAAGCATTCATTTCATTCAGTCTTGTCACAATATCCCACCACTGCTTTCTGGCACTGAGTGTTTCTGGTGACAGGTCTGCTGTAAATCTTAGGGAAGCTTGCTTGAACGTGATTTCCCCTTTTGATCTTGCTGTTTTCAGAATTCTGTCTCAATCTGTGGGATTTGTCATTGTGACTAGGATTGTCTTGGGGTGGTTTTTCTGGGGTCTCTTTTGGTTGGTACTCTTCGGGCATGCAGGATTTGATCACATATATTCTTTAGCTCTGGAAGTTTCTCTTTAATGATGTTCTTGACAGTTGATTCTTCCTGGATATTTTCTTCCTGGGTCTCTGGGACTCCAATGATTCTTAATTTATTTCTGTTGATCTTATCATAGACTTCTATTTTCATCTGTTCCCATTCTTTGACTAATTTTTCCATTGTCTGCTCATTTGCTTTAAGTTTTTTTTTTCCAATCTCTCCTGCTGTATGGAATTGTTATGTATCTCATCTTCCACAGCACCAAGTCTATTCTCAGCTTCTGATACCCTGTCCCAGAGCTTATCCATTTTGTCATTCACTTTGTTTACTGACTTTTTCAGTCCTGTTAATTGACATGTTATTTCAGTTTGGAGTTTTGTGATTTCTGTCTTCATATTTTCTTGGTTCTTATTAGTGTTCTGTTCAACTCGATCCATGGTTTCTTGGAGTCCGTTGAGCATCTTCCATATTGCTAGTCTAATGTCTTTATCTGAGAGGTTGATTATTTGGTTGGTCATTATCTGGTCCTCAGAATTGTCATCTTCATTCTCTATGTCTGATGCTGGCCTGAGTTGTTTCCCCATTGTCACACTTGTATTGTGGGTTTTTCTACGTGTTGTGGTTGTATTCATTGTCTATATGATGCAGGCAGCACACTCCTCTGGCTCCTCCCTTTCTGGATGGGCTCACTTGCCTCTAAGGGAGTGGAGTCCTCCGTGGATGAAGCCTCACACTGGGTCAAATCTTAGGCCCGAGCATGCAACAGAGAAGACAGTCCAGAGAGAAATGCTTGCTTCTGTGATATAGCACAGTTCTTAGTGTGATTTTTCCTTCTTGTTGCAATGGAGTTCTTTCCTTATAAAGAGTGCATGGCCACGTAGCGAAGCGGAGCGGCGGTGCTCCACTGGAGCCTCTTTTTGCCCCACTCGCAAGCGTTTCACGCAAGAGGACAGTAGACAGACATATACAGGTCACACTCACAGTTTTTCACAGTTGGGCCCCACTGGGCCGGTGTACTTTCGCGGATTTTCCCCGCCTGGTGTCACACACAGGGAGCCCGGATTTTTTTGTTAAGGGGCTTTCATTACCTGGTGAAAATTTTTTTCTTTATTTTATGTTTTCTTTATAGTTTTCTCTGGTAACTAATGCAATATTAGTCTGACAGTTAATTTGGCATGTGGGCTTGTCTCCAGAGAGGCTTTCAGTTCTTGTGCTCTCTATTTGTTTTGCTCATGTTCTTAACATGGAAAGTAAATGTTTTCAATGCCTAACATAGTGTTTGGTGGTGTGAAAATTATTAGACAAGCTCAGGACCATCCCCCTCTCTTAGCGGAATTTACCTTTTGTTTCCTGGTTCAGATAGAGTATGGAATAAAGTATGGAGATAGCAGATCCCCTCAATTCAGCCCGAGTTTATAGTGATTTGAGACTAATTTGTATTTCCAGTGGAGCATTATCCACATTTGGTTTGGCAATGTGATGCCAGACATTTTCATTAAAAGTGTAATTTCTTTTGTTGAAAACTGCTCTCCAGGAAGCAGTTCATGCTACTTTGAGTAAGACGGATGGAAGCATCACTCAGCTTCCTAGAACAACTCCGCTGAGATTTCTAGTTTCCCACCACACCTAGTCGTGTTTTTCACTATGTATCCTGAGGAAGAGAGACTGCTATGTGCCCGAGACAACCCTGATTTCCACTAATAGCTCTCCTGTTTCCACAGGCATCACCTGATAGATTTACATCAGCTCTTTGGAGGACTTACAGCCACTTGCCAGCACCTAGAATAGCACCAAAGTGTTTGAAATATGTGAGTGTTAGAATCATCCTTCTGTATCCACTGTGGGTTTCCCGCGTCAGTGATGTGCCACTGTATTTTGGACAAATGGCTCTTGTAATTCAAAGCACATTGCTTCCAACATCTGCTTGAAAGCCTAGTTCCTATTTAATTTAACTTTAAAAATAAAATAGCTCTATTAGCTTAACTAATTCCTTCCTAAGGAATTATACTTGTTCTGCAAGTTCCTAGACTATCAGTGTTCTATTTCACTTGAAGAAAGTGTACTAATACTAACCTCAGAATATTCTTGAGGGGCATAAACAAAAAAAATTATTTCCTCAAATTTATCTCTTGTATTAGTATATTATATTATATTTATTAAGAATAAGAAAATGGCCTGCTTTTAAAACCAAGCCAATCACATACATTTGACATTTAAGCATTTATGTAATTGGCATTTTATCATTTGAGATGAGTTGAGCATTGGAATGCAAAGTATCTCATATGGTAACTTATGAAAATGGCAATACTGTTTCATTATTAAAGCATTTCAGGGAATGTTAGTGATTATTGACTTATAAATTCTATAAAAATACTCACATTTTATTCTGTAAGATCTGAAATTTGCAATATATTATACAAATATTTTGGATTTTATTATTATAGTTTATAATATTGAGAATGAATTTTATATTTTTGATTTATTTGATTATTAGATGGGTGACATATTTGGCTATTCTCAGAGTTTACTCTGTGCTCTGTGCTCAGGAATGAATCCTGAGAAGTTTCAGGAACATATTGAATGCTGAGAATCAAATGCTAGTTGGTGGATAACAAGGCAAGCGCATTAGCCACTGTACTATCTTTCCAAATATTATAGTTTTATTAATTCATATTTTATTTTATTTTTATTTTTATTTTTTTGATTTTTCGGGTAACACCCATTTGATGCTCAGGGGTTACTCCTGGCTAAGTGTTCAGAAATTGCCCCTGGCTTGGGGGGACAATATGGGACGCCGGTGGATGGAACCACGGTCCTTCCTTGGCTAGTGCTTGCAAGGCAGACACCTTACCTCTAGCATCACCTCGCCAGCCCCAGCATATTTTATTTTGTTTTAAATATTTTTGCCACCCAGAATCAGTGATACTCAAGAATGATACTGCTTTGTGCACAGATATGATCCACAGCTCTGCCTGGGGAACCATGTTTCATTCTGGGGACCAAAATAGAGATCGTGCATATGAAGCAAGTACCTTAGTTTTTGAGAATCTATTGAATATGTAATTGTGAGATTTTTATTCTTTAATGCATACTTTATATTACATCTTGTTTGATTATATAATTAAGTTACAAAGATGTGTGTAAAAAATTTAGTTTTTTTTTTGGTTCTGGAGAGATAGCACATTAGTAGGGCATTTGCATTGCACACCACTGACCCATGACAGACCTGTTTGATTTCCGGCATCCATATGGTCCCCTGTGCCTGTCAGGAGCGATTTCTGAGCACAGACCCAGGAGTAACTGTTGAGCGCTGCTGGGTGTGGCCCCAAAACCGAATTGAATAAATAAATAAATTCAATTTTTTTATTTTGATATGGTGAAAATTTATAGAAATATTTTGGGAATTATCAGGTTTAATTATAGAATTTCATCAGATGCATGTAAAACATTAGCATTTCTTCTACAATAATGATTTCTATGCATATGTATTAGATTTTCCTTTAAGTTTCTTTATTATGTATCTGTGACCTATCCATTCTTACTGGTATTTAAAAATTTAGATAAATATTAATTTTTGCTATGTTTTTGGGACACACCCAGTGATGCTCAGAGGTTACTCCTAGGTATGTGCTCAAAAAATCGCTCCTTGCTTGTGGGACCATATGGGACACCTGGGATTGAACCGAGGTCCATCTCGAGTCAGCCATGTGCCTGACAATGCCCTAGAACTGCACTATTGTCTCGGCTCCGATAATATTTAAAATCCCATAAGGAGTATTATAATATTTCTAGGAGGATATACCCCCATGTCCCATATGGTCCCCCAAACCAGGAGTGATTTCTGTACACATACACATATCCAGGAGTAACCCTTGAGCATCACCGGAAATGGAGCCCAAACAAACAACAATAAAATTCTGGTGAGGTGCCGGAGTTATAGTACAGCAGTAGGGTGTTTGTTTGGTTCGATCCCTGGCATCCTATATAATCCCCCAAGCCAGGAGTAACCCCTGAACATCACCTGGTGTGCCCCAAAACAAAAACAAACGAATAAAAAGCATACTAATGAAGATAGTACTTTAACTCTGGGCATTTTTTAAGTAGCCTTATTAAATGGTTTGTCATTGAAATGGATTTAAATGAGAAGATAATGAAACAAAACACGGGATATATTCAACAGAATTAATTCTAGAATTGGGAAGTTCATTGAAGTTAAGGAAATAATTTTCCACTTTTGTAAACATTTTTCTTTGGGGGATTGTTGGCCACATCCAGCTATGCTCAAGGCTTAGTCCTGAATTTGTGCTCAGGAACAATTTCTAGCAGTGTTCAAATGATAAAATGTGGTGCTGGAGAAGGAACCTGAGGCTACTGCATGCAAACCCAGAGCTTTACTCCCACTGGGCAATATATTTCAAACTATGCATTTTAAAAGTCTAAATTCAGTTGTCTCTAAGCAATGGATAATAGAAACTAACAGGTTTGTTTTGCTCTTAGAAAATAATTTATAAATTATTGTTAGTAAAGTTTTTATCAACTCATTAGAATATTATAACTCTGAATTGAGCAGTGGGTACACTGTGATTATAATCAAAGAACAGCATTACATAAGTGCATTTGGTAAAGGTGAGCTTACTGAGTAAAACTCTAAAATCTGTTTATGATGATTAACTCACTGCATCTCAGATTTCTTTTGTTTTGTTTTGTTTTGTTTTTCGGCCACATCCTTTGGATGCTCAGGGGTTACTCCTGGCTAAGCGCTCAGAAATTGCCCCTGGCTTGGGGGTACCATATGGGACACCGGGGGATCAAACCGTGGTCCTTCCTTGGCTAGTGCTTGCAAGGCAGACACCTTACCTCTAGTGCCACCTCACTGGCCCCTCAGATTTCTTAATTTTGAAAAGGTAAGAGAATAATGTATCCCAACATATATAATACAATTCACATTGTAACAAAATTATACTTATTATTTATATTATTATTATACACTTTGGATTTATAGTCAAAATGAAGTAAATAAATAAACAAAACACACCAAAGTTAACATTTTTAAAGCAAATCTATAAATAATATATTAATTGTGGACTATAGGAAATATTTATTACTAGATTAGAAATAATAAAGATATAAAGGAAGACATAAAAATAAAATAAGGAAGGAACTAAGGAGATGCTAAAGCACTTATAATATGTGCAATGTATTTTAATTAACATTTCTATCAACAGGTTAGATAAGTAATATCATGCAATTTATAAACCCACTAAAGACAAATTTTTGGAACATTATACTAGTTTTTTATAATAAATTTACAAATAAATATTTGCAGTTGCATAGAAAAAAATGCTTTGGTACTTTTTAATATTATATCTTCCTCAGGTGTCATAATCTCCAATTTATTAAAATAATTTATTTTATTATTTTCTAGTACCAAGTCACCAATTTTGAAATCCTATCAAATTTGAGAAGACATCATTCATTATTTCTTAATATGTCATATCCAGAATAAAATAACATATTGCTATTTTACCCTAATAGTAAAGACCTACTTAATTCAAGTCTTGCAGATCAGAAACCTTTCTGTAGTATACAAACTTTTAAGAACATACTGAAATCAATTTAGAGAACTATCAGAATGTAGCCAAACTTTAAATTTATGACCTTTCTGTTCTCTTTCCAACATTAAACATTAATGGAAAAATCTGACATTTTTTTATTCCATTTAAAAACTAAAACTCTGATATAGAATCAAACAACTTATCTCCAGAGTAGGTTTTCACTTCGAGTTCTTAGTGCTTTTTGCACTGAAAGACAGACAGCACTGAAGGGTTTCTCTTCAGACTCCCTGTTGCAGGTACTTAATTGAACAAGACAGACTCTTATCTGTGAAATAGTCTTTTAGTGGTTCAGTACTTTCAATTGTGTTTCCCCTCAAAGGCAAATAAATGACCAATAATCCAAAGATAGCTCAGGCATATTTAACTTTTTAGTAAAAAGTCAACATTTTTTCTGGTCCTTATTTTAAGAAATAAGATTAACTCATACAGTTCTTATTTTTCATTCAGTGTACCAAATGACTCATGCATTTAACTTTAAATGAGCTGATTTTATTCATTTTGCAACTTTATATTTTTATTTTGTATTACATAAAGAATATTGATTGACAAAGGTACTTAGAGTTGAATTTAGAAACAATCTAGCATCCAATCACATTGTCAACTTGTCTAGACCAGTGTCCCAAAGTTCCTTCCTACCTCCCCCAGCCTACAAACTTTACAGACACATTTTAAAGTTAGGTGGTTGTATTTTGGCTCTCATGTTTTCAATGTTATTGGGCATATGATTTGGATATGTAATATTTTAACTTCCCCACATTGCCAAAATTCCTAACACTATTATGTCAGTTCCTGATCTTTTCCTCACCTTGATTTGTTGTTCTTGTCGCTGTATTTAGGGACTTTGGGTAATCTAGGTATCGCTTCTTTATTACATTGTGTTCCCACATACTACAGATAAATTAGATCATTTGTTTTTGTCTTTCTGGCTTACTTCACTCAACATGAATTCTTTCAATTCATCCATGTCACAGCATATGACATGAATTTATTATCTTTTTTTTCTAAATTTTTTTGATTTTGGGTCACATTCGATTGTGCTCCTGAAGACCGGAGAGATAGCATGGAGGTAAGGCGTTTGCTTTCATGCAGAAGGACGGCGGTTCAAATCCCGGCATCCCATATGGTCCCCTGTGCCTGCCAGTGGCAATTTCTGAGCATAGAGCCAGGAGTAACCTCTGAGCTCTGCCGGCTGAGACCCAAAAACCAAAAAAGAGTTACTCCTGGCTCTGTGCTCAGAAATCACTCCTGGCAGGCACAGCGGACTTTATAGGATACTGAAATTCGAACCACCCTTAGTCCTGAATCTGCTATGTGCAAGGCAAACACCCTACCACTGTGCTATCTCTCTGGCCCCTGATTTTATTATCTTTAAAGCTGCTTAGTATGTCATTGTATGAATATATGTATATATACATATATATTACATCTTTATAAATGATTCATCTGTTGTTGGCATCTAGGTTGATTTAATATATATATATAATTTATATATATAAATTTGGGTGTGACCCAAAAACCAATTTTATATATATTGGTTTTTGGGTCACACCCAGAAGTGCTCGGGGTTACTCCTGGTTATGTGCTCAGAGATCACACCTGGCTGGCTCAGGGAATCATATAGTAAGTTGGGATTCGAACCACAGTCTGTCCTGGGTCATCTGTGTGCAAGGTAAATGCCCTACCTCTCTGGTCCCCAGATTTAATATTTTATCTATGGTATCAAATACTGCAGTAAATAATGGTTTGCATATGTTATTTTAACTCTAATTAAATTTATTTTTATTGCTTTCTTTAAGCATTGTGGTTAAAGAAATGTCCATAGTTGTGTTTCAGTCATAGGATGTACACCACATTACACCAGTACACCTTTCCTGCCAACAATGTCCCCTTTTCTCTCATCTTCCATCCCACTCATCTGCCCTTAGCTTTTCTCTTTCGATCTCTCTATTTCTTTCCTATATTGTAGTTTGCATTACTATTAAGAAGATTGCCATGCATGTCACTTTATCCCCTTTCAGCACCCATCTTGTCCAGAGTAATCAGGTTCAACTACCATTGTAATTATAGTCCCTTCTGTACTCTAACTGCATTCACTGCTCTTTGTGGCTAACTTCCTACCAAGGATTGATCCTCCTGGCCCTTATCTATATTGTCTCTGGATATTACTACAATAATTTCTTTTATTTTTTTATATCCTATGAATAAATGAGACTATTCTATCTTTATTTCTCTCCTAACTTATTTCACTCAGCATAATAATCTCCATGTATAAACAATTTTATTACTTTATTTTTCCTAACAAACACATAGTATTCCATTGTGTAGATGTATCACTGATTCTTTAGTCACTCATCTACTTTTAGGCACCTGAGTTGTTTTCAGATTCTGGCTATTGTAAATAGTGCTGCTATGAATATAGAAGTGCAAAGGGCATTTTTTAACTTCAAAAAGGATCTTTATTGACATACAACATAGATCAGTCACAAAAATCACAGGATGGCCTCACTTATCAGTGGTATACAAAATAATTGTATTTGAAAATGCAATTTTGTAGAGTGAATGCCTTAGTCACCTTTGATCCCAGAGCCTAGGGACAAAGGGCATTTTTCTATTGTGTTTTTGGGTTACTAGGGTATATCCTTAGGAATGATATTGCAAGATCATATGGAAAGTCAATTTTTAGCTTTTTGAGAAATGTTCATATTGTCTAAAAAGGTTGGACCAGTCTGCCTTCCCACCAGCAGTGAATAAGATCTCCTTCTCCACAGATCCACTACATCACTAGATGTTGTTTTATGGGTAATATGTGCCAGTCTCTGTGGATTAAGATATCCCATTGTTTGGATTTGCATCTCCCTGATGATTTGCTATGTGGAACATTTTTTCATGTGCCTTTTTTAGTATTTCTTCTTTAATAAAATCTCTGTTCATTCCTTCTCCCCACTTTTGTATGGACTTAGATTTTTTTCTTTCAAAGTTCAATCAGTGCCTTTCATATCTTAGATATTAACCCTTATTTCATGTTTATTGGGTGAAAACTTTCTCCGAATTGGTGGGTAGCCTTTGTATCCTGGTCACTGTTTCCTTTGAAGTGCAAAAGTTTCTCAGTTCAATGTAGACCCATTTGTTCATTTTTGTTTCTACTATTTGGACAGTGGTGATCCATCATTAAATCTTCAATGTCATAGAGTGTTCTGTCTATGTTTTCCTCAATGTACATTATGGAATCAAGTCTTATATCAATGTCTTTGATCCATTTTGATTTAACCTTTGTGAATGGTGTTAGAAGAGATATCTGTGTTTTATTTTTTTGTATGTAGTTGACCAGTTATTCCAACACCACTTATTGAAGAGGCATTTCTTGTTCCACTTTGTATTACTTGCCGCCTTATCAAAGATGTTAACTTGGGAGTTGGTCTCAGAAGACTCATCTGCATTGATCTGAGGGTCTGTCTTTGTTCCAATACCATGCTGTCTTAATGACTACTACTATATAGTACAATTTAATATGAGAAAGGTGATGCCTCCGATCTTCTTTTTTCTAAAGATTTCTTTAACTACTTGTGAAATTTTTTTGTTCCAAATACATTTCAGGAGTGTTTGATCCACTTCTTTGAAAACTGTTATGGGTATTTCTTAGAGAGATTGCATAAAATATATACAATGCTTTGGGAAGTATTGAAAATTTAATTGTGTTAATCCTCCCAATCCAAGATCTAGGCATATGCCACCATTTACTTGTATCCTCTTTTATTTCTTGAAGAAGTGTTTTGTAATTATCTTTGAATTTATTTTTCACCTCTTTAGTTAAGTTAACTCAAAGGCACTTAATTTTCTGAGGCACAACTGTTAAATAGGATTGGTTTTATAGTGTTTCTTTTCTTTCATTATATATAAAAATGCCATAGATCTTTGTACATTAATTTTGTGGCCTGACACTTTAATATGCAATTTTTTCTAGAAGCTTTTCAGTAGAGTATTTAGGATTTTCTAAATAAAGTATCATACCATCTGCAAACAGTGAGAGATTGACTTTTTTCTTTTCTAATTAGACACCCTTGATATTTTTTATTGCTTGATTACTATGAAAGTATTTCCAGTTCTATATTGAATAGATGTTGTGAGAAGGGGTAGACTTTTCTGTGCCTGATCTTAGAGGAAAGATGTAGTTATTCCTTATTGAGTATATTTGCCATGGGCTTATGGAAAATGACCTTGACTATATTGAGAAAAGTTTTTTTTTTTTCAATTCTCATTTGTTGACAATTCTTTATAATGAATAGGTGCTTGTCAAATATTTTCTTCCATCCATTGATATGATCAAGTGATTTTTATTTTTTATTGAGATGGTGTGTTGTAAGTCAGCCCCTGAAGAGGTTGACTGATGGAGGAATGGAGGATGAGGCCTTTCTCTTCCAGCTCAGAGCATGCGTCTGCCACCCTGACTAGCCAACGGTTCTGAGGTGAAATGGTGGGTAACCAGCTCGCAGACAGTCAGGCTTGTAGAAATATTAGCTTTATTCAGTGGACAAGACTGAAGTCAAAAGACTCAGCCTCAGTTCCAGCAAAAAGCCCCTCGCCTTCCACAGACCCTTGTTTTTATCCCCCAGAATCAGGTACCACCCAATGGTGGGTTCAGATACCACCCAATGGTGGAAGCAGAATCAGGTACTACCCTAGGGTGGGGGCAGAATGCCAGGTCACACCATAGGGTAGGGCACAATCACCAATCAGTTTAGGGTGAGTAACATAGTAATCCCCTAAAATATTTACATACACAACAATTCCCCCATTAGTTTTTAGTAAACAAACAATATTGTCTACAATTATTAAAGGAAAATTTAGTCTATAATAAAAGAGTGGCTCTTTGCATAAGCACATCCCAGGAAAATGTAAAGAAAAATTTCTAACCTAAACACAGGGTGTCTAAAACCAGAAACATGTATCGAGGAATCAACTACAAGCTCCTGAGAAGATAAATCTAAGATGTACATAGATCCTTCGAAGAGATGCCAGAAAGGTTGTGTAGTAGGCAAGAAGAAGCACCTATTCTTTATTTGTTGTTGTTGTTGTTTTTGTTGGTTTTTGGGTCACATCTGGCAGTGCTCAGGAGGTACTCCTGGCTCCACACTCAGAAATCGCTCTTGGCAGATACCGGCATTAGAACCATTGACCTTCTGCATGAAAGGCAAATGCCTTACCTCCATGCTATCTCTCTGGCCCCATTTTCATTCAAGTCCAGGTAGACCAGAAAGCCCATATTTGAGGGCATTGAACTAGGCCTTTATTTTGGAGGAAGAGGCACATACACCCCCTGCACAGTGGGGAGCCACTGCAATGATGATCAATAGGTATCTGAACTTAATCCAAGTTCTTAATCCAGTCTGAAGTCCATATGATGTCAGAAATTGATGTCGATTATTTATAGATGGGAGCTTAAGTCACAAACCAAAACAAAATGTTTAAGGCAGAGACCCTCCCTGTGTAAATAAACAGCTTCAGGGCCCATCCAAAATGGATGGAACCTCCTATGAACCTAGTATTTTGCCTATGATGCGCCCACGCAAAAAACTCTGAGAACAGACAAAAATATCACTTAGGAAATTATAGACAACAATACCTAACTCACAAACCTAAAGTCAAGAAAGCAAAACCCTTATGTAATACAACATCAATTCCTAAGATTAAAAACTAAAATAGAAAAACATTAATTACAATAGTCAAAGAATTATAGTACCAAATATAACTTAAAAGGATTACAATTATAAGAAAAATACAAAAGGTGAAATATCTACAGTTCAATACCAATCTGTAAAGATGAGGGGCCTGGAACTCTGAAAAGACCGGCAAAATAAACTTGATGGGTCTGGAAAAGCGGGTTGAAGCCTTTTATAGGAGATAACATCAAGCTGAATGAAGAAGGAAGGCCAGTACAGTCATCCATGTGTTGGGGCATCCCAAAGCATTACATCATTACCATCATAGCTCTATTTGGTGTATAAGACTTAAGTCAAAAGACTCAGCCTCAGTTCCAGCAAAAAGCCCCTCGCCTTCCACAGACCCTTGTTTTTGTCCCCCAGAATCAGGTACCACCCAATGGTGGGATCAGATACCACCCAATGGTGGAAGCAGAATCAGGTACTACCCTAGGGTGGGGGCAATTGCCAGGTCACACCCTAGGGTAGGGCACAATCACCAATCAGGTTAGGGTGAGTAACATAGTAATCCCCTAAAATATTTACATACACAACAATGGTGTGTTATATTTATTAACTTGTAGATATTAAACCACCATTGCATCCATGGAATTAATACTACATGGTGTTGGTGTATGACCTTCTGATGAGAGCTATTGTATTCTTTTTGCTAGTATTTTGTTGAGGGTTTGTGTTCAAGTATGTTAGCCTATAGTTCTCTCTCTGCTTAGTTTTTTATCACCTCTTCATTTTCCATTTTTTTCTTTCTTTAAACATCTTGATTACATATATGATTGTGATTAGGTTTCAGTCATGTAAAGAACACACCATTCACCAGTGCAACATTCCCACCACCAATGTCCAAATCTCCCTCCATCCCACCCCACCGTTACCTGTACTCTAGACAGTCTTTCCAGTTCCCTCATTTATTCACATGATTGTGGTAGTTCTCTGTGTAGTTATTTCTATAACTGCACTCACCACTCTTTGTGGCGAGCTTCATGAAGTGAGCTGGAAGTTCCAGCCCTCCTTTCATTGTCTCTGAGGATTATTGCAAAAATTACTTTTATTTTTCTTAAAACCTGTAGATGAGTAAGAATATTCTGCATCTCTCTCTTTCTCCCTCTGACTTATTTCACTCAGCATGATAGATTCCATGTACATCCATGTATAGGAAAATTTCATGACTTCATCTATCCTGATGGCTGCATAATATTCCATTGTGTATATGTACCACAGTTTCTGTGTTGAAGGGCATCTTGGTTGTTTCCAAAGCCTGGCTATTCTGAATTGTGCTGCAATAAACATAGGTGAGAAGAAGAGTTTTTTTATTGTATTCTTGTGCTCCTAGGGTATATCCCTAGGAGTGGAATAGCTGGGTCAAATGGGCGCTCAATTTCCAGTTTTTGGAGGAATCTCCATATCGCTTTCCATAGAGGTTGGACTAGACGGCATTCCCACCAGCAGAGGATAAGAGTTCCTTTCTCTCCACATCCCCACCAGCACTGATTGTTTTCATTCTTTGTGATGTATGCAATCTCTGTGGTATGAGATGGTATCTCATCATTGTTTTGATTTACATCTCCCTGCTGATTAGTGATGAACATTTTTTCATGTGCCTTTTGGCCATTTCTATTTCTTTTTTATCAAAGTGTCTGTTCATTTCTTCTCCCCAATTTTTTGATGGGATTAGATTTTTTTTTCTTGTAAAGTTATATCAGTGCCCTGTATATTTTGGATATCAGCCCCTTATCTGATGGATGTTGGGTGAATAGTTTCTCCCACTTTGTGGGTGACTCTTGTATCCTGGACACTATTTCTTTTGACGTGCAGAAGCTTCTCAGCTTAATGTATTCCCATCTGTTGATCTCTGCTTCCACTTGTTTGGAAAGTGCAGTTTTCTCCTTGAAGATGCCTTTAGTCTCAATGTCATGTAGTGTTTTACTGACGTGTTGTTCTATATACCTTATGGTATCAGGTCTGATATCAAGGTCTTTAATCCATTTGAATTTTACCTTCGTACATGATGTTAAATGGGGGTCTACATTAGCTTTTTTTGCAAGTGGGTAACCAGTTCTGCCAGCACCACTTGTTGAAGAGGTTTTCCCTGCTCCATTTAGGATTTCTTGCTTCTTTGTCAAAAATTAGGAAATTATATGTCTGGGGGACAATGTCTGAGAACTCAAGCCTATTCCCCTGATCTGAGGGTCTGTCTTTATTCGAATACCATGCTGTTTTGATAAGTATTGCTTTGTAGTACTCTTTAAAGTTGGGGAAAGTAATGCCTCCCATTTTCCTTTTCCCTAGGAGTGCTTTAGCTATTTGAGGGTGTTTATTGTTCCAGATGAACTTCATAAGTGTTTGATCCACTTCTTTGAAGAATGTCATGGGTATTTTTAAGGGGATCGCATTATGTTGCAAGTCAGCCCCTGAAGAGGTTGACTCATGGAGGGATGGAGAATGAGGTCTTTCCCCTCCAGCTCAGTGTACGTGTCTGCCACCCTATCCAGCCGACAGTTCTGAGGTGAAATGGTGGGTAATCAGCTCGCAGACAGTCAGGCTTGTGGAAATATTAGCTTTATTCGGTGGACAAGACTGAAGTCCAAAGACTCAGCATAAGTTCCAGCCAAAAGCCTCTCACCTTCCACAGACCCTTGCTTTTATCCCCCAGAATCAGGTACCACCCAATAGTGGAATAAGATACCACCCAATGGTGGAATCAGGATCAGGTACCACCCTAGGGCGGGGGCAGAACTCCAGGTCACACCCTAGGGTAGGGCACAATCACTTATCAGGGTAGGGTCAGTAACATAATAATCCCCTAAAATATTTACTTACACAACACATTAAATCTGTATAATTCTTTGGGGAGTATTGTCATTTTAATTATGTTAATCCTGCCAATCCATGAGCAGGGTATGTGTTTCCATTTCCGTATGTCCTCTTTTCTCTTATTTCTTGGAGCAGGGCTTTATAATTTTCTTTGTATAGGTCCTTCACGTCTTTGGTCAAGTTGACTCCAAAATATTTTGAGTTTGTGTGGTACTAATGTGAATGGGATTGCCTTCTTGACTTCCTTCTCTTCCCTATCATTATTTGTGTATAGAAAGGCCATTGATTTCTGTGTGTTAATTTTGTAGCCTGTCACCTTACTATATGAGTCTATTGTTTCTAGAAGCTTTTTGGTAGAGTCTTTAGGGTTTTCTAAGTAGACTGTCATGTCATCTGCAAACAATGAGAGCTTGACTTCATCCTTTCCTATCTGGATTCCCTTGATATCTTTTTCTTGCCTGATCGCTATAGCAAGAACTTCCAGTACTATGTTGAAGAGGAGTGGTGAGAGCGGACAGCCTTTTCTTGTACCAGAATTTATAGGAAAGGCTTTTAGTTTTTCTTCATTGAGGATAATATTTGACATTGGCTTGTGGTAGATGGCTTCAACTAGATTGAGAAAGGTTCCTTTCATTCCTATCTTGCTGAGAGTTTTTTTTTTTAATCAAGAATGGGTGTTGGACCTTATCAAATGCTTTTTCTGCATCTATTGATATGATCATGTGATTTTTATTTTTCTTCTTGTTGATTTTGTGTATGATGTTGTTATATTTATGGATGTTAAACCATCCTTGCATTCCTGGGATGAATCCTACTTGGTCGTTGTGTATGATCTTCTTGATGATGCATTGGATCCTATTTGCCAGGATTTTGTTGAAGTTCTTTGCATCAACATCCATCAGGGATGTTGGTTTGTAATTTTCTTTTTTGGCAGCATCTCTGTCTAGTTTTGGTATCAAGGTGATGGCTTCAAAAATGTTGCTTGGGAGTGTTCCCGTTTTTTCAATTTCATGGAAGAACCTGGCTAGGATTGTTAGTAGCTCCTCTTGAAAGATTTGAAAAAATTGGTTAGGAAATCCATCTGGGCCTGGGCTTTACTTTTTGGGCAGATGTTTCATTATAGTTTCTATTTCCTCAGAAGTGATGGGGTGTTTAGATATGCTACATCCTCCTTACTGAAATGTTGAACTTTATAAGTGTCCAAGAATTTTTCCATTTGTTCTAGGTTTTCATGTTTAGTAGTACAAAGTTTCTTAAAGTAGTCTCTGATTACCCTTTGGATCTCTGCAATATCTGTCGTGATCTTCCTCTTTTCATTTCTAATTTGAGCTATCCAGTTTCTCTCTCTCTCTCTTTCTTTGTGAGTTTTGCCAATGGTCTATCAATCTTGTTTATTTTTTCAAAGAACCAACTTCTGCTTTTGTTGATCTTTCGAATTGTTTTTCGGTTTTCCATTTAATTGAGTTCTGCTTTCAGCTTTGTTATTTCCTTCTGTCTCTCTATTTTTGGTTCCTTTTGTTGGTCATTTTCTAATTTTTTGAGCTGCATCATTAAATTATTCAGGTATGCCCCTTCTTCCTTCCTGATGTGTGTTTGCAGAGCTATAAATTTTCCTCTCAGGACAGCTTTTGCTGTGTCCCATAGATTCTGGCAGTTTGTATCTTCATTATCATTTGTTTCTAGGAAAGTTTTGATTTCCTTTTTGATTTCATCTCGAAGCCACTGGTTGTTCAGTAGCAGGGTGTTTAATTTTCAATTGTTAAAGTTTTTCTTCTGTGTGGCTCTGTAGCTCACATCTAATTTTAGAGCCTTGTGGTAAGCAAGGTAGCCTGTAAGATTTCTATCCTCTTGATTTTATGGAGGTATGTTTTATGTGTCAGCATGTAGTCTGTCCTGGAGATTGACCCATGTACATTGGAGAAGAATGTGTATTCAGGTTTTTTGGGATGGAGTGTCCTATATATATCTACTAGTCCTCTTTCTTCCATTACTCTTTTCAGGGCTAGTATGTTTTTGTTGGGTTTCAGTCTGGATGACCTATCAAGTGTTGATAGGGCCATGTTGAGGTCTCCCACAATTATTGTGTTATTATTGATTTCTTCTTTCAGATTTGTCAGTAACTGTATTAGATAATTTGCTGGTCTTTCATTGGGTTCATATATGTTTAATAGTCTGATTTATTCCTGTTGCACATATCCCTTGATTAGTACATAGTGTTCATCTTTGTCCCTTACCACTTTTCTGAGTATAAAGTTGGTGTCATCAGATATTAATATGGCCACCCCAGCTTTTTTGAGGGTATTGTTTGCTTGGATGATTTTTTTCCAGCCTTTGATTTTGAGTCTATGTTTGTTCCGACTATTCAGATGTGTTTCTTGCAGGTAGCAGAAAGTTGGATTCATCTTTGTGACCAATTTTGGCATTCTGTGTCTTTTAATTGATGAATTTAGTCCATTGACATTGAGAGAGATAATTGTCATAGGATTTAATGTCATCTTTGTAGATAAGTTTGCTGTGTTTGTTGGTCTCTCTTGTCTTAGAGTAGACCTGTCCATTTTTTCTTTAATGCGGGTATTTCTTCTGTGAAGTTTCTGAGCTGTTGTTTATCCATGAAGCTATGTATTCTTCCTTCAAACCTGAATGTGAGTTTTGCCAGGTTCAGTATTCTTGGTGAGGCATTCATGTCATTCAGTCTTGTTACAGTATCCCACCACTGTCTTCTGGCCTTGAGATTTTCTTGTGACATGTCTGCTGTAAGTTTAGGGATGCTCCTTTGAATGTAATTTTCTTTTTGGATCTTGCTGCTTTCAGTATTCTATCTCTATCTGTGGGATTTGTCATTGTAATGGGGAAGTGTCTTTGGGGTGTATTTCTTTGGGTCTCCTTTAGCTGGTACTCTTCGGGCATGTAGGATTTGATTGCATGTAGTCTTTAACCCTGGGTGTATCTCTTTGATGATGTCTTTGACAGTTGATTCTTTTTGGAGATCTCCTACCTTGGTCTCTGGGACTCCAATGATTCTTAGGTTGTTTCTGTTGAGTTTATCAAAGACTTCTATTTTCATCTGTTCGCATTCCTTAAGTACTTTTTCCATTGCCTGTTCATTTGCCTTAAGGTTCTTTTCCAATTTCTTCTGCTGTGTTGAGTTTTTCTGCATCTCATCTTTCAGTACTCTGATTCTGTCCTCAGCTGCTGTTACCCTGCTGGCAACTGAGTTTTTCAGTTCAGCTACCATGTTTTTCAGATCTGTTATTTCAGTTTGGAGTTTTCTGATTTATGTAATTGTGTTCTGCTCAGATCGATCTATGCTTTCTTTGAGTTCTACAAACATCTTCCATATTCCTATTTTAAGTTTCTTTTCCAATAGGTTAATCAGGTGGTTGGAATTTATTAGGTCATCTGAGATTTCATCTTCATTCTCTGTGCATGGTGTTTGCCTATGAGGTTTCCCCATTGTCACGCTTGTAGTTTGGTTTTTCCTGGGTGTTGTAGTGGGGTTCATTGGTTAGAAAGGGTGCACGGCCACTCTGCTTCGCCTCTTCGGCGGCCTCTAGGTGACAGGTTTTTTTGGTGTGCACTCTCTAGGCCTCTGAGAAGAGCTTTAGGTATTCAGAAACACAGACAGGCACAGTAGAAGTTTTACTTGAAGTCCTCAGTCTGATCAAAGGCACAGCAGTGCGGAGCCTGCACAGGCCAGAGAGCTCAGCTCATTGGATGGCGACCCCCACAGCCAGAGTTTACACACTGACAGCTTCAAAATGCAGTTTTTTGGGGGTGCGCTCCCTAGGCCTCTGAGGAGAGCTTTAGGTATTCAGAAGCACAGACAGGCATAGGAAAAGTTTCCCTTGAAGTCCTCTTTTTCACCACTTTTTGCTTTTAGTATCAGATGGATTTTAGATTCATAAATGCTATTTGGGAGTGCTTTTGTGAGCTCACTTCGGCAGCACATATACTAAAATTGGAGTGCTTTTGTCTTCAATAATTTGGAAGTGCCTGAGAAGATGATCTGGATAACTGAACAGATCTTTCACTACTGGGGAAATTGAAATGGTAATTAAAAGCCTTCCCAAAACAAACTATTATGTCCTGATAAATTCTTTTAAATGAATTCTTTCAAACTTTTAAAGAGGTTGTACTGAATTGGTGTGGTAGCACAGTGGTAGGACATGTGCCTTGCATATGGCTGACACAGCACAGATGTGGATTCAATCCCCAGCATCCCATATAGTCCCTAAGCCAGGAGCAATTTCTGAGCACAGAGCCAGAAGAAACCCCTGAGAGATACTTTGTATGGCCAAAATATAAATAAAATAAAATAAAATAAAGTAAAATAAAATGAACTTACTGACAATTCTCATGTGAAAAGAATTATTTTATAGTGTGCTCAAAAAAAAAAGGCTTTGGGAGCAAGAGACCTACAAATCCTAAATTTTATAGAAATTATTAGTCAAAATTATTCGCACACACATTTTTTAAAAGAGATTTAGTTCTCTTTTTCTCAAGTAAGAAAAATTCAAATAATAAAAGAAAAATAAAAATCTACAGAAATATTTTAATTGTAATAATAGTCCCTATCAGTATACCTTGGATGTTTTAAGATTGATATTTTTCATTAAAAATTATGCTGTTATCTTTGAAATAATTCCAACATATATTTATTTTTGTTACAGTTATTTGTTTTTGCTAGTGATTGAATAACTATTAATCAGATTTTTATATAATAAAAATCTATGCACGTTTTAAACATTAAATGTAAAATGTATTACCATCAACTCTAATATAAATATGTAAAAGATTTCATCTGTTATAGAATTAATTTTTTAATATATCAAATATTAAAACATGTTAATATTAATATTTATGCACTGATTCATTAGGCTTGATATTAAATTGTTTACATGAAATCTGCCCATAAGGCACTCATCTTATAATTTGCCAGTAAATTGGTTAGTTTTCACTATTTGACAAATGCATAACTGAGATAAGTATTTTGAAAAGAGGTATTTAAGGGATTGCTAATTACACACTTTCATATCACTAGTTCTCCTATGCAAACTAGTATGCATAAAAATTAGCACCACAGAGATTAGCACACATCACAAAGAATGAGAACAATCAGTGCTGGTGGGGATGTGGAAAAAAAAAAGACACTCTTATCCACTGTTGGTGAGAATGCCATCTAGTCCAGGGGTCTCAAACTCACAGCCTGCAGGCTGTTTGCGGCTCTTCATACAACATTTTGTTGCCCACAGATGACCTTCAAATATCGCAGTATTTGCGAGTATTTGGTAATAAAAATCACATTAGTAAGAAAAATATTAAACATTCGCATACCCTGAGCAGTTCCTTTTGGGGTGTGCTAATGTTTAATGTGATTTTTTTTTCGACTATTTTTTTTCTTACGAATGTGAATATTCGGTAATAGAAATCCCTTATGCGACCCTACCTGACTCCGACTTTGCCTCCTGCAGCCCCCAGGTAAATTGAATTTGAGACCCCTGGTCTAGTCCAACCTCTATGAAAAACGATATGGAGATTCCTCCAAAAACTGGAAATTGAGCTCCCATTCGACCCAGCTATTCCACTCCTAGGGATATACCCTAGGAACACAAGAATACAATACAAAAACTCCTTCCTCACACCTATATTTATTGCAGCATTATTCACAATAGCCAGGCTCTGGAAACAACCAAGATGCCCTTCAACAGACGAATGGCTAAAGAAACGTGGTACATATACACAATGGAATATTATGCAGTCATCAGGAGAAATGAAGTCATGAAATTTTCCTATACATGGATGTACATGGAATCTATCGTGCTGAGTGAAATAAGTCAGAGGGAGATAGAGACACACAGAATAGTCTCACTCATCTATGAGTTTTAAGAAAAATAAAAGTCATTTTTGCAACAATTCTCAGAGACAATGAGAGGAGGGCTGGAACTTCCAGCTCACTTCATGAAGCTCACCACAAGGAGTGGTGAGTGCAGTTATAGAAATAACTACACTGAGAACTACCATAATCATGTGAATGAATGAGAGAACTGGAAAGCCTGTCTAGAGTACAGGTGGGGGTGGGGTGGGATGAAGGGAGATTTGGGACATTGGTGGTCGGAATGTTGTACTGATGAAGGCGGTGTTCTTTACATGACTGAAACCTAATCACAATCATATATATAATCAAGATGTTTAAATAAAGAAAAAAAGTTTAAAAAATTAGCAATAAGTATTTAATTTTTATTGTGATTTAATATATCTTGACTAGATATTTAACATTTTTCTTTGCTTTGTGCTTTCAATTTCTTGTACCAACAATCATCATTCTCAATTTCTTTTTTCTCCATACTATTTTAATTCAGTAGATCTGAGACATGTTTGCCTATGTCCTATAAATTATGTGATTGTTTGATTTTAGTAACGTTTTATATCCAACACATCCTTTGTTCATTGTATTTCAAGATAAAATTTTTTTTCTTGCTTCCAAATCCTAGGTTCAGTCACACATCAATATATTTGAACTAACAGTTCAGGCTATCGGTTTATTTTAAGACCCATTTAAATTTGTGGATGTATCTATGTATCTATTAGCACAAAATTAGAAAATTTTCTTTTATATAATGATTTGCTCCAGAAATAAAAGTTTGAGCTCAGTTTCTAGAGACTAAAGAGATTAAGGTAATTAGAAATGCCAAAGAAATGATTGAAACAGTGAACCTAGATTTGATTAGAAAGATTATCATAAAACAGATTTAGAGCAACTAGTTTTGATGCTCTGTGATTTTGAAATGGAAATTTGAGCATCAACAATAATTTTGGATACAAAAATATTATAAATATATATTTTATAAGTTTTTGAAAGAGAAAGAATTTGGTAACTGCAATTTGGCAGATGTGATTAAAATTTAAAATCATTTTAAACAAGAGTATTGAAAGACAAAGCAGATTTGAGTATCAGCCACGTGGGCAGAGGGTGAAAGGCACATCCAGCGATACTCTGGTTTACTCCTTGCTCTGTGCTCAGGGATAACACCTCATGGTACTCCAGGAAGCCATCTGGGGTGCTAAGTCAGGTATGTGCAGGCAAGAACTCCACACTTCTGTACTATCATTCCGGATTCTGCCATTTATTATGGTAAACTTGTCTTGGCATGTTTGACTAGAGACTAGTGGGGGAAAAAGGGGTAATGAGTGATAACTCAGAAGCAACAAAACTACGCTAATTAAGCAGCAAATGTAACTGAATCTCTATGGAGCAGAAATTGGCCTAGCTCATCTAGACCTTTGGAAAGAAATAATTTTTTTACCTCAAAACTGGTCAAAAAGTGCACCAGAGATTGTTTTCATTAGATATGAATATAGCTTTATAAGATGCAATTTTCTCCAAAAAAAAAAAAAGAAATTACAAAAGGGCTGGGAAGGTGGCTCTAGAGGTAGGGTGTCTGCCTTGCAAGCGCTATCATAGGATGGACCACAGTTCGATCCCCCAGCGTCCCATATGGTCCCCCCAAGCCAGGGGAGATTTCTCAGCGCATAGCCAGGAGTAACCCCTGAGCGCCAAACGGGTGTGGCCCAAAAACCAAAAAAAAAAAAAAAAGAAAGATGCAATTTTCTATCTCTGGAGACTTAAAAAACTTTTTAATTCATAAAAGTGTTGTAAGGGACAAAACAACCTTTTAAAAGCTGCCTTTTCAGTAATAGTAAGTTTCTGTTACTTAAAGCTTTAGAAGTTGAGTGATGGTCTGTTTGGGAGATTGTTCTTTCTCACCAGCTCATGTTTGAGTGTTCAGGCATCTCATGTGAAAAATCTCATGAGTATTGATAGAACCCATTTATTCATTCTTTTAGTGCAAGGGAATTGAGTGACCATAATAGAGTTGCTGAGTAAACTCCTTTTTTCATTTTTGCAACTGCTATTCAAAAGTAATAGATATGACAGATCTTATATACTATATCTTTGATGAACATGAAAGAATTCAGGGAAATACGGCAACTTTACACATGCTTAAGTTTGTCTAGTTCATGTGTGAGATAGTAACTCCAGGTCTCACACAGATGCAAGGTGCCAATTTATTTCTCCAAAGACCTAAGACAGTATTAGCGGTATCAATTCTATATCATTTGTTTATTGCTCTCATATTTTCTCAAAGGTTCTAAACTTTATTGAACCAAAATATTGTTCTTGTAAGCAAAGAAACTATAGATTATGTAAATATGTTTTACTTAATGATATAGAAAGTATTGCTAAAATTGGTTGTTTTAAATTTGATATACAAATTAATACATGCTATTGAAAATTTGGTAATATTAAAATAATAAAAAAATCACTAAATTATAAATTTTACCATTCAGGAAACTATTGCATCTTTATTTCTACTAAAAAGACTTGTATGTTATATCAGTTTTGATAAAGTTATACTTTTGAAAGCCAAAATTTCAGCATCTTATCAGAATTCATTGATTCCACTAACCATTTCTTTTTAATTTTTATTAATTACTCTAATTTACAAAGTTATTCATAGTTGAGTTTTAGACATACAATAATCTAGCAACAATGCCACAACCAATGTCAACATCCTTCCAACAATGTTCCCAGATACCTTCCTCTTCTTCCCCTGCCTCAGGCTGCCACTTTGACAGGCACCTTTCTTTAAATATGGTTGTTAAAGTTTTTTCTCATGATTTCAGTGTTGTTGACCCTGTCACTTATATATTTGTCTCTGTCATTCCTTAACACCACCAATTCATCTGAGTCCCCTTGATCTGTGTACCTCCCTTTGCCCTATTATTTCTCATTTATCTTTATCTTTTGCCTCTCTATTTTTTCACTTCACCTCACTATACTCTGGAGCCAATAGTAGGCAACCCACTTTAAACATTTGCATTTCCTAATGCAGCTATTCTAAATACCACATATAAGTAATATCATTCTGCATTTTTCTTCTTCTGGCTTACGTCTTTTCACATGATATCTTCCAGTCTCATCCATGATGCAGCTGTTTGCATCAATTCCTAATAGTTTTTCATTGTGTGTGTGTGTGTGTGTGTGTGTGTGTGTGTGTGTGACATCTTCATGGTCCACTCATCTTTGGTGACATCCAAATCTTAGCAATCATACTGAGTGCTGTGATGATTAGTGATGTGCATATGTCCTTCTAAATGAATCTTTTGAAGGCTTAGGATAGACACCCTAAAGTAAAATTTATGTGTCATGTGGTAGCTTGATTCTAAGTTTACTGTGAATTCTCCATATTGTTTTCCATAGGGCTTGGACAAGACAGCATTCCAAGCAGCAAAAGCTGAGAGTTCCTTTTTCACCACTTCCCACCAACACAGAAAGTTCCCATTATTTATGATATGAGCCATGCTCACTGAAATAAGGTAATATCTCATTGTTATCTTGATTTGGATTTCCCTAATAATAAGTAAGGATAAACATTTATTCATGTACCTATTGGCCATCTGTTGTTCTTCCTCAGAAAAGTGTCTGTTAATTTACTCTCCCCCTTTTTTTAATGAGGTTTTATTTGATTTGGGTGGGTTAATCTGTTTTTGTATTTTGTATGGCTGGATATCAACCCTTTATCTAATATTGTAAGGGCACATATTTTCTCCCACATAATGTCTTTGAGCTTTAGCCTGTGTTTCTTTTGCCATACAGAAACTTTTTTGTTTGTTTGGTTTTTCAGCCAAAACTGGCAGCACTGAGGAGTTACTCCAGACTCTGCATTCATAAATCATTCCTGGCAGGTTCAGAGGACCTTATGAATGCTGGAGATCAAATCCAGGTCAGCCTTGTTCAAGGAAACACCCTACTCAATGTGCTATCATACTGGAACCAACAGAAACTTTTTAGTTTGATGAAGCCCTATTTATTCATTTTTATTCTGTAGTCTTATACATTGGCATTCTAGCGCTGAAGATTCCTTTGAGGCCTAGGTCTTTGGATGTTCTCCATATTTTCCTCAATGTAATTTATATATTCAGTTTTGAGCTCAAGGTATTTGATTCATTTTTAGTTGATCCAGCTTTAATTTCTCACATTTGTCAAATAAGCTGTTTTTTTTCATTTCATGTTCTGATCTCCCTTTTCAAACATTAGCTATTCAGAGAGATTGTCTTTATTCCAGTGTCATGCCATTTGGATCACCATAGTTTTGCAGTACATCTTCACATTAGATAATGTGGTGTCTCCCAGTTTCATTTTTTATTTAATATTGTTTTGTTTATTCACATTATTTTTTATTCCATAACAATTTTGTAATTGATCATTCTAAGTTCATGAAGAATGTCTGAATTTGGATAGGGATTATATTAAAAACATACAGTAGTTTAGGTATGATGGCCATTTTGACCATATTTATTCTTCCATTGAATCCACAGGCATGGACATATTTCCATTTCCTAAGACATTCCATTTCATATGATCTTTTTTTATATTTCCATTTACTAAGATCTTTTTATTGTGTTTTACAGTTTTTATGTATAAATCCCTCACCTCTTTTTGATACCTAGTTATTTGATGCTTTGAACACTATATTAAAAGGGACAAACTCTTCTAATTTCTCTCTTGATTAATTTTTTTCTATAGAGGTATATAACCTATTTTTGTGTATTGACTTTCTAGAAGCTGCCATTTTGCTGTATTGGTTTTTATTATATCTAGGAGCTATTTTGGGGCTTTTTATTGTCTTCAATGTATATCCATCCTGTCAACTGTAATTAGAGATAATTTGAATTCTATGTTTTAGTGAAGAATAGGGAAAACACTTAAATTTTAGAAGTCCAGTAATTAATATGAAAAGTAATGAATAATTTATATAGAAAAATAGATATTTTAAAAATATAATATACTGCTAATAATAGATTTTGGTTTTGTGTTCTGTGAGATGAAAGAATCCTGTGGTGATAATGCATACCTAGGAATAAATTCAGTTGGGAGCGTGGAAGTGAAGCAAATGAGCAGACATATTAAAAGAAAGATTAGGGACCAGAGAGATAGCACAGTGGTAAAGCATTCACCTTGGATGTGGCTGACCCAGGATGAAACCTGGTTCAAGTCTTGGCAGAGGCAGGAGTAACCCTGAACCACTGGGTGTGGCCCCAAAACCAAAAAAAGTAAAGATTAAATACAAAAATACCTTTTTAACTCCTATATTTATTGCAGCCCTAATTATAATAGCAAGAATCTGAAAACAATTGAGTACCAAGAATAGTTAAGTGTCTAAAAAATATGGTATATATATATATATATATATATATATATATATATATATATATATATATATATATATGGAACACTATGTATCTGTTAGGAAAGAAGTCATGAAATATGCTCTTATATGGATTAACATGGAGAGTATTACTTTGAGTTAAATAAGGCAGATGGAGATGTATAATCTCACTCATTTGTGGTATATAAGGAAAATAAAAGATAATGTGTTAATAGTATCTAGAAACAATAGAGAGGAGGACCAGAATGACCAGCCCATGGTAGAAAACTGTCACAAAGAGTGGAGCAGTATAATAGAGCAAAGAATGGATTTCTATAGCAATGGTAATTGGAGCTGATCACTTGGGACAATAATTGGGTACTGGATGGATATAATATGCATGATATCCCTTCATTAGCAATTGTGCAAACTGCAGTGTCTAAAAAGAAAAAAGGAAAGAGAGATACAGCTAGACAGAATGAAAAAAGAGAAAGCAGAGTGATTGCCTCAGAGGCAAGCAGAGGAGAAGGTGGTAGGGAAACCAGGGATATACTTGGTGAGAAACATTCATGGGTGAAGGGTTGTGTATATTGTAAGACTGAAACTTAATTTTGAACAATTTTAAATAAATAATAATTAAAAAACAGTCCTAAAGAACATAGTAAGTAAATAAAGTGGAATTAAAGTTTAGTGGAGTTTTCTAATAGATAATTTAGACAAGCCATCAAAAGTAAATCAAGCCATCCATAAATATGTTTGCTTTGTTCAATTTTTAATTTTTGTTTTATTTGGTCCCCCACTAGCTTTGTGCTCAAGGGAACCATATGTAATATAGGATAGTATCAATGCTGGGGATTGAACCTAGGTTATCCACATGCAAGAAAAGCACTTTACCCATTATACTATATTTTTGGCTAATTTTGTTTTAATTCTTGACATTTTCCCCACTCATAAAAATCTACAGGAGTGATTAATAATGAATATCTCTTTTTACTTATATATAAAATATTTACAATCAGTCTTCCTGAGGAGATGACATCTGGAATATTTTCTGTTTGATATCTAAGTTTTATACAACTGCTAAAATCCTATTTGCAAATTTACAAATATTGGCAATAGAATGATGTGTAAGCTTTGGCAATGTCCTCTGTTTATGTAAGCTAGTGAAGGTACCTGTATATTATGAATACATACTAAGAAGTATATCTTGTATATTTAATTAAATATTCATGATTTATTTCATTAACCCCACAAATTATGATTTTTTTCATTTCTCTAACCTATCCCTTCAAAAACATCTACATTTTCCAGTCAAATGGGGGAGTTGAAATGACACTGATTTCTGATAGAAATTTATTTCACATTTCTAAATATCAATATTGTTTAATATTTTGGTGGGTTTTGGGCCACACCCAGTGAAGCTCAGGGATTACTCCTGGCTATTCACTCAGAAATCTCTGCTGGCTCGGGGAACCACATGAGACAACAGAGGATCTAAACGCAGTTTATCCTGGATCAGCCACATGCAAGCAAATGCCCTACCCCTGTGCCATAGCTCCGGCTCATATAGTCACAATTTTATTTTATAAAATTTAAGTATGATTATGCTTTTTTGGGGGGGTGCTTATTTCTTTGTTGTTGTTTGTGTGTGTGTGTGAAATCTTAAAACATTCCTTTTGAATCTTAGGCAGCCTTCAAACACAAAATGTAATAAATTCAGCATAATTTAACCCTCAGTTGTTTATGTAATTTAACTTCTATCTTTTCAGATGATTTCAACAGAACCTAAATTAGGAAGTGGCCAAATATGTATCATATTTCTTCTGTATATGAAGAAAGACTTTTTACCAGTTCAGTAAATTTAGATGTGAGATTGCAGAAAAGTATGAAATTCAAACTTACTTCATAGTTTCCACTTTGTCCTCTATCAGTTTTCCAGACTAACATTGATCACCATTGTCATCTTTAAAATTGACATTCAAATTGCTGACATGCTACAATGGTGTATAGACTCAAAAGGAACCTTTAAAAAACAAAATAAAACAAAACAAAAACTTAGATTAATAGAGCTTCCACAAATTTCAAGTGAACCTGTTACTATGCTCCTTGAGTACACCCCACGTCATTGATTGCATTATTTTTTCCTGAAGAATATCTTTTGGTAAAATATTAAAATAAAAGGGTCATGTTTCATTATTTCCACACTGACTAATTGACAAATGAAACTCAAGTGTTCTTATTTTGCCAGTTCTTTTTTTATTCATAAAAAGGAATGACCTAGTAGGAAATCTCATGCATAATTTTCTCACATGTCACCTAAGTTACAATTTCCCTTCTGTAGGTGACTTCTGATAGTCATATTTGAGTATTTTAGAGTTACCCAGATGACACATTAAACAAAAATATATTTCAATTTTATAAAATAAGAGTAGAAAATAAACTTCCAGCTAGGCAGAACAATAATTTTAGAAATTTCATTGGAGAGATGTTGGAGAAGGAATAATTACATGCTGAAAGTAGTTGTCACTTGGTTTCTGTTAGTAAACTTTGATGGTGCATCTATGTTTAAAAGTTTTCAATTTGCTTTATAATTATCCAACTTTTTCATATTATATATGTGCTTATATCAGACAATTCTTACATGCAAATTATGCAAAGTATGGTCTTCCTTGTTTGGCCTCTTTCACATGGAATGATGTTCTAAAGTTTATATTTGCTATAGTATGTATTCGTATGCCATTTATTTTATTGCCTAGAAAAAATCCCATTGTGAATACCTACATATTATGTATTTTATTTTCTATTCATTAGTTGATGACATTTGAACCCCACATTTTAATGTTAATGTTTTTGAATAGATGAATGTTTCAATTCTGTTGGTTATCCATCAAGGAGTAGAATTGGGATATACAAAAACTCTAAAAATGACCTGTTGAGGAACTAGAAACTTGTCAAGGGCCACTTTTCCTTGCATAATTCACAAAATATAATTTCTAATATTCTGATCTTTGATAACTCTTCTTGTTATCTTTCTTAATACCAGTCATCCTATTAGAGACAAATGGTATTCTATTATGTTTTTTGTTTAGGTTACACATTGCTAGAATGAGCAAATGCTTTTGAATTTTGTATATGACCTTACATCCTACAAACTCATGGAAGATTATTGTGAATTGAATAATTTTTCTTCATGTTCCATAGAATTTTCATATTTTTAAATTACATATATACAAATAATAATTTTTTGATTTATAAATATATTAAAACAAATGTTTGTTTGCAGTATAATGCCTTTATGAGATCTTCTAGAGTTGATTTTTGGTTTAAAACCTAAAAGATAATGCTTTTTCTCATAATGTTAATTTTAATCAAATAATATCACAGAGATAAAAAAGATATAGAAGCAAAATTAAAATGGAATTATTCAACTACCCATATAAAACCCAATTTTCATTACATATTAAATCAAAATTTATCCTAAGGCAAGAATTGAAAGGGCTATTCTAACATTCAAAGTACAAATTGTATAACAGCCAAATAAACAATAAAACTGGTTCACCTCTGCACTGTAACTATAAATTTCTTGAATAATTTAAACTATAGTATAAAAGTGCATATGAAAATTATGTGGTAATTTTATTTATAAATATTTTGATGAAATAAAATAATTCTATTAAATTATATGACCGTTTATATCATTTTAATAACAAAGGGTGTTAAAATACATCAAAATTAGTCATTATGCTATACCTTAAAACAGTTTCACAAAAAGGTTTTGAGAAAATAAGAGATAGTACAGCCACCCTATTTGGGAAATCAGCAAGTAATAAGCCCTGAGAACTTTTAGCTAGTGCACAGAACTTTTGATTTTGATTTTTGCTTTACAAGTCTGTTACACATTTATAGATTTACACACATACACACACATTCACACATTCCACATGCCCACATGTACACACATACCCACACTCTTCCAACCTTTATTTTAACTTAGTTTTTTCTGCTTACCATATTATATTGGTTCAAATTTGTTTAAAAAGAAGTATGATGAAATCTCAGTTATTTTATTGGATTACCCTGAAGGAAATTATTCCTTTTTGCTACTCTTATAAAATATGCTACACATAAAGTACTTCACTTTCTACAGGGATTCACTGCATTATTCAACATTTTTCATAATAAAAACCTGCAATATATTCCCTAGAATGCTATGTTTTATGAATCTTTGCATTTTGTAAGAGAATATTAATAGATCATTTGTCTCCCACCATTTGACAAAATCATAATAAATTTCTAATGGTAACATTTTTATCATTACGTGATATGAGTTTAATACTCTGTGTGGAAGTCTGAAATAAATTTCTATATTTTGTAGTCAAGCATGTATCATGTATGAGCTGTTCAAGAATTCTTATAAGGTTATTGCTTTGAGGTACAAATATATCTAATTAGTTTAATAAATAATAAGTAAATTAATAATAAAAGTATTTGAGAATATAGATCTTGTTTTAGAGTTAGAAGCCCAAAGACAGCAATAAAATATAGTTTCTATTCCTGTGATTTTGCTTAAATAATGGTGAATTACAAATATACATGTATATATATACATATGCACATAATATTTCATATGTAAGTATGAATAATAAAATACGTTTAATACATAAGCTACCAACTTTTAGTTCTAAGAATTAGCGTTAGTACTAAATTCTACTTTATCTTTACATACAGTACTAAATTTAAAATATTTAGTCCTATTTCAACTTAATAAAAAGAGGAACATATAGTGACAGTTTCTGTTGAAATAAACTTTTTTGTGGAGGAAATTAGAAACTGAAAGTTAAATGAACATAGATCATAGTTATTATATGTAAAAAATCATATCTGCTTCAAAGGCAGACAGAAAAAGAAACAAAATTTTCTTATACAGGTCTTATATCTTAAATAGAATCAAAAAAGAATATATTTATATATGCATATATACATTTATATATAAGAATTACTTAGGAAAATAGTTTCCATATTTATATATTTTAATTTTATAGTAATTTGATTCATTTCATTAATAGAATCAGAATTTTTAATAGAAGCAGCAAAAAATACAGAATGCAGAAACTTTAAAGCCAATTTTGCAATAAACTTTAGAAAAAAATATTATTAGATGTATTGAAAAAGGATTAAGGGTATATATAACTGTTCTTTGGTCCCCTAATTATTGGACAATGTAGACAAATAAGGAATAGATAAAATGTTCATGGAACTATCACATTTGATTTTTATCACCTAAAATTTAATAAAGGACTAAACTAGTTTTGTTGTTGGATACCAGAACCATTGAGACCACAAAGATAAAGGAGAATTGGCTTGCCAGTACAAGATAATGACCAGAAGACCAACTCTAGCTCCACTTGATATTCAGAATCTGGGTAATAATAATGATCACCACGAGTCTTCTGGAAGCTATAGAACCAAGAATAAAGTGAGATTAGTCTTTCTGATCTAGAAAGAGCAATGAGAGAGGGCTTCCACCAAAAACCAGATTCTTATTTTCTTTTTGAGAAAATAATTAAGGTTTGGGGACTAGAAAGATAGTATAGCAGGCAGGGGATTAGCCTTACATGTCACTGACCCTTGTTCAATCCACTGCATCCTTTAGGGCCCCTCTGAGCATTTTCAGGAGTAATTTCTGAGTGCCAAGCCAGGAGTAAACTCTGAGCACTTCCAGGTGTAACCCAAACAAACAAATAAAAAATAATTCATAGATGGAAATGAGTGTCACTAAAAGCAGAAGGATTTGTTACAGGGGAGAGAACACAGTAGTGAAATGGATTAGCTGCTCTCTAAGGAGAATTATGGAACAGATTAGGGGTAAAGTAAGGAAGAAGAATACGTATGTATAAAGTATTTTAGATGAGTAGTATGGTCTGGATGGTTTTTAAACATATACACATGATTCACATGTTTGCTTATGTATTATTTATATCATGAGTATCTCATTTTGAAGCTAGTGGGAAAAGTGAACTAAGGTGGACTTTGAACTTAATGATGGTAAAGTGACAGTAAAGTCAGAGTCTGTCCTCCCTGTATGTTCTAATCAATGATTAGAATGTTCTCCATAAATATTCTAATCAATTATTAGTAAAACTGCATCTATAGTATTTTCCAGAGAAGCACACTACAATTTTTTAAAACATATACCAAGTCTAATCAGACACAACTTGAAAGATGATTTCTCAGACTTTTATAAATAACATTGAATTTTCAATCATCAAGAAATTCATAATCTGGGACCAGGCGGTGGCGCTAGAGGTAAGGTGCCTGCCTTGCCTGCACTAGCCTTGGACGGACCGCGGTTCGATCCCCCGGAGTCCCATATGGTCCCCCAAGCCAGGAGCGACTTCTGAGCAAATAGCCCTGAGCATTACCGGGTGTGGCCCAAAAAACAAAAAACAAAACAACAAAAAAAAAGAAATTCATAATCTAAAACCAAGATTATTGGAGTCAAGATGTTACTGTGATCATAATTATGGATCAAAGTATAGAGGACATGGTGAAGTTGAAAATGGAAGAGGTAGCTTCAGGTTTCTCAAACGAAAGTGAATTACTAGTGAACAGAGTCAGGGGTCTCAAACTCAATTTACCTGGAACCGCAGGAGGCAAAGTCGAGGTGATCCTTGACTGCAAAGTCAGTAGTAAGCCTTGAACATTGGGGGGGGGGTGTGACCCAAACAACTAAAACAAAACAAAACAAAAAAAGAATCCTCTAGGGCAGGGCCACAAAATGCACAGAGGGCCGCAAATGGCCCACGGGCCGCGAGTTTGAGACCCCTGAAAGCCTGCCCCACAGCAAAAATAATGATCTACTTACTATTGCATTTATTACTAAAAATATAAGGACCTTGTCTAGCTTTAATCTTAAATGTTCTTATTTCATATTGAAATGATTGATGATCAAAGGGTGCAAGTCATTGTACAGTTGAAAAGTTCACCTTGGAGCCTGGACACTCATTTGAAACCTCTTACTGTCTTAAAACTGACAAGCCAGTACTGCTAATATGTTGACAGCAACGAAAATGCAAGCTATACTGAGATCTGAACTAGAAGATAACTATAATTTTCCAACTCTAAAGTTTACCGAGCTCTTCAATGTGACTATCATTCATCCTCAGGCATTACAACTCCAAATTCACTGCAGTTCCATGCAACTCTTTAGTTGTTTCAATGAAATTTCATGGACATTAATTTTCAAGCCAATAAAGGTAAAGAACAACTGAATTGTTGTTAGAGTCAGCACTCAGCATGTACAGTACATAATTTTGATTTAAGAACACATTCCCTGGACCATAAAGAACAATTTGAACCTTGCTATAGATTATTTGCTAAGTGATAGCTATACAAAGCCTCAGGACCCAAGCTCAGTGTGATCTTTCATGTCTGACCAAATACAGTTACCTAACATCTAACAGCCCCTGTGATGCAAACAGCCCTGTCTATCCCAAACTATGCTCATAAACCATTATGAGTGATTACAGTGATTCAAGGGGCACTTCTCTTAATGCATAGCTAAATTCCTTACCTGACCTCCCTTACAAGCTTCTATGAGCCTTGCCCTTCCAACTTCCAATGTCCAGGTGATTCTGCTAGAGCTCCTTGAACATGGAACAGGAAGAAACTTGGAGACTTTCCCCCTTCTGATTCTGTATTCATTTTTTCTCTCTCCCTGACTCCCTCCTTTCCTTCCTTTTCCCTTCTTCCTTCCCTCCCTTACTCCCTCTTCCCTCCCTTGCTCCCTTTCTTCTTCCCTCCTTCCAGTTCCTTCTTTTTCTCTCCCATCCTCTCCCTCTCCTACCTCTCCCCTGCTCTCCATCTTTCTCTCTTTCTCTTTCCCTCTTTTCTTCTTTCAGTCTCCTCATTCTCTCTCTAGATCTATCCCTCTCTTTGTCTCCCTCTACCTGACTCCCTAATTTGGCTTGACATAAACTTTGGTTGAAGTTCAAGCATGTCAAAACATTGGCAGAACATGCATGAAATTTTATAATGTAGAATGCATGAACTTTTATGTTAATAACTTGACTTATTTGGTCAAAATGAAAGAACACTGAATTTTTATGTTAGTGGAGGGAAAGTGAGAAAAATACTTAAGAAAACAGGTTTTACAATTCTAAAGCACAGTTATTATTTCACACACTGATTTCAGTAACTATCTGACTGCAAGACATCATGAGAACCCAATAAAGCTGCCCTATGGTTGGGGAAATAAAGTGTTTTCAGTGACAGAAGAGAGATTTACTAATCAAAGGAAACTTCAGAGCTCCAAATCAATTATAGAAAATTACTACTTAAAAATATATCTCTTGTGAAAAACTTTAGGTTTTACTGTATTTCACAACTCTTGTAGTATGCAAGTATTATAGTCAATGCATTGTTACTAGTAGTATTTATTATTTTTGAGGCATTATCAGGTTTCAAAATTATTCTATGCAAACTTGAATGAAATTAAATATATAGATCATTCTAACAATTACCATCCAAATGATTACAAATTGTGGAAATGAGAAAGGAATTAATGGTAATTGATTTTATATGTCTTTTGTTTCTGTAATGATTCAATTACTCTTCCATGAAGAATTTATGTTTATGGCACAGACATCGGCCAACTTTTTAATAGACATTGCTGAAAGTAGTATAAAAAATTACTTCCAGATACAATTAAGCTAACAGGTGTTATTCTTCTTATTTATAAGTGGCAGGCCTATAACCCATATCAAAATACCAAAAAATAATAGAGATGTATTTCATGTTTCTTTTTGTGGTTCAAAGTTTTCATTAACAGAGGCAGAGTGCTGATTGCTCTACCTGCAAAGTCTCCACCGGGCTGTGCTTCTTCTGAGGAACTGAGCACTGGAAGGGAGCCCTCTCCTACCCTTCTCTGTCTTTCCTGAACTCTGGAAGCTCTCCTCAGAGCCCTGGGAAGCGAACCCCAAAGAAACTACATTCGGGAGCTACCCAGCGAGCCAGTGAGTGAGTGAGAAATGGCTGCATGTGGGGGTTTTCAGGCAGAGTGCTGATTGCTCTACCTGCAAAGTCTCCACCGGGCTGTGCTTCTTCTGAGGAACTGAGCACCGGAAGGTAGCCCTGTCCTACCCTTCTCTGTCTTTCCTGAACTCTGGAAGCTCTCCTCAGAGCCCTGGGAAGCGAACCCCAAAGAAACTACATTCGGGAGCTACCCAGCGAGCCAGTGAGTGAGTGAGAAATGGCTGCATGTGGGGGTTTTCAGGCAGAGTGCTGATTGCTCTACCTGCAAAGTCTCCACCGGGCTGTGCTTCTTCTGAGGAACTGAGCACTGGAAGGGAGCCCTGTCCTACCCTTCTCTGTCTTTCCTGAACTCTGGAAGCTCTCCTCAGAGCCCTGGGAAGTGAACCCCAAAGAAACTACATTCGGGAGCTACCCAGCGAGCCAGTGAGTGAGTGAGAAATGGCTGCATGTGGGGGTTTCCAGGCAGAGTGCTGATTGCTCTACCTGCAAAGTCTCCACCGGGCTGTGCTTCTTCTGAGGAACTGAGCACCGGAAGGGAGCCCTGTCCTACCCTTCTCTGTCTTTCCTGAACTCTGGAAGCTCTCCTCAGAGCCCTGGGAAGCGAACCCCAAAGAAACTACATTTGGAAGCTACCCAGCGAACCAGAAACTGAGCACCTGAAGGGAGCCCTGTCCTACTCTTCTCTGTCTTTCCTGAACTCTGGAAGCTCTCCTCAGAGCCCTGGGAAGCGAACCCCAAAGAAACTACATTCGGGAGCTACCCAGCGAGCCAGTGAGTGAGTAAGAAATGGCTGGATGTGGGGGTTTCCAGGCAGAGTGCTGATTGCTCTACCTGCAGAGTCTCCACCCGGCTGTGCTTCTTCTGAGGAAACTGAGCACCGGAAGGGAGCCCTGTCCTACCTTTCTCTGTCTTTCCTGAACTCTGGAAGCTCTCCTCAGAGCCCTGGGAAGCTAACCCCAAAGAAACTACATTCGGAAGCTACCCAGCGAGCCAGTGACTCTCCTCAGAGTCCTGGGAAGTGAACCCCAAAAATACAGCATTCTGAAGCTGCCCAGCGAGTGAGTGAAAACTACGCCTGACCAGTGGGGCCCGACTGTGAAAAACTGTGAGTGCTGCCTGTGTGTGTCTCTCTGCTATCCTGTTGCGTAAACCTCCTGAGAGTGGGCTGAAAAGAGGCTGCAGAAGGCACTTAGCTCCACTTCGCTACGCAGCCGTGCGCTCTTTCTAAAAAAAGAACACCATCACAAGAAGAAAAAAACCACACTAAGAACTGTGCTGGATCACAGAAGCAAGAATTTCTCTCCAGACTGTCTTCTCTGCTGCGTGCTTGGGCCTAAGATTTGATCCTGTGTGAGGCTTCATCCACAGAGGACTCCCCTACCTTGGAGGCAAGTCGGCCCATCCAGAAAGGGCGGAGCCAGAGAAGTGCATTGCCTGCATCATATAACCAATGAATACCACCACAACACGTAGAAAAAACCACAATACAAGTGTGACAATGGGGAAACAACGCAGGCCAGCATCAGACATAGAGAATGAAAATGACAATTCTGATGACCAGTTAACGACCAACCAACTAATCAATCTCTCAGATAAGGACTTTAGAGTAGCAATATGGAATATACTCAAAGAACTCAAAGAAACATTGAATAGAATAGAACAGAACACTAATAAGAATCAAGAAAATATGAAGACAGAAATCACAAAACTCCAAACTGAAATAACATGTCAAATAACAGGCCTGAAAAAATCAGTAAACAAAGTGAATGACAAAATGGTAAGCTCTGGGACAGGGTATCAGAAGCTGAGAATAGACTTGGTGCTGTGGAAGATGAGATACATAACAATTCCATACAACAGGAGAGATTGGAAAAAAAACTTAAAACAAATGAACAGACAATGGAAAAATTAGTCAAAGAATGGGAACAGATGAAAATAGAGGTCTATGATAAGATCAACAGAAACAACTTAAGAATCATTGGAGTCCCAGAGACCCAGGAAGAAAATTTCCATGAAGAATCAAGGGTCAAGAACATCATTAAAGAGAAACTCCCAGAGCTAAAGAATATATGTGATCAAATCCTGCATGCTCGAAGAGTACCAACCAAAAGAGACCCAAGAAAAACCACCCCAAGACACATCCTAGTCACAATGACAAATCCCACAGATAGAGACAGAATTCTGAAAACAGCAAGATCAAAAGGGGAAATTACACTCAAGCAAGCATCCTTGAGATTTACAGCAGACCTGTCACCAGAAACACTCAATGCCAGAAAGCAGTGGTGGGATATTGTGACAAGACTGAATGAAATGAATGCTTCACCTAGAATACTGTACCCAGCAAAGCTCACTTTCCGGTTTGACAGAAGAATACATGGTTTCACAGACAAAAAACAGCTCAGAAACTTTACAGACACAAAACCAGTCTTAAGAGAAAAACTGAAAGACCTAATCTAAGACAAGACTGACCAAAAGACACACCAAATTTCGATATAAAGATGGCATTAAATCCCAGGACAATTCTTTCTCTCAACGTCAATGGACTAAATGCACCAGTTAAGAGACACAGAGTGGCTAAATGGATCAAAAAACTCAATCCAACCTTCTGCTGCCTACAAGAAACGCACCTGAATAGTCAGAACAAACATAGACTCAAAATAAAAGGCTGGAGAAAAGTTATCCAAGCAAACAACACCCATAAAAAAGCTGGAGTGGCCATACTAATATCAGATAATGCAAACTTTATACTCAGGAAGGTTGTAAGGGACAAAGATGGATATTTTATATTAATCAAGGGGTATGTAGAGCAGGAAGAAATAACTCTCCTAAACATATATGCACCAAATGAGGGGCCAGCAAAATATTTAAAACAACTGTTGACAAATCTGAAAAACAATATCAATAACAACACAATAATTGTGGGGGACCTCAACACTGCTTTGTCAACACTGGATAGGTCAACCAGACTGAAACCCAACAAGAATATACTAGACCTGAGGAGAGAAATGGAAGAAAGAGGCCTAGTGGATATATATAGGACATTCCATCCCCAGAAACCTGGATACACATTCTTCTCCAATGTACATGGGACATTCTCCAGGATAGACTACATGCTGGCACATAAAACATACCTCCATAAGATCAAGAGGATAGAAATTTTGCAGACTACCTTCGCTGACCCCAAGGCTCTGAAATTATTTGTAAATTCCAAAGGGACTCAGAAGAAAAACTTTAACACCTGGAAGTTAAACAGCCTCATACTCAATAACCAGTGGGTCCGAGATTAAATCAAGGAGGAAATAAAAAGGTTCCTGGAAACAAATGACAATAAAGACACAAACTATCAGAACTTATGGGACACAGCAAAAGCAGTACTGAGAGGAAAATTTATAGCTTTGCAAGCACACATCAGGAAGGAAGAAGGAGCTTACCTGAGTAGCTTAATGACACAGCTAATAGAACTAGAAAGTACTCAACAAAAGGACCGAAAAATAGGAAGACAGAAGGAAATAACAAAGCTGAGAGCAGAAATCAACGAAGTGGAAACTCAAAAAACAATCCGAAAGATCAACGAAAGCAGAAGTTGGTTCTTCGAAAAAATAAACAAGATTGATAGACCACTGGCAAAACTAACAAAGAAAGAGAGAGAAAGAAACTTGATAACTCGTATTAGGAATGAAAAAGGAGAGATCACTACTGATATGACAGAGATTCAAAGGGTAATCAGAAACTACTTTGAAAAACTCTATGCCACTAAAAATGAGAACCTGGAAGAAATGGATAAATTCTTGGACTCTTATAATCTTCCACGGTTGAAAGAAGAGGATGTAGCATATCTAAACACCCCCATCACCATTGATGAAATAAAAATGGTAATCAAAAGTCTGCCCAAAAACAAAAGCCCAGGCCCAGATGGATTCACTAATGAATTCTATCAAACTTTCCAAGAGGAACTACTACCAATCCTGGCAAGACTCTTTCATGAAATTGAACAAGTGGAAACACTCCCAAATAGCTTTTATGAAGCCAACATCACCTTGATACCTAAACCAGACAGAGATGCTACGAAAAAAGAAAATTACAGACCAATATCACTGATGAATGCAGATGCAAAGATCCTCAACAAAATTCTGGCAAATAGGATTCAATACCTCATTAAGAAGATCATCCACTACGATCAAGTATGTTTCATCCCAGGAATGCAAGGATGGTTTAACATCCGTAAGTCTATCAACATAATACACAACATCAACAACAAGAAAAATAAAAACCACATGATTATATCAATAGATGCAGAGAAAGCATTTGACAAGTTCCAACACCCATTCTTGATCAAAACTCTCAGCAAGATGGGAATGGAAGGAACCTTTCTCAATATAGTTAAGGCCATCTACCACAAGCCAGTGGCAAATATTATCCTCAATGGAGAAAAACTAAAAGCCTTCCCTCTAAATTCTGGCACAAGACAAGGCTGTCCTCTCTCACCACTCCTATTCAACATAGCACTGGAAGTACTTGCTATAGCGATTAGGCAAGAAAAAGATATCAAGGCAATCCAGATAGGAAAGGAAGAAGTCAAGCTCTCACTGTTTGCAGATGACATGATGCTCTACTTAGAAAACCCTAAAGACTCTACCAAAAAGCTTCTAGAAACAATAGACTCATATAGCAAGGTGGCAGGCTACAAAATTAACACACAAAAATCAATGGCCTTTCTATACACCAATAGTAATAAGGAAGAAATAGACATTAAGAAAACAACCCCATTCACAATAGTGCCACACAAACTCAAATATCTTGGAATCAACTTGACTAAAAATGTGAAAGACCTATACAAAGAAAACTATAAAACTCTGCTCCAAGAAATAAGAGAGGACACGCGGAAATGGAAACACATACCCTGCTCATGGATTGGCAGGATTAACATCATCAAAATGGCAATACTCCCCAAGGCGTTATACAGATTCAACGCTATCCCTCTAAAGATACCTATGACATTCTTCAAAGAGGTAGATCAGGCACTTTTGAAATTTGTTTGGAACAATAAACACCCTAGAATAGCTAAAGCAATCATTGGGAAAAAGAATATGGGAGGAATTACTTTCCCCAACTTTAAACTTTACTTCAAAGCAATAGTTATCAAAACAGCATGGTATTGGAATAAGGACAGACCCTCAGATCAGTGGAATAGGCTTGAATACTCAGAAAATGTTCCCCAGACATACAATCACCTAATTTTTGATAAAGGAGCAGGAAATCCTAAATGGAGCAAGGAAAGCCTCTTCAACAAGTGGTGTTGGCACAACTGGCTAGCCACTTGCAAAAAATTGAACTTAGACCCCCAGCTAACATCATGTACGAAGGTAAAATCCAAATGGATTAAAGACCTCGATATCCGACCCCAAACCATAAGATATATAGAACAACACATAGGCAAAACTCTCCAGGACATTGAGACTTCAGGCATCTTCAAGGAGGAAACTGCACTCTCCAAGCAAGTGAAAACAGAGATTAACAGATGGGAATATATTAAGTTGAGAAGCTTCTGCACCTCAAAGGAAATAGTGCCCAGGATACAAGAGCCACCCACTGAGTGGGAGAATCTATTCACCCAATACCCATCAGACAAAGGGCTAATCTCCAAAATATACAAGGCACTGACAGAAATTTACAAGGAAAAAACATCTAATCCCATCAAAAAATGGGGAGAATAAATGAACAGACACTTTGATAAAGAAGAAATACAAATGGCCAAAAGACACATGAAGAAATGCTCCACATCACTAATCATCAGAGAGATGCAAATCAAAACAACAATGAGATACCACCTCACACCCCAGAGAATGGCACACATCACAAAGAATGAGAACAAACAGTGCTGGCGGGGATGTGGAGAGAAAGGAACCCTTATCCACTGCTGGTGGGAATGCAGTCTAGTTCAACCTTTATGGAAAGCAATATGGAGATTCCTCCAAAAACTGGAAATCGAGCTCCCATACGATCCAGCTATACCACTCCTAGGAATATACCCTAAGAACACAAAAATACAATACAAAAATCCCTTCCTTACACCTATATTCATTGCAGCACTATTTACCATAGCAAGACTCTGGAAACAACCAAGATGCCCTTCAACAGACGAATGGCTAAAGAAACTGTGGTACATATACACAATGGAATATTATGCAGCTGTCAGGAGGGATGAAGTCATGAAATTTTCCTATACATGGATGTACACAGAATCTATTATGCTGAGTGAAATAAGTCAGAGAGAGAGAGAAAAACGCAGAATGGTCTCACTCATCTATGGGTTTTAAGAAAAATGAAAGACATTCTTGCAATAATAAATTTCAGACACAAAATAGAAAAGAGCTGGAAGTTCCAGCTCACCTCAGGAAGCTCACCACAAAGAGTGATGAGTTTAGGTAGAGAAATAACTACATTTTGAACTGTCCTAATATTGAGAATGTATGAGGGAAATGGAGAGCCTGTTTAGAGTACAGGTGGGGGTTGGGTGGGGAGGAGGGAGATTTGGACTTGGGTGATGGGAATGTTGCACTGGTGATGGGTGGTGTTCCTTTTATGACTGAAACCCAAACACAATCATGTATGTAATCAAGGTGTTTAAATAAAAAAAATAAAAATAAAAGTTTTCATTAACAATAACAAATGAAAGGAAGAAATTTAACTAAATATGCATTAATTTCAGAGAAGAATCTTCATTAAATATAGGACAGCTCTATTCTTTAGAAAAATAGTGTGCATCAGAAATAGTTGACAGTGTCAAAGATAGGAACTTAGCAATTTTGCTCTTTCTAGTCTAATTAATAATTATAGCACTTTAGTAATGAAACTTCAAGGACATAATTATTTTATTTTTGATACTGATGTATTTTTAAGGGAGGTTAGAAAGGTAAAATACATGCATTTACTAAGATAAACTATAAAATAAATTTCACATAAAAATCTGAAACAAATTTCTCTTAGACTTGAGTAAACATCATAACAGAGAAATGCTGTTTCAGGGCAATTAACTGAGAAATTATAAAATTAAAATATAATTCAACAATAATTATAAATCTTTACTATTATGTTTGCTTATACTGAATAATATATTATTCTTGAGTAAAATAGCATCACTAGGCATATACTTATAATAAATAATATATTCATCAAGATAATCAAAATGTCTTTTTTTAACTTTTTTAATATAATTTTTATTTTGATCTTGTGGCTTTTGTTGACAATAATATTTTAGGTAAATATTTAAATAAAATTAGGGGAATTCTCATCACTGATTTGTCCTCCCTACACCTCCATTCTCCTCCTACCTCCCATATCCTCCTCCCTCACCCTTGGGGCTGCTAGAAAATGTGGTCCCCTCTGTAACTAGCTTACTACTTAGTAGTCTTATACTTGTTTGGTCTTGGTATCTCCCTTATTTCTCCCTCTAACTGGGAGGCAGGACTAGATAGTTCAAGTTATGTGGTTTGATTTGAAGAACAGAAAAGTAATAAACTGGGGTAAAAATCAAATATGCCAGAAATGGACAGAATCCTTCTAGAGGCTCTCATCATCAGTTTGAGAGATGAAGGGGAAAAAGAAGGTGAAACACCCCAACAGTACAAAAAGAGGTGTCAAATAAAATATCCAGTGAACACTCCAACAGTAAAGATAAGCACCACAAAAAAGCTATGGTCTTGAGATAAAAATCATGGCAGAGCACATAAAGAAAGAAAAGAAAAGAAGAAAATAAAAAATAAATATAAATGGAGACAACAAGTTCAATAACCACACTAAAAAAACAAGGAAATTGACAAAAAGTAGTTAAGTAAATAAAAAATAAAAATAATATATAAAAATAAAAAATGTTTTGTACTTTTTGCCTTTTTTTCCCTCCTGCACAGGCACAGTAAATATTGGGGTTATTTGGAAAGGAATTCATTGGCCTAAGACATACAGGGTTTCTCCAACCTTGGAGTATATTGTCATGGGATTAACTATAGACTCCGTTCAGGTTCATTTACTTGGTGTTTCGTGGTATTTGGAAGACTTCTACTCCATCCTGGATGATAAAATCAGACCTCTGTATCTAGAGATCTCAGTATCTTCACAGGTCCAGGAGTGGAACTTATGATGAAGTCTTTCTTTGTGGTTCTAGAAGTTCTGTTCCCTCAGTGTCATTTTAATCCATCTTCTGTGATTTGTGGTTGAGGTCTTTTTGCTGATCCTAGGATGGAACCTAGGATAGCATCTTTCGTTGTGTTTCCAGAAGACCCATTACATTGCAATAGTCCCAGCCAGACCTTTGGAAGTGGAGATCATGGTTGTTGTGCAGGTTGTAGCTCAAACCCTAGACTAGGGCTTTTTTATTGGCCCCAGGATATATACAGTCCGGTCATGGTTCTAGTTACCAGTCATCTGTAAATCGCGATCTTGGCTTTTGGACCTACCAAAGGGTGACAAGTCTTCTGATTTTTGTCATTGTTAGCTGGGGAGGTAGGATAACCTGATCTTAGGTCAAGTTGTTCCCATTTTCTTCGTTATCAGGATATTATATTAGAGCTGGCACTTGGTGGTGGCCCAGCAGTATTAAGGATGTCCCAGATGGGATTTGTTTCCTGTAGCTGTCATGAAGAACTGTGTCGTTTCTATGTCTGGGATCCAGGGTTCAAGGCTGGACTGATGGTGTCTAATAACCTGGGGTCTAAGTTGGGTCCACGTGACATATTATCAAGGTGGGAGATATCCCTGTATTGTAAACAAGTATGAGTTCTTATCCCTAGTAGATAAGAGCTCGTTTTTATATGTAGGTTTTCCCCCTTTATTTTGTCTTTGCAGGGTAAATGGTGCTACATTATATTTTTGGTGCATTTGGAAAGAGAAGAAGAAAAACAGGTCACACAACCAAAAAAGATAAAAATAGGAATAAAAATATACGTGCTCACATATGTATATGTAGAACAAACATGTAAAAATGAAATAACAAAGTAATAAAAGGAACAAAGTGATACAAGAAACTACCTTACTTTTGGGGAAAATCAGGTAAAGAGGTGGTGTAATACAGGTCTTATACTTATGATGGAATGTAGCATATGAAAAAGTTTCCATAAGATGATTCTTGGAATTGTATTTAAAAGTGTTTCCTTAGGATTGTTCTGTGACTTTTGCCCCACCTAACCCTTCCAGGTGGGGCGCTGTGGAGTTGGCAATAAATAGCTTGAGGGACAGGAGTGAGGGGTCCTTCTGTGAAAAAGCTGCTGGCTGCAGGAGGATTCTCTGGCTCTCCTTGCCCGATCTTTTAAACCCTATCATTCTTGTCTGTGTGGATTATTATTTGCTGCGGATAAATATTACCAAGGTCTTCCCCTGAAAGGGGACAAGGGGATGGGAAGTAATTTCTCATTCTGGGGACTGTTCTTGGATTCACAAATACCCAGCCAAGATAACGGCGAAGATATCTTGCAATGGAAAAGAGGTGGTGTAATACAGGTCTTATACTTATGATGGAAGTATACGTTTCCCCATTGTCTTTTGAGATTTTCTTGTGGTGTGTGGGTTCTTGGGCACCTTTTCATCACACACCCTGACCTTCTTGAGATTGGCAAAAGATTTGTGGCAGGGAGGTCTTGGAAGAGTTCTTGCATTGGGGATACTTTTAGAGCTAAGTCCGGTTTCAAGTAACCATCCAAGTTAGTGGGAGTTGGTAGGGTGGGCCACGCAGCATGAGTCAGCAGGGGAGTTGGTTGCCTTTTTTTGCTGGGGACGAGGTGTGGGTTTGACTGGGTGTCCCTTCCCTTAGGTGCTGGGTACTTGTTCGTTGGGGTAGGAGGTCAGTCTTGATACCTAATAAATTAAGAGCTGAGGGTGAAGGGTTTAAATAAGGAGGGAGGTCTGTATGGGGTTGAGGGGTAAAGGGATAGTTGGATTTCCAAAGGGGAAAGGGGAAAGTATATGGAAGGGGCAGGAAAAAAGAAAAGAGAAAATACATTAAAAAGAAAAAGAGAAGAAGAAAGAAAGAAGAAAAAAAGTAGTGAGAAGTGAGGAGAAAAGGGGAAGGGAATGCTAGTTTGCTTGAATGTGTTCAATGAGTAGGGCCTGTAGAATGAGTCTGTAGGTCACTGTTGCTGCTTCAGTGATCTGACTGGTCACGTGCTTCAACTCCTAAAAGAAGGTATATCCTAGAGATAAAGTGTATGTTAAAGAATTTTCTCGGGACATTCTCAGAGAGCAAGCTGGGTATGGTATCTCGTGCGACTGAGCCCCGAGATGCCATCTTAATTTGTCAACCCTTTGTATCCAAGAACGCCTGTGGACAGAAAAGCTGAGAGGTTATTTTAAATATAGTAAGATTAAGGCATTACAACATATTGTTATAAGATGTTTCCAGTGGAGTCAGTGATTTCCCATGTTATTCTTTACCTGTGATCCTGTATAAGATCCCTAAGGGAATATTATGGACCTTTGTAGTAGAAGGCTGATTACATACCTGTTCTCTCTATGCTGCTGTTTCTGCTGTTGCCAGTTTCTTTGTGGTATAATGTGTAGTCATGAGTTTGTGTTGTTCCTCTTTCATGTATTTTGGGCACTGCTCCCGAGTATATGTTGACTGTTATTTGATTTTTGAGTATTAGTTGGATATAGGGTGTATGTTTTAGGTGCTTCAGAATAGTGCTATCATTCTGTGTTTATCTTTCATCTTATGACTTACTTTGTTTAACATAATATGTTCTAGGTCTATCCACATTGCTGCAAAGTCTGTGATTGTATCATTTCTGATTGCCATGTAGTATTCTACTGTGTATAAATACCACATCTTAATGATCCATTCATCTGTTGTTGGACATCGAGGTTGGTTCCAAGACTTGACTATTATACTAAGTGCTGCAAAAAAAAATAGTGGGGTGCACACATGCTTTGGAATGAATGTCCTTCCAACTTGGAGGTATATACCTAAGAGAGCAATTGCAGGGTCAAATGGCAGCTCAATACTGAGTTCTTTGAGCACTCTCCAGACTGTTCTCCATAGGTGTTGGACTAGGGGGCATTCCCACCAGCAGTGGATGAGAGTGCCTTTCATACCACTTCCCTGCCAACAGAGATTGTTCCCATTATTTTTGATGTGAGCCATCCTCACTGGTGTAAGGTGGTATCTCATTTTTGTCTTGATTTGAATCTCCCTGATGATGAGTGAAGGTGAACATGTTTTCATGTGTTTGTTGGCCATCCTTCTGTCTTCCTCAGATAAGTGTCTATTCATTTCATCTCCACATTTTTATGGCATTATTTGGTTTTGTGGGGCTCAGCTTTCTGAGTGCTTTGTATGTTCTAGGTATCAGCCCTTTATCTGATGTGTTGGGTGTAAAGATTTTTTTCCATTCTGTTAACTGTTTTTTTGTGTTAAGTAGGGTTTCTTTAGCCATGCAGAAGCTTTTTAGTTTGATATAGTCTCATTTGTTTTTGTTTGATGCTAAAGTTCTTGGCATTGGTGCTCCATCCTTGAAGATCTTTTTGATATATAGGTCTTCGAGTGCTCTGCCTATTTTACTCTCCATAAACTTTATAGATACAGGTCTGATTTCAAGGTATTTGATCCATTTTGAGTTGACTTTTGTATAAGGAGTGAGGGTCAATTTTCACTTTCTTATATGTGGTTTTCCAGTTGTACCAACACAATTTGTTGAATAGACTTTCTTTGTTCCATTTCAAGTTCTTGCCTCTTTTGTCAAATATTAGTTGGCTGTATATCTGGGGGTTTATGTCTGGGAATTCTGTTCTGACCCACTGGTCTGAGGTCCTGTCTGTGTTCCAGTACCATACTGTTTTGATCACTATGGCTTTATAGTATAGTTTCAGGTTAGGTAAGGAGATGCCACCCAGCTTCCTGTTTTTCAGTATATATTTGGCTATTCTGGGTCTTTTATGATTCCAGATGAATTTTGTGATTGATTGTTCTAATTCTTTAAAGAATGATGTCTGAATATAGATAGGAATTGCATTAAGTCTATATAGTAGTTTGGGTAGGATAGTCATTTTGACTATGTTAATTCTACCTATCCATGAGCATGGAATGTTCTTCCATTTCTTTAGATCCTCTTCAATTTCTTTCTGAAGTGTTTTGAAGTTTCCCTGGTATAGTTCCTTCACTTTCCTTGTAAGGTTGATTCTTAGGTACCTGATATTTTTTGATACTATTTTAAATGAACTGTATTTTTAATCTCTCTCTCCTTGACATTATTGTTTGTATATAAAAATGCTTCTGTCTTTTGTGTATTGACTTTGTATCTAGCCACTTTGATGTATTGGTTAAATGTTTCTAGGAGTTTTACTGTGGACTCTTTATGGTTTTCTATGTAGATCATCATATCGTCTGCACATAGAGATAGTTTAAGTTCCTCTTTCCCAATTTGGATTCCTTTGATTCCCTTCTCTTGTCAGATTGCTATTGCTAGGACTTCTAAGGTTATATTGAATAAGAGTGGAGAAAGTGGACAGCCTTACCCTCTTGGTAATGCTTCTAGTTTCTTGCCATTAAGTATAATGTTGGCTGTGGGCTTTTCATAGATAGCTGTAACTATCTTGAGGAAGGTTCCTTCTAACCCTATTTTGCTGAGTGTCTTCAACTTGAAGGGGTGTTGGATTTTGTCAAACGCCTTCTCTTCATTGATTGATATGATCATGTGGTTTCTTTTTTTCTTGTTGTTGATGTGATGTATAATGTTGACTGATTTGCGTATGTTGAAACAACCTTGCATTCCTGGTATAAAACCCAATTGCTCATGATATATGATCTTTTTGATGAAGTGCTGGATTCAATTTGCTAAGATTTTGTTGAGTATCTTTGCATCTATGTTCATTATTAAGATTGGTCTGTAGTTTTCTTTCTTGGTGGTGTCTTTGCCATCTTTGGAAATGAGTGTGATATTGGCCTCATAAAAGGAATTGGGGAGGATTCCAGTTTTCTCTATGGTTTGGAAGAGCCTATGGAAAAGTGGTAGTAGGTCTTCTCGAAATGTTTGGTAGAATTCACCTGTAAATCCATCTGGGCCTGGACTTTTGTTCTTAGGGAGTTTCTTAATTACATCTTCAATTTCCTCTGAGGTGATTGGTCTATTTAGGCTTTATATTTCTTCCTTTTCCAGTCTTGGAAGATGGTATTTTTCTAGGAATCTGTCGATTTCTGCTGGGTTCTCTAGCCTAGTTGAGTATAGTTGTTCATAGTATGATCTCATGATATGTTGTATTTCTTGGGGTTCTGTTGTAATCTCTACCCTTTCATTTGTGATCCTACTGATTTGGGTGATTTCCCTTTTTTTTTTTTTTTGGTGAGTTTTGCCGGTGGTTTGTCTATATTGTTTATTTTTCTGAAAAACGAACTCCTGGTCTCAATTATTTTTTTGCATTGTTTTCTTAGTTTCTATGTTGTTTATTTCTGCTCTGGTTTTTATTTTTCATCTCATTGTGGTTGGATTTCTCTGCTGCTGTTGTTCCAGTACCTTAAGGTGATCCTTTAAATTGTTGATTTGGTCATTTTCCTGTTTCTTGATATAGACCTGTATTGCTATGAGTTTCTCTCTAATTACTGCTTTTGCTGTGTCCCACAAATTTTGACAAGTTGTCTCTTCATTATCATTTTTCTCAAGGAATCTCCAGGTATTAGTTTTTCTCCATTGCTTCTTCTTGAAGTCAATTTTGACCTCTGTTGCATAGTTAACTAATAGGGTACTTCTAATGATCCTTACATTTGTGGTCTTATATAGGTTGGCTTTGTATCTAAGACATGGTCTATTCTGGAGAAGGTTTCATGTGTGCTTGAGAAGAATGTGTATTCTGCTTTCTGGGGATGGAGGGTTCTATATAAGTCTATTAGCACTAGATATTCTAATTTTTCATTTAGACCTCTTATTTCTTTGCTATTTTTGTATTTGGTGGATTGTTCAGTGGTGATAGTGGAGTATTGAGGTCCTCTACTATTATCTCATTTACCTTTATGTGTTTCTCCAGGTTTGTGAGAAGTTGCCTCACATATTTTGCTGGCTCTACATTAGGTGCATCGTTATTGACCAGGGTTAGTACTTCTTGATCTCATGTTCCCCTGATCTAATGTTCCTCTTTGTCTCTGATCAGTTTCTTGAGGTTGAATGCAATTTGGTCTGATATAAGAATGGCTGTCCCTGCTCTTTTTTGTTTTCCGTTGGCCTGAATAATAAGTTTCCATCCTTTTATTCTAAGCCTATGCTTATCCTGTAGTTGTAGATGTGTTTCTTGCAGACAGCAGAAGTCTGGTTTATTTTTTCTATTCCAGTTATCTACTATGTGTTTTTTAATTGGAGAGTTTAGTCTGTTAACATTTAGGGAGATTATTGACAGAGATAACTTTTGTACAGTTGTGTTGTGTAGGGTGGTTGTTGTTACAATCGGGGTTTTGGATTGTGTAAATCGTCTCTGAGTAGGTCGTTTAGGATTGGCTTTGTTTGCACAAATAATTGAAGTTTGTTTTGTTTGAGAATGATTTTAGTCTGCCCTCCCTTATGAATGATAGCTTTGCTGGGTATTGGACACTAGGTTGGAAATTTCTTTTATTTTGTCATTTAAATATGTCACGCCACTGTCTTCTTGCTTGAATTATTTCAAATGGGAGATCTGGTTTGATTCTTATGCCCCTTCCTTTGTACTTAAGGCTTTTTTCTCCCTTATTGCTTTAAGAAGTTCATCTTTCTCTCTCTCTCTGTCTCTCTCTCTGTGTCTCTCTCTCTTTTTTGCCATTTGGATTACTATATATCTTGGAGTTTGTTTATTAGGGTCTATTTTATTAGGGACTCTCTTCACTTCCTGGATTTGTACTGAAGTTTATTTCCAGAGAGTGGGAAAGTTCTCTGCTATTATTTCTATGACTATTTGTTCTTCCCCTTTTCCTATTTCCTCCCCTTCTGGTATTCACACAATTCTTAGATTGTTTCTTTAGTTGTTGTTCATTAGATACTGGACTTTTCCTTCCAGTGCTTTGCCTTTTATTTCTTTGTTGGTTTCTTGGTAATTTTTTGTTTGCAGCTTTCCATCGAGTCCTTCAATGTGCTTCTCCAACTGCGTGTGTTTCTGCTCGTAAGGCTTGTTACATTGTATTTTTGTTTGTTTTTTTTTTTTGTTTTCTCGGGCCACACCCATTTGATGCTCAGGGGTTACTCCTGGCTAAGCGCTCAGAAATTGCCCCTGGCTTGGGGGGACCATATTTGATGCCGGGGGATTGAACCGTGGTCCTTCCTTGGCTAGCACATGCGAGGCAGATACCTTACCTCTAGCGCCACCTCACCAGCCCCGTTACATTGTCTTTTAATTCCTTCAATTCCTTTAGTATGGAATCTTTCATGTTGTTTAACATTTCTTCTTTAATTTGGCTGATTTGTTCATCCAAATATTTCTTATACTCGGTGGCTAGTGTTTCTTTCATTTCTTTTATCAATTCTTGCATTTCATGGCTTCTTTTAGGTCACCTTCCCATGGATCTGTGCCTTTTGGTGGACTTGGAAACTTGCTAGGGTTTGTCTCTGTATCTCCAGATGTTAAGGTTCTTCTTGATTTACCCATATTTCTTTTTATTTATTGGTGTGGCTTGGAGTGCATTATCTTCTGAATCAGCCTGCTTTGGTCCCCTGTGGTGTGGGTATGGGTCCCCTCCCTGAGCGTGGTTCTAGAGGGGGCTGTTGGGTGAGCTTGCTGAGGTTCTGCTCCTCCTGTGGTCTCTATGGGCCTGATCCATTGCTTTTCCCTTTTGTTGCCAGCTAGTGCAGTTCTGCTCCTGGCCACATGGTGGAGGGCACTGTTGGGCCTAGTTCCTTCACCCCACCCTCCCTTACTTAGGAGTCAGCTCTGCCACTTCCTTCAGCGTGTCTGGTCTATTCCCTCTCCATATTCCTGACAGCCTGTGCAGTTCCGCTCCTGGCCACAACGGTTGAAGATGCTGTTGAGCCTAGCTCTCTTTCCTCCCTCCCCTATCTGGGAGTCAATGGAGCTCCACCCCCTCCAGCAGCAGAAATTCCCGCAGCCAAACCCACCCGGTAGCTGCCTTCAGCCCTTGGAGGAGTCTCAGCTCCACTCCAGTGCTCAGGGGAGCAGGCTTCTCTAGGTTAGCCAAAGGTCCAGGTGGCAGGCCCCAGCTCATCCAGTCTGTTGGTCCTAACCTGTCCCAGCGGCATAGAGTGGGTCAGGTGCAGGGTTCTCCTCACCCTGTCTACACTCAGCTTGGGCTTGGTGTTCCTAGGGAGGGGCGCACGATGTGGCGGTGAGGTGCCTGTCTCAGGCACCCATGTGGAGAGTGGAGAAGTGCTGGGGAAATGCACTCACCCCGTGTGCTCTCCACTTGGGCTTGGGATCCCTGGGTAGGGGTGCGTGGTGAGGCAGTGAGGTGCCTGTCTCAGGCACCCACATGGAGAGTTGGGAAGTGCCGGGAAAATGCACTCACCCCATGTGCTCTCCGCTCTGGCTTGGAGTCCCTGGGGAGGGGTGCTCGGTGTGGCAGTGAGGTGCCTGTCTCAGGCACCCACGTGGAGAGTTGGGAAGTGTCTTTTTTTTTAACTTTTAATCCAGAAATATTCACTGTGTTACTCATTCATGCAGATTTCTTTCTTTATTATTTATAATTAAATAATTTTTATTTTGACAAAAGTGGATTACAAATCTTTTACAGTAATATTTTAGATGCATAGTGACATTGAATCAGGGGCATTCCCACCACCAGTTTTGTGATTTTTGTCCACTCTGTTCCCAGTATATATCCTATATCCCCCTCCTTTGACCACTGGGCTGTTAGTATAAGTGGTCCCCTCTGTATCTAGCTTGTTGTAGATTGGATTTTGATTCTGTTGCTGTTGGCTTTGGATTTGGTGTTTAAGTATGATCATTTTTTATTTCTACTCAATGTTCATACAACTGTTGGTCTTGGTACCCTCCATTATTTCCCTTTCAATTTGTGAGGCAGAACAAGATGGTTCAAGTTATGTGGTTTTGTTTGGAGTCAAGAAAATAGAAAAAAATAGAGGAGGACAAAAATCAAACAAGTAAGAAACAGGAGGAGTCTTTCTAGCAGCTATAAATATCAATTTAAGAGGAGAAAGGAAGAAAGAAAGAAAAACATAAAAACCATACAACAAATTCAAACAAAAGAACCCAAAAAGAACCACAAAAATTAAGACAACAACCAAACAATAGCCATGGTCTCGAAATAAAAACAAAAAAGAGGTAGTATGACATAGATCCTAAACTTACAAAAAAGTAAATAAAAATAGCTTTCTTGATCCACAGGCTAGCTCCAGTCAGCATTGGATCTGGGGAGACCCCAGGTCAAAGGCCTTCTCCCTAGCTTGGGGGTGCTGGGAGCCTTGGTAGGCCCTTAGCCATCCCCTTTCCTGCCCCGGCCTACAGGCCTTCCCTTTCCCTGGGTGCCAGCTCAGGCATCCAGAAAAGGTTGGTGTCGAGTGGTCCCTGCTGGAGGAGCTCCCAAGCTTTCCCTGCCCTTCCCCCAGCCCTAGGGTGAGAAGGGCACAAGGAGGATGGCTGACAGATGCTGGCTTCTGGTGCTCTACCTAATCCTTTCCTGATCCAGAGGCTAACTCTAGTTGGCATAGGGTTTGAGGAGACCCCAGGTTGAAGACCTTCTCCCTAGCTTGGGGGTGCTGGGAGTCTTGGTAGGCCCCCAGCCATCCCCTCTCTGTCCCAGCCTCCAGGCCTTCCCTGGGTGCCAGCCCAGGCGGCCAGAAAAGGTGGATCCTAACTTGGGGTGTACTGAGAGCTGCTCGGTTTCACTAAGGCAGTCTCTGGCAATTTCTTACCAGTCTACATGTTCAAAACTGCATGGGGGTTATCATCCCTGTGTGCACAGTATATATTAATAGGATCCTTAAGTTATATTTTATGTATGCAAAATGTCCATCTTGTATTCTACCTATTTTCTTTGACAGCTATAACTTACTAAATATTCTCTTATACAGTGATGATTTTCCCCACTTTTTATCTTTTCTTCTCTTTGTGAGCTGTTCAATAAGGAATTTTGGTGAAAGAGTCCCTCGGTTTAATGCTTCTGTTTAAACCCTGTCACTTGTTTGAACAAATGTTTAATGCTTCTGTTTGAACCCTGTCACTTGTTTGAACAAGTGTTGGATTTGTTCTTGCGGACCCCATTTGGGCCGGTAACGCCACATCGCATTGTTCCTTGTTTGCATAGGCACATTAAAAATGGGAAAATACTATACATACAAATAATTTCTTATCTAATAGAGATTGGAACACACAAATCTTGTAGTACAATGGTACTTTACACCCTGAACATTGACATAATGACCTGGCACAGTCCTCAGATGAATGGACATTCTCCGTTCACTCCAGAACCAGGGAAGCTATCTATGAAACATTTGGATGTTTATAACATCACTGGGAAGCAATCCTCTACCAGGGAAGATCTTACTGCAGCTCTGACATTGATCTGCTCAAAAAAGACTTAACACTAAGCAGACTTGACAACAGCAAGCTGCTTACAGGACAGGGCTCTCTGCATTGCCCTTTAATTGCGAGGTGAAACTAGAGGACACTCCACACCATCCTGACTTCAATGTAGGATATGCAGATTCCAGGATCTTTTTTTTTTTTTTTTGGTTTTTGGGCCACACCCAGCAGTGCTCAGGGGTTACTCCTGGCTGTCTGCTCAGAAATAGCTCCTGGCAAGCACGGGGGACCATATGGGACACCGGGATTTGAACCAACCACCTTAGGTCCTGGATCGGCTGCTTGCAGGGCAAACACCGCTGTGTTATCTCTCTGGGCCCAGATTCCAGGATCCTTAATACAGAAACATGATACCAACAAACAGAGACTGTGTGAAAAAAAGGTGTATTGGCACTACAGTCAATGACTTGGATTGGACAAACTAGTTGGCCTAGAGCCTAGAGTTGGTCTTATGCCAGGAAACTCAGGGGTAGGGTGTCCTTGTATTTAGGCCAAGGCTTTTCCTTTCCATGTCCCTCATATTTTGGTGGACCTATGCAAACAATAACTGCCACTCTAACACTGTTTTTATGGTGCTCATTTAACTCTAATCCTTAAAAAAAAAAAACACTTAAACTTTTGAGGTTAGCTCTAAACTAAAATGCATGTGCATAGAAATGTAAAAAAATACTATACCTTCAGTGTTTAAGGAGTTACATAAGTTTTATGGCTTTATATTGCTTTGTGTACTGTTAAGAAATGTTTTAATGTACTACAATTTGGGGACTTGAGGGACAAAATAATTGTACTTGGGCTCTGTTTTATTTTTCCTAATGTCCTTTGGCTGAAAGTTCAAAATTAATGTACCAGCAAAGGGATTTCTTTTGAGAATTCTGTTTTTGGGTGATTGTCCTTCCACTGTAACTTTACCTCGACCTCTTTCTTTGCACCTTTGTTCTTATAATTAAAAATTAAAAATAAATAACAATAAAAACAAAAAAGCACACACACAAAAGAAAAACAATATCAACAATAACAACAATAACAAAAATTAATTTGATCTTTTTTGCATAAGCACAGTAAATATTAGGGAGGTTAGTAAGGGAATTCCCTTGGCCTAAGAGATACAGGGTTTCTCCGCCCTTGAAGCAGACTTTCATGGGAATAACTATAGGCTCCGTACATGCTCTTTTTCTCTTTCCTATGTCATTTTGTGCTGTCTGAAAACTTTCCTCTCAGTTGTGGATGATAAAATCAGGTCTCTGTAACTAGAGATCCCATACAGATTTTTAACTAAGTCTTAACTTTCATCATTAGATATTGGAATTTATTTGTGTAGAAATATCTTAATTGTTAAAATTCTCTAAATGTTTTATTTCACTTTCACCATGTAATTCAATTAAGTCATCTTTTTGTTTCCTTGTTAAAAATATGTTTTCTGAGTCTACATGACATATATTCAAGGTGGGAGATGCCCTTGTGTTATAAAATGTCTGAGTTCTTATCCCTAGTAGATAAAAGCTTGTTTTTATACGTAAAAATTTCCCTTTTTTAGTAAGCCTTTGCAAGAAGTGGTGCTATGTTATATTGCTGGTACATTTGGGGGTGAGTGTGTCAGGTTGCATCATATCTCTGCCTTGGTTTTGACATGAGCTATTATCCCAGGCAATTCTTTTTCTTGTCGGTTTTTGTACCATGTAGAACCAAAACAGGTGAAGTTAAGGAATAGAAGAAAACAAAGACAAGTAAAAAATATATAATATATAAAAAAGAATAACGTATATATACACATATATACTCACATATATATATACTCACATATATATACTCATATATATATATATATATATATATATATATATATATATATATATATATATATATATATATATATATATATATATATATAAAGGAAAAAGATTAAAATGAGTTTTACAAAAACAAAGGAACAAAGTGATGCAGAAGACTAGCTTAGTTTTTGGAGATAAACAGGTTAAGTGGTAGTATTATATAGATCCTAAACTTATAAAAGAAATATAGGCTTCCCCATTGTCTTTGTTATATTCTTGTGTGTGGGGGGGTTGGAATCCAGGGCATGTTTTCATGACATATCCTGGTCAGGTTGAGTTTGAGAAATGATTTGTGGCAGAAAGGGCTCAGGTAAAATTCTTGCACTGGAGATCCTTCTGGAGCTAAGTCCAGTGTCAAGCAGCAGTCCATATTTGTGGTGGAGTGAGAAAGAGGGCCCCAGAGCTTGATTCAAGGGGTGTTGGTTGTAGTTTCTTGCTGGGGGACGAGATGTGGGGCTGAGTGAGTGTCCCTTTGCTTGTGATTTGTATGATGGCTTATTGGGACAGGAGGTCAGTCTTGATACCTAATGGGTTAAGAACGGAGGGTAAAGAGTTAACAAGGCAGGATATCAGATTGGGAAGGGGGAGTGAAGGGATAGTAGGATTTCTGAAGGGAGGAGGAGGGATCGTATATAGGAGGGGTTATATATGGTATAGGCATGAATTGTTTACAATTTAGGTTTAGCTTCATAGAGGAGTTCTCTAAGTACTCATGCCCACATAAAGACATACATAGTGATCTATTCTTAAGGTGTTGTTAGAAGTTTGACTCTAATAGGATAGATCTGAGCTCTTAAGGACTGTTTTAATTAAGATAAACAATTAGCTTAGGTTATTGCTTTTCAATTATTTTCTGTCATGCCACCCTAGGAAGAAGAAAACATTTTTGCGCCCCACGAGCGACTGTAAATAGTATATTAAAAAAACTTTGACCTGAAAAACAAAAATATATAAAATAATTTGAGCTAATTTTTTAATGAGAGGTGATGTCTGAATTAATGGCTACAATGAGCATGTTTTGTAATGCATAGCTTTTCGAAGCGTGATTTGAAGCAGGACACAGCTACTCTCAGCTCCAGAGACATACAGAGACATAAACACTGGGCTTAGCTTGCTATGACAGTATTTGCAGAGATCAAAGGTGCTCCCTTTACAGAGCCTGGCACCTGCCCTGGGGGGCATGCCCCACTATTGGAGAAGCACTGGTTTAGGTATAGCTTAAGTAAAATAAGGGAGAGCAAAAGATAAGAGAGAGGATAACAGAAATATAGGCAAATATAGTAAAAATAAAGTAAAAAAATTAAGAAATCAACTGAAAGAGATTGGGTTGGTGTGTCAAGGTTGGGAGGTTTTCCCAGTTTCTAGGCATTTTGTCAGTGATGGGGTTCGGGCTAGCTAGATGAAGGTTTCTGGGTTAGGTAATGGAGCAGTTTAGGATACATATAGTTTTTGCATCGAGTACTAAACAATATGTTAATGAGGCCTATTGATATAAGTGACTACCCTATGTGGTATTGTCCATTGCATCTTATGTATCCAACTTAGAGAATCTAACCAAGTGATTAGAGAGCTACTTATCAATTCCGAACCCTAGATCCCAAGACATAGAAACAACACACTTCTCCGCAATAGCTCCAAGAACCAAACTCTCTCTGGGACATTCTTAATACTGTTCTGACACCAACATGGGCCATTTTTGATATGACATACTAACAATGAGGAAATGGCAACAACTTGACCTAAGAGCAGGTTGTCTCACCTCACCACCTAATGATAAGATGAAATCAGAAGACACATTATCCTTTGATCTGTGCAAAAGCCTAGATCACTATCTATAGAAGACCAACTGTGACTACCATGACTGGGCAGAACTTATCCTGGGATGAATAAAAAATGTCCCTAGTCTAGGCTTTGACCTGCGATTTGTACAATAACCAAGACCTCTAATTCCAGAGGTCTGACTGAGACAACTGCAACTGAGCAGATATTCTGGAAACATAATAAAGAATCTAGCCTAGGATTCGTCCTAGAACCAGTGTAAAAGCCAAGACCACTAACTACAAGATTGATTAAAACAACAGAGGGACTAATAGAAATAAGAATAGGAATAATAGAAAGAGTAGGGTGGTTGCCTTGCATGTAGCTACTCCTATATTTTTTTCTGAGCCTTCCAGGAGTGATTCTGAGTTAATCGATAGTAAATTCTGAGCACTTCTGAGTGTGACTCAAATACTGTTTCTGGTCAGAAGTAAAGAACATGAAGCCTTTGCCTTGTTTCCTATTAATGCTGGTTTGTTTCACAGCAGTGTGTATGAATACAAAAGCTTCAATAGGAGACATACCTGAGTACAAAGTCAACAGTAACTTCTGAACACTGCTAAGTATGGCCTTCCAAACTAAATATATACAAATATTTTAAAAATGAATGTGTCGACATAGAACTTATTTACAAAATATAGCTACTTATTTACTATATAAAATTTGATGAATTTGAACATATGTGTATACATGTGAAACCATGACAGCAATCAAGGTAACAAATATATCTATTATGTCCATCAGTTTTCTAGTGCCCTTTTATGTTTTCTGTGTGTAGTGTGAATATAGAGTTAAATGTTAATAACATGTGATGCATATATGTAGAATATATGCATATATGTATATATAATCCAGTGCTTTGGAAACCTTATAGTATATTGTAGTTCATCTGTTGATGATGGAATAAAAAGGTTCACAAGCTTTATGTGTATAATTTGTTATTAAACATGGGAAACTGTAAATACATCAAAATAAAAGGCACATAAAACATCATTTAAAAACCTCTAGAATGCATGGTCTATATATATATTCAGAAAAATCCATGGGTTAGATTTAGTAATTATCATTAAAAAAGAAAAACTTCCAGGTCCTGAGTGATAGCACAGTGGTAGGGCATTTACCTTGCACTCAGCTGAGCCAGGACTGACCTGGGATCAATCCCAGTTTGTCCCACAAGCCAGAAGCAATTTCTGAACTCATAGCCAGGATTAACCCCTGAGTGTTAATGGGTGTGGTCTAAAACCAACCAACCAACAAACAAACAAAAACAAAACTTCCATATTATACTTATATATCACAATCTTTAAGAACCAATTATCAGAAGACATACACTATAATGGGACAATTGAGAAAACACTATATCATTTTTTATTTTTAGATGGAAAAATACATATATAACAAACTCAATAACAATTGTACTAAATTATCTAAATCCTTTGGGTTTTAAGTGTCATATGGTATAGCATTTTTGTGTTTGAGTATTGTATAATGATTTCACTGGTTTGTTTATATCATTCTTGCAAAATTTTTACTCTTTCAATTCATATAACAGTAAAAAATAATCACACAAAGGCTTGCCACACCAGCCCTTCGATCATTTTTTCCTCTTTTTCTTTTTTTTTTTTCTTCTGGTTGTTGTTTTGGTAATAATTTTTTATTGCTGCTGTTGTGTTCCTTGTCATTGCTTTTTTTGTATTTATATTTAACACAAAATACTTCCCTAGGAATTCCACTCCTTGATTTCTGGATATTTCTCACTTGTAAAGCAATAAATTGTTCTGTTTCCAATTTCACCAATTCTGGAGAAAATAAAAATGACCTTGCCTATAAGTTATCAAATATATGTTTATGTTGAGTAAACTGGACAAAATGGCAATGCATTTTAAAAGTGGAAACAGCTAAATATGTAATATTCTATTTATAAGTGTATATCTTAATATTAGAAAATATATTAGAAAATATTAGAAAATTATATTAGAAAATAATGTCTAAAATAATACAACTCAGAAAATTACAAGGAGTTGGCATAAATTATGTTATATTTAATAATAACATTTTTATTAATAATAACATAATTATATTTCTTTTTACAAAGAAGTCTTTTTTCCTGGTTTAAATTTAATCATCTCATAATAAGTGATGAAAAATACAATTTGTATTAATTCCCAAATATATAGTGAAACTGATATAAAAATGTAAAATAAAATTTAATGTATTTTTTGTAGTTCACTTGTATGTGTTTCAATTTTTTTCTTTCTTCAGAACATATGGAAGAAATATGTTTTTGCTTTGTTTCATTTTAATGTAATCCTTTATTTTCTATATTATTAAACCACCTTGATTTACAAAGCTACTCACAATTGAGTTTTAGACATAAAGCAGATGATTTCTAGCACGAAACCCACCATCAGTGTCAAATTTCCTCCACAGGTATCCGTAGGTTACCTCTCCTACCCTTATAACCAACCTGTCATCTTTTTTTCTTCTTTTTTTTTTTTTTTTGATTTTTGGGCCTCTCTCCATGGCACTTAGGGGTTACTCCTGACTATGCACACAGAAAACATCCCTGTCTTGGAGGACCATATAGAACACAGGGGATCGAACCCAGGTCTGTCCTGGGTCAGCCTACTGCTAGGCAAATGCCCTACAGCTACACTATTGCTCTGGCCTCCAGCCTGTCATCTTGACAGGCACATTTTAAAATTTAGTTGTTAACGTTTGTATTCTCATGATTTCAGTGTTGTTGACTGTAGTTTAGACATTTAGTTCTTGTACTTCATTAACACCAGATTTACTTGATTTCCCTTATCCCTTGATCTCTATTGGCTCTTCTCTCTCACTCTCTCATGCTCTCTCTTGCTTTCTCTTTGTCTCTGTCTCTGTCTTTCTCTCTCTCTCTCTTACACAAACACACAGACACACACACACACACTCACTCTACCTCCCATGTACAGTAATGACAATGTAAAGAAATAGAAAGGGAAAATGTTCTCCAAATATTTAAGCTTTATTGATGTGGAACTATTTATATTATTCGAACAGTAGATGAAATGACAACATGGATAATCAAAGGGTGGCTTAGTTCAAGAAGATGATTTGTAATACCTGTAATGACTTCACTACATATACACCTGCCTAGCATATTTTAATTTTGCTGATACTCCAATATATTAGAACTTTCAACAAGGCAGAACTGAATAAAGGAAACCTAATTGGGAAATAAAACATAGTAAAAAGGTCACCAAGTTTGTTAAAAGGTAGATATAAACAGGGTGAAATATTTTGTAATTACTGTCTTGTTAGCTTTATTAAATAAAATAGAATGTGCAAATCCCTGACTAAAAATAACATAGTTTTTATTGAATAGATATTCATATTTTCACATATATATGGTATGTAAGGGGAAAGCAATCTTAATAAAATAGATTAAATCACTTCAAAAGTGAAGGGAATGACACTTTAAAAACTCTCTTTACTGTAATTCTTTCCTCAGTTTTTAAATTTTTATTGTGTGCTGTATTTCTGGTTTCTTTGTTTTTTGGGACACACCCAGTGGTGCTCAGTGGTTACTCCTGGCTCTGTGCTCAAAAATCATTCCTGACAGGCTTAGACGACCATATGGATGAAGAGGATCGAACCTGTGCCCATCCTGGGTCAGTAGTGTGGAAGGCAAAGGCCTTACTGCTATGCTACCACTCCAGTCCCATGTGAGCACTAAGTCTTCAAAGTATACCTTACTCTTTCAAATTATGATGAGAAAGAAAATTCTATAGAAGGACTGAAACAGACTGTCTTGTATTCATACACATTTGTAGAGCTTTTAAATTTTAAAATATGTATCTAATATAATAAAATTCAATATGAATGCTTTTAATTGAATGGAATAAAATGCTATAGGATTCAATATATATTACATTATATTTGGAAATTCAGTGTAGTTAGTCACCAGTTAAATAGGTACAACCTATTTGTTATCTTAGCACCAATCTCATAAATCAGGTTTAAATAAGGTTTTTTGTTATATTCTTAGACATAATTCTCTAGAATGTTGTACCTGAGTTTATTTTTCAGCTACTGAAATCTCCCATAACTAATGAATATTAGTATTCATATTATCAGTCTCTTTATAAATTACCTCCATAACCCTTTTTGAGAATTCTTAAAATATGAATGTCTTGCCCTTACCATGATTTATGTCATCTTTGAGTGATCTTCACATTTTTCTCTTAAAGGCTCATATTCTGACTGTAATAAACATGGTTAAACATGCTGCATTATAATATAAATGTACTTGCCTGATATAGAGTAGATGATTATTTTTCTGGGCCATATCCAGTGGTGCTCAGGCTTGAGTCTTCGTTCTCTGCTCAGAAATCATTCCTGTCTAGGCTCTGAGGAGTTCAGGAATTGAACCTGGGTTGGGATATGCAAGACAAGAGCACTACCCACTGTAATATTTTTCTAGCCCCATATATAATTTTTAACTTACTCTTTGCTTTCTTTTTATCAAAATTTCTATTCCATCTCGCATCTATAGTCATTCAATACACTTTTTTTTAAATTCTAGTAGTTGTTTTATATGCTTCAATCAAATTTATATAATGTAGACCAGTTTTTCTCTACCTTTTTATGACCATGACCCTTCATATCCTTGTTTCTTTCTTGTGCACCACCCTGTCCTACCAGTTACCTTTATAGCCTCATGCTGTGACCTCCCATCCACTGATACCATTTTTATCTTTGACTCCCTTGGGTAAGGGGCCCATTAGGGCATATATGTTCCCATTTTGGAAATGTGAATGCAGACTATATCTGTAATTTAAATATTGTTTATTTTGGAGAAGAGCGCCTGACACAGTATTTAGGGATATGACCAATATCAGTGACCCTGAACCAACCAGACTAGTGAAAAAATTCAATATTATGAATTAAAAATGTGGTGTGCATTTGATTTTTTTGTTTTTCTTTTGTACACACCATGGCCTGGAAAATATTAGGTAGAAAATATAAAAATTAATTATTTTAGTAAATAATACTCTCCTTTCATATTCAACTTTGAAGTCTGTCTCACTTAATGAGCATTTAAACTTTCAATTTCTCAAAAAATGACTTTATCAAAATGATCATTGACCTTCAAATCTCCAAAGTAATGACAATTTCTCAGACTTGTCTTCACTGGATTTGAGGCATGATCTCTCCCATTCTCTATGAAGCAGTTTTGGCTTCCATGGTATTACTTTTGATTTTCCATATTTTTCCTTGTTTCTGCTTGCTGTTTTTCATTGTATTATTTTTTGGTGAAGTCTCTTTGTCTACCTCTTTGATTTTGATAAAGGATGCCTGTAAATGCCAATCTTACTTTAAATATTGCAAATACTAAATTGTTGAGCATGCTTACAAGGCAAAAAGAAGCTAATAGGGTCTCCCAGAGGGTAATAACTGGAACAGACTTTAGGAACTGAAAAAAAAAAGACAGTTTTTGTTGTCAGGAATCACTGTACTTTTATTTTCTAGTTTATAAAAAAAATGAATTATTGCAAAATAAAATCTACAAACTTAATTATAAAAACAAGCTATTTTCTTTTGGAGCAGACTATATTATTGTCTAAGTATTTTCTTTTATTGAATATGGAACCTTGAGCATACACATTTTTACTTTTAAGTTTTTTATAGATATAGTTATACTTTGAAAAAAGAGTGCAGTTCTATAAGTGGTTCTTTTGTCACATTGTATAGAATTTTGGTGGCAAACAAACAGCAGCTGTAATACTAAATAACTTTGCTATAAGCAGAGGAGACAGATGCAGGAAAGATTTCTTCCTGGTCTTGTAGGCTATAAAGAAACTCATTCACTGCTTATATCACAAAAGACCTACAGAGGAATTTCAATGATGACTGTAACAAAAGTGGCATTCATGGATTGATGCATTCTGGAGAAAAAAATTAGAAGGAAAGACATTTTAGAAATATTAAACAATTTTTCTGTTACAAACAGAATTAGAACTTTTGTTTATTTGGTTTTTGTTTACCCTCAAACATTTTTGCACATTTAATATTTTAAGCAACAATTTTAATTGCCCTACATTTTAAACAAATAATTATTTAAAATATTTTAAATTATAAGCAATACATATATTCCACAGGAAAACAGACATATTTGTAATTTACTTTTCCTAAAATACATAAACTACACCCCTATACCAACACCATTCACCTTCAAAATATACTTTTTGATGTAACCTACATTCAAGACCTAAAACTATTCATCATCTGGATTATGACCACATCATTTAATTTCAAATTAACATTGCAATATTCACTCTAGATCAGTCTACCCAACATTTGAAATAATAAACATGAAAATAACCTTCTCTTAGATGTAGTAAGTTAGAGAAATCACATGAACTGCCATAGTTGACAAATGATGATCTCAAACATAAAAATCGAATCTGTTTGCTTTGATTTTACAGAGAGATTTAAAAGAATTGTTTAGGGCAAACCAATTCAGCTGTGCTGAGGCCTCACTTATTGTTCTGTGTTCAGGGTTCATTCTTGGCAGTGATTTAGAGCCCATCTGTAGTGCCTTAAATAGAACTTGTGCAAGGCAACAGTGTTAGCAACCGTATTATCTCTCTGGCCTTGTGAGAAACATTGTTATGATTAAAGATAAATATTAATGAATGTTTTGTGAGCATATTACTCAAATAAAATGCTAGACATGTTAGTATTATCAGCTCTCTTTAGATAAACTATAATGCTTTGTACTATCTACCTTCAATTCTGAGTGTAATTAGATGTCCAGTGTCATTTTAATATGAGAACAGAAACTACCTGGGAATTTAAACTGTTAATCTTTGTAAAACTGACATTAGACACACCAGCTAAAATAATATGTGGTTTGACTTCTAAATTTGAATAGATGTTGTATATGAAGCAAAGATTCAGGATAACATTGGATTAGTGTGCAAAAATACAAGTGCCATGAATTTCATGTGCTGTCATTAAATATTATAAAGAGGAAATTATTGTTTATAATCATACACATGTTATAAAATATTAAGAGATGTTCACTACAGGAAACTTTCCTCCTCCAAAACTATACTTCTATCCAAGGATCCAATATGTGTATATATATATCATATGGACACACAACCACAAATACTAAAAAAAAATCAGCAATTGAAGAGATATAGTCATATGTTAACAATAAAAAGAGTATTCTTTTTCTAAATTTCTGCTGTATTTTAATGTTCTCTAAGTGTTCAAAGTCAAGCAGATGTTACAAACAAATTAGTTAGCATCACTTTAGGCGACATTCCATATTTTTGTTCTGTTCTAATATTACATAGTACTATGAATATAATTTCTGCATTTTAAGGTGTTAGAATCACCTAATTTGTAGGTCAACTGTTATGCTAATAAAAATTATGAGCCTCTAAAATATTTTGGAAGGTCACATGAACACTAAAAATCATATTACTTAATTTAAAAATAATTAGTGAATTATTTTATTACCAATTTAAAAGAGAATAGCCTTACTATCTTTAGAATGTTATATGAGCATGTTCTTCATCTGTGAATTTTAGAAGAGTTCACTCAGTACGCACCCCATTAAGCTGTATTGACTTCAATACTGGAATAGAATAGTGAAAAATAAATCTGGAGTGCAAATTGCCCTCTGAAATCAATCTTGTGTTTACTTCAGGGCTATATTTCTTATTGTAACTCTCTTCTATCATAAAACAGCACTAATAAAGTTATCTGTAGGATTTTGTTAAAATTATTGAACATTAGACTTGCCCTTATTAGACCTCTCCAACTAATTCAGATAAAAATTTAGCATTCTTGAAAACATAAAAGAAACCAAGAAAATGGTACTCAAAACTGTAAGTAGTGAGAAAACATTTTCCATTGAAAAAGCAATCTAATTTAATATAATCTTTAATAGCAGTTTTCAGAGTAGAAAGTCTTCTGATAACCTCAAAATGGGACTGAGGCATTAAGTCATGAGTTGGAGCACTTACCTAGCATTTATGTGCAAAAAAAAAAAAAAAATCCGAGTTTTAACTCCTACATTGCCAGGTGTGGCCCTATAAAAACATGCTCCTGAAATAGAATTACAATGGTTTCATATGAAAAAATGAAATATTACCTTTATATTTTCAAGTGTGTCAAGTTCCCAGACTGAAAAATGGTTGGATTAATAAATAATTCTCAAAATAAATATGATCAGAATTTTAGATATTTACTATGATATTTTAGATATTTATTTGTACTATGTACAAATAAGTCATTTTATTACCTATATTTTTCCATTTATTATTTCTGAAATAGCTTATTTATATGGGAGGAAACTATATTAACTAGATTAATCTCTTGCTAAGAACAGAAATTTTGATGTGGTCTAACTACAAATTTATTGTATCCAAAATATTAAGAAATATAGTGGTATTAATTCTATGAGCATATATCGATCACTACGTTTATATATAATTTGATTGTTTTCATGTATTATTACCATAGTGTTCACATTCAGTCCTTAATGTATAATTTTGTATCCTTTTACATGGTAAAAAGTGTGTAGGTTTTAATGAATTTTCCATGGTCTGGATTAATGAGGCTGAAACTCAAACACTAAATTACTTTGAATACATTTCTCCCTCTGCCACTCAATTAGAATAGTTTCACTAAATGAGAGTTTGATGCCAAGTAGATAATGTCTCTAAAGGACATCATAAAGTAAAACGTTTACTTCTGCAGATTATGGACAGGTTTAAACTTGGGAAGTAACTAATGGAGTAAATGGGAAACAGTTCTTATAACTCATACAAAGATAGACAATTAGTTTCAGAATGTTAGAATAACATGCTAGCAAGTCTGGGTCTCATGGTAGTAATATTATTTTCTACATTTTAATGTAAGTTTGTGTTTTTCCTACAAATCTAGTGATATAAAAGTAGATAGTATCACTAGTCTTTTAATTGAGCAGATGTCTAACTCTGAGGCAGCTGTCTAAAAGCCAACTTCACATGCATTTCTATGAGACATCTCTAGAGTCAGATGGGATGCCAGATTCACACTCCCACAATTTTATCTTATCTACATTATTGTGCATTTTACAAATGCATAAGGAGTGAACCAAAAAAATCAACTTTGAATAAAGAGAGAATTATTACTCTCACCAGCTCTCAAATCCTAGAAAACTATACTGATGTCTTGACAATTTAAGTTGTGTTGTGTGTTAAGAGAAGTGTTTGAAAAATTATTTATTTTTAAAGTTTTGTGAAAAGGAAATAATTATCTAGTTCCAAATCTTGGTAAGGAATTGGAAATATTCACTCTCCAGACCTCCCAGACTCACACAGGAAAAAAAGGTCTGTGGGAACAGCCTAAAAACCCTCCAAACCCCAACCTCGTGGATACTAGTTTGGAGAGGGTGAGGGGCAGGAACCCCTGAACCACCTCTTAAATTCAGAGCATTCACAAAACAGCCCCTACCCCCAACTTTCCTCCTCTAGACTTTCAACCACCAAAATCAAAGCTCTGCACCTGAACAGGAAAGAAAGCCCAAAGAACCGCTTCCCCACAGACATAAAAGACATTTCAGCTTATATCAGATGGTTCGAGGCAGATCAGGCCTAATGTTTTTTTCCCTTAGAAATTATATAGCCCCCAAACCAGAAGAACTACCAAACAAGTTTGCAACATTTCTAGCATACTTGGGTAACCTTGCTTACCTAGAATAAATAAACCCCCAAACAGATATACCTCCAACAACCTCTTATACAATTAAACAAACCACTCTTTTTAAACACCCTGAAACTCCTGCAGTCCAACCCACCCAGTGCAAAGAGCAATGGGAAGAATAAGGAAGACACCAGCAGCTAGGGATATGAAGAGAAAGCCAAGTCCTCCAAAGTACACGAAACTTATAGATGAGGATCTAAAATCAGCATTCCATGCCTTAGCAACGGAATTTAAGGAATTACTAGCCAAAAATTAAGAAATACATAGATGTGCAATTCAGCCAACTTAAAGAACTCTATCAAAAAATGAGAGAATTCCTAAAAATGGAACTAAAAACATGATAGCAAGCCAAAGTAGCAGAATTACACACATGGAGAATTTTATGAATGAACTAGAAGACAAAATGCACACCAGCAACAACAAAGTCAATAAATAAATGAGAGGCAAAACATGGGAAGAATATGTAAGGTACTTTATGGTATCACAAAAAAAAAATAACTTGGGATGTGGTAACGAGCATGTACAGAGCCAGTAGTTGTTATCATGACAGTATGCTTAAAGGGCAAGAAACTCTGAATCTCTCAGGCCAAGTGAATTCCCATTCTTACTTTCTCAATACTAACTGTGCCTATGCAAAAAAAAGAGGAGGGGGCAGAAAACATTGCCACCCAGCACTTCTTTTTTGTTGTTAGTTTTTTTAATTTTCTTCTTTTTCTCTTTTTACCTTTTCACTTCTCTGTTTTCTTTCTTTTTAACTCTTGCTATTATTTTGTGATTTTTTGCTGCTGGGTGCTTTTTATTTTTTTGTGGTAGTTGCTATCTTATTTTAACTGTTGGGTTATCTTATTTTGTTACATTTTTCTTCTTCTTTTTATTACTTTTTTCTTTGTATTTTTCCAGCAGAACCACACAACTTGAATCATCTTGTTCTGCCTCATGAATTGAGGGGGAATATATAAATGAATGGTATGAGAACCAAACAACTGTATGAATATAGAGTGGAATTAAAAAATGATCAGACTTAAACATCAAAACTAAAATCAACAACTGAATCGATACTGGTGCCCATCTACAACAATCTATACATAGAGGGGAACAGTTACACTAGCACTCTGAGAGGGGAGGGGAGATTTGGGACACATGCTGGGAAAAGGAGTGGAGGCAGAAAAACTCTGGTGGTGGAAATGGCCCTGATTCATTGTCACTGTGTGCCTTAAATATTACTGTGAAAGATTTGTCATTCACTCTTGGGTCACAATAAAAATTATTATAAAAAAAGAAAATGTAAGGTACTTAATGAACAACAACAAAGTAAACAATGACTTATAGGAATACTATAAGGGGAGAAAAAGGGAGAGGGGAAGAACAATTAGTGAGGAAAATAATAGCAGAGAATTTTCCCACTCTCAAGAGACTGCTGCAGAGATCCAAGATGTGAAAAGAATACCAAACAGAATAGATCCTAAGAGTACAACAACAAAACATATAGTAATCCAAATGGCTGAGAGAGAGAGAGAGAAAGAGAGAAAGAGAGAGAGATAGAGAGAGAGAAACAGAGAGACAGAGAGAGACAGAGAGACAGAGAGAGAGAAAGAGAGAGAGAGAGAGAGAGAGAGAGAGAGAGAGAGAGAGAGAGAGAGATGAACTCTTTAAAGAAATAGGTACAAACTAGTACAAACTACAAACAAGTATAAATGAAGGAACACAAGAACCCATGGAACACAAGAATCAAACATTTGAAACAATTCAGGCAGAGAGGGAAACAATATATTTAAATTACTAAATGGAAGAAATTTCCAAATTAGAGTCCACTACCCAGCAAACTCTCATTTACATGGGAGGGAGGGTTAAAAACATTCTCGACAAAAAAGAACTCACAATATTTGCACTAAGTGAACTGACTATCAGAGGTCTCAAACTCAATTTAACTGGGGGCCACAGGAGACAAAGTCCGTGTGAGGCAGGGCCGCATAAGGGATTTCGCTTACCGAATATCTGTAATAAAAATTGTATTAGTAAGAAAAAAACTCGCAAAAAGTCACATTAAACGGGCCCGGAGAGATAGCACAGTGGCGTTTGCCTTGCAAGCAGCCGATCCAGGACCAAAGGTGGTTGGTTCGAATCCCGGTGTCCCATATGCCCCCCCCCCCCCCCCCCGTGCCTGCCAGGAGCTATTTCTGAGCAGACAGCCAGGAGTCACCCCTGAGCACTGCCGGGTGTGGCCCCAAAAAAAAAAAAAAAAGTCACATTAAACATTTGCATACCCCGAAGGGAACTGCTCGGGGTATGCGAATGTTTAATGCAATTTTTTTTCTAAATGAACTACTTAAATCAATTACAAGAACAAAATACCCAATTGTAACAAAAGCCCTGCACAATATAACAATACAAAAACCTTCTCTCTGTCAATAATTTCCTTTAATGTTAATGGACTAAACTCTCCCATTAAAAGGCACAAAGTAGAGGGTTGGATCAGGAAACAAAGTCCAGATATTGTCTGCCTACAGTAAACACACATGTTCAAGATAGAGCCAGACTTAAAGAATGAATATCGATTATACAAGCCACTTAATAACAAAAATAAAATCTGGGACAGCCATATTTATATTAGACCAAAATGCATTCAACCTCAAGAAAGTACTCAGAGACAACAATGAGAAAGTGAGAAAATGAGAAAAGAAATAAGAAAGAAAATATTTGTTTTCATATATTAGCATTAATGAATTGATAAATTTTATTTTTATATTGAACAATTTCTTCAACTTCAACTTGATAGTAAAACATTTTAGAAAAAAGTGGATATTTTACATATAAATAAACTAAGAAGATATTGAATTCAATTTGTCTTGTCTCATTTTTTTAATTTTTGCAGATTATACAATATCTATTAACTTGTTTCCTGATTTTTTTAATATATTTGTGAAAATGGTTTAGTGCAACATTGAATTCACTTTGTAAACATCACATAATTTAAGTAGTTATCTATAGTCTATAAAGTTTTAAATTTTTGTTCTAATTTTTCTAACATATACCATCTTGTAAAATTTAAACATAGGGGTAGAGCAAAAGTACAAAAGTAGGGTGTTTGCCTTGCATGTGGCTAACCCAGAACGAACCTCTGTTCATTCCCGAGCATCCCATATGGTCCCCAGAGCTAGGAGCAATTTCTAAGCACATAGTCAAAAGTAACCCCTGAGCATCACTGGATGTGGCCCAAAAACAAAAACAAAAAAAATTTAAACAAAATTTTCACAAAATGACAATAACCTAACCTCAAATCTCCATGATATTCTTTATTAAGATTTTATATTCACAAAATGACAATAACCTAACCTCAAATCTCCATGGTATTCTTTATTAAGATTTTATAACCAAGAACATGACTGGCAGCATAAAAAGTTGATTGACATCCATTTAAGAAAATTATCCTAAAAGATAATCTGTGAAAGCAAGATAAAAGTAAGTAATTGCAAGTTATAAAATTAGATGACATAATAAAATGAATCAATGATAACTTTTGAACCAGATCTTGACTAAATTTTAAAGTATAAAATTTTAGTGAAGAAAATTTGCATTTCAATAGAAAACTGAAACTTTAACCATTAAAATTTTTAGTCCTATCATATATCAAAAAAATTATCACAGATTTTCCTAAATGCACTTGATAAATTATAGGATATACCTTTTATAGTTTCAATTAAGCCAATTATTACATTGACACTATAGTTCAGATAGGTATATACAAAAATTTGTTACTGTTATTAAAGTAAATAATAAGTGCTGTTTAATAAAACTATGCTGAAGCAAGGTTAATTTCAGAATTATCAGCCACTTTATGTTTTATCATCATAACCAGTTGGAATATTTCTTTAATAAGGAGATTTCAAAGGCACAAACAATTATATGAATATCTACTGGTTTAATGTTAGCATACAAAGATTATATAGGAAGCATTTTTGTATGTCTTTTTTCTATATAGTCTTGAATTTTTATGGATTCAATTCTGTTAATTTTTAAGAATTGTTTGCTGGGGCCGGAGAAATACCATGGAGAGAGGGCCTTTGCCTTGCATGCAGAAGAATGGTGGTTGGAATCCCGGCATCCTATATGGTCCCCCTAGTCTTCCAGGAGCAGTTTCTTTTCTTTTTTTATTTTTTAAATTTATTTATTTTGGTTTTTGGGTTACCCCCGGCAGCCCTCAGGGGTTACTCCTAGCTCCACACTCAGAAATTGCTCCTGGCAGGCTTGGGGGACCATATGGGATGCCGGGATTTGAACCTATGGCCTTCTGCATGAAAGGCCTTACCTCCATGCTATCTCTCCGGCCCCAGGAGTAGTTTCCGAGCATAGATCCAGTAGTAACTCCTGAGCAATGCCAGCTGTGACCCCCCCCCCCAAAAAAAGAATGGATTTTGGGGTCTTAATCTAGATTACTACTTTCAATTCTCTGATAAATTCTATAATTTCTGTTTTCTCTCACTACTCTCAAAGAGAACAGATAGGGAAAATTCCTAATATGATAACATAATGGTTTTCTTCACAGTTAGTAACTAGTTGATTATTATCATCACTAGTTTTCTCTTGTATAGAGAAAATATTCTTAATTCTATTACATAATTATCATTTTAATTTATCACCATTTTGTTGTTGTATGTTATATTTTTCTCCAAATAAAAATTTAAGATTTAATGATTGAGAATGGATTATCAGAGTAATAAGAGTATAACTTACTTGTAGATCTCCCATTTAAGTGTTTTACTACTAGTGCATATTATTGTTGTTGATTTGGTTTGGTTTAGTTTCTGAGAAAAACCTGGTGGAACTCAGGGCTTACTTACAGCGATGCATTCAGGGATCACCTATACTGGGTTCAGGAGACCATATGGAGAATTGGGAATTAAACTTCAATTGGCCAAAAAAGCAAGTATTCTATTCTCAGTACTATGCAAGCATCCTATTCTCAGTACTATGCAAGCATCCTATTCTCAGTACTATGGCTCTGTTCTCAGAATTCTATTGTAGACTCTTGAGATTTTATGTAGCAAGTTTGTTAATCATATTTTAACAGTTAATTACTCTGAGTATATTGGGAATTTAGTCTTAAGTAATGTTAGTCAGTCATTTTATTCTTATGATTTGTAATCTGAATAAGTTGATTTTTTAAATGAATTGACTTTGTATTTTATAATATTAGTCAGAAAACAAAGTGATACATAATTTTGCATTGCATTAGCAAAAATGCTAAGTTTTACATAATAACTAAAACACTGTCATATTTATTTTTCAGTTCTCCATGAATAATTCCTTTATGGTAATTTTCTCAGACTCTTTTCATGACTATTTTTAAGTACTTAATTTATAAAATATATTTTCCAGCTAAAGAAATATATCTCAAATTAGACTGTGGTCTAATTTGAATAACCTACACATTTAATTACCATTCTTATTTATACTAGAGAAATGCTATTAATTACAATGTTGAAATAATGAGTTTTACATCTCTGAAAGCTCAATATGGAGTTTGGCCAATTAGAGAAACATATAATTTACTTTAAAAATTCTCTCTCAAGCATTTAAAAGCTATTAAGAATTACAGTCTTCTCAACACCAGAAAGTAGATCACACAGCAGTAATGAAGTAACAAATAGCTTGTGGTTTTGTGTGTTTTATAATCCTATCAGTTTTTACCAATCTGGGGGATAAAATGAAATCAATAAGCAACACAGTCTGAATAACAGTTCAAAAATATTTTATAATCTCAAGATATTTTTTTAAGAGAAGGTATCTCCAGTGCCGGAAAGATGGGTGACAAGTGTTTGATTCTTGAAGTCCCATATGAGTCCTGGAGCACCCCCAAGAGTTATTTCTGAGTGTAGCAACAGGAATAACTCCTGAGAACTGCCAGGAGAAGTCCCAAAAACAAAACAAAAGAAATTTTTTAAATATAATAACTCCATTTTTTTTTTTGTTTTTGGGCCACACCCGGTAACTCTCAGGGATTACTCCTGGCTATGCACTCAGAAGTCGCTCCTGGCTTGGGGAACCATATGGGACGCTGGGGGATCGAACCGCAGTCTATCCTAGGCTAGCACTTGCAAGGCAGACACCTTACCTCTACCGCCACCACATCGGCCCCTAAATATAACAACTCCTAAGTAATTTATTTTAATGAATTTTAGCTTCATTTTTGGGTCAAAGTTGGTTTTTCTACAGAAATGACATTTTGCTCCTTTTCTAGCCATTGGATTTTAGGAATTGACCTACTTCTTTCTTCTTACTCTTTTCTCTTTCCCAGAGCTCACTTGTTTTAAGCCACTATGTTGTGGATAATGTTAGAAGGCAATCTTAATAACTCAAAGTATAGTGAGAACATAAGTGTTTTGTCTATTTCCGTTTCTTTGCTCCCACTTTGACTTTACTTAACTAGGCCTAACTATAAGCTGTATATACAGCTTAAAAGAAAAATTGTTTATAACACAATTGAAAAAATCCAAACTTGGGGAAACCATTAGTTCTGTAAACTTCACTGATAGTGATTGTGGATAGCCTTTACCACAGAAGAAAATATTACCAAATAATTGAACAAACTATTCATTTGTCCCAGAACTAAGTGTATGCTCAGGTATTTTATAACTGTCTCTATATAAATATTCTTAAAAACCAATTTTGGAGGAAGAATGCTGAAGTGATAGTAAAGCAAGCAAAGATTTTGCCATGCATAAAGCTGACCTAAATTCCATCCCCAGCACCACATGTGGTCCCCTGATCCTTACCAGGAGTTAACCCTGAACATAGTCAGTAGTAATCCCTAAATACAGTTTGGTGTGGCTCCTAAATCTCCCACAATAAGGGTAATCTTGGAAGAAAAAAATATCAAGATTTGCCCAAATCAGGGAGATCTGTTCAAAAACTCTCTCATTTGTAGAATATTAAAACTAAAATATAGTATAATGGATATATCATTATGTTATTTATTTTATATTATGGATTTTTTATAATTATTATCATATAATATAGATAATAGAGATCAGGGCTAGGAAGACCAGTCATGGTAGGAAGCTTGCCACTAAGAGTGCAGTTAGGATTTAGAAGAATCTGCTATGACAATGAGAGTTGGACAAGAACTGAGTGCTGAAAGGGTATAAAGTGATATGCATGTTACTCATACCCCTTCATTAATAATAGTCAAGCTGTAGTGTAAAAAAGATGAGAGAGATGTGTAAAATGTCTACCCCAGAGTCAGAAGGCAGTGTGAAGAGGGAACTAGAGACATTGGTGGCAGAAAAAGTTTACTGGTGAAGTATGATGTACATTGTATGACTGAAACTCAATAATGAACAGTTTTGTAACCATAGTATTTAAAAAAAAACTGTGTTCCCATCACTATTAGTAGAAAACATTTAGCCAAATACCCAAGTGATATGAATCTAGCCACAGAGCATCAGGGATAAATGTCATCTGTGAAGTATCATCAATGAAAGCAAACAGTAACTAGACTCTAGGTTAGTGGGGAGAATTCAGTGAATTGGAGCACAGACTGAGCACGCAAGCATGCAGGAACTTCTGACTGCAAGGTCCTCTGAGAATCATCAGGTGTGCTTCTTAATACGTGAAAATGAGTAGCTTCTGAACACTGCTTTATATGATCCTAATACATAACAAACAACCAAAAATTGAGATTAAGGGAAAAAAAGAAAGAAATATGTCATAGACTACTAATAAATTCAATAAACCATCTGGATATAAATGTTATTAAAGTTTGGGTGGATTAAGTATGTCTGGGATAAGGTCCAAAATTTCTTATTTTGACATTCTTTCAGAAGATAAATTCCCACACTGAAGACCTAAGTTGCAAGGATGTAGAACTATTGGCAGTGTTTATATGTGAAAAATTATTTGGAACAGTGTGATAGTAATGATAATGGTAGAGAAAAATTTACTGGTTTATCATCAGTATGAAATGCTGATGCTGGTGAAATGGACTTAGAAAAAATGAAAAATAAGAGATAAAGAAAAACAAATGATTTTAAATTTTCAAGTTGTGTAGATTTTTGAGATAGAAAAGATAGATCCATTTGTGTGAGGGTAAAAATCACATATTTCTTTTAAGAATGAATCAAAACCCACAAAATAGACAAGTCTAAACCCTTAAGACATCCAAGAACAGTTTCAAGTAATTTATTATGTACTATAAAATATTAGATAATTAAATTTATATTTTAAATGCTCTGAAAGTTTAAAATTAAAAATGTAGCTAAAAGATGGTATGATGCAAAGGAAAGCATTTTTTGTTTTATTGTGGTACCCACAAAAGTGAATAGATTTATGAAGGCACCAGACAAATGGTATGATAGTAATTTATACTTCTCTACACGATTAGATAAGAAGTCCCCAAAACTAATAATGGGGTCCAAAAAATGTTGAAAGCAGCAGCACAGTATTCTTTGTAAGATGCAAGAAATAGCATGTTCATTGTTTATCAGATAAGGCATTTTGTCTGAGTCAGGAATAGACAAATGGTCCTGAGGAGAACAAGGAACATATTTTTTTTTCAGAATGTAAAAATGTTAGTCCATTGCCTTAAAAAGTGAAGAAGCTGATTGTAAGCGTATGTGGCCCCACTGGGAACTAGTTGCTAACTTGACATTGCTGGAGTCAATATACAATAATCCCAGTCTAACTTTTGTGTTGATGCTATTGTTTTCATGGGTGTTTTTGTACTTAACAGCAAAACTAGCAAAGGCTATTAGTATTTTCCAATCACCAAGGGGTAAAGCAGGTGCTTAAGTGAAAAGAAAATAAATTAAATACAAGATTCACCTTTAAATAAAAGTACAAATCAGAAAAAAGTTAAGCATTGAGGGGATTAGAGTCACTGAAAATTGAAGAACCTGAAATAGATGGCATTTTAGCCACATAAACTGACACTTTCTTATGGTTACCCCAAGTACAAGGATGCTTTTCCCTGTTGAGAAATAGGTGGGCTTTTTTTCACATGACAACTGGAAATATTCAATTCAAATCAAGACTCTATTCTTCTTGTGTAATTTGGAATTGTGAAGGTCATGAGGAATATATTAAATAAATGGATTGCTTATGCTAATGCTGCTTTTGCATTTCACCATTTTTGAGTGCACATTTTATAAGCACAAGCAGAAAAATACATTTATTAGAGAAGACAACAAAGCATTATTTCCCATCTAGCCTCAGTGAGTACTTAGGGTACCATCTGTAAAATCAAATGTCTGCTCCAGTGATGAGATACTTTGGGGTACAAAGAAACAATCCCCCATATAGGAGAACAAGATTCATATAACTTCAGAATCTCCTGCAACTCCCTCAGTGTGTTGTGAACTTTGTGGATTGTATTTCTGTCAATGTTAGGGATAGATATTGATACAGAATGTAAGCAAGATTTGAGTGATTGATGTGCTTAGATAAGAGGAAAGACAAATTAATTAACTTGTCAAATCCTTCACAGAGAGCAAGAATGCAATAGATTCTTGCATAATTAGGTATTGATTCTCAGTAGTTCCAAACATCTGTTTTCTTGCTTATCTTGATGTTCCCATTTGTGATTTCAGAAGAATTCATGAATTAGAAATGATCTTCACAATACTGGCAAATGAAAGCAGGTACATGTGGAATATGAAACAATTCATCTTACTCTGGCCATTGTATATGGAGCTATAACCTAACATTCATGATGTACATCACTATTATTTATATTGTCAAATAAGTAACCTAGAGGTATAGACTAGTAGTGTGTTTTATTGTATTACATCTTTCATGGTATCTGATTGAATTTTATAAAATAAAGGTGGCTTTTATGTGAGATTTGAGAGCTTATTGTTTCGCTAAACCTTTTAACTTTAACAGATTATGTGAATAACTTTAAAATGCCAACTAAAAGTAATAATAAAATAATTTTATTACATTTATTAACTTTAAATTGCATTTTATAAAAAGTAAATTTAAAGTTGAAATATTGTCTTTTATTTTAAATCTTCATGTCATTATAAATAAGTTATTATAAACTATTGTTCATAAAGGGAAAATATGAAGATGCAGTTTGGGTGAATAAAAAGCTCAAATAAAGACATGAGATGTCATAAAATTCATGAGCTGTGTTAATCACTGGAACCATGGGAAGGTGTGTGAGCTTCCAATGGATTTATGCCTTAGGCCCTGCAAATGTTCAGAGATAGCACCAGTTCTTTATTTTTTCTTCAGAATATTTATGAGGTCAATTCTCATTAGGAAGGGCACCAAGACCCTCTGGCCTTATGACTTCTAAATAACTAATTAATATTCCAGAACTAAAAGTAGAATAGACATTAAAAAGATTTTAACATTATTAATATGAATAAAATAGCTTCTAATATTTTTTTAGCTTAGCAAGAAATATATGTATAGAATTTAAAGTTACCCAGGTAATAAAGAGATAGTTCAAGAAGAGAAGCTTAGAAGATTAATTTTTCAAAAATGTATGGGGTCCTCTAGAGGCTAGACAGTTAAGACATACAAATCCTAACCATAAATTTAATATTTCTTTTTAGTTCACCATATAACACAGAGACAAATCATATACTATTGATATATACACTCCTCCACAATTAACTTATAGAATATTAATATAATATAAAATATAATTAAGGTTTCATATAGACAATTTCTATTCCAAGTAATGAACATTGAGTGAAGTAAGTTATTGGGGGAAGTAGAGGCTTATTTCTTCAAATAGTGGTTCTGCCTTGGCAGAGGATATAGTTCTCTAATCAGAAAGGGTAGAAATGAAAATGTGTAGGTATTATAAATTATATTATTTTGTAAGTGAAACAGATATCAAAGCCTATAATTCTGAGGTTGTTTATAATCATTAACATTATTATAGCAGTAACCAACTACTTTAATGATTTAGTGGATTATTTCCAATTATAATGTAAATTATACTTTGCTAAGGAACCCTTTGATAATTACATTTTAAATTTTTTATGAAAAAAGGGATAAAACCTAAGCTGAGAAGCAGATCCCTCCATGGCAGTCAGTACCCATGAGTGATTGCACAGATGAGCATGGTCCAAACAAAGGGACAAAACCAAAAGAGCCCATGGTTACACTTATCCCCAAAAAAGTGAAAGCTATCACAACACATAGAAAGCACCACACTGCAAATGAGACTATGGAAAAACAATGCAGAACATCATCATGCTTAAAAAATAAAGATGAAAACTCTGGAGATCTCCTACACCCCCAACAAGGAACCCAGTTACCTGATAAGATCTTTATAGAGCAAATTTAAAGAATATTAATTAAACTCAAAGAATATATGGAATGAACTGAACAAACCAAGATAATATGAACCTAGAAGGAATGGTTGTTTTTGGATTCCTAAAACCTTTCAATGTAGAACCAATATAATATTGAATACCTGAGATCACAGCGATACCACAGTAGTAGATAGTTTGCCTTGCACACAGCTGACCCAGGATAGGTAGTGGTTTAAATCCTGGCATTCCATAGGCTCTCCTGAGGCAACCTGGAGCGATTTCTGAGTGCAGAGCCAGGAATAACCCCTGTGTATCAAGGGTGAGACCCAAAAACAAACAAAAAAAGTGAATACCTGAATAGACCTATAACTATTGAAAATATTAAAATAGTGATTAAAAGGCTTCCCCAAACAAAAGTCAAGGTACAGATAAATTTACTATTAAAATTTCTTAAATTTAAAGATCTATTGCCAATCTCTTTCAGTATCTTCTAGAAAACTGAAAGACAGACCTCAGGTCAATGGAATAGACATGAATATACAGAGATGTACCCACAGGTTTACAAAAAGCAAATTTTTGATAAAGAAACAAGAATACAAATTGGAGCAAGGAAAGCTTCTTCAACAAAGGGTGCTGGGAAAACTGGTCAACTACATTCAAAAAATGAACATAAATTGCTCCTTAACACCAGAGGTCACTGAACTCATACCTCACTCTTATGCTAAGCACAAAGGTCAAATAAAAATGGATTAAAGACTTTGATATTAGACCTGAAACCATAAGGTACATGGAGGAAAACATAGGAAAAACTTTCTAGGACAATTTAAGCTATGGGCATAATTAAGAATGAAACACTACTCTCCAAGCATGTGGAAGCAAAAAATAAACAAATGGTAGTACATTAAACTGAGAAGCTTCTAAACTTCAAAGGAAACTGTGACTAGAATGCAAAGGATACACATGGAATGGGAGGAAACTATTCATCCAGTACTATCAGATGAGATTAATATCTAAAATATACAAGCACTGGTTGAACTGTGCAAGAAAAAACACCTAACCTCATTCAAAAATGGAAAGAAGAAATGGACAGGCATTTCCTCAAATAAGAAATACAGATGTCTAGAGGCAAATAAACTTATCCACATCACTAATAAACATAGAAATGAAAATAAAAACAATGAGATGCCATCTCACTCCACAGAGACTGGCACAAATCACCAAAAACAAGAACAACCAGTGTTGGTGTGGATGTGGGGAGAAAGGGACTCTCATTTATTGTGGTGAAAATGCAGACTGGTCCAACATGTTTTTAAAAACAATATCGACATTCCTTATAAAACTAGGAATTGAGCTTCTATATGATCCAGCAATAACACTCTTAAGGATATATCCAGGAACATAAAGACACAATAAAAATGTGCCCTCTGCACTCCTATGTTAATCACACCACTATTTACAATAGTCATAATGTAGAAGCAATGCCAGTGCCCAACAAAAATCAGTGGCTAAAGAAAATGGGGCATATCTACACAATGGATAACTATGCAGCCATTAGGAATAATAAAGCTTGGAAATTTGCTTATACTTTAATGTACATGGAGATTAGTATGCTGAGTGAAATGAGTGAGAGGGAAAGGGTTAGACATAAAATATTCTCACTCAACTGTGGTATATAAGAAAATCAAGAGAGATTATGGTGATAATACTCAGAGACAATAGAGACAAAGGTCAGGATGTCCAGCTCATGATAGGAAGCCTTCCACAAAGAGCAGTTAATGCAGGTAGAGTAGAGAAGGGTCTACTAGACAATGATAATTGGAACTGATCTAGACAATAAGTCAGTACTGAAAAGGGAGACAGTGGCATTCAAGGCACCCCTCCTTTAACAATAGTGGAAACCACAGTGAAAGAGAGAGAGAATTAGAGAGAGAGAGAGTGAGTGAGAGAGAGAGAGTAAGAGAGAGAGAGAGAGAGAGAGAGAGAGAGAGAGAGAGAGAGAGAGAGAGAGAAACAATTGCTTGTCTCAGAGACGGCAGGCAGAGGTGGGAGGGAAACAGGAGATATTGGTGGTGGGAGGGATACATTGATGAAGGTGGTGTACAGATTATGAATGAAAATCAACAATGAACAATTTTGTAACTATGGTGCTTAAATTAAATAAATAAATAAATAAATAAATTTTTAGGTAAACAAAAATTTAAACAGACATAAGAAAATCAGTTTTATTTTTATTTCTTTAACCAAATAAGACTAATAATTCAGAATAGTTTACATTTTAAAATATATATTTTGGGAGTGGAGTTGTATACTTGTAGATTTTATGTCAAAATTTCACAATGAAAAATGCTATTAATTCTTGAAGATCACATATAATTAATATTAATATTTTTATTTTTTAGTGTGAAAAGCAGCACTAAGGAATTAAGGGAGTAAGTTTAAGCTCACACATAGATAATACAGTTTAAAACCCATTTTTAAGCAATAAAAGTCTGATTCCAGTTCATTTCTCCTAAAATTGTTAACTCACTCCACTATAATCGCTATAATTTTCAAGATAACATTTTTATTACCAGTTAGAGTAAAGCTTTTAGAGCATCATAGTATTGAATTATAATATATTTCTGATTTTTAGTACACTCATCAGTATAGATGTGGCAAAGATGTTATAAGGAAATAAGATGAAAATATTACACATTCTTTGTAGTGTGTATTTTTAGGATATAGTAGAGATATTTGACATGTGCTACAGCATATAGTAACTTTAGTTACAATAAAAAGAAACAGTATGTCCTATATAGAAACACATAGTGAGTACAATTACTTTTAAATAAGCAGAATTTAACATTCTTCTTTTTTGATAGTTATCTGCTAATTTAATATTCTGTTTTTGAAGGCATGTGACAGAAAAATGTTTATAGCAACTTAGCAATATTATAAAGTTGTCATATTATATATAGAAAGCCCATACCCTAAAAATTATATTCTAAAAGGATATCAAAACTGTAGCCTAAGATTATTATGTTCAATATGAGAATATTACCCATAGACCATAAAAATGACGGAGGGGCAGGGAGTGCAGTTAGGACAGAAGAGAGAAATAAGAGCTGTAAATGATCACTCTGGACAAGAGTTGAGTGCTGAAAGGAAATAAAATGATTTGCATAATACCCCTTCAAAAACATTATTGCAAACCAAGGTGTCTATAAGTAAAAAGGGGGAAAAAAAGAGAGGGAAGAAAAGAATCTGCCATACAGGCAGGCTCGAAGTGGGGGAAAATGCGAGGGAAGCAGAAAATGAACGCTAGTGAAGGAATGGATCCTGGAACATAGTATGACTGAAATTCAACTATCAACAACATTTTAACTGTATCTCATGGTATTTTAATAAAAAAAATTATGGGGGGCTTTTTGGGTCACATCCATGACGCTCAGGGGTTACTCCTGGCTGTCTGCTCAGAAATTGCTCCTGGCTTGGGAAACCATATGGGACGCGGGGGGATAGAACATAGGTCCGAATCGCGTTCTGTACTAGGTCAGCAACTGCAAGGCAATGTCCTACTGCTTCTGCCACTTCTCAGGTCCCTAATAAAAAATTTTAATGAATATGAATCACTGAATAAAAACGGGTCTTTAAATCACGTCAATGAAATGAAGAATAATCACATATAGAATAGGTTTATAAAGAAAAAAATAAGTAAGGACTTATGCTAGACTTGAAAAATTTCTTTGCTTAAGAACGATGTTTTGGGGTTTTTTTTGGGGGGGATAATAATTTTGTAGTATTTTATGTTTCCCTTCCTTTTCCCCTTTCCTTTTTTTTTTTTGTTTTCTTGTTTATTTGTTTTTGGGCCACACCCGGCGGTGCTCAGGGGTTACTCCTGGCTGTTTGCTCAGAAATAGTTCCTGGCAGGCACCGGAGACCATATGAGACACCGGGATTCCAACCAACCAATTTAGGTCCTGGATCGGCTGATTGCAAGGCAAATGCCGCTGTGCTATGTCTCCGGACCCTTCTTTTCTTATTTTTGTTGTTGAAATTATCATTCTTTTTTTTATTTTTTTAATTTTTTTATTAAATAACTTTATTTTTTTATTTTTATTAAATAACTTTATTACATACATGATTGTGTTTGGGTTTTAGTCATGTAAAGAACACCACCCATCACCAGAGCAACATTCCCATCACCAATGTTCCAAATCTCCCTCCTCCCCACCCAACCCTCACCTGTACTCTAGACAAGCTTTCTATTTTCCTCATACATTTTCATTATTAGGATAGTTCAAAACGTAGTTATTTCTCTAATTAAACTCATTCCTGTTTGTGGTGAGCTTCATGAGGTGAGCTGTAACTTCCAGCTCTTTCCTCTTTTGTGTCTGAAAGTTATTTTGCAAGAATGTTTTTCATTTTTCTTAAAACCCATAGATGAGTGAGACCATTCTGCATATTTCTTTCTCTCTTTCTCTCTCTCTCTCTCTCACTGAATTATTTCACTGAGCATAATAGATTCCATGTACATCCATGTATAGGAAAACTTCATGACTTCATCTCTCCTGACAGCTGCATAATATTCTGTTGAGTATATATACCACAGTTTCTTCAGCCATTCATCAGTTGATGGGTATCTTGGCTGTTTCCAGAGTCTTGCTATGGTAAATAATGCTGCAATGAATATAGGCGTAAGGAAGGGATTTTTGTATTTTTATTTTTGTGTTCCTAGGGTATATTCCTAGGAGTGGTATAGATAGGTCATATGGGAGCTCGATTTCCAGTTTTTGGAGGAATCACCATATTGATTTCCATAAAGGTTGAACTAGACGGCATTCCCACAAGCAGTGGATAAGAGTTCCTTTCTCTCCACATCCCCGCCAACACTGCTTGTTCTTATTCTTTGTTATGTGTGCCTATTCTGGGGTGTGAGGTGGTACCTCATAGTTGTTTTGATTTGCAACTCCCTGGTGATTAGTGATGTGGAGCATTTTTTCATGTGTCTTTTGGCCATTTGTATTTCTTCTTTGTCAAAGTGTCTCTCCATTTCTTCTCCCCATTTTTTGATGGGATTAAATGTTTTTTTCTTGTAAATTTCTGTCAGTGCCTTGTATATTTTGGAGATTAGCCCCTTGTCTGATGGGTATTGGGTGAATAGTTTCTCCCACTCAGTGGGAGGCTCTTGTATCTTGGGCGCTATTTCTTTTGAGGTGCAGAAGCTTCTCAGTTTAATATATTCCCATCTGTTAATCTCTGCTTTCACTTGCTTGGAGAGTGCAGTTTCCTCTTTGAAGATGCCTTAAGTCTCAATGTCCTGGAGTGTTTACCTATGTGTTGTTCTATGTATCTTATGGTTTTGGGTCTGATATTGAGGTCTTTTACCCATTTGGATTTAACCTTCGTATATGATGTAAGCTGGGGGTCTAAGTTCAATTTCTTGCAAGTGGCTAGCCAGCTATGACAACAACACTTGTTGAAGAGGCTTTTTTGCTCCATTTAGAATTTCTTGCTGCTTTATCAAAAATTAGGTGATTGTATGTCTGGGGAACATTCTCTGAGTATTCAAGCCTATTCCACTGATCTGAGGGCCTGTCTTTATTCCAATATCATGCTGTTTTGATAACTATTGCTTTGTAGTACAGTTTAATGTTGGGGAAAGTAATTCCTCCCATATTCTTTTTCCCAATGATTAGCTATTCTAGGGTGTTTACTGTTCCAAATGAATTTCAAAAGTGCCTGATCTTCTTCTTTAAAGAATGTCATGTGTATCTTTAGAGGGATCACATTAAATCTGTACAATACTTTGGGAAGTATTGCCATTTTAATGATGTTAATCCTGCCAATCCATGAGCAGGGTATGTGTTTCCATTTTTGCATGTCCTCTCTTATTTTTGGAGCAGAGTTTTATAGCTTTTTTGTATAGGTCCTTCACATTTTTAGTCAAGTTGATTTCAATATATTTGAGTTTGTGTGGCACTATTGTGAATGGGGTTGTTCTCTTAATGTCCATTTCTTCCTTATTACTATTGGTGTATAGAAAAGGCCATTTATTTTTTGTGTTAATTTTGTAGCCTTCCATCATGCTATATGAGTCTATTGTTTCTAGAAACTATTTTGTAGAGACTTTAGGGTTTTCTAGGTAGAGTATCATTCATCTGCAAACAGCGAGAGCTTGACTTTTTACTTTGCTATCTGATTTCCCTTGATATCTTTTTCTTGCCTAATCGCTATAGCAAGTACTTCCAGTGCTATGTTGAATAGGAGTGGTGAGAGAGGACAGCCTTGTCTTGTGCCAAAATTTAGAGGGAAGGCTTTTAGTTTTTCTCCATTGAGGACAATATTTGTCTCTGGCTTATGGTAGATGGCCTTAACTATATTGAGAAAGGTTCCTTCCATTCCCATCTTGCTGAGAGTTTTGATCAAGAATGGGTGTTGGACCTTATCAAATGCTTTCTCTGCATCTATTGATATGGTCATGTGATTTTTATTTTTCTTGTTGTTGATGTTGTGTATTATGTTGATAGATTTATGGATGTTAAACCAGCCTTGCATTCCTGGGCTGAAACCTACTTGATCATAGTGGATGACTTCTTAATGAGGCATTGAATCCTATTTGCCAGGATTTTGTTGAGGATCTTTGCATCTGTATTCATCAGCGATATTGGTCTGTAATTTTCTTTTTTGGTAGCATCCCTGTCTGGTTTAGGTATCAAGGTGTTGTTGGCTTCATAAAACCTATTTGGAATGTTCCTATTTTTCTTATTTCATGAAAGAGTCTTGCTAGAATTTGTAGAAGTTCCTCTTAAGAGGCTTGAAAGAATTCATTAGTAAATCCATCTGGGACTGGACTTTTGTTTTTGGGCAGACATTTGATTACTGTCTTAATTTCCTCAATAGTGATGGGTGTGTTTAGATATGCTATATTCTCTTCATTCAAACTTGGAAGATTATAAGAGTCCAAGAATTTATCCATTTCTTCCAGGTTTTCATTTTTAGTCGCATAGATTTTCTTAAAGTAGTTTCTGATTACCCTTTTGATCTCTACCATATCAGTATTGATCTCTCATTTTTTATTTCTAATATGAGTTATCAAGTTTCTCTCTCTTTCACTCTTTGTTAGTTTTGCCAGTGGTCTATCAATCTTGTTTATTTTTTCAAAGAACCAATTTCTGCTTTCGTTGATCTCTTGGATTGTTTTTCGGGTTTCCACTTCATTGATTTCTGCTCTCAGCTTTGTTATTTCCTTCTGTCTCCCTATTTTTGGGTCTTTTTGTTGACTACTTTCTAATTCTATGAGCTGCGTCATTAAGCTATTCAGGTATGCCCATTCTTCTTTTCTGATGTGTGCTTGCAAAGCTGTGTCCCATAGGTTCTGATAGTTTGTGTCTCATTTGTCATTTGTTTCTAGGAAGCTTTTGATTTCCTCTTTTACCCACTGGTTATTCAGCATTAGGCTGTTTAACTTCCAGGTATTAAAGTTTTTCTTATGTGTCCCTTTATAGTTCGCATATAATTTCAGGGCCTTGTGGTCAGCAAAGGTAGCCTGCAAAATTTCTATCCTCTTGATATTATGGAGGTATGTTTTATGTGCTAGCATGTAGTCTATCCTGGAGAATGCCTCATGTACATTAGAGAAGAATGTGTATCAAGGCTTCTGGGGGTGGAGTGTCCTGTATATATCTACTAGGCGTTTTCCTTCCATTTCTCTTTTCAGGTCTAGTATATTCTTGTTGGGTTTCAGTTGACCTGTAAAGTATTGAAAATGCCGTGTTGAGGTCTCCCACAATTATTGTTTTGTTATTGATATTATTTTTCAGATTTGTCAACAATTGTATTAAATATTTTGCTGGCCCCTCATTCAGTGCATATATGTTTAGGAGAGTAATTTCTTCCTGCTGTATGTATCCCTTGATTTATACAAAATGTCCATCTTTGTCCCTTACAAGTTTCCTAAGTATAAAGTTTGCATCATCTGATATTAGTATGGCCACTCCAGCTTTTTATAGGTCTTGTTTGCTTGGATGATTTTTCTCCAGCCTTTGATTTTGAGTTTATGTTTATTCTGACTCTTCAGGTGAGTTTTTTTGTGGCAGCATAAGGTTGATTGAGTTTTTTGATCCATTTAGCCACTCAGTGTTTCTTAACTTAGTCCATTGACATTGAGAGAAAGAATTATCCTGGGAGTTAGTGCCATCTTTATATCAAAGTTTTGTGTGTCTGTGGTCAGTCTTGTCTTTAAGTAGGCTGTTAAGTTTTTCTTTTAAGAATAGTTTTGAATCTGTAAAGTTTCTGAGCTGTTGTTTGTCTGTGAAACCATGTATTGTTCCTTCAAACCTGAAACTGAGTTTTGCTGGGTGCAGTATGCTAGGTGAAGCATTTATGTCATTGAGTTTTGTCACTATTTTCCACCACTGCCTTCTTTTCTTGAGTGTTTCTGGTGACAGTCCTGCAGTAAATCTCAAGGATGTTCCCATGAATGTAATTTCTCTTTCGATCTTGCTGCTTTCAGAATTCTGTCTCTATCTGTGGGATTAGTCATTGTGACTAGGATGTATCTTGGGGTGTTTTTTCTGGGGTCTCTTTTAGTTGCTACTCTTTGGGCATGCAGGATTTGATTGCACGTATTCATTAGCTCTGGTATTTTCTCTTTAATGATGTTCTTGACCATTGATTCTTCTTGGAGATTTTCTTCCTTGGTCTCTGGGACTCCAATGATTCTTAAGTGGTTTCTGTTGAGTTTAACATAGACTTCTATTTTCATCTGTTCCCATTCTTTGAGTAATTTTTCCATTGTTTGATCATTTGCTTTAAGACTTTTTTCCAATTTCTTCTGCTGTATAGAATTGTTATTCATCTCATCTTCCAGTATACTAATTCTATCCTCAGCTGCTGTCAAACCATGGGAAAGCTTAACCATATTTTTCTTCAATTCATCTACTGAGTTTTTTAGACCTGTTATTTTACCTGAAATTTTAGTTTGTAGTTTTCTGATTTCTATTTTCATATTATCTTGATTCTTCTTAGTGTTCTCTTCTATACTTTCTTTGAGTTCTTTGAACATCTTCCATATTGTGACTCTAAATTCCATATCTGAGAGACTGACTAGTTGGTTGGGCATGTTCAAGTCATCAGAGTTGCCATCGTCATTTTCTATGTCTGGTGCTGGTCTGCATTTTTTCCTCATTGTCACACTTGTATTGTGGGTTTTTCTATGTGTTGTTGTTGTATTCATTGGCTAAATGATGTGCACGGCCACAAAGCGAAGCGTAGTGGCCACGCTCTTCTGGTTCCACCCTTTCTGGGCTTGTAAACTCACCTCCAGGAAGGCTCCAGGGAAGGTGAGCTTTACTCAGATGAGCCATTCAGAGGATGAAATCAGGCTGAATATGGAGCACAGCACAGAAGATAGGTAGATAGGTGTGCTGGCATCTGAGTTCCAGCAGAGTCCAGCGACTTCCCCTCTCTGGGCTTGTAAACTCCACCTTTCTTTTCTTAAACTAATTTTTATAGTCTCTAGAAGGACTCCTCCCATTTTTTGCTTATTTAAATTTTTTCAACCTTCTTTTTTCTTATCTTTTTCCTTTTTTTTTCTTACCTTCAAACAAAATCACATAATTTGAACCATCTGCCTCACAAACTGAGGGGGAAATAATGGAGTGCACCAAGACCAAATAGTCATTTGAACATTCAGTAAAAATAAAAAAATGATCAGACTTAAACACCAAATCACAACATTGGTGGTGGGAATGCCCCTGATTCAATGTCACTATATACCTAAAATACTAAAAATACTACTGTGAATGATTTGTAATCCACTTTGGTCAAAATGAAAATGATTAATAAAAATAAAGATGAAATAAAACATAATTTCTTCAATATATATTTAGCCTGCTCTATTCTTAATGATTTGTAGATTTTATTATTCCCTTAAAATTGTTCAAATAGGGGCTGAAACATGGCTCAGCGGTGGACATTTGCCTTGCATGCGGCTGATCCAGTATGGAAGCAGTTCAATCCCCTGATATTCCATATGGTCCCCCAAACCAGGAGCAATCGATTTCTGAGCACATAGCCAGGAGAACCCCTGAGCATCACAGGTTATTGCCCAAAAATAAAAAAATTAAATTGTTCAAATATTTCAAGATGAATCATTATACTTTGTACAAAGAAAGCAGTATTTTTTAAAGTTAAGTCCTGCTTTATCCTCTTTCTTAGTCTTGGAAGACTTGAACTTTGAACTCTGTTCTATTTAGAATTAGTAAATTCATAATTATTTCTACTGTAAATTCATAAAAATTAATTCTACTATAAATTTGTAAAAAATAAGAACCATATATTGATAAAAAATATTTATAATAATGTACCTCCTAGAACAAATGTCATTTTTTAAAAAAATGTTATTTTAGTCTAAACATCATCTGAGTAATCCCCCTCAAATTTATTTCCAACATTGATATATTTTTTTGAGGTTATGTCTTCTTGATATTTTGGTTTTTTGTTTCTACTGGTTCAACTTTTAGAAATGTCTTAGCCAGAGTATATATTCAATAATACCTTGTAATAATGACTATGAAGAACAGTGAGTAACAAACTACTCTATGTCCTAACAGATGGTTCAATATTCAGTTTTGATATGGACATTGCACAAAAGGAAGAATAAGTGTTATCTTCTTGAAACAATGTGATAATTTGCAAACAAGAAATATGCTAAATCCTGGATTTAAACAGGAATATACTTTCAACTGAAAGCTGTTTGGGAACTAAATCTGAGAAGAAAGGTGACATGTATGGCTGGCTCTAGCTTCCAGACTAAAGGGTGTGTAACTCAAAAAACATATTATTAAGCTCTTTTTCTGTTTGTTTGGTTTCTTTGGTTTGAGATTATTCAAATAGTATTATTGATAATAATTAATTATAAATAAATAAATAAATAAATCTTACAACCAATGGAGAGTACATTGACAGAGGGGCTTAATATTCCATTCTTCCTTCAACTATTTTTCAATCATTATATTTAATGTGAGAAATATAAATTTTAATGGATTGCTATGTTCTTCTTTCTCTAAATAATTTTTTTCTATATTTTAATTTTTGTTTTGTTTTGTTTGGAGGTCACTCACAGCATGCACAGAAATTACTCTTGGCCCTGTGCTCAGAGCATAGGGTGCATGTGATGCTGAAATCAAACCCAAGAGAACCACATGCATAGCAAACACCTTATTTCAAAAACTTCCTCTAAAAATTCCCCCTTTTTAAAATTCCATTTTTAACAGTCCCACTCAGCCTGAAAGTACAGTATTTAGGCCCAATAAATAAAGTTGGAGCTTTAAACGTGCCAGGCATATACTCTAGCACTTTTGTACTATTCCCTCACTTTCACTTGTATTCTTATAATAAAAGAAAGTGAAATATTAAGATAGAGCTAATTATAGTTGAACTATTTTAACTCCCTTGTTAGTGACATTAATCTTTAATTTAATTAAACTCCACTGTTAAAATAAAATGAAGTTTTCTTTGTTGAGAGAAAAACTAAACTGGAAAAGGAATGTCTCTGTGAACTTAATTATCTATCGTATCTTTGAAAAACCATGTAATTTTTGTAAAGTAATAGCTACACTACACAGCAAACCAAATAGCATCATTGTCATCTGAATAATAGATCCATATTAAATCCCATATATCCTTTCACAGAGGGAAAAGGCAGAGTTCTAATTTTAAAGGCATTTAAAGCAGTTATTTTTTAATGAAATGACAAACTAGAAGCAAATCTCATTATTTTAAATTTAATTGTACAGGCATATTATGCTTCAATATTAAAGTGGTCATTGAGCAACTATGTCTTTATTTTCAGTGAATATTGAAACTATTTTCTTTTAACAACAAACCATCAATAGACTCATTTTATTTAATATTTTACATGAGTAAAACTATGCCATTTATTGCATCTACAACCATCAACCTTGCTAATTTTAAAGACTAAAGAGAAATTCAATTGTGATAAAGAAGCAGAATATTTGTAATGTGAAAGGGAGTTGATTTTATGGCTAAGCATTGTCTCTTGTTTCAAGTCTAAAATCCAATTACCAATTAGCATTGCCATTTTTGTTTCTTCTCTTCACAAATCACAAAAATTATGTTACAAATTCTCATGGTTATATTTTAGCAGTGAATGTTTTATATCTTACTATATATAATTATATACCAGTATATTGTATTATATTTTATATATTAACATATATTATATAATATATCAGATAAAATATACTACACTTTATATTTTATATTGATATACATATGTTCAAATGTATAACTATTAGCACAAATGTTTTTATAAGATGTATTTCTCTTCCTGTTTCATATTTCCAAATTAGTCTTTTATAGGCATTACTGATTTATAAGATCATAACTGGTTATGTAATTTAGAGATAGACTATGACTTTTTATAATAGACACCACCAAAATGTCAGTATCTTTACATCATAGTCCAGGGACTCTATTTGTATCTCTTCATTCATCGATGATCTCACTTTTGTAATCAGAAGCTAAAGACTGTATACATTGCAATTTTTTTGTTTTCTTTTAACTGTATTTATCACATGTTAAAGGTATCATTCAGTATTTGCCTTTCCCTTCATTTAATTTATCACTTTCTGATAAATAAGCCAAGTGCATACCCTATGATAATATTTTCAGTGAAACTAAACAAAACATGCAAATCTTAAAATAAACATCAAACAGTACCCCTCAAATGCCCATTTCTAGCCATAGTAATAAAAAAGAATTTTACAAACTGCTGAAGTTACATGGAATCAATAAGTGTCTTTTTGTATAAATGAGAGAAAACTACTACAAATAATATAACTGTTATATTTGATCTTTTGCCTTTTATGTATCTTTTTTTGTGTGGATGAAACAAGGAAACATTGAACATCAAACACATTCTAAGAATCCTATTTTCTTACAATACACAGATCACATATAAGTTTTTGTATATATCTCATAAATATGTTCACTGATAACACTTTAAAGTAATTTGTAAAAACTTCAAAGAATAGATTATAATCTTTCTATAACAATTCTTTAGTATCTTCTTTACCGTACACTAGATGGTTAACAAACTCTTATCAACGTCTTCTTTATCTTATTAGTTTGCATATGTCTAAGATAAAATTAATCATTTAAATAGAAACCCACAACACCAAACCAGTAAATAAATTTTATTCTCAATTTCATATGTGTGCCATCGCTATCCACTTTCATTTCTAAAAATTTTATTTCTGTTACCTGGTTTATTCACCTACACAAATTTTTCTCTCTTGCTGCATTTTATTGTTTAGTTGGATGCCAAATGTTTGTGAATTTTGTGTTTCTGAGTCATATATATGATTTCTTTAAATTATTTGTCTTTTACTGGAGAGATAGTACAGAAGGTGATCACTTAGCTTGCGTGTGCATGTAGCCAACCCCATTTTGACCCCCAGCAGCACAAGTCACCATCAGTTCCAGGGATGTGAGGACAGAGCACAGAACCAGTAGTAACCCCTAAGTACTACTGGTTGTCATTCCCAAATTCCACCTATTTAAAATATGTTTATTTCATTTCATTACACTGACATTTTATTTCCTTTCGAGGCATCCAAGTCTTGGAGACTTGATTGCAAGTGTTGTCAATGAAGATCTTCTTAAATTTTCAGTATTTGGACTGGAGAGATAGTATGGAGGTAAAGTGTTTGCCTTTCACACAGAAGGTTATTGGCTTGAATCCCGGCATCCCATATGGTCCCCCGAGCCTGCCAGGAGCGATTTCTGAGCAAAGAGCCAGGAGTAACCCCTAAGCACTGCTGGGTGTGACCCAAAAACAAACAAACAAACAAACAAAAAAACATTCTTTTCACTATTAACCGACTGCAAAATGGCTTGCATATTGTATATCACAAGTGTTCAATGAGATATCCCAGTTCATACTAGAATGAATTTAAATCTCTTTCAGCTAAGGATGAGGTTTTGAAATGTCTGCTGCTTTATCCCCCATGTTCTTTACTTACCATCTTAGACCTGGATAGTTATCCTGGTAATATTGTAAGGGACACACTTCCCAGGGGTCTCGAACTCTTTCCCTGTCTAGCATCTTGGTATTTGACTATATTGTAAAGCCCCTTAGAAGTTTTCTAAGTAGATATCTCTGAGATCCTAAATTTGTTTGTGAATTTTATGATTTGTGTGTGTGGGTGTGGAGGGAAAACCTCACTTGGCCAAGCTTAGGTAGGGCTAACTTTTGATTCTCTACAGGGATCATACTTACTGAGACTTGGGACCATATGTGGTACCTGGGGAATTAACGTTGGTCAATCACAAACATGATAAGTGCACTACATACTGTACTGTCTTTATGACCCTAAAGTTCATCTCTGAATTCACTCCTCTCTTTGTGTCATAATTGCCTAAATCAGCATATAAGCCAGACTGGCCTTCTGTTTCTGTAGAGAGCAGAATACTTCCATACCTTTTGTAACTTTTCTAAAATTGATTTTTCTTAATTATCTATTCTCTGAATGTTTATTTTTAGTGCACTGTCCAAGTTCTAGTCACTTGCACTAATCACTAACTCATTCATGCCACTAAGTTGTAGATAAATATATAGTAATAGGTCTAGTAATGCATCTTGGGAATGTATTCAATTACATATTAAATCAAATACATTAAATTAAAATCATTAAATAGGGGTAGGAGCAATGTGAGTAGGGCACATTTCACCGACCTTTTGAATGGCCGATCCAGGTTTGATCCCATCTACAATATAGATTCCCCAGCATATCAGGAGTACTTTCTCAGTGCAGAGCCAGAAGCAATCACTTAGCAAAGCCAGGGGTGGCCCAGAAATCAATAAATAATTAAAAATATTATATATATATATATATATATATATATATATATATATATATATATATATATATAAAACCCTCACTAGTGCAACATTCCCATCACCAATATCCCAAGTGTCCTTTCTCCCCACCCCACACTGGGCTGTACTCTAGACAGAAAAGAAAAGAAAAGAAAAGATAAGGTCTCCCAATGCTTACCACAGGCTGTGTTCTTTACACTGACTGTATAGAAGGAGGAAGTACAGTAAATGCTCCCCATGTACACCTCAAACCATGCCTTTGCCTGGTCTGTATTGTGAATGGGGGGACAAAATAGTATTCTTTTACTATCAAAATATTTAAAATAGTTTTATGTTCATGTTATTGTTTGCCAAAGTTTGACAAACTGCTAAATAATTAGTATCATGTTATAGACTATTAACACAATTTCTTATACATGCCAGTTGGTACAGAGATTTGTCATTTTCACTTGTCTTTCTAGAATGATGAAATTAGCTTGAATTCTAAATTTTAATAAAATTTTTACAGTACATCAAATGTATAGTATGAATTTATACTACTATAATTATACTAATATAAATTAAAAATGGGAAGTCAGGGCAGAAAAGTCGTACAGCATTGCTTGTGCAAATTTTATAATAAAAAAAAAGAATGAAAAGAAATATATGTAACAAACCTTTTTCTACTTGATAAAAATGATGAGGTTAAAAATTAAATTTACAACGTCTAAAGATATTGAAACCATTTCCAAATATCCTGTTATATTTAGTCATAAAACAACTCTGTAGTTATGAAAGAATTTTTTATTTTAATATACAACGAAGCATTCTAATTTAAAAATGCATTCTAATTTAATATAAAACACCACACACAGCATTCTATGTATGGTAAAAACCATGTCAACCATAATGTAAAGAAAAATCATACAAGTTTTTAATAATTTGTGGCCCAAAATGGTGATAACAAATAGTGTATTTTGGAGGGTGATGCTGAGGAGACCAGCATTGAGACCCCCCAAATAAAAATGACAATTCTTACAAACTCTACTGACTTCTCACTGGAACTTGAATCTTAGTTTCCCCAATATAGAATCTTGGCAAGTCCTTTCCTAGCTCCTTCTGCCTTAATATTGTGCCTCTTGAAAATTCATCACTGATTTAATTAACCTCAAAGACCACTCAGAATCCAGCTGTCAAAGATAAGAACTGAGGCCAGGAATGCAAAACAAATCACAAACTCCATGCAGTGGAATATTCAAAGGAGTGAAGTGGCCAGTGGGGAATAGCTACCTCTCAGATTAGCAGATTGCTATGAGAGAACAACAGTGCAGTTTTTCCCAAGATTGAGGTACTTTGCATGAACAGATTCCGCATAGAATTGTTTGGAAACTCTGGGACACGCATACAGCATGATTTGGCATCCAGGGCAAGTTATTCAGTATCTTAAACATAATTACGCACAGGATACTACATTGTCCTTCAGTTCCTAATATGTAGAAGCAAGATGATAATGAAGCAGTTGTGTGTATTTAATCTGTTAAATCATATACTGCTTTTATTTTCCTGAATTTACTTCCCAAACTTTAAATCATATAGCTCCCACTAGTTACTATCATTTCAAGATAATGAAAAAAAGACTCAAGTTCAAAGATAAATTAGAATATAGACATTTAATGATCATAACAAGATATTGACATTTTCCAAAATTTAAAAAATATATAGATTACAAAAGTAGAAAATATAGAGGAGTCTATGCATGAGACACCTTTCAGCCAGTATGACAAAATTTATTTTACATCCCTCATCAAAACAATTTCATGAGGCCCGTGAGGTGGCACTAGAGGTAAGGTAAGGTGCAAGCACTAGCCAAGGAAGGACAGTGGTTTGATCCCCGGAGTCCCATATGGTCCCCTCAAGCCAGGGGCAATTTCTGAGCACTTCGCCAGGAGTAACCCCTGAGCATCAAACAGGTGTGCCCCCCAAAAAAACCCCACAATTTCACAACTACCACCAATCTTAGGAAAATGTAAATGATGCAAATAACAGTATTTTTTAGAGATTGAGTTTTCTAGTAAGAAAAACTTTTCTAAACATTATATCTAAAATTCTAAAATTCTGGGTTGTTACTCTCCTGAAACATGACTAGAAACATTACCTTTCAGTATAAAAAATCATGCACAATAGTGCTCTATCTTTAACTTGCTCTGTGGCCTTCAGCAAGTAACTTATGTGTGCCTGAGTTTTCTATTTTATATCCCTCAAAATGTAATTTATAACACTAACAGAAATAAAAGAGAACACCAGAAAATAAAAGGATATTCCCTGTTCATTGACTGTAAAATCAATATTGTCAAAATTATTTCAAAGTATATTAGAGATTAATGCAATATCCATTAAAATTGCAGTAACATTTTTCAAAGATTTGAAACTAACACTACGAAAATTTGTATTAAAATCTGAAAGTTGGAGCTGGAGTGATAAGTGCAGCAGTAGAGCGTTTGCCTTGCAGGCAGCTGACCCAGGATGGACCTATGTTTGATCCCTGGTGTAACATATAGTTCCCCAAACCAGGAGTGCATATTCAGGAGTAATTCCTGAGCATCACTGAGTGTTGCCCAAAAATAAAAAAATAAAAAAATAAATCTAAAAGTCGTCTAATAACCAAAGCAGTGCTAAAGTGGGAAAAATAAGGACAAAAAGAGAAACATTACATTTATCAACTTTGAACTATATAACAAAACTATATTATTCAAAATAGCATGGCCAGAGAGATAGTATAACAGGTAGATTATTTTCTTTATAAGAGGCTTTCCTGTGTTCAATCCTCAGCATTCAATATGGTTCCCCTGAGACGACCATAAATACTTCTAGTATAGATCCAGGAAGAAAGCATCAGCACCACCAGGTATATCCTGGCCCAAATGCATCATATTGGAATAAAAGTAGACTAAAGACAAATGAAACAGGATTTTTAGTCATTAATTATACTCCCAAACGTATAGACAAAGGAGCTAAGTGTATAAATTGAATCACAGCAAAATCTTTGCAACAAATGGTGTTGAAATAACTGAAGAGCCATGGGTAAAAAAAAAAAAAATAGAACTATACCTCACACCATTTACAAAAGTATTACAAAATACATTTAAGTAGACCAGGTTCCATAAAATCCATTGAAGAAAATTTTGGCAAAACTCTCCAATAAATTGACCACAGAGGTATCTTCAACAAGATATTCATGAAGGTGAAGACAATGATGACAAAAACAACAAAATATGAAAATGCCGCTACATCAAATTAAAAAGCTTCTGCATAACAAAAGAAACTCATACAATATATTATAAAGAAAAACCATACTTAATGGGATAAAATATTTCCACACAATGTATAATATAAAGGGCTATTATATAAAGTATTCACAAAATTCAATTAAAATTAAATTATCTCATCTAAAATGGGGTGAGAAGATAAACAGACATTATAAAAGAAGATATAAGGATGGCCAATGATCATATAAAAAAGTACTCATTGTCATTGAAGTTTAGAGAAATGCAATTAAAAACAACAGATATCTCATGTCTGTGAGAATAGCACATATCAAAAATATCTGTAAATTCAGTAAATGTAGATTGTGTAAAAGTTTTGCCCACTGTTGGTAGATATATTTTATGGTTCAGCTCATAAAAAGTGAAAGATGGAGATATTTCATAAAATAGGGATAGTATGCCTAGATGACCCAATTAATGATACTACTTTTTGGCAATTATCTCCCAAATTTAAAATAATTTATTTTAAAGGACATATAGACACACCTGTGTTTACTATAGTGATGGTACAATAGCCAAAATCTAAAAACAATTCATATGTCCAACTATGGGTAATAGAATCAAGATGTGTGTTAGAATTTATAAAATGAATTGGGAACTTTTAGTAAAGAATAAAATTGGGCATTTTCTGTAATATATGTGGAACTAGGGATATAATGCTGAATTAATTTATTCCAAAGGAAAGAGCTATAGAATGAGCTCTCTCCTGTGAAGGACTTGAAAATATACAGAAAGATAGCAATAAAGAGCCAAAGCAACAGAATACAAGATTGTATCTACCCAACTGACTTTGTGTATGGTGTTAGTGAAAAGGAGAGGGTTAGACTAAAACAATATTAGAGAATTTAGAGCTGGAGGTGGGTATATTGATGATGAGTGTAATGCTAGAATTATGTACTTAAAAACTGTCATTAGTTGTATCAATGTTAGTCAACTGTATTAATGTAAATTACATTACATTAATTAGTAAAATATAACTTATATTAATATCTAGCATAATATTTCAGAAAATCAAGTGACTATAATATGTAAATATTTATATGCAAATATGCATGCATGGATACGTAAATATATGAAAAACATTTAGCAAGATTCCAGGTAAAGAATAAGCAGTATTTATTGAATGTTTATATACTTACTACTGCTGATATGAACACTACATTTTTTGTTTCTATTGCTGTCATTTCAGTGCGAAAAGAACAGATTGTTCCTGCTGCATCTTAGATAAGATAGAAACAGTTATAAATATTAATAGAAACAAAAAACATGTTTATAATGGTTACTTTATTTGTAACTGCCTATTTCTTTCTAATGTTAAAACTATTGTGCAATAAAAGTGCAAATAAAATATTTGGATTTTTTATATTTACATTATTTACATATTTAGCAGACTATAGAAAACTTTAATCCAGTAACCTGTGATGTTTCTAATACCTTCATTTATATGTTCTTTTTTATCTTTATTTAAACACCTTGATTACAAATATGATTGTAATTGGGTTCCAGTCATGTAAAGAACATCCCCCTTTACGATGCAACATTCCCACCAGCAATGTGCCAAATCTCCCTCCTCCCTAACCCACCCCAACTTGTACTCTACACAGGCTTCCTACTTCCCTCATTTATTCACATTGTTATGATAGTTCTCTGTGTAGTTATTTCTCTAACTGCACTCATGACTCTTTGTGGTGAGCTTCATGTTGCGAGCTGGACCTTCAAGCCCTCCTCTATCTCTGAGGATGATTGCAAAAATGTCTTTTATTTTTCTTAAAACCCATAGATGAGTGAGACTATTCTGCGTCTATATCTCTTCCTCTCACTTATTCCACTCAGCATAATAGATTCCACGTACATCCGCATAGGAAAATCAGTTGAAGGGGATCTTGGTTGTTCCCAGAGTCTGGCTAGTGTAATGAATATAGGTGGGAGGAAGGGATTTTGGTATTGAATTTTTGTGTCCCAGGGTATATCCCTAGAAGTGGTATAACTGAATCCTATGGGAGCTCAATTTCAGGTTTTGGAGGAATCTCCATATGGCTTTCCAGAAAAGTTGAACTAGACGGCATTCCCATCAGCAGTGAAAAAGAGTTCTTTTCTCTACACATCCACACCAGCACTGCTTGTTCTCATTCTTTGTGATGTGCGCTATTCTCTGTGGCCTGATATGGTACCTCATAGTTGTTTTGATTTGCATCTCCCTGATGATTAGTGATGAAGAGCATTTTTTCATGTGCCTTTTGACCATTTGTATTTCTTTTTTATCAAAGTGTCCGTTCATTTCTTCTCCCCATTTTTTGATGGGATTAGATGTTTTTTCTTTTCTTGTAAACTTCTGTCAGTGCCTTGTATATTTTAATTATTAGCCTCTTCTCTGATGGGTATTGGGTGAATAGTTTGACCCACTCAGTGGGTGGCTCTTGTATCCTGGGCCCTATTTCCTTTGAAGTGCTGAAGCGTCTCAGCTTAATATATTCCCACCTGTTTATCTCTGCTTCCACTTGTTTGGAGAGTGCTGTTTCATCTTTAAGGATGCCTTTAGTCTCAATGTCATGGAGTGTTTTACCTACATGCTGTTATATATACCTTATGATTTCAGGTATGATGTCAAGGTCTTTAATTCATTTCGATTTTACCTTCCTATATGGTATTAGCTGGGGGTCTGAGTTTGTTTTTTTGCAAGTTATCTACTGGCTAACTAATTGTGCCAACACCACCTGTTTAAGAGGCTTTCCCTGTTCATTTTAGGATTTCTTGCTCCTTTATCAAAAATTAGGTGATTGTATGTCTGGGGAACATTTTTTGAGTACTCAAGCCTATTCCACTTACCTGAGGATCTCTATTCTGATACTATGCTGTTTGGATAGCTATTGCTTTGTAATACAGTTCAAACTTGGGGAAAGTTATGCCTCCCATATTCCTTTTTCCAATGAGTGCTAACAGAAACAACATAAGAATCATTGGAGTCCCAGAGGCCCAGGAAGGGGAATCCACAGAAAGAAGGGGGTGTTATCTTTATGACTGAAACTCAACTATAATCATATTTGTAATCAAGGTTTTTAAATGAATATATTATATAAAAAGAACACCCCCCCAAAAAAAGAGAAAAGTTTAAGTAAGTCCTTTTCTTGAGACTTTAGTGTTGGTTTACAAGAGGATGCAAGGAGAAAACTGTAATTCTGGGCATTTTCTATCAGCTCCCACCCCCTTTATTAACCACATTTAAATAAGGTGAAACAGGGTATTATTATTCTCCTTTGTAGTCAACAATGAACTCAATGAATTAGAGAGAAAATCAATGAGTTCTTTGGCGTCATTTTAGTATTGAGTCAGGCTGCCTAGAAAACTCTTTTTGGCTGTTAGAAACTTGGAAAGGAGTCTGATTGCAAGTATGTTCTATGCTACCCAGATCCCATGTACATGAAAATAGAATATTAAAAACAATCTTTCCTTTGAGGATTTTATCTTGGCAGCCTACTTTCCAGTATTGCAATGAGTTCTTACTTAAGTTTGAGAGATGTAAATATCAAGGTTTTAACCTTTGCCAACTCTCAATGTGTCAGCAACCCACTTGAGAGTAATCAGCCAGTGTCTTGAAGAAAATTCTGGACTATCCCCAACCCCACGGAAAATGCAACATAAAGTAAATGTGGGTTCCTACCTCTTGTAAAAGAGTACTTTTTCATCCCAAAGAGAAAATACTGAATGTATTTCTTTTTTTTTTACTGTAAATATTTTAAAAGTACCACCTGTCTGGCTTGAGAAATAATATATTAGGTAGGACAGAGCACTTATCTTGCACACAAACAGCCCAGGTTCAATCCCCAGCATACCACGTGGTTCCTTTAACACTGCCAGGAGTAATTCCCAAGTGAAGACTCAGCATCAACTCCTAAGCATGGCTAGTTGTATGGTCTTTAAAAAATAAAATAAACTATATCAGGTGACTTAATTGCTTCTTTTTTTTATTCAGTGCTGATGATCTAGCCTAAGTCTCATGAATACTACACATAGGCATCATGCAATTATTGGAGATTCACATTTCTGGCCTCTTTATAGTTTTTTCCTTTCTTCACATTTGTTGGAGCAATGTTGAGGAACAGATGACTGATTGTAGTATGTTAATTAGTGAATTTACTGTTTAGAGCTGCATCATGTATATGTATGGTCATTTAATTTAGATATGACCTAGAGGGTATTAAAATATTAGAATAATAGCATTTTTATTTTGTTTTTTGGTCCACACCCGGTGACACTCAGAAGTTATGGACTCTAAAATCGCTCCTGGCTCAGGAGACCATATGGGAAACAGGGAATCAAACTGAGGTATGTCCTGGGTCAGCCACATGCAAGGCAAACACCCTTCCCTGTGCTATTGCTCCAGCCCTAGAATAATACCAATTTTAATGGAGTCTTCAAGATGTGACCTTCATCACTCTGACTGTTATATTAAGGGAGCACTCATTATGAGAATATTCATCACACATTATGAACACAACTTAGTGTTGATGTTGATTTTGATCAGTGAGTTTTATTCTCAGGTTTTCTTATCAGGTTTCTCCCCATGACATTCCTATGTTTTCTTTCCCATTTTATGCCTTGCTCTGGTTGTAAGATAATTTTTAAAGCCTGTGAGTACAAATTGGGGGTTAGTTCCAACCATGAGTTAAAATATCTGCCTCAATTATTTGTAATTCTTCTGTAGGAGATATTTGTGCCTTTTTATTGATTAATTTACCAACTCAGTCATTTGTTAGTATAAGCACATGAATTTTTATCTTTATATTATAAGTCATAACCCAATGACTTTTCTCATGGTGTTCCATGCTTGGTCATTAGAAATACTTTTGAGCAGTTGCAATAAACTTCTGACAAGCTTTGATTAATTTGGAATGGGTGGGCTTGATTTCTTTTTTATTTTTTTAACAAAAACTTCCTTGATTTCTAGTATGCTTTATGTTGATCTCGTCAATTCCCTGATTCAGTAATCCTGTGTATATTAATTCTTTCAAAAATAATTTGATTGTCCATGAAACTAATTTAAAATCTGCAGTATAAAAAAATCAAAACTATGTAGAGCCAACTGTGTCATTTCTATATCCTTTAACTAAAAGAACTATAGCAAATATTTTAGTTGAAGTAATCAACATGTTCTACGTATGTGTCAGAATTACCAAAGCTATCATTAATTTTAGAGAAAAATAATAACTACAATTTATGAAAATGCCAAAATGTTGATCTTTAGTAGGTAACATACAGTAAAATTAGCAATGATATTGGAAAATAGTTAGGGGATAATAATCACTCTTTTTTTAAAATTTTGATTTTTGGCCACTCCCGCAGCGCTCAGTGATTATTCCTGGCTCTGCAGTCAGAAAATAGCTTCTGGCTAGCTTGGGGGACCATATGGGTTGCTGAGATTGAACTCAAGTCTGTTCCAGATCATTTTCATGCCCTACTGCTACATTATCACTCTGGGCCCGGTAATTAGTATCTTTTTATTTTTGCATTGTATACTTTAACTTTGTGTATTTCCCTTCAATCCATGCAATTAAATCCGTTAATGTAAGTATTTTAGAGCCACAAAGTGTTGATCATCATTACTGAGGGCACTAAGCAAATCTATTGTAGTAGACATCTACTTATGTATGTGTATGCACATACTCAGTTACATAATATGCAGTCATTTGATTATGCTATAATATATTGACAATTAAAGAGTTTGAATGTTAACATAGCACAAATATCAATGATTGATATAAGTGCTTGGTAAAATCATAAATTTGGGAGATGAGGGCTCTGCTTAAAAAAAGAAAATGGGGGTTTGGAGAGATAGCATGGAGGTAAGGCATTTGCCTTGCATGTAGAAGGACAGTGGTTCGAATCCCGGCATCCCATATGGTCCCCCAAGCCTGCCAGGAGCAATTTCTGAGCGGAGAGCCAGGAGGATCCTCTGAGTGCTGCTGGCTGTGACCCAAAAACAAACCACCACCAACAACAAAATTGAGTTGGTGTTTTTGTTTTTTAAGAAAATGGGTTTTCTTGGAGATGTATTAAGAGTCATAGGGAGCTAAATAACAAAATAAAAAACGCAGACAATAGTTGCTCTAGAAATAATTAGCTATCTAAGAAATGGAAAAATATTAACAAAGCATATATAATGTGAAAAATAAAGACCTGTTTTTAATCTCTGGGTCTAAACACTTCAATCCTAATATCACTAAGTTATAGCAGCTACTTGAAAGTAGCTGACTTCTTTGCTCATATTTAGTAGAAAAGTGAATTGCAGAAGCCCACATAAAGCTCCATTCTTGAAATGATTATTGCATTTTTAACTCATTTAAGACTTGGCATAACTGGTGGGAATCAGTGATAAACACCTGGTCTGTCAGGTTGAAGTCAAATAGCATCAACAACCTGAGAATCAGGCACAGTGCCATATCCAGAACTTGTATAGAAGGGCAAGAAATTGAATAAGACAGAAAGACAGACACAGACACTGACAAAGTAGTGGAATATTTGTGGTCTCATGAAGGTCCCATGGTAGTACAGAGGGGAGCTGTTCTGGTTTAAGTAGCATCCTAGCTTAAGCAGTCTTGCTAACAGTCATTTAGAAAAAGGACCATTAATTGTCTTCGTGTTTCTCTTATGTGTGAGTTTCCAAAAGTGGCAAATATAGGAGTGCTATGCATTGGGCCATAGGGCTCAGTAGACTGAGGATAGCAAAAGAAACAATACAATTTCCTAGAGAAGGCAGTAATTTACCTGTCTTAGAAGGAAGGTCAGAGCAAAGAACCATCCTAATTTAAATGCTCAGAGAAGAAAAGGAAAATATTCCCAGTTTCTCAAATCACAATAAAGAAATGAACCACTAATAAAATTTCTTTGGGAATAATATATACTTCTGCGAAAAAGGTTCTGGGTTGGATATTAATATCTTTAAACTGTATCACAAGGAAACGAGTCTGGATGGTGCAGAAAAGGAGCATAATGAATCCAAATTGCAGTAGATAGGGTTTCTTGGGGAATTTCTTTGAAATGACAGTTAACATAGAAACACTAAGTAGAACCACCATATATTTTATTTAAAAACAGAAAGTGATAAATTTGCCTAAATTAATCCTGGGGTCCCTTGACAGAAACCATATTCATATTATTATGATATATTATTCATTCAACCCTTAAGAAGACCCCTTCCTATCAGTGAGTCTTTGGAGTTTAACATTATTAAAGCAATGCCGCTGATCCAAATTTTCAGTCATTGGAGAAAATAAATTTTTCTAGGTCGGGGAAGGTGTCCATCAGTAATTGGTTTTGGCAAGAGCTCAGTAGCCATATGCTCCACGGGGGACTCTTGAGATGACCCCCAGATCTTCCAACAGCATTTTGAACGTGGAACACTGTTGGTCCATATGTGTATTTTGCAAAGTTCCCATAGATTGGATTTTGCATCCTGGGGAAATGCGATTTATTCACATCTGTCTTCGAGGTAGCTGAGGAAAAAAAGACTTTTCCAAGAGTCTCTTTGAGAATATGCCTAGCTAAAGCAAATGACAATGCTCATTCTTATTTTGTAAACTGTTGACATTAACTGTCCGCTGTTTTCAGCTTAATCAGGTCCCAAATGAGGCTAGTTGGCACACATTAAGAATTGGTTAGTATCAAACAGTAACTTCAATATTGACTGAAAAGTAACCAAGAGAAACCACACTAAGATCAGAGCACTAAGACAATGGGGAAAGAACTTTTTTGTTTGGGTTTGTATATTTATTTGTGCTTTTAAAAGGGGAAATTTTCTGAAGAACTGTCTTGATAAAAAGCATATGAGTTTTATAAGAGGTTTTTGTTTCCCCTAAAAATAATGTTTGCTGAGTAAATATTTATCTCTCTTTCTAATTGGTAGCAGAGCTAGGAATCATTAAAATTATTACATTTTTATAATTAAATGTTTAATATGTGGTCATCATTCACTTCATAGATAAAATATCAAAAATTATAAAATTTAGATATAGTAAATATTTTAATAAATAAGATATGAGATAATGATCTATAAATAATTTTAAAATAACTTGTATTTTAATTATGGCTTTTATGCTCCTATACTATCAACTGTGAGCATATTATAATCTGAAGATCTTTAAGCAATAAGAAACAACCAATCTATTTATTTGACAATAAATAAAGTATCTGGATATTTCATTCTATTTATCCAGTATCTCGATCAAAAATTTCTCCCTAACATATGAGAAACTCTGGTACATATTTAGATTAACCTTCATCCACATTTTTATATTCAAATAATTCCTGCATTAAAATCACCATATTACTGTAAATTACATATTTGTCTATTTCTTTCCATCATTACTTTAAACAATTTGAAACTAATGTTGGTCTATTCATCTCCAACATTGAGCACAGCACAAAGCTCATGAGGAAAATTTAGTATGCATTATTTGAATATAAATGAATCTGTTTATTGTAAAATGCTTGCTTGTTTTTCAATTTGGATAATTGATTCTCATTTATGATGAAAATGGCTGCTACAAAAAACCTGCTTAATTGGAGGTTAGAAAGCAGAATTATAGAATTATTAGTTTGTGTTCCAATGACCTTCTATGGAAATTATTCCCAGTGTTTGATATCTGGCAATAAGTAACTGACTTATTGGTTGTTTTTAATGTTTCATAAGTTCTATTCTACTTGACTAGTACTAGACCATAAACTACTTGAAAGCAGTAATTTAACAATTCATTTTTGAACTAACATTATTTCTAGCACCTCATATGTTTTCTAATTCAAGATAGGACTCAAGTATCATTATCAATTTGATTTCTATAAAGTCAGAACATATTTATTTCTTGCCAACTTCAATATTAAATAAAGCCTCAGATTTACTTTAAAAAGTTTAAAAAACAAAACTTCCCTCATTGTTTATACCCATAGGAGGAAAAAGTAGTGAGGGGGAAAGTATTAATTAGGAAATTATATTTATGGCAATGAGAAATGCAATTAAGCATACCGAAACAGACCTTATCAGTGTAAGTTTCCAAAGAAATCATCTCAATTCTGAGAACTAAAAAATAATGAAATATTAGATTCTTTAAGCAGATGGTGAAACCTTTCTAGTCAAATAAAGAAGCACATGGAAAAATTTTTAACAAAAGGCCACGGTCAAATTTACTATGAAGAAGGTTCATAATCTGTATTTTAGAAAATAGGTGAGAGACAAAAGTTGGTTAAAGGGGCCAGAGAGATAGCATGAAGGTAAGGCATTTGCCTTGCATGCAGAAGGACGGTGGTTCGAATCCCGGCATTCCATATGGTCCTCCAAGCCTGCCAGGAGTGACTTCTGAGCATAGAGCCAGGAGTAACCCCTTAGCACTGCTGGGTGTGGCCCAAAAACTAAAACAAAAATAAAAAGATTCATTCATTTCTCTAGAAAAGCTTATAAATCACATGTTAATAAAACGTATTTAAATATATATTTTAAAACATGCATCTTAATATTAATTACATGTAACTATTAATTTAATTCTAAATAACTTAATTTCATCAAATATTTAATTTAATAATAATATATTACTATATATGATTTAATATATTTATAATAGATAACAATTTAATAATTTGATTTATTTTATGATCATAATATATTTAATTAATATTAATTTTCATAATTTAATTTGATATTAACCCATTACTTTGATTCTATATAAATTCCATATAACTATAATTTGCATCAAACAAAAAGTTTGATGTGAGGGAACTACAATGTATCAATATATATTCCAAAAACGTATAAAACAATAGTTGCAAGACTATTTTGAAGCAATATATTTCATTTTTAGTCAAGTAATCAATTTTGTTACCTATCACGATTTATTTGCATAATATCATTTTGCATAAAATATAGGTATTACTCTATAGGTTATAATATATATATATAAAAGTTGTATCTCTACTATTTTTATATTAAAATGAAAATAATCCTTATTTGCAGGCTACACTTAATGGTGTTCAGGGCTTAGCACTGACATTTCTCAGGGATCATTCTTGATGAGATATAAAGGACCATATGAGATATGGGGAATTGAACCTGGGTCAGCCACATGCAGACAAGCACTCTGCTGTTTTATCTCTGTGGCCTGTGTAATGCTTTTTTTTTAAAAAAAAACAACAACAACATTATATTGTATAATTAGAATCTCTGTATTATAATTTCTGCATTTCTTTTTGTGTCTCCTTGGGAGCTTATTTCCTTCTTCTCAACCATTAAAAGAGGTATTTATAATTGCTTTAAATAACTTACAAAAAATTTCTGCAAGGATTAAGTACATTACTGCCTGTTTTCTAAAACAGCAGCATTTGACTTTGGAATCTAATGTGATATATTTTTCTCTAGGATATACTTTTAGACTCATGGCTGATAGCAGTCTCTAACAGTGAAAGATTTGTAAAACTCCTATACAAAATAGAGCATAGGCATGGTGGGGCAGGGATCCAGGGGGTGTAGCTATATACAGAGAGCACACACCCTGCTTTCCCAAAAATAGATATTTTAGCCTAGTTTTCTCTTCTAGTTTACCACTCACTTTTTGAAATGTAAACACACACCTAGGCTTAATTAGCATTAAATATTCACCCCTGCCCCTGCCTGCCACTGGTGAATTTAGTCTGGTTGATAAAAAGGAAGATGTGAGGAAGGACCCAGAAGGACATTCAGCAGCTCTCAATCTACAAGGCAGGAAGCCCTCTTGACCTCATGCTTTTCTCCCTAATATCTGTCTAGATTTTCTTAATTCTTGAGGTACCCCTGCTTCAGATCCTTTTATTCAGTGTTGAATTACATCATGTGCAGCCTTTAGAGGGGAGTACACATTGCAAACTGAGAATTAATACAAATTCCAAAAAGTAATGGAGGCTATATAAATGCATATGTCTAATATTTTCAGATTAAAATCAGAGATACTGGCTAAAATATAAACATTTTATGATGACCATAATGAGCTTAAAAAGGAATGTAGGGGGTCATCGAGTTAGCACAGCAGTAAGACCTTTGCCTTGCACATAGCTGACCTAAGATGGACCTGGGGTCTATCCCCGGTTTTCCAGATGGTCCCCAAGCCAGGAGCAATTTCTGAGCTCAGAAACAGGAGTAACCCCGGAGCGTCATGGGGTGTGACCAAAAGGAAAGAAAATAGAATAATTCTAATATAGTTTGCTCCTAAGATCAAACAAAATTTTTATTTGCAACTCTTTCATGAAGAGATCTAAGTTATAACAAAAGGAAAATAATGGAGGCAACTTCTCAGCTCATGAAGAGGCTGGCATGGAGTATAGGAAGGTAGCAACAGAAAGAGAGCAGTGCTAAGCTTTAAATACTAAAACATAGCTCATATAAATTCAAGGTTCAGCCAGGTACAGTCCCACCTGGGAAATCTCTGGAGAATCTGGACAGTAACAGCTGTTGGATGTGACTTCTGACACCACTGAATGCCCATAACAATTCTGTGGCAGCTGTTTGATGATCTAATCATATGTGCTGTCACCAGCAAACAGAGCCCAAGAATTCTAATTACCTACTCTATTTCTGTTAGCAATAGATAGGAGAATGATAGATGATTGACAGGTGAATAGATTTGTAAATTTTTATGTAAATTGATGCCTCATATTTAAGTACATAGACAAATTTAAATTTTTCATTTTAGCAAATAATAGAAAAGAAGACTCCTAGTAGAATTTGAGAAAAGAAAGAAAAGTGCAGTTATTTTTATGAAAATACTACTGAGATGGATTTCAATATATTCTCATGCCTAGCTTTGAATGGGATTTCTGATTTATTGATACATCAGCATAAAAAGTAGTAAAATATTCTTAGTAATTAAAAGTGTAAAGTCAAATTTCCAAATGTACTAATAAGTTGTCTCACATGTTCTACTAATTTCATTGAGTCTGTTTTCAAAAGGAATTCTTAGATTCTTTGACCTAAAGTAATCAAAGCACAACAGTTGGCAATTTGGTTGGATAAAAACAAGTTGCCATTTAATCCTGAAATAAGTATAGACTGTTTTAAGTGCTAAACTAAATTTGACATTTAATTTAAATGTTATTTTAACATAGGTTTATACACTCACATACAAACACATATGAATTCTCAAATGTAGACATGTTCAAAACAGTCTTCATTTAAAAATTCAATGTTGTTTCACCTGGAACAAAATGTCCTAATGTCCAGAATTTCTGTTAGAAATGTGTTATGTTTCTAAATTCATGAATTGTAGTAAATTAAAAAAATACTTAGAAGTTTGTGTTTAAATGTGTTGTGTTCACAAACCTGTGACCAAAAGGGCATAGATTTATATGTAGAGGTTATGAATAATTAAACAAATATGTATTCTCAAGAAAATAGTGCATGAGCAGATTATAATTATCATGCAAATTTTCATTCTTTTTTTTCAATTCTAGAAGTCACACCCAGTTGTGCTCAAGGCCTACTTCTATTTTGTGCTCAGAAACTCTAGCATCTTGGCAGTACCCAATTTCAGCAGTGTTTGAGGACCAAGTGATGTGGAGATGGAGCATGGGCTTCCTATTTGTAATTCATATCGTGGGCCCATTGAACTAACATTAAATCCCATTCAGAAATTTTTCCTAAAAAGCAATATGGATATTCCTTAAAAAATGGGAAAGTGAGCTCCCATATGATCCAGCTATACCGTTCCTAGGGATATAACCTAGGAACACAAAAACACAATAAAAGAATGACCTCTACATGCCTATGTTCATTTCAGAGCTATTTACAATAGTCAGTCTCTGGAAACAACCCAGGTACCTAACCACAGATGAGTGGCTAAGGAAACTGTGCTACATATATACAATGGGATATTCTGCAGCTTTCAGGAAAAATTAAGTCATGAAATTTGCCTATATATGCATGGACATGGAAACTATTATGATGAGTGAAATAAATCAAAGGGAGAGAGATAGACACAAATTATTCTCATTCATCTGTGGGAATTAAGAAAAATAAAACACAATATTGTAATACTCAGAGACTATAGAGATGAGAGTTGGAAGGACCAGCTTATGATATGAAGCTTATCACAAAGAGTAGTGAGTACAGTTAGAGAAATAACTACATCAACAACTATCATGATAATGGTAGTGAGTGAGAAAAATAAAAGGCCTATCTTGGGCCCGGAGAGATAGCACAGCGGCGTTTGCCTTGCAAGCAGCCGATCCAGGACCAAAGGTGGTTGGTTCGAATCCCGGTGTCCCATATGGTCCCCCGTGCCTGCCAGGAGCTATTTCTGAGCAGACAGCCAGGAGTAACCCCTGGGCACCGCCGGGTGTGGCCCCCCCCAAAAAAAAAAAACAAAAAAAAAATAAAAAAAAATAAAAGGCCTGTCTTGAAGCCTGACAGGAAGTAGGGGAGGAGAGAAATGGGGGCATTGGTGGAGAGAAGGTTGCAATGGTGAAGGAAATGTAGTTTTTATGACTGAAATCCAACTACAAACATGTTTGCAACCATGGTCTTAAATAAAGATATAATTAAGGACAAGAAATATAATAATCATCATATATGATTGTGGGGCTATCACAAAACCTCTAAGCTCCTTATCAGGAACTATATCTGTCTGGCTACTGCATCCCTGAGCTCCTGTCTCCTTGTTGAGCTCCCTACGGCAGCCTTCCCAGGGCTCCACTCCAAGACTTCCTTCTGAGTCAGACCAGTACCTAGACTGGAGGCACCATCCACTTTGGCTGTAATGCCAGCTACCGCTTGGTGGGACACAGCGTGGCCATTTGTATTCAGCATTCCCAGGGCTACTACCTGTGGAGTGAGACCATTCCTCTCTTTCAAGCTGAGAAGCAAGTGGGAAGGGGTGATGATATCTTGGTTCCTAATCATCTCTTGGACTTGATCCAAGAACAAATACATACTCAGAGAGAAATCAAAAACATGCCAAGCAATTAAGGCTAACTAGGTTTAAGGAGGTAGCAGCAGCAAAAAAAAATCTAGGGAGGCAGGGCAGTGACTCCGTACTCAGCAACCAATTTTTACATGTGATATGTGTAAGTCATTTGTATGTATTGACTTTAATCATTTATTAATGATTAAGGAGATTTCTTCCTTAAAGTAATATCTATTCAAACTAGGAATCTATTTTGCATATCTGTAATAATGCATAGGAAAAAAATTTCATTAATTGGGACCCTACTACTAACATTTTCATGGATTGTTTTGTAAAATATTTATAAAATTGGAATCATCAATATACAACACTCTTCATATTTTGTTGACATTTAGCATATCATTGAATACATTTTATCAATATTTAATGGATAAAAATCATTGAAAAATCTGTCATTTATTCAAACATTCTATGGTTTGTTGACCATTTGGATTTTTTTTACTGGTATACAAATTACTACTAATAAGATTTTTATCAGAAAAAAAACCCTCTAATCCTCTGTGAGCTCCTACTCATAAGAAGGCATAGGAAATTATTTGCATTTCCTATAAAAAGTACTTAGTACAAAGTACTAATTGCAAAAAATAGGGGCCAGTGAGACAGTATAGAGGGCAAGATGTTTGCAAAAGAATAAAAAAGCGTAATTTAAATTATCAATTCAATTATTAAGTAATGATAATATATAAAAAAACTATGGTAAGTTTACATTTTGGGAAAATAGGCAATGAAAACCATAACTTGTTCAAATCCTTACTCTGCCGATGGAAAGTGTCACTAGCCTATGTGAATATTATCTAAAACTTGTTTCCACCTATATTAGAGAAGAACAGTTAACATTTGCTTTTTCATTTTTTCTTATTTTAATAAAAATTGTTTATTATTGCATTTCTTGGAAACCATAGAAATTGAGATTGTGTTCCTCATAGAATAGAACCCATGATAATTAGTACTGAACTAAGGATAAGCAATGAATAATCATTTTTTCCAATTTATCACAAAATGAGTAGTTGAAAATTATCAAATGATTGAGGTCATTGGCAATTTGTTTTCAGAAGAAATAAGGTGTATTACCCAGTAGATTGCAACCACAGACCCAAATAAATGAACTGGTTCACAGGCATAAAAGTGTCTTAAATCACTGGATTAGATAACACAGCTTATTTTGTAATAAGCCTTTATATTATTTGCATAATATTTGTAATATCAAAATATCTGCATTATGGCTCAGAGAAGAAAAATATTTGGATTAAAAACTTGGAAAGAAAGTGAAACCCAGGGGAGTTGGCATTCTGTGTTTCTTTTACGTTATCACCAGTTTGAACAACTCTCTAGGTTTTATGTCAAAGACCTCTTGAGTCTCTTTGGAGGTTGTCTTATTAGCATCACGTGGCAACAGGTTAGTGAGAAACCTTCATTTTTCCTAGATAACTGGCTCTACTTCTGCCTCCTACAGGAGGAGAAAGCCTCAGAATATGGGAGGCATCATCCCTAGTTGATAAACTATTGTGTTGACCTACTACTAGCCACCATATTGGCAGTGGCAAACAGAAGGAAGCTCAAATAAGGGAATAAGTAATGTCAGAGTTAAAGAGCCCAGGGACTGCATATCAAAAAGCAACCAGTATGTGTGAAGGTCTACTTTAGGACAACCAGAAATAAGTTCACAACAATGAAGGTGATAGCTTGCCCACATCATTACATGGGTCAGAGCCATGGACATGAATCAACTGAGTGGACAAGTGATGAAATTGCCAAGCAATTTTGAGTACCCAGCTGAAATTGGAAACCATAAATCTGCCCTGCCTAGCAAAATATATATAGTTCTCTCCAGAAAAGCTCAAAAGAGGTGAAAAAGGCTTTTGGGAACATGTGAAATGAGAACAGCAAAGCAGAAGATGGAAATTGATGATAATGTGACTTGAAGGTCCAATAATAGTGAGTATTTAGTTAGGAAAAGGAAATCTAGATGCAAACAATAATCTAAACTTTATGAAGAAATTTAAAGGCCAAAATGAGTAAAAATAAATATTTAGTGAGATAAGCATTTATTATCAAATTGAGGAACTTTGAAGTTAAAGGACTAGAATTCAGTTCTTTTCAGGAAGAAAATAAATCCTATGTTCTCTGGAAGGCTTTATTGAAGAGAAGTATGGTAAAAACTATTGCCATTGGTAATATTAGAAAATAGTGAGGAAACAAAAATTACTCAAGATCAAGCAAGTGTGAGAATGGAATAAGGCCAAGTGAATCTGATGCTGATTTTTTTCTCAGGAAACAGGAATATGGGGCAGGCATGATAGCACCACAGTAGGTCATTTGACTTGCACGCAGCTGATCCAGGACAGACCTGTGTTCAAATTCTGGCATCCCATAAGGTCTCCTAAGCCAGAAGTAATTTTTGAGCTCATAGCCAGGAGTAACCCGTGAACATCACTGGATGTGGAAAAAAAAAAAAAGAAAGAAAGAAAGAAAAGAAGAAAGAAAGAAAGAAAAGAAGAAAGAAAGAAAGAAAGAAAGAAAGAAAGAAAAGAAAGAAAAAAGAAAGAAAGAAAGAAAGAAAGAAAGAAAAAAGAAAGAAAGAAAGAAAGAAAGAATGAAAAAAAGAAGGAAAGAAAGAAGAATGAAAGAAAGAAGAATGAAAGAAAGGAAAGAAAGAAAGAAAGAAAGAAAAAGAAAGAAAGAAGTGAAAGAAAGAGAAGAAACAAAGAAAGAAACAAAGAAAGAAACAAAGAAAGAAACAAAGAAAGAAACAAAGAAAGAAACAAAGAACAGGAATAAAACAGGAATATGTATGAATTGGGAACGTACAATGGTTCAGAGAAATTGCCCCTGGGACCCATGAAGTACAGCTAGAAAGACACTAGCTGTTCATATAACTGTCTGAGATTCAAACCTTGACATCTCATATGGTGTTCAAGGCACCATTGGATGTATTTCCTGAGTACAGAGCAAGGAATAATTCCTGAGCATCTCTGGGTCTAGCTCAAACAAACAAATAAAAAAACAAACAGGGAAAAAGAGAAATGCCCCTCCCAAATCTTCTATATCATTTTTTTTGCTTTTCCCCGCTCCCTCTATATCATTTTTAATATCCTAAAAATTGAACTAATGAAACTTTTCATTTAAAAATGACGATTTAATACACAAAAGACAAGTGCATTCTTTTATACAAATCATGACTCAGAGGAGAAAGTGATCAAAAGTTTAATCTATTTAAAATGGTGTAAAAATATCAAGTATCTAGGTATCAATTTAACAAGAAAGGTGAGATACCTATACCATGAAAACTTCAAAAGATTTCAGAAAGAAAGTGAAGAAAACCAAAGGAAATGGAAGAACATTTCATGCTTATGTAATGGAAAAATCAATAACTTCAAAATGGCCATCTTCCTAAAATAATATATAGGTTTAGTACAATCCCTATTTACATTCAGAAAACATTCTTCATGGAGTTAAAACAATCAATTATAAAGTTTGTGTGGAGCCATAGAAAACCTAGGATAGCCAACTAATTATTGAAAATACAAGAAACTGGGAGGCATCTCATCACCTAATTTGAAGCACTTCTACAAAGCCACAATGATCAAAACAAAACAGTACTGTTATAAAGACAGATTTTCAGAGCAATGTATCAGAATAGAATATCCAGTGACAAATCTCTAAGAATATGGTCAATTAATCTTTGACAAAGAAGTCAAGAACTTGAAATGAAAAAAAGATAGTCTCTTCAACAATTAGAAAAATTGGATAACCATATTTAAGAAATTAAAGATCAATTTATATATCACACCTTACACAAAAGGCAATGCAAAGCAAATTAAAGACCTTGAGATTAGACCCAAATTCACTGAGGAAAACATAGTCAGAAAGATCCGAGACTTAGACCTCAAAGAAATTTTTGATAAAAGGATGACGATGGGAAAGGCTATAAATCAAATCTAAATAAATGTGACTACATCAAACTGAAAGTTTCTGTATGGCAAAAGAAGCACAGGCTAAAATTAAAAAACAGCTTACTGAATGGAAGAAAATTTTTGCACTCAGGATATCTGATAAAGGTTTGGTATCTAGGATATCCAGAGTAATCACACAGGTTAACTCCATAAAACCAAAAACCCCATAAAAAATGAGGACAAGTGAGGAAGGCACATATTAAAAGTAATGGGAACAATCGCTGTTGGCAGGCATGTGGTGCAAAGGGAATTTTCATCCATTGCTAGTAGGAAAGCTTCCTAGTACAACCCTTATGAAAATAGTATGGAGGATTCTCAGTAAACTTTAATTTGAACTGTCATAACAACCAGAAAAACCTTTTTTGGACATCTAAACCCGAGACAGAAAAATTTTGTCCAAAAAAATGTATGTGCACTGTATTCATTGCAGCACTTAATTAAATAGCTAAGACTTAGAATTAACTTAGATGCTCAACAATTAGACTAGTGGATCTTGAATATATGGTTCGTATGTGCAATGGAAGGAATGATACAATCATGAAATTTGCAGCTACATGAATGAAACTGTAAGATATTATGTTAAATGAAGTAAGCTAGAAGAAGGACAAATACAAGATGATATCAACTATATGTGCTATTTAGAATAACTATTTAGAATAATAATTCTTTATTTAGAATAAAGAAACACTGTGGTCTAAATGGCAGTTATCTCGAACACCCTTGTCCCCAAAGGGTAGATAGGAGAACAGAAACTGAGCGGGGAGGAGAAACACAAATCTGAAAGGATGGGGCAAGGGTGCAAGCAGTCTCCAATGCACTGTGGAGATTAAAAAAAAAAAAAAGACAAAACCAAATATCCAAGCCAACGTCAAGAGACCCAAACTTTAACAATCTAAATTAAAAATGGGCCTGTTTTACTGGAAGGCTGAGTGAATGTGGGGGAACATTGATGAGGGGAGGTTTACACTGGTGGTGTAGGCCCTTATTCATAGTATGTTTGAAACCCAACTTTGAAGGACTTCATAAATCACAATAGTTTCAATAAAATAAAATTAAATAAATACAATTTAAAAATAATAAAATATTGTCAAAAAGTTTTAAAATAGTATGGGATAGCAAAGTTTTAGCTCCACCTTGCTATGCATTTACAATGGTCAATATTCCTTCCACCAAACTTGCAGTGTAGGGACACACCCAAAGGACTTTCTCCTCTGCCCTTTCTCTTCTGCTTTCCTTCTGGTAAGCACCATAGTTCTCAATCTCAAGAATTAATTTGTTGTTTCTTTCCAATTGCTTTGCTATAATAGGTCATATTCTACATATTTATGAATTCAAAAGTTTGTCATTTCTTACTTTATTCAGGAAATTGATTCTCTTTAAGGTTCATCCATTTTTCCCAAAAGACTCAACTTTAACTTTCAATTATAAGGTAGTCTTTTGAAGAGGTAATTATCTAATTACCTTTCGATAGAAATTTGAGGTGATTCTATACCTTGGTAATTGTGAATGCACTGTAATACAAGGATATAGTATCCTTTTCAATTATTATTTGATTATCTTTTAATAAATTTTGAGTGATGTTCCTGAATCAAATACAATTTCCATATACTTTAGTTTATTTAATTTTACTTAAATTTTAATTATTTGAGGCAGCATGATTTTTAGTGCTTAATATGAGGTTTGTGAATGCTGTATTCCAATACTCTCTACCTAAGAGTCCTCTACAACTTTGTTTAATTTTATTTTCTAAAAAATTTCCATGCCATTCTGTTCAGAGGCTGAACCAGTTTACATTCCTACCAATATTGCACCTTAACAATATTGCACCTGAGTTTATTTTTTCTGCACATACTCTATCTGACAGTGGTCAGCATCCTGCAGCTCTCGAGCGACATGTGGCTCTTTACACTTTGAATTTGGCTCTTCCGTGTGCCAGGCGGCCGCTCCAGGAGTCAGGACTCTGCTCCTAACCTCTGTCAGTGCGCGCCCTCTGTGGCTCTCAAAATAAATTTCAGTGGTGGTTTTGGCGAGCTTTGGCTCAGTTGAAAAAAAAGGTTGCCGACCACTGAATAGAATAACCTAATTAGATATCCTCTTTCTTAAAGCTCTTCTGAGGTTAACTTGTGAGACATATAAAAGTCACAATGGCAACAGGGATAGAGATTACACATGCGTCATGGGACATTAACTTCTATTTGGTGAGTCTTATTAACTATAATCAAAAACCAAAGGCCATTTCTGATAGTAGCAGAAACCAACACTGGGTTCCTTATATGACATCTCTCCATACATCCATTCATCTACTCTGTGATGAGAGGTTGTCTACAATGGAAAGCTTCCAGCAAGGAGCTTAATTTTATTCTTCAAGGAACAAAGATTTAACCCTGCACAATAACCTGCATTCTAACAATTGAATACTGAACCCTAAAATTTGACCTTTCCATCTCCTATGCAAACTTAAGGAAATTTCTACTTATGTCAGAAATCCCTATATATTTATATGTACATATATTTATTTATATTATTAAATATATTAGACATCTATTTATATATTATATAGATGTGGTAAATGTATTAAATAAATATATATTTTATATATTATTAATATATGGTATATACATATACATATATTCCATTCTATCTCTAGCCATACTTGTCCTTTATCACTTAAATAATTAATTCTATTTATTATTACTTACTGGTCTCTATAAGGCATTTGTACTGCCTTGTGGGCACTTACATTTGAATAATATATCTCCTTTATTTCATGAGTTGGTTCCTCTGTGATGCCAACTCTCTAGTTCTGTGTTATATATTTGAAAATAGCTAAACACTTGCTTTTACATTATTAAGAATAATGCTATTACAATATTGAATCTTGGAAGTGTGTTGCTTTCTAATGAATTTTTTATAATTCTCAATTTTATCAGCTATGAATTTGGAAGAGAAAGTTATCTTCAACTCCTTCTCTAAGTTCAGAAATACCTTATAGGAGCTGGAGAGAATTACGGCAGATAGGGTGTTTTCTATATTTATATAGATATTTTTGAAATCGAATCATCACTCCATAGATTAGGTACTACAGACATGATTACTAATGCCTATCAGAAAGTTCTTTTTCTTTACTGAATCCCAAATCAAGATTGTCATTGTGCCCTACTCAACTCAGCTAGCCAGATACATTAACTAATTCTAAAACCCTTAACTTCTACTTCCTTAGTTGTCAGTTATTTTACTATTTTTTAAGAGCTAGATATCTTTCAGAGTCTCTCACCAATTTTACATCTGCCTTCCTTAAGTTCACAGAGCATTTCCATTGAAATGTAATCACTACGGATGATAGCTCCTATTTTCTTTGGGAAAGTATGCACCTGATAACCATGTGCCTTTTGCTCTAACTAGCTATATTACTTGTAGATAGTATGAAGCCAATCTACAAGCAATGATGCCCAAGATCTCCAACCACCCTCGCTCTAAAAATCTGCTTTCCTTTGCCTCCTCGAAGTAGAATTCAGACTGAATGCTGAAATTTCTTCCTCCACACAATATAGCCTTGAAAAGTAATGGCCATTCCAACCTGTTTAACTTTGTCTAAAGCAACTTTCTCATTCACATATCAAGATGACTAGATTAGATTTCCCAGGCATATTAGCATCAATTATATTAAAACAACTAACCTGATTCCTGAATCAACTCTACAAGCATAGCAGGTCACATTTGATGCATGCTATATTATTTACAGTATTTTACATCTGAATAAAAAACTTGTTTTCTCATTCCAGAAGATGACGTTATGTTAATAGAGATAATAAATGTGAACTTGGAGTTGAGGAAGTTGCTCAGCACTAAAGTACTTTCCTTTTAAGTATGAGATCCTGGGTTCAATTACCAATTTTTTTTGGTTTTTGGGCCACACCGGTGATATTCAGGGGTTACTCCTGGCTACACGCTCAGAAATTATTCCTGGTTTGGGGGACCATATGGGACACTGGGGATCGAATCTAGGTCTATCCTGGGTCAGCCACGTGCAAGGTAAATGCCCTACCGCTGTGCCATCACTCTGGCCCACAAAATAAATAAAATTTAATGTAAATTAGTAATGTAGCTAAAGTAGAAGCTTCTGATGTTGTTTATTAACAAGCATCCTGTTTCATTTTATCGCATATTGAGTCTACCAAAATATCATCTAGCAATATTTTGCAGAATTCACCATAATACTAACACTTCTCACTAGGATCCATTTTCTTACTCGGATCCATTTTTTGTATTATGGATTAATCTATTTTTTGGGGTATTTTTTTGTTTTGTTTTGTTTTTTGGTTTTTCGGGCCACACCCATTTGATGCTCAGGGGTTACTCCTGGCTAAGCCTTCAAAAATTGCCCCTGGCTTGGGGGAACCATATGGGATGCCGAAGGATCCAACCGGGGTCCTTCCTTGGCTAGCGCTTGCAAGGCAGACACCTTACCTCTAGCGCCACCTCGCCGGCCCCTGGATTAATCTAGTTTTCATAATTTGAACACTAAGTGTGACAACAGAATAGAGAATGTTTGGGAAAACAATGGCTAAAGGGTTTTCAAAAATACTAGCTTTCTGTGTTCTTTTTCATCAATTGGCTCAACACTTGGCTGTGCTGGAGGCACACTGCAGGACCCGGGGTCAAATTTAGGTCTTTTGCCTAAAGCTTGATTTCCATCATTTGGAGCCATTTTCTGGACTCTGAGTCCATCAGTCTTACAAGTCTTGATATTAACCTTTACTTAGGTTGGAGAAGAAAAATAAATCCTACTACTTTCACATCACAGCATGAAGCAGCCATTGCTTGTAACTTTTCTTTTACTCAGAACAAATTTTTCCAGTCTTATGTGAAGATTTTAATTATTAAAACAGTGTTTCAAGTAGAAACAATGATAAATATACAATGATTTTTATCTAGGCTTTTTTTTTTATCTTCATGGTTTTGGGCCACACCCAGCAGTGCTCATGAATTACTCCTGCCTCTGCACTCAGGAATTTTACCTGGCAGTGCTCAGGGAACAATATGGGTCTGTACATAAAAGGAAAGAGCCTGCCCATTGGACTATCTTTTAAGCACCTCGTCAATTCAGGTAGTAGTCAAAATTATTTTGAAATTAGAGAATTAATAATTTAATTTTGGGTCATACAAGCATGTTTTTGACAGGTAAATATGTACCTATTTTTACCCTTTATTTAAACTGCAAAGTACCTGCAAATTCTTGTGTTCCTCATATAAGTCATTACAAAATGATCACTGAGAAAAACTTGTTTTATCTCATGTGAAAAAATGGTATAATACACACAAAAATGTATTTTTTCATTTTACAGGTACTTCCCTGAGACTAAAGTCAGTAAGGTAACTCACAACTCTTAGCAGGAGGGAGGCTGGAGTGCAGAGGGAATTGCAATGAATTTGGGGGCATCCAGGAGGGCTTCTCACTTTAGTTTCCCATCAGATCTCAGACAGACCATGGGAGTTCCCACTTAGCTGTTGCAGGAGCACATAAGTGAGACACACCCAATCACTTTGGACAGAGGTGCTCCTCTTCCTCCCAGGAAAAGTCTCAGGAATTAAAAAAACAAAATGCTGCAACTCCCATCTTCCCCAAAAAGGAATTACTTATGGTCTATGTGGGGCTTCAACTATCCTTAAAGATTCAGAAACAAACCATTCTGCTTTCCATGCTGATGACTTGACATTGGCTACCAAAATGCTAATCAGGATGGACATGGGAGAGTCATAATTAGAAATAGAATTCATGGGTCTATGTTTGGTACCACTATGGTACCATGGTGTCTATGTTTGGAGCAGGACTTAGAAGGGCTGAAGAGAGGACAGTGGAGAAATTGCTTGCTTTTCACATGCCTAATCGAGTTTGATCTCAGGCAACATGTATAAACCTAGGAGCCCTTCAGAAGTGATTGCTGAGCACCACCTGATGTGTTTCCAAAGCAAACAAAATAATAATAAAAGTCTTAGAATCTATAACCAAAAAAGACAACAAAAAGCTTTATTTTAAAGAAGAAATTAAATCATACTTTCCCACTTATATGAAGACAATGCCAGTTATTAATAGTTCTAAACATGTTACATTAAGCCAGGACTGAATTTCAACCTTAACATATATGTCCACTATGGAACCAGTTTGGAATTTCAAAAGCTAAAACACTGGTCCAAGTTAAAGAGCTTAAAAACAAGCAAACCAAGATTCATAAGCATAAAAATCTTAGAAGCAGAAACTACTTTATTATGTTTTGCAATTAAAATAATTCTACAAAAGTTCTTTAATTTTTTATTCTTTAATCACATAAGTATTTTGGGGAGTTTGCCATGCATATAAATAGACTGGACATGCATATAAATAAATTGGACTTCCCCCAGCGAGATATAGATGATTTCTGCATCTGGCTCAGAACAGATGGATGAGAACTATTACATATCAACCCAGAATCAATGCCCTTTGGCTCATTCACTTTCAAAGTCATTAAGATGCACTTCTTTTACAACTGACGTTGCTAATCTAAAATACTTGTAATGATGAGTGGATTGCAAACTTATTCAATACGTACTATGCAACTCTTCAATTTAGGAGGCTGTATACATCAAACTCAGATATACAACTAAGGTTGTATACATCAAACTCAAGAACACAAACTGACTTATTGATTCCTTTTTCATATAAGACAAATAAATACAAAAAGAGCAAGAGATAGTAAGTAATAGTAATAAATAGCAATAAGTAATAGTAAATAGGCAGTAATTATAAATAGTAATATTGAATAGTAAGTACAAAATAGTAAGAAAATTTCATTATCAGTCGCAGAAAAAAAAGTGTCATCTACAGAACACTGTGAACAATAACCTGAAATTCTTTAGGTAATAGTCTCTGAAAGTGTTACAGAGAGCACCCTTTCTCATACACAATCTGTATGAATTCTTCTGGAAGCAAAACTTCTGGGAGAAACACATTTAGTGTGACTGCCTTTACTCTGAGCTCCCAGCAAATTCTCTGCAAACTCAACCGTGCATTTGTGCTTCACAGCCAATTTTATTCTGATTGATATATTGTAGAAAGGGAGGCCTTTACTTTTTGTTTTTGTTTTATTGAATATGTCACATTTGGTGGCAATCTTTTTTGAGAAGCAGTGTAGTTTTTTGTTTAGACGTTAGTTTAGAACTAGTTTTATTTGTTTGTTTGTTTAGAACTAATTTAGAAGCACTAGTTTAGAAAGATGAAAGAGAATACAAAGGGAAAATATGCATTCAAGACAGAATACAGAATTCTCTAGAGTAGAAATAGGAAAACAAACAGAGGCAGAAAGTGAGATATTTGTCCAACAGAGAATATAAGGCATAACAATCAAGCCTGCTTCTGGTAATTTGACCTCCAATCCATGTCTTTTCTTTTTAAATTAAATTACTTTTATGTTTCCCTTTTATTTAAAAACTGGTTATAAAGTTGTTCATTATTGAGTTTTAGTCATACAATGTATATGCCCTTCACTCATGAATATTTTCTGCCATAGAATCCCCAGTTTCCCTCCCATCCTCCCGATTGCCTGCCTCTGGGGCAGGCATTTTACAAATTTCTTTCTCTCTCTCTTTTTCTCTGTCTTTCTCTCTTGCTCTCCCTCTCTCTCATTCTCCCTCCCTCCCTTTTATACACTGTGGTTTGCATTCTGGTTAATGAATGGGTATAATACATATCACTTTATCTCCTTTCAACACCAAGTTATAGTCCAGAGTGATCAATTTCAACTATCATTGTCATAGTGGTTCCATCTTTTTTTTTACTATTTTTAATATAATTTTTATTTTAATCATAGTGGCCTACATATCATTGACAATGTTTTAGGTACATATTAACATAAAATCAGGGGAATTCCCATCACCAAATTGTCCTCCCTCCACCTCCGTTCCCATCCTACCTCCCATATCCTCCTCCCTCACCCCTGGAGCTGCCAGAATAAGTGGTCCCCTCTGTGCCTAGTTAACTACTTAGAGGTCCTACACCTGTTTGGTCTTGGTACCTCCCTTATTTCCCTCTTTAGTTGGGAGGCGGGACTAGATAGTTCAAGTTATGTGGCTTTGTTTGAAGAAGAGAGAAGTAACAAACTGGGGAATAAATCAAATACGCCGAAAATGGGCAGAGTTTTTCTGGAAGCTCTCATCCTATTTTTGAGAGACGAAGGGGATAAATGAGGTTGAATGCCACAACAGTACATAAAGAAGTGCCAAATAAAACATCCAGTGAACACTACAGCAATAAAGATAAGCACCGCATAAAGGCCATGGTCTTGAGATAAAAAAACATGGCAGAACACATAAAGGAAGAAAAGGAAAGAAGAAAAAAATAAATATGAACAGAGACAACAACTTCAATAACCACACCAAAACAAATAAATCGGCAAAAACTAGATAAATAAATAAATAAGTTATCCTTTTTGCCTTTTTTTCTCTTTTTTCTTCCCTCCTGCACAGGCACAGTAAATATTGGGGTCATTTGAAAACGAATTCCCTTGGCCTAAGAGAAACAGATTTTCTCCACTCTTTGTGGTTCTAGAAGTTCTGTTACCTCCGTGTCATTTTAATCTGTTTTCTGTGGTTGGTGGTCTTGGTCTTTGTGCTGATCCTAGGATGGGGCCTGGGATAGCGTCTTTCGTTATGCTTCCAGAAGACCCATTCCATTGCAATTGTCTCAGACAGACCTCTGGAACTAGAGATCATGGTTGTTGTGCAGGTCGTAGTTCAAACCCTAGAGTAGGGCTTTTTTATTGGTCCCAGGATACACACAGTCTGATCATGATTCTAGCAGCCAGTCGTCTGTAGATTGCGATCTTGGCATTTGGACAGACCAAAGGGTGAGAAGTCTCTGATTTTGTCTTATCATTAGCTGGTGAGGTAGGATAACCTGCTCTATCTTTACTTTAACTGTACAATACTTGTGACAAGCTTCCTATCATGGACTCATCCTCCTGATTCTCATATTTATTATCTCTAGATATTGTTACTATATAATCTTATTTTTCTTATATCTCCAAAATTAATGAGATAATTCTATGTCTATCCCTAACATTTCACTGAGCATTATACTCTCCATATACATCCATGTATAAGAAAATTTTGACTTCATTTTTCCTAACAGCTGCATAGTATTCCATTGTTTATATGTACCACTATTTCTTTAGCTACTTATCTATTCTTGGGCACTGAAATTATTTCCAAATTCTGGCTATTGTAAATAGTGCTGTGATGAACAAAGGAGTGCAGCTGACTTTTCTGTATAGAGTTTTAGTATTCCTAGTATATATCCCTAGGAGTCAACATCATTTCTTTTTTTTTTTTTTTTTTTTTTTTGGTTTTTGGGCCACACCATGTGACGCTCAGGGGTTACTCCTGGCTATGCGCTCAGAAGTTGCTCCTGGCTTCTTGGGGGACCATATGGGATGCCGGGGGATCGAACCGCGGTCCGTCCTAGGCTAGCGCAGGCAAGGCAGGCACCTTACCTCCAGCGCCACCGCCCGGCCCCACATTGTATTTTTTGATGTATTGGTACAATTTTTTTTTTGTTTGTTTGTTTTGGTTTTTGGGCCACACCCATTTGACGCTCAGGGGTTACTACTGGCTATGCGCTCAGAAATCGCCCCTGGCTTGGGGGGACCATATAGGACGCCGGGGGATCGAACCGCAGTCCGTCCTACACTAGCGCTTGCAAGGCAGACACCTTACCTCTAGCGCCACCTTCCCGGCCCCTCAACATCATTTCTTAATCAACTATATTCTAACGTATATTCCTCATACAATTGTATAAATGATTGCTTTGTAAAAATCACAAAGAAAAAACATTAGAAAATGGGATATTTGGGAGAGTGATAGCACAGCAGGTAGGGCATTTGCTTGCACAAAGCCAACCAGGCATCGATCCTGTGCATATTAAATGGTCCCCCAACCTTGCCAGGAGTAATTTCTGAGCACTGAGTCAAGAGTAACCCCTGGCATGGCCAAGTACAGCCCCTCAAAAAGGAAAAGTGAAATACTTAAATCCTGAGCTGTTTTTTTTAGTGTGAATTGTTTCAAACTTCCTAAATCCTGGAGGAAATATATATATTAGATCACACATACATAGATGCATCCAATTTTATATCATATTTAAAACATTTTGATTTTATATTTTTAATAATGTGAAGCTTGTATACTTTGGAGACTCAGATAAACATATAATATGACAATAATAATATAAAACCAACTCAGAATCATATACTTTGAACTTTATACAGTAATAAAATTAAAAATTTTTAAGTTATATAAATCATTATACTGTGTCATTTTGGTAAAATTGTCATTTTACAACAAAAATAACTCAAATATATATATAATACATAATATTAGATATATTTTCTGATTTTTATAATAGATGATTATATTATTTAAATTTTCTAACTGGACATGAGGAGTATTATACATATTCTTCAGTTAATGAAATTGAACTGCAGAGTTATGTATCCAGTTCACCCACATAATAATGAAACAAGAATATAATGCTGTATTTGAGAAATTTTTATTTAAGTGTCAGAAATGCTCACTTCCAGATTTCAAAACCACTCTCAAAACTATACATACTTTTGTCAGATCATTATCTCAGATTCTCTTCAAAGAACATAGTCCTTATCATTTTCAGTCTTAGTCCACATATTTCTTTCTGTTTATCTTCTTGAACTTTTACAAGTGAATTCCATTTCATTTGGAAACACTTGATCTTTACTTGTTTTCCTTGAAATCTGTTCAAGAGACACTGTGCAGCTCCTACTTTTGAAATCACTAGTTTCCTGCAGTAATAGATGACACTTATGTACCCAAAAGAAAATGTCAAGATACTTCCTTACTGCCAAAAGTATTTGACAGTTTTGAGACTGAATAAAAAGGCAAGTGAAAATAAATATGCTCTTGAAAATATTCCTAGTATATGCCCTGTCTTGTTGCCAAAATATGGACTTGAACTATTGTTTCTGCTCAGTACTGTTCACCTAATTAAAGCAATCATAGCACATAGATGCCCCAAGGATGAGAGAGAATGGAGGGAAGTTTAACCCTGATTACTGACAGTAGTGACAGTGTAGGCATAGAGCCAGAGGTAACCCATGAGCACTATTGAATCTGACCTAATCCTGAACAGTCCTCCCCAATATATTCGTCTAATGCTTTTATTATTTTAAAATTATTAATATATATTATTTTAAAATTATTAATATATATTTTCTCTGGTCTGTTGTTTTAATGGATCCTAAAGAATCATTGATTATTTCTCTTCTCAATCCTCAGGTACTTCAGTAGAAAAAACATCTAATCTGGTGATTTCTTTGTAGGACAGTTATTAACCTTGCTTTCATTTTTTAAAGTAACACAGCATATGTTTCTAGTTTTATAATTAAAATTTTCAATGTATTTGAAAACAAAAATTCTATATTTCAGAAATTATACCTCATTTTAACTTGTTTTTATGTTGTTTCTATTTTTTAGTCATGTCTGAGAGTTGCCGTGATTATTTTGTGGCTCTGCTCTCAGGGATCTTGCCTGTCAATGAGCCAGGAACTAAGTGGAATGCTGGGGATAAAACCTAGATTGCCCAGATAGAAGATAGCACCTTACCTGCCACATTCTTGATCCAGCCACTCATTCCCAAACCTTGATGTCTACTGAAAGCAGAGTTATTGCTTCAAATATGTGATTAAGTATATTCATTTAATTATTTGTTGTTTTATTAAATTTTAAGGAATTAAATTTGAAGTCAAAATAATATCCATTGTGTTTGATTTTGGATCTAGGACTGAAAGTACCTATGCTCTTTTAGAAAAGAGAAATTGAAGAGAGAAAGTAATGGGGGAGGCTATCTGTATGTTTAGGAATACATATCTTAAGATACATTATTATAAAGGTATTAAGCTTACTTAGGCAATATAGGCCTCTCAATTAGGTCTTCTGAGATATTCCTGTGGGAAGATATGATTTGCGGCATTTCAGAGTCCTGTAGTGTCCTTGATTTGGGGGTTTTGCTGCAGCTGAATCTGGTATCATGCAACTGTCCACGATTTGATGGGGGTGAGAGGGGTCACAAGCTTGAAGCAGGAGGCTTATTGGTTGTGGTTTCTTGCTGAGACACAAGATGAGGGATCAAGAGGGTGTCTTTCATTGAGGAGCTGGATGGTGGTCTGTTGGGAAGGAGGTCAGTCTTGGTGCCTAACAGGTTAAAAACTGAAGGTAAAGAGGGTTAAATAAGGGGGAGATAACAAATTCTGGTTGGGATATGGGGGAGTAGAAAGGTCTCTGGATGTGGTAAGGCAATATAGAAGAGGGGCTATATACATTGTATAGATGAAATATCTAAGGATAAGGCTCGGCAGTCAGAGAGGACAACTGTATAGAAAGTAAAGTTCACTTAGACACTGATTTCAGAGATTAATTTGAGTGCTATCCTCCATATATAGGATATTCCATTTCTTTTCCTATAAATAGTCAAGAATTAGAATATTTTTGAACGATGTTAAAGAGGATATAGGTTGTGCAGGGGTAAATGCGCCAAGTGCTTTTGAAAATAGTTATCGGTAAAAAAAAAAAAAAAAAAGGACAGCCCTGCAGAGGGGCTGCTATGGTTGAGATAAATCTGCTTTGGCTAGCTGTCCTATCCTATCCCCCAAGGCCCAGGTTACCAGATGTGGCCATGAAGACCATTCTGGCATGGGGGAATCTGGCCCCCCGGACTAACTGGCAGTCCAGGGGTTTCTTTGGCTAGCTGTTCAGCCCAATGCCCACCACATGCCATTGCAAGGGACCAACTCCCGGCGTGTGGCTTCTCTTGCCTATGTAGCTTTTGGTGCTGCTGTGTACAAAATCTAAGAAAACGTCTTGCCTGGGACAAAAGCTCATACCACACCATAGATACTGTACGTGTAGCCTGTCATCCTTACCTGGAATAGCACCAGCAATACAAAAGAACACCTGTCATCCTTACCCAGAATAGCACCAGCAATACAAAAGAACACCATATGTTTTTGTATAGGCACAGTAAATAAGGTGAAATCATGGACTCAGACACAAGATCTTATCTTCTAAGGATTAGAACTCACACTTTTTATACAAGGGAGCCTCCGATCCTAGACATATGTCATGCGAATACAACTCAGTCTTCACGAGATTGGACAGTGTTAAATTCATTCTCAAATCCCAGATCCCAGACGTAGAACTGAAACCACCCCCAGCAACAACACCAGGAACTAAGCTCCGTTGGGAGATATACTTATGCCAGTGTTAATATGACAACGAGGACAGCAAGGAAATGACAACTTGACCTAAGACCAGGAGGTCCTATCACATCACCTAACACTAAGTGGAAATCAGAAGATGTATTGTCCTTTGAACTATGAGAAATAAGAGTGCTAATTACAGAAAACTGACTTTGACAACCGTGACTGGGCAGAACCAGTAAGGAAAACCCTACCCTAGGCTATAGCCCAGGTCTCCTACAAAAACCAAGATTTCTTAGTGCAGAGGCCCAATTCTGACAACAGAGAATGAGCAGAACCTTTGGAACCATAATTTCCTAGACTTTGGCTTAGGGAACGAGCAAAAACATGGAGCACATGATACAAAAAACAGAACACACCAACAACGTTGGAACAGTACCTCTAGAACCTTAAAGATTCTATCCTAGGCCTTGTCCTAGGACCTGCGCAAATACCAAGATTGCTTGCTACAGTGGCCTTATTTTCTCATCCACAACCGAGAGGAAAGGTTCCTGACACCACACACACACACACAAACACACACACACAAACAAAAACAAATAACAAAAAAACAAAAACCTGGGATATGGCAATGAGAAGGTATGGAGCCAGTGGTTGTTCCCATGACAATATGCTTCAAGAGTGGAGAAACCCTGAATCTCTTAGGCCACGGGAATTTCCTTCCTTCCCCAATACTTACTGTGCCTATACAAAAAAAAATGGTGGGGTAACACCAAGCCCTGCCACTGCACCACTTTTTCTGGTTTTGTTTTGCTTTATTTTTTGTTTGTTTTTGATATTATCTCACTTCTCTTTTTTCTTCCACTTTTTTCTTTCTTTTTCACTTTTGGGATATTATTTGGTGATTTTTTTTCTTTCTATTTTAGTAGTTGATACCAATTTTTTTCTTCTCTTTTCCTTAACCTTTTTATCTCTAACAGAATAACATAACTTGAATCATTCAGCTTCATAAACTGAGGGGGGAAAAGAATGATACCAGGACCAGTCATATGAACACGTAGTGTAAATAAAAAATGACCAGACTGGAATACCAAACAGAATAGATACCCAACCTATAACAAGTTGTAAGGCTGAGACCATTTGCAGTAGGATTCTGGGGGGTAAAGGAGGGAGATGTGGGAGACATGCTGGGAACAAGAGTGGAAAAACATTGGTGATGAGAATGCCCTTCATTCATTGTCACTATGTATTGTAAATAATTCTGTGTAAATGAACTTCAGTCACAATAAAAAATAAAATAAATGAAAGAAAAACAAAAGGGAAATTGATTCTTTATTCTCCTATCGAACAAATTTGAAGCTGATTATTAGTTTAGTAAGAATAAGTACCTTTATCCGTATATCCATATTTTGCCTAGCATTTTGCATCTGCACTTACATGATTTGTTTCTATAGTATTTCATCATAACCAAGCATTGTTTTCCTCTCAGCAGACTTTATTTAAAATAATATTCACTCAAATAAAAGCATTTACATAAATGTAAATGTAAAGGTAATACTATTTTTGAGTTAATAAGTTACTCTAATTTATTGAATCCAAAATATAACTATTTGTGTTTTTTTAACATTTTCCAAACCATATATATATAATTATTTTAAAAGTTTCTACAAAAACTTGCCTTTAAGGAGAAAAGCAGGATAGAGGATATATTAGTATCTCTCTCTCTCTCTCTCTCTCTCTCTCTCTCTCTCTCTCTCTCTCTCTGTTTCTCTACTCTCCCTTCCTCCTTTTCCTCCCTCCTTTCTTCTAGGATTCAATCTACTTTTTCTGGGGGGGGGTGTTTTTTGTTTTTGTTTTTGCTTTTTGGGTCGCACCTGGTGATGATCAGGGGTTACTCCTGGCTATGTGGTTAGAAATTGCCCTGGACTTGGGGAACCATATGGGACTTTGGGGAATTGAACTGATGTCCATCCTATATCAGCCACAAGTAAGACAAATTTCTACCACTGCACTATTGCTCTGGCCCTTTCATTGCTTTTTTCTGTAGGTATTTAGTCAAAAACTATTTTTAATAAATATTTATTTTAAATAATACTCTGAAATTGCTGTATACTTGACTTGGGTTCACCAAGAGCTTTGAAGTAGGGTGTCTTTCCTTGGCATATGTGTTACTTTAAAAGTTCTGTCTTGGCATTCTTGCAATAATAATTTTCAGACACAAAAGAGAAAAGAGCTGGAAGTTCCAGCTCACCTCAGGAAGCTCACCACAAAGAGTGATGAGTTTAGTTAGATAAATAACTACATTTTGAACTGTCCTAATAATGAGAATGTATGAGGGAAATTGAGAGCCTGTTTAGAGTACAGGCGGGGGTCGGGTGGGGAGGAGGGAGACTTGGGACATTGGTGATGGGAATGTTGCACTGGTGATGGGTGGTGTTCTTTATATGACTGAAACCCAAACACAATCATGTATGTAATCAAGGTGTTTAAATAAAAAAAAAAAAGAAAAAAAAAGTTCTGTCTTGGGGGCCGGTGAGGTGGCGCTAGAGGTAAGCTGTCTGCCTTGCAAGCGCTAGCCAAGGAAGGACCATGGTTCATCCCCTGGTGTTCCATATGGTCCCCCCAAGTCAGGGGCAATTTCTGAGCGCTTAGCCAGGAGTAACCCCTGAGCATCAAACAGTGTGGCCCCCCAAAAAAACCAAAAAAAAATAGTTCTGTCTTTTTTAAAGTAATTCCTTTATTTAAGTAACGTGGTTACAACCATGAACTATGTTCATAGTTGGTTTTCAGTCACAAAATGTGCATGTCCCATTTACCAGTGCAACTTTCTCATCACCAAAGTTCCCCGTTTCTTTCCTCCCCACACCTTGCCTATCTTTTGGAAAGGCTTTCTATTTCTCTCTTTCACTATTATTGTCAAGATAGTTTTTAGTGTAGTTTTTCCTCTCATTGTACACACTATTTGTGGTAAGCTTCATCATGGGCTGGTCCATCTGGTCTTCATTTTTCTTGTCTCCTGTTATTATTACACACTATCTTTTATTTTTCTTGAATTCCAGGGATGAGTTAGACTATTTCTCTCTCTCTCTCTTTCTTTCTCTCTCTATTCATTTCACTTAGCATCATAATCTGCATGTCCATCTTTGTACAGGCAAATTTCATGGCTTCATTTTTTTCCTAACAGCAATATATTATTCCATTGTGCAGATATACCACTTTTTCTTTAGCCACTGATCTGTTGCCAGGCATTCGAGTTGTTTCCAGACTCTAGCAGTTGTAAATAGAGCTTCAGTAAATATAGGGCTGCAGAAGGCATTTTTATATTAATTTTTTTGTTCCTAGGGTATATCCCTTGAAGTAGTGTTGTTGGATCATATGGGAGACCAATTTCCAATTTTGAGGAATATCAATATTGTTTTCCAAAAAGGCTGGAAATATTGTTTTCCAGAAGGCATTACCACAGTAGAAACAGAGTTTCTTTCTCCCCATATTCATGTCAGCATTGGTCGTTCTTAATTTCAGTGATGTATCTCTGTGACATGAGATAATACCTCATTATTTTTGATTTGCGCCTCAATGATGGCAATGATGTCTTTATATAAATTTTAAAGGATACAATGTTCTAAGGAAACTCTTCAAGTTTTCCTCTGAGGAATTCAGTGTTCTATTGTTTCAGTTATAATTTGTGGGCCAGGTAGAAATTGCTTATTAATTTGCCTCAAAGTTGTTGAGGAATGCCTTGATTTTTTGCCCTCAGTGACTTCAAAGTTCTGCAAAATTGCAAGAAATTCCTACAACTATATACTTATTCTTCATATTACTCAAAGAGAGTCAGAGACAAAACGAATTCTTTGCCAACAAGATTTACTGTTTGTCTCTCTTAAATTCAGGTTACCAAGGAAAGCAGACTGTTATCTTTAAGATTAGGTTTAGTATGAAGTGGTGAAAGCACAGGTAAAACTGTTACAAAGCTTTTGTAGAATGTTACAGTTTTCTTGAATAAACTACTTTCTGTAGACTAGACTATTTATATTTCTTACAAAGCTGACTTACTGTTTTATCAGGATGCTGTTGAGAGCCCTGTGTCTCTAAGAACTACCTTACATCATAATTTTTTATTAATGTCTATGGCTATTCTGTTTAAATTATCATAAAAAATTTAATTGTGTAAACCAATATGTTCAATAGTATTTCAGCTAAGTGAATGAAATCAAAATTATCTTATGTTTTGGCATGTTTCGCACATGGGTTTTGTTCCTTAAATTGTTTGGAAGATGTCCATCAAGTTGATAAGAACGCTATGAAAGTCATTAAGAATTCCCTTTTTTTGTCCCCTCATTCACAATACAGACCAGGCAAAGGACCTGGTTTGAGGTGTATATGGGAGCATTTATTGTACCTCCTCTTCTATACAGTCAGTGTAAAGAACACAGCCTGTGGTAAGCATTGGGAGGCCCTTTCTTTTCTTTTTTCTTTTTTTTTTGAATATATATATAAAACTTTTTACCAGTGCAACATTCCCATCACTAATATCCCAAAAGTCCTTCCTCCCCATTCCACTGGCCTGTACTCTAGACAGGCTTTCTACTTCCCTCATTCAGTCACATTTTGTTGTGACAGTACTCAGTGTAATTATTTCTGTGACTGCACTAAACAATTCCTGTGGTGAGCTTCACGTTGGGATCTGGACCTTCCAGTCCTCCTTTATCTTGTTTCTGGAATCATTACACAAATCTTTTTTTATTTATCTCAAAATCCATAGATAAGTGAAATTATTATGTGTTTATCTTTCTTCCTCTGACTTATTTCACTCAGCATAATAGATTCCATATACATCCATGTATAGGAAAATTTCATGACTTCATCTCTTCTGATGGCTGCATAATATTCCATTGTATATATGTACCATGGTTTCTTTAGCCATTCATCTATTGAGGGCATCTAGGCTATTTCCAGAGTCTGGCTATTGTAAATAGTGCTACAATGAATATAGGTGTGAGAAAGTATTTTTTGTATTGTATTTTTGTGTTCCTAGGATATATCCCTAGGAGTGGTATAGCTGGATATACTGTCAACTAATTTTTGATAAACGTGCAAGAAATCATAAATGGAACAAGGAAGGACTGTTCAATAAGTGGTGTTGGCACAACTGGCTAGCCAGTTGTTAAAAAGCAAACTTAGACCTCCAGTTAGCATCATGTCAAAGGTAAAATACAAATGGATTAAAGACCTAGATATCAGGCCTGAAACCATAAAGTATATAGAACAACATGTAGGTCAAACGCTTCATAATATTGAGACTAAAGCTATCTTTAAAGAGGAAACAGTACTCTCCAAACAAGTGAAAACAGAAATAAATAAAAGGGACTATATTAAGCTAAGAAGCTTCTGCACTTCAAAGGAAATAGTGCCCCAGATACAAGAGCCACCGGCTGAGTGGGAGAAACTATTCACCCAATACCCATCAGATAAGGGCTTAATATTCAAAATATACAAGGCACTGACACAACTTTACAAGAAAAAATTCATCTAACCCCATCAAAAAATGGGGAGAAGTAATGAACAGACACTTTGACAAAAAAGAAATACAAATGGCTAAAAGGCACATGAAAAAGTGCTCCACATCACTAATCATCAGGGAGATGCCAATCAAAACAACTGTGAGGTACCATCTCACACCACAGAGATTGGCACACATCAGAAAGAATGAGAACAAGCAGTGCTGGCTGGGTTGTGGAGAGAAAGGAACTCTTATTCACAGCTGGTGGGAATGCCGTCTAGTCCAACCTTTGTGGAAAGTGATATGGAGATTTCTCCAAAAGCTGGAAGTTGAGCTTCCATAAGAATTTCCTTTTAAAAAAAACAAAAATAATTATGGTACCGAAGTGATAGCTCAGCAGTAAGTCATTTGCCTTGCACTTGGCCAACTTTATTGAAATTCAGACATCATTCTTCATATACTTAGAACAATCAATTATAAATTTTGTGTAGAACCATAAAATATCTAGGATAGCCAAATTCATATTAAACAACAAGAAACAGGGAGGCGTCTCATTATCTAAGTTGAAACTCTATTACAAAGCCATATGATCAAAACAGAATGGTATTTGAACAAAGATAAATTTTCAGACCAATGAATCAGAATAGAATATCCAGTGATAAATTCCCAAGTATATGTTCAATTAATATTTGACAAAGGAGCCAATAACGTGAAATTGAAAAAAAAGACAGATTCTTCAACAAATGATGTTGGAACAATTGGATAATAACATGCAAGTAATTAAAGATTAATCCATATCTCACACCTAAAAAAGTAAATTCAAATTGAATTAAAGACCTTGAGCTTAGATCCCTATCCATTGAGGAAAACAAAAACAGATCACTTGAAGACTTACACCTCAAAGAAGTCTTTGATGATAGGTTGCCAATGTCAAGGGCTATACATTAAATCTGAATTGATGGAATTACAGCAAATTAAAAATATTCTATAAGGCAAAAAAAGCACTAGGGCTAAAATTAGAAAACAGCTAACTCAGAGGCAGATAATTTTTGCACTCAGCACAACAGATAATGATTTGATATTTGGATATACAAATTCCTCACACAAAGTCCTCTACTAACCCTAAAAATACCATCAAATTGGGTATAGAAAATGAACAGACATTTCTCTGAGGAAGACCAACAGATGTCAACAAACACATGAAAAAATGCTCATAATGATTTATCATTCGGTAAATATAAATTAAGACAAAAATGAGATATCATCTTATACCAGTGAGGTTGACACATATTAAAAGTTATGGGGACAATCTATGTTGGCTGAGATGTGATAAGAAAGGAACTCTCATCTACTGCTGGTAGAAATGATGCTTGGTACAACCTTTATGAAAACAGTGTGGAGGGTTCACAGTAAACTCAAATTTGATCTGCCATTCAACCATTCTATCCCTCTTTTGGGGTATCTATCCCTGTGATAGAAAAACATTAATCCAAAAGGATATATGCACACCACTTTTCATTGCAACACTCAGTACAATAAATAGCTAAGACTTGGAATTAACTTAAATGCCCAACAATAAACTAGTGGATCATGAAGATGTGGTATATGTATGTAATGAATTACTACATAGCCGTAATGAATGATGGTATCATGCAGTTTGAAACAATATGGATAAAATTGAAAGATGTTATGTTAAATCAAATAACCTAGAAGAAGAAGGATAAATAGAGAATTATATCACTTTTCCATGGTAGTTAGAATAACTGCATAAAGAAATGTAATCATCTAAATGGGAATTATCTTGAAAAATTTTGGTCCCAGAATATAGCAAGGAGAAAGAAAGAATGGAGGAGAAATACAAATATGAAAGGATGAGGACCAAAAGCCATATGGTCTCAGTTGTATTGTTGTAGATTTAAAAATAAAGGACAGAATTAAATACCCAAGTCAAGGTTAACAAAAATGAAATCAAGACTGTGGTACATATACACAATATTATGTATTATGCAGCTGTCAGGAGAGATGAATTCATGAAATTTTCCTATACATGGATGTACATGGAATCTATTATGCTGAGTGAAATAAGTCAGAGAGAGAGAGAAAAAATGCAGAATGGTCTCACTCATCTATGGGTTTTAAGAAAAATGAAAAACATTCTTGCAATAATAATTTTCAGACACAAAAGAGAAAAGAGCTGGAACTTCCAGCTCACCTCAGGAAGCTTACCACAAAGAGTGATGAGTTTAGTTAGAGAAATAACTACATTTTGAACTGTCCTAATAATGAGAATTTATGAGGGAAATGGAAAGCCTGTCTAGAGTATAGGCGGGGGTTGGGTGGGGAGGAGGGAGACTTGGGATATTGGTGATGGGAATGTTGCACTGGTGATGGGTGGTGTTCTTCACATGACTGAAACCCAAACACAATCATGTATGTAATCAAGGTGTTTAAATAAAATATATAAAAAAATGAAATCAAGAGACCCAAACTCTTAACAATCTAAATTTTGAATGGGCCTTTTATACTGACCGGCTGGGGCAAAGAGTGTTGGTTGGGATTCACTCTGGGAACATTGATTGAGGGATATTGACACTGGTGGTGGGATTCTCTCTGATTCATAGTATGTTTGAAACACAACTTTAAAATCACAATGGTTTCAATAAAATAAAGTATTTATATAAAATAAGTTTATATATATATAATCCATCTTTATGGGATCATTTTGGGTCAACACTGGTAGTAAGAAAGGTCTTAGACAACAATTAACTACAATGCTCATAGCATGATGGTTGTGGGAAAGACCCTTATTTTTAGATTATGCTGTGTTTTATGTGACAGGGAAGTATGCTTTGTAAGGATCAGCACATATGAAATTAACTTTGATAGGTCAGTGACAAAAGCCATTGAAAAGGCACTCATCCTGATTGATTCACTATGGCTTTCTCTAAATAGACATTTAATCCTTAAAACAAATGACTTGTTTTTATTTCTATTTAAATTGACATATTTTTCCAAGCATTGTTATTTACTGTGATCATCTGCCCTTGTACTTCAGCTATTTTCCTGCCTTCTACTGTTGAGACTTTGGTGATTTAGATGAGGATCTTTATGTAAAAGACCATCATTTATTTCCGGTCCAAAATTACTAAAATTGATTCATATTCCTAAAGGATGCATGAGAAAATGAGAAAAATGATTGTACAGTATTATGTGGTTATATACACATTTATAAAATTTCTTATTTCAAATCTAAATTCTCACTAATTAGTTTATTTTTCTTCAGATCACTGGATAGAAATGACAGCTGGCTGACCTTGTCTTTGTAGGACATTAAGGGTAAGAAATTTTAGACATCCATTTAATTTGTTATATTGAAAAAATCATGTTGAAGTTTAATTTCTATTTTGTTCTTTAAGTTAATATAGAAATAATTTTAGAAAGATTTAGACAGAAAGATTCATTCATATAATTTGGGGGTGATCCCTCTAAAACTCATGAACATACTATAACAATGTTTCCTAAGAAACTGATTTAGTAATTTATTAGAAATAGATTAGCATTTTAAGATAATTCCTTCTTATATATTCATTTAGGAGTCCATTCATATATAAAATAACCCTGGGAATCAAATTTCATAAAATAATTAAGCTTTTTAATGTTGTGCCCTGTTTTATAACATAGCTTAAAATCCAGGTATATACTAAAATATAGATTTATTGACTAATCATAGTCATTTTTCATTTTAATAAATAAAACTCATTTAGGTCAAACTCCACAGATTGATTCATTTAAACCTCAGAAAACATCTGTGAAATATAGATTTCCCTCACTAAATTTGTGGAAACTGAAGGAAGTAGACAACTAATTTGCTCAAGTTTTGCCTGCAAAATATTGGTACATTAAAGTGTGATCCCAGATGGAGTAGCAACAATATCTGTGCCCTTAAATACTATGGAATCCTAACTTCTCTACATGTATGATGCACATAGTAAGTATATAGTAAAATACAATAGGTACCTGGTGATAAATGGATAAAGACACTGGAGTAAACAATGGAAAATGAGAACAAAAATTCCATAATAATTAGCATAATTAAATCACTTTCATTTCAAATTTATTATTAATTTTCAAACTTTTGAAAAGTTAATTGAATAAATTGAAATTTGAGTAAACTAATATTTGAATCTAAAATTATATCAATATTACTGGTCCTAACAATCATTGGACCAAGCCTTGAACTATCTGGCAAAGTTGGTTCTATGGCCTGTTGAGCTCCTTGGATAGTGTTTGGAAGCCTCCCACCTTTCCATAAAAATCTTGCCATGTTGTTTATTTGTGTATAAGGCCTTGTAGGTTCTTTAATTTTTAAGAGAAGTTTAATTTAGATCACTAATTCAAAATTATATCCAGCATTTAATAAATACGACTAATAAAGATTTTTTTATGGGATTTTGTTAGTGTTAGGCCCAAAGAAGTAGGAAAGGTGACAATAGATGGCAGGAGACAGGAGTCTGGTAAACAGTTTCTCCAGCAATTCCTCAGGGACCATCTAGCAGGAGCAATCTGGCAGCGTGGCAGCAGCTGTAGAGTCTCATAGCCCCCTAGTACCCACAAGTGCCCCCAATCCACCCTTGGTATCACCCCAGCACTTCAGCCCAAGCTTTACAGTGATCTCTCATTCTTCTGGGGACCAGAACCTTCCTCGAAATCTGAAAAACCACGAAGTAGGATCTGCACCTAGGAATTTTCGTGTATGTGGATACAAGAATGTTTTAAATATGTACAATATTTATACTTTACATATTTAAGACAAAAATTACATTATATGTATTTACTTAAACATGTCAGTGCTAATTAATAAGGTTGATTACAAAACCTTATACAGTACTAAAAAATGAGGTATCACTGTAAATCCACTCATACTCTAATTGGTCTATGTCGAAATGAAACCCAACCACACGCCTTTATGAGAGTCTGTGGGATGTACACTGAGCCAACTCATCTCTTTGTTTGGCATGCAGTGATCCTTCTCTGTTAAGCATCAACCAGAAACAGCGCTACTTCCTGCAATGTGGTTGCTGACATGGTTGTATTTTTTCATTTTTATTTATTATTTATTTATTTATTTATTTTTGTTTTTTTTGTTTTGTTTTGTTTTGTTAGGCCACACCCATTTGTTGCTCAGGGCTTACTCGTGACTGTGTGCTTCAAAAATTGCTCCTGGCCTGGGGAGACCATATGGGACGCCGGGGTACCTAACCGTGGTCTGTCCTAGGCTAGGGCTTGCAAGGCAGATGCCTTACCTCTAGCGCCACTGTCCTGGCCCTTTCAATTTTATTTTTTGATGAATATTTTGGAAAAACCCGAGAAACACTGAAGCCAAAAAACATGAAGCATGAAGTGACGAGGGAACACTATATACCTCCTGGCCTCGGGGCAATGAGGAGGGTAGGAATTCTGACACCTGCACCCTTAAAGGGACTTTAACATCTTATGGATGACCAGGAGGCTGTTTCTTTATAAGATATTTTGGATTTCTCCAACGATAGTAATTCATTAAGTTCCTCTTCAAAATCTATCACTGATAAGCTTGGAAGGCACTTGCCTTGCATATGACAGACCAGGTTCAATCACAAGCACCCCATATGGTGCTCTGCATCCTACCAGGAGTGGTCAGAGACAGTTAAGTTCTGAAAACTGTTGTGTGTGTTTAACAAATACCAAAATAATAATAATAATCTGTAACTGTTGAGTATTGTGGTTTTCATTTTAAATGCATACATTGGTGATTTTTGAGAACATTTTAATACAATTTTGTTAATTTTCTATTGTTTTTTGTTGCTGTGATTTTGGATTTTGTTTTTGTTTGGTTTGGAGGACACACACAGCAGTGCCCAGGGCTTAGTCCTGGCTCTTCACTCAGGGATCACACCTAACTTATCTAGAGAAAAATTTGGGATGCTGGTGATCAAACCTAGCTTGGTCGTATAAGCCTTACCTGATGTACTTACTATCTGAACTTACCCTTTGTTAAGGTTTTGATACATGGTTTGGTTCCAGTATATGTTGCTGAAAGATAACCTTTAGAGTTGACTGTTTATTTGACTTGGACACTAGTTGGGATGGGGATCAGGTATTTGGAAATGATGACAGATGGTTTATTTTAGGATTTGACAGACACAGCATGCCAAGCTTGATGAGTAGCCTTTGTAACCTAACTAATTTTACAGAGATTTTATTGATTACATAGAGACAAGGCAGTTTCATCATTTCCACAGCATTGTATTGCTTGAAGTATAAAAAATCCATTAAACAAAGATCATTAACTTTGTTTTAAACAGGATCCTGAATTCTTTCTTGAGATATAGTCTAGATACTCTGTAATATCAGAGTTTCTAAGATATTAGTAAATTTGTTGAAGATTTTAAATATCATATTATGCCTTCTATAAATTACAGATGTTCAAGAAGCTAAATTACTTTTTTTCAGAAAGGAATTTCATGGTAAGTCGAGTCTCATTCCATAAAGCATCTTCGCATTGCCATTATTATCATGTTATTATTATTATTATTATTATTATTATTTTGGTTTTGGGTTTACACCTGGCAGTACTCAGGGGATAATCCTGGTCCTATGCTCAGAAATCACTGCTGGCAGGCTCAGGGGACCATATGGGATGCTGGGATTCAAACAACTGTCTTTCTGCATGTGAGGCAAATGCCCTACCTCCATGCTATCTTTCCTGCCCCCGCCATTATTTTTAAAGCCTAAATTCAAATGCCTATTTTTCCTTTTGAAAAGATAATTTAAGACTGCCTAGAAATGTTTGTTTCATGATATTTTGTCTTGTTGTTGCTGTTTTGTATTTTCCCAACAGGAAAAGATTTTTCCAAAATCTACATATTTGAAAATTTGAATCATCTCCTGAGTATGCTTGTAAACATATATGTACATATATTGACACATGTTCCAAAGGAATATAACAGAGCTAAATCTTGAATGGTTTTATTTTGCTACTGTGCCTTCAGGGGGAAAATGCTGCTTTTATTCCTTTTTTCTTTTTGTTTGGGAGGACTCAGAGAAGATTCTCAGGAGGCCCTAGGATCCAATTATAGTAAGAATTAAACTTTAGGGGGAAAGGGAAGCTGAGGATAAAGTGTCCTTTATTTAGGCTTTGAGAGTAAAAGCTGTCTTCTTGTCTAAAACTTAGGCTTCTGGTTTCAAAAGTGCCAACCTTTTTTCTCTCACAAGACCTACACATAAGATCATTCAGACCACTGAAACAGTCAACAGCACACCACAGATTTATATTACAGGTCCCACTCACAGAATACATTTTTGCAAATTACCATTTTCTATTTTTATTGTCTCTCTTTCTCTTTTTTCTTTCTTCCCTACTTCCTCTTTCCTTCTCTCCTTTCTTCCTCTTCTTCATCAATTCAATTTATGTTAAATAGAGACCACACTGTCAGTTTCTCTTTAGGAAAGGAATCCTGATACATAAGATCCTGCAGACGATACATAGGGTAGCCACCACCTCTTATAGTCCTCACTACCACATTGCTTAGTACTCTAGACTAAGTTCTCTAGATGCAAAAACTATGCATATCTTAAAATGCTCCAGCAACTTTGTAACCCTGGAACCTTCATTTAGCAAGGCCCATTCCCTGTCAGTGATAAAGTGCCTAGAAATTGAAAAATCTTCCAACACTATGCACTGGCCCAATTTTTTTAACTTATTTTTACTATATGTACTTATTTTTCTCTTTTCTCTTATCTTTAGTTTTTCCTTTCTCTCTCCCCTAATATATATATATATATATCTAAACTAGTTATTTACCTTTTCTTAATTCAATTATTTCTTAAGACCCATCCTATGAGCATCAGGCCTCTAATAACAATTTAAGAATAGATCACTAATGTCTGTCTTTATGTGGGCATCAGTTTGTAGACAGTGGACAGAAATCGTTCTATCCTTTCATCACCCAATCCTGATCCAATATCTCTTATTTAAGATTTTTACAGTCAGTTCTTATCTCATTAGACAATGAGATTGACCTCCTGCCCCAATAAGCCACCACCCAGCTCTAAAGAAAAAGGACACATTCTCAATACCACATCTAGTGCCCCAGCAAGAAACTACAACCAACACTCCTACTGACTCATGCTTTGAAGCCCTTCTCACCACCCCCAATGTGGACTGTTGAATGATACCAGATTCAGCTCCAGAAGGACCCCCAGCACAAGGACTCTACCTGATCCCTTTCTGCTACATCATTTCTCAAACTCAAGAAGAGCATGGTGTATGAAGAAAATGTGCCCCACATTTCACCCCCACAAGAATATCTCAAAAGATTTATTTATATATTATATATGTAATATGTATATTATTATATATATCCATTATATATAAAGAGTTTTTAGATTTTTGTTTTGTTTCTGCTTGGTACGAAAACCTACAAGAAAATGTCTTGCTGGGATAAAAGCTCAGGCAAATATCAGGGCACAGAGATTGTGTAGCCTGACATTCTTACCCCTAATTGCACCAGTAATATATGGCACCATTTCTTTTGGCTAAGGCATACTAAAAAGTAAGGATATTTTATGTATAGAAACAAGCTCTTATCTACTAGGGATAAGAACCCATACATTTTATAATACAAGGGAGCCTCCCACTCTGAACATGTGTCATGTGGAACCAACTAGACTCCATTTAATCAGACAGCTACTATCCAAGCACTAGATTCCAGACATAGAACTGACACAGTTCCCTGCAACAGCACCAGGAACCAAAACTCCATGGGAAATTCTTTTTTTTGGGGGGGGAGGGGGGTCACACACAGCAGTGCTCAGGGGTTATTTCTGGTATGTGCTCAGAAATTGCTCCTGGCAGGCTCGGGGTACTATATGGGATGCCGGGATTTGAACCATCATCCTTCTGCATGCAAGGCAAATGCCTTAACTCCTTTCTGATTATAATAACAGTGATTGAAAAGAACTTCTAGAACTGTAAAAAAAGACTCTATTCTAGGCTTCATCCTATGACCTGTGAAAATACCAAGATCTCTAGTTACAAAGGCCTAATATTATCATCTCTGGGTATTTCCACCCCCAACTTCTTATTTATCCCACCTGAATGATCAGAATTGCCCATACCTGGAATGGGAGTCTACATGGAGGGAGAGAGAGAGAGATTAAGAAAGGAGAGTTGAGAGACAAGTGACACAGAAGTGAGAATCAACAGCTAGATTCAACAGAGATTCAGCATATGATAATTTTATTACCATAGAATCTGGGGTTCACCTGTGGGGTAAGTAAGGTGGTTGAGCACTAGTGGTGAATACTATAGGAGAACCTCATGATTCTAAACTTGGACTTTGGGTTGGTTGGAGTTTAAATAGGATAGAGGGTCTTATTTTCTGTAGTGTAGGGAGATTCACTATTTTAATCCTTATATTATTTATTATACAGCCAATGATTAAACTCAGCAGGATGACATTCACCAGCAGCAAAACTACAGCAATGATCAAGGATAGGCTGGGAGAGGCATTAATGTAATTGTATAATTTCATATGAAATGAGGACCACAACCATCTAAATGTCAAGACTTTACACAAAGATAAACCAATCTGTATTAAAAAAAGGTGACATAATGCATTTAATTAAACACATATGCCATCTGAGCATCCTCATGTGGAATTTCCAAGAAAACATGCTACTCACTATAGATGAGGGTTGAGTTGTGGACTGTCCAGGCACCATTTGTAAATAGACATTCTTGGGAGTTGGGTTGAGGTTTGGTTGTCCCAAAGTTCCCAAAAGAGAAAGTGATATACTATACCCTCTGTCCAGGGTGTGCAGGATAAGATTCTAAGATGATAATTCTCAGGTAATAATTAATTCACACAGAATATTAAGGAAATAGCAGGCAAGAAAATTTACATTGCAAGCTGTTCACCCACAAGTCAGTCCTCCAACAAATGAAACCATAAGTCAAGATGGCAGCTCCATCTCAGTTCTCCTGCCTTCAATTTATTTAATTACAAAATTCAAGCCCCTCTCCTAAGGGAGGGAAAAATACCAACTGATTGAGATACAATAACAAATGTAAAAGAAATGGAGACTACTTCAAAAGGCATTAGTTTACTTAATATTCCCCCTTTTTAAGTATCTAAAAAAATAATAGAAAGTAAGCAATAGAGCTCAAAATGACAAGGGAAAATACACCAAATGAGTAGCAATAATTTGCGTAGGTGCATCAAAAAAGAAAATGTTTGGTTGTCTTTGTTGCTGTGGTGTTTTTTTAGTTGCTGGTTTTGGTTTTTTATTTTATTTTGTTTTGTTTTGATTTTGTTTTGGTTTTGATTTGTGTGTTTTTTGGTTTTATTTTTTGTTATTTTTTCTTCTTTTTTCTCTTCTTTTAAATTGATATTTATAACATCTAGATGGACTCCTTACAGTTTCCTTTTTTTTCATTCCTTTTGTTTCAAATAGAACCACATAACTTGAATCATCTTGCTCTGCTTCATAAATTGAGAGAAAAAAAAATAAATGCTACCAAAAAAATGGAGGATACAAGGCCCAAAGAGTCATGTGAACATTGTGTGAAAATAAAAAATGATCAGACTTTAACACCAAATCCAGAGTCAAAGACAACAGAATCAATACACAATCTACAACAAGATATACACAGAGGAGATCAGTTATATTAGCAGTCCTGGGGCAAAGGAGAGGGATATGGGAAGCATTCTGGGAACAGTAGAGGAGGGAGGACAACACTAGTTTTGGGAATGCCTCTGATTCAATGTCACTATGTACATTAAATATTACTGTGAAAGATTTGTAATTTACTTTGGTCACAATAAAATTTATTTTAAAAAATTAAGCTCATTTAGGGTAAGTACAGTTGACCTTACCTTATACTTCCCCTCAAAGTCAAACCTATTCTCAAAAACTTCCTTTAGAATTGCAGATCAAATAGACTGTCCCTCAGGGAATCAGCCTAGGAGGGAATGTATTGATCACTCTATCTAATCTCTTGTGACCCCATGGAGAAAAAACCTAGAAGAGGGACACTTTGAGGTTTGAAATCAGCTTCTTCCAAACTACAAAAATTTTGCTATGAAAGCTCTTTTCAAGTCATCAGGATTACCATGTCTATATTCAGTAGCCCTGGAGTGACAGGAAAACTGGATTTTTTGTGTTTCCCATAGTAAATTCTTAAAGAATGTTAAGAATATACTGAATTTAAAAAAAACTTTTCATTATATGCTCCTTAATATCAGGAGTGGATATTGCCATGCTCTATTTACAAGCAATAGTATTGTTTAATTTTAATTTAATAGTATTTAATAGTATTTTAATTTAATAGTATTGGCATACTATTAAATATCACAAAATTGCCCTATCACCTGAAGAAATATTTTGCTAAGTAGTCCCTCTCTTGTAGCCTTAAAATCATTATACTACATTGGGGGCAGTAGTCAAGGTCTCAATGTGCAGTAATATTTAAAAATTATTACAGTAAGACAGCTTGAACATGATAGCCATAGAGGGAAAAAGAAGACAGATAACACAATTATTGGTGCTTTGATATAAAAAATATTTTTTTGGGCTAGAGTGATGGCACAGTGGGTAGGACACTTTCCTTTTTTAAGGTCAACTCAGTTGGCCAACCAAGGCTTATGGGACCATATAGGATGCCAGGGATCAAACCTGTGTTGGCTGACTATACCCAGCTGAGGAAGTGCCCAGAGAAATCTAAAACTGATAAAATGTCTACTATTAGTAACTGTAAAGCTGTGAGACAGGCCTTATGTCTCACAAGCACCTTGAGGCTGTATTCGAACTGCAATTGTGTTTCATTTGTCTGTCGTACCCTGCATGGGAAATGATTCCAAATTTCTGGGAAGCTGTGGAACTCAGGATGGTGTGAGTGACTGTGCTCTTTTCAGGGAAAGAAAGTCAGCCTTAAATCTTATCCAGGATTTCCAAGTCTTTTCCTTCCTTCAGAGAAAGGAGTTTCAGGAGAAGATGCAGTGAATTAAACCAATGCTACTTAGCAGTTCTTAGAAAGGAGAGAGAGAGAGAGAGAGAGAAAGAGAGAGAGAAAGAGAAAGAGAGAGAGATCAGACATACATAGATACAGAAAGATGCTGTGAGAGAGAAAGGGTTCAAAAATATTTGGATTTTCTACAGGAAGAGAGCTGAGAGTCTGCATCAAGATAGAGATGCAAGTATCCCCTCAGAAAGGGGATTAACCCCCTTAATCTTTGCAGAGTTGTTTTTATTTTTTAGATTTTTCTCCCAAACTGGCTCTTTGTGGGGCCTTCTATTTAGATAAGATTTCTTATCCAGGGGAAGAATTTGTAACTTTTCTTTGGTTCACTTTTCCATATTTGTCATGATCCTTTGTTACTGCTGAATATACTGAAATAGCAGCAATTAAACTTCATATCTAAAAATGTAAAAACATGTATATGAAGATAACATTGGTTTGTAATCTTAAAGTGACTTCAGGTATACAGACATTTCAATTGTAGATTGTAGATGCTACATCTGCTACATTATGACAGCCCTTTTCCAATCAAGTGATTCCCTACCTGATATACTCCTCTATCTTATGCCTTTCCTTCTGAAACTCCATTTATCTTACAGTATCTTGTTTTTCTTTGTTTTCTATATAATTAGTGGAATTATATGATGTTTGTCTTACTTTGCTAAGTATAATTCCTCCCAGTCATTTATGTTGTGAGAATAACAAGAATAGGAAATCCATTTTTTAAAGAAAAACTTTAATGTTCTTAATGTTATTTTATGTGTAGTATAAACACCAGATCTTTCTCCCCCTCCCCCACCATTGGTTTTAGAGGAACAATACACACAGCAGTATAGGAGTGACCCCTGGTGGTGGTGCTCAGGAAAGCATCTATGATACCAGGAATACATATTATATATCTATATATACACATATATATGTATATATATTTTATATATATGATACAAGGTACAATATTTCCTGTACATTCACAGTATTTCCCGTTCACTCTCCTTTCTTCCTCTTCACTCCTTTCTTCCTGCACATTTAACTTATTTCCTGTATACTCTCTCTGGCTTCTCTCAATGGGATCCAGGTTTTTCCAATTTGGCTATTAGCCATAATGTTGTAAGGAATGGAGGTACAATTATCTCACTGAATTAGTGTTATTATGTGTAAAACAGGAAGACTTAAACTTTTATTCATTATTTCATCAACTAATAATTAAAAGTGTATGGGGCCAGAGCGATAGCGTAGTGATTGGGCATTTGCCTTGCATGTGACCAACCACAGACGGAATCCAGTTCTAATCCCGGCATCCCATATGGTCCCTGAGCCTACCAGGAGAGGTCTCTGAGTGCAGAGCCAGGAGTAACCCCAGAGCACCACTGGGTATGATCCAACCCCGAACCCCCTAAATTAAAACATTTTATAGCAACTTATGTTAAAATAATTCTGTTTTATTTAAACATATTAATACAATTATTTTATAGAAAGAAATTATAAAAAATTTTTAAAAACAAGACAACAGATCAAACTGCCTGTCAGATGTATGCAAGTGTAGATACTTTCCTGTGGAGATAAATGTTCTAAAATGACAAGAGTTTTTTTGAGATATATTTTCGCTATTGAATTAAAATACAATTTTTTTTTTTTGGTTTTTGGGCCACACCCGGTAACGCTGAGGGGTTACTCCTGGCTATGTGCTCAGAAGTTGCTCCTGGCTTAGGGGACCATATGGGACACCGGGGGATCGAACCGCGGTCCGTCCAAGGCTTGCGCAGGCAAGGCAGGCACCTTACCTTTAGCGCCACTGCCCGGCCCTAAAATACAATTTTTAAAAGTTCATAAATAGAAGCATTTAAGGGATTAGCAGTATAGAAAAAAGTTGAAGCACACTTGATTATAAATAAATGAGTTTTAATGTATATAAAATGTATTCATGACTTTCCAAATAAGGTATTAATATGAAAAAAATGTATTATCTTTAATTATATGGCTCTAAATTCTGGAATTGTACTTGGAATATAGAGATCTATGGGAATTGAGGGAAAAGTGCAAGTAAACTATGCATGTCATCATACATAGAATTATGTGATATTATGTGTAATTCTTATCATTAATATTAAAATAAGGTTTTAAATTTTCTCTTAATATTTTTACAGAACTGTTGAATATCTAAGCACTATCATGTTAGAGAGCAGTATACCCCAGAGTTGCAGTTTGACACAAGACATGTGTAACTGTTCTGCTAGAATTCAGGGGTCGGTAACCCAGGGCTCCAGAGCCACATGCAGCTCTTTTTTGTTTTGTTTTGTTTTGTATTGTTTTGTTTTTGGGCCACACCCGGTGTTGCTCAGGGGTTACTCCTGGCTGTCTGCTCAGAAATAGCTCCTGGCAGGCACGGGGGACCATATGGGACACCGGGATTCGAACCAACCACCTTTCGTTCTGGATCGGCTGCTTGCAAGGCAAACGCCGCTGTGCTATCTCTCCGGGCCCAATGGCTCTGACAGCAGGGCCGATAGCAGGGGTCGGGGAGCGGTATCACTTAAATGTTTTAATTGACTATTAATTTGCACAAATATATGTTTTACATTCTTAAGTGAAAAAGTTCTTTTTTTCTTCAGATCGACAGCTAACTGCATGGTCCTGTATATAGCATTAAATAGGAAACGACGTATGTAGTGCTATATTTGTTTTAAATGTCAAGATGGTTTTGCAGCTCCCGGGTTTTTGTGTGTGTTTCTTTTTCCTTCGGAAACTAGTCCAAGTAGCTCTTTATATCTTAAAGGTTGCTGACCCCTGTTAGTTAGTTATAGTCCTTGGGGATTGTATCTTTGGGATGTTTAAATGGGATGTAACCCTGCTACGGGAATGTAAGGGCAAGATAGAGGACCTATCAAGGTCTCCTCTCAGAACATCTGTTAGCTGTAAAAGGTTATCTAAATCAGACCCCAAACATAGGTGGAACTGTGGACAGCATGATTGTCACACGGTTGCTTGCCTTTGTCCTCTGATGAGCTCTCTTTGCTATTAATTTGGAACTAATCCATCTGTGTGCACCGATGAGATATTTGTGTTGCTAAGTCTGAGGAACCCTTTATAAACCCTGTGCTTCTTCAATTCTGGTTTCGCAGGTCATTCTACTTTATCAGAGACTGTCGGACTCCTGGGGCCCGTAATAATAAAATGCCAATGGTACTTGCATCACCAATTGGCAGTCTCTGTCTTTCTGGGTTTGGGGCAATGGGCAATCTTTTGCCTTCTCTATCTCTAACAATAGCAAAAGCCAAAAAACATTAGAACAATTAAAATTAGCAACCGTAAACTTAGTTGATGAAAGATTAATATGATTTTTTTCAGTGCTAAGACCTCAAGTGACTGACATAGACATACTAAGAGATTCACATTCTGCTGAAGAAAACAGAACACATGGTCTTATCAAATATTCATGGACCATTTTCATAAGCCCAGAAAGTTAATCTTAATAACATCTAAAACATGTTCCATAGAGAAATATAATTACCAACTAATTGATGTTTCTAAATACTGACATAACTCTTTGAAAATACAAATTATTCTTTAAAAAGTCAACTGTGATAATCTCCTTTTTTTGTTAATAAGTATACAGTGTGTATTACAACTAAGAATGGTAGGGCGAGAAAGGTCCCTCTTTAAAAAATGGTATAAAAGTTTAATCCACTTTCTTCTCCCTGTCTCAGTCACAAAATAAAATATGTTTTCTGTTATTATGGAAAAATTTTAACATTTTAAAGTCAAATCCAAAGAATATGGGAAAATGAATGTGTTTGAATAAATATATTCAGTTTTTATAAGTGAAGAATTTGGACAATTGTTCTTTTTTTTTTTTTTTTGGAGGTGACCCTCAGGGGTTAGATGTCTGGCTCTGTACCCAGAAATTACTCTTGGCAGGCTTGGAGAACCATATGGGATACCAGGGATAGAGCATAGATGGGTCCTGGGACTGTTGCATGAAAGGCAAATGCCCTACCACTGTGCTATTGCTCCTGTTCCAGGACAATTGTTTCTGAGGAGTTTGTGTCGGAATTGAAGAGTAGATTTTGATACTGATAATTGCTAATGTTTTCTTGGACTTATATTTGATACATAGTATTAGAAACATAATCTATCATTCCACTTAAGACATTATTTGCCTGAAACCATATGAGCCAATAAATAATTCCAGTGTCAAGAGCTAAAGTCAAATGGGGGGGGGGGTGTTTTGATTAAGGCATTTACCAGGTGTGTAACACTGGAAAATTAATTTAATAAATAACCCCTAAGACTTTTGTGAGCAACTTTCCTCAAGAGACAGCACAATTGTTTTATATATAAAGTGGGTTAAAAATTCTGACCTCCTAGAATCAATACTCATTTAGATTTTAAGGTGGTTAGCAAAGAGCAGATGTTGTTAAGATGTTAAGAAGTATCTGGAGAGTTCATTCATTCATTCATTCATTCATCCTTTCATTTTTATAAAATATATTTTCTAGGAGACAGAGAGACAATGCAGGGGGTAAGGAACTTGCTTTGCATGTGATGTCATATCCAGCAACACATAAAGTTCTTTGAGCACTGTTCAGAGTGACTCCCCTGAGCACAGAGCCAGGAGAAGGTTCAGAGAATCTGAAGGTATAAATTCAAATAAAATATAGTTTCTGAAATCCTACTTCTGATTAGAGACTATTATATATGGTTTATTTAGAACAAATCAAACCATTAATATAAATTAAAAAACCCACCTCCACTATCTGATATTCTAGTGATAGTAAAAAACAAACAAAAAAATTGAATCCTTCAGAAAAAATACAAAAGCTACTACTTATGAACAATAATTTATCTAATCTCTTTCTTATCTAATGTATAGATTCAGACAGTCTCCAAATAACTAAATAATGTGATCAGACTGATAGATTTTGATAAAAGTCAAGTTCTAATTATTCAGTGACTAATTTATAGTTTAAAATAACTTGATTACTCCATTTAAAATTATAATTATTAATGTTTTACATTTTCAGTTTTTCATTAAAATATCATTAATCTGGGGCTGGAGTGATAGCACAGCAATAGGGCATTTGCTCTGCGTGTGGCTGACCCAGGACGAACTTGGGTTTAATCCCTGTATCCCATATGGTCCCCTGAGCCAGGAGTTATTTCAGAGTGCATATCCAGGAGTGTCTATTGAGTGTCACTGGGTGTGGCCCACCCCCCACCCCAAAAAGAAAACATTAATCTATTTTAGTTTCTTTTTCTTCTTTCTCTGATTCATAGCTTTTGTCTTTTTTACTCCTCTCTCTTCTTTTTCCTCTCTCTTCTATTCTATATCATTCATACATACTAAGTAAATTATCAGTTGAATAATTCATAGGAAAGTGTTTGTTTTTTAAAGCAATATTTCAGAAAATCTAAAGCAGCTTACAACTTATTCTTAAGCATTGGCAATTACTATCAATCTTCCTATTTATCTAGTTTCGACCAAAAGTCAAAGTGAATATGCCTGAATTGCAGGTAGCAAACTCAAATTTTGTTTCATATTAACATTATTGTAAGATAAAAATTAAAGATTAAATTAGTAAATGGCAATAAATAATCCATAGTCTGTTTAATATCATAGTCTATTAGTTTGATTATATAGTATTGACCATGGTCAAATCAAACAGTATCTTCTGTGGACACTCACTATACATACAAACATAAAAGAACTGATGTAAGAATATGACTGATACATTTCCAGGAGTAAATGAAATGTATATGGAGGGTAGACTTAAATGTTGGCTCTGGGTAATCACTTTGATTTTATGAACTTTAGAATTCTGTGAACTGAGTATGTGAAAGTCATTAAACTATAACTCACAATGAAACAGGTATGAAATCACAAATTCAGAAGTGAACGTTTTCTGCGAAAAATTGTTTCATAATCCATGTTTTTTGACCCACTGGGATATTGCCCAATAACTTTCACAAAACTTTATACTGCTCTTTTGTCCAGATACCCTGGGACATATACATTTCTAAACTTCAGCCTCATCAGTCATTTTGACAGACATTGGGCTGGATCAGAGACCCATAAAAAGTCACATCATGAATGAAAAACAACTCAGTAGAACACTACTGAAAATGAAAACTTTGCCTTACTCTTAGGATTGTCTACCTATTTGGATTTTCATGCTTCAATAGAAAAGAGAGAGAAAAATCAGCAAGTACAATGATCACTTAGAAGTTAAAGTCTAACTTTAAAAACTGATTATGTATTCTTTTTCAAACATATCTTAAGAATATTAGTTTTTTCTTTATGTAATTATGGAATACCCATTTTAATTTCTTTGAGTTCCCCTAAATAGTTATTAATAAACAAATCCTTAAATTACTTTTAATATAAAAGAGGCATATGTTCAGGTGGCCTAGATCATTTGATTATAAAACAAACTTTATTCTTTTTTTTTTCCAGAGAAACACTTCAATCTATTTAAGTTTCCAAAGTCTTCCCTTCATTTTTTTATCTTTATTTAAACACTGTGATTACAAACATAATTATAGTTGTATGATTACAGTCATGTAAAGAACACCCCCCTTCACCGGTGCAACATTCCCACCACCAATTTCCCAGATCTCCCTCCTCCCCACCCCCCTACACCTGTACTCGAGACAGGCTTTCTACTTCCCTCATTCATTCACATTGTTATGATAGTTTTCAGTGTAGTCATCTCTGCAACTGCACTCATCACTCTATGTGATGAGCTGCATGTCCTGAGCTGCACCTACCAGCCCTCATCTCTCTTGTCTTTGAGATACTGTTAAAAATGTCCTTCATTTTTCTTAAAGCCCATAGATGAGTGAAACCATTCTGCGTCTTTCTCTCTCCCTCTGACTTACTTCACTCAGCATAATAGATTCCATGTACATCCATGTATAGGAAAATTTCATGACTTCATCTCTCCTGATGGCTGCATAGTATTCCATTGTGTAGCTGATTAATGTCGACAAGGTTCATAAACACGTTCCAATATTCTTAATTGTATAAAATTTTGGAAAACTTAGCTATTTTTAGTTGATATATTTAGAAAAAATGCTACTGTTTATTTTCCAAAATACTTCCTAGAATAGTATCTGATGTATTTTAAAGAGGGATGGATCAGACTTAAATATATATACATATGTATATTCATATATAGACATATATATGTAAATGAAGACCTGTGAAATGATCCAATGTTGAAATATTTTTAAATAAACATTGCAAGCTAAAATTAGCTTTTAAAAAAATACATGTCAAAGTATTTTTATTTTATTTTTATCTATTTGTGTAGAAAATTTTAAAATAAGTCTCTTTTAAAAATAGGTAATTTTGGGGACAGAGCGGTGTTGCAAGCCATAACGCATCTGCCTTGCATGCTAGCCTAGGACAGACCACAGTTGTATCCCCCGGTGTCCCATATGTTTCCCCCAAGCCATGAGCAATTTCTGAGCACATAACAAGGAGAAGCCTCTGAGTGTCACCGGGTGTAGCCAAAAAAAAAAAAACCCAAAATGGTAATTTTATTATTACTTAATGTGAAAAATACTCCTGGGAAATGTCTACTTGAACATTCTGAAATATAGTTATTTATAAATCACCTAAAGAGAATGGAACTTATTATGGCACAAAAATTAATTTATATACATAATTTATAATTTTATTTCAGACCAATATCTAACCTGAAAAGAGTATTCTCAGTATAAGAATACATTTTTGGGGAATAGAATCTTTAATTAAATTTTCAAATATAGTTGCTTAACGAACAGGTGAAGTATTTTAAAACAATACCTTCCAGAATTATAAAAAATGTTGACTTTTTTTTTTGTTTTGTTTTTTGGGTCACACCCGGCAGTGCTCAGGGTCACCCCTGGCTCTATGCTTGAAATCACTTGACAGGCTTGGGGGACCATAGGGGATAACGGGATTTGAACACTGTCCTTGTGCATGCAAGGCAAACGCCCTGCCTCTTTTCTATCTCTCTGGCCCCAAATGTTGACTATTTTAATGGGGTAAAGAAGTAGTTTAAAATTTAAGAAAAAATAGGGGTTGAAATACAGTGGGTAGGGCATTTGTCTTGTACTGGACTGAGCCAGGTTTAATTTTCAACATTCTGTTTGGTTCCCTTAGCATGGCCAGGAGTAATTCCTGAGTGCAGAGCCAGGACTAACCCCTGGTTCTCATCAGGTCTAGCCCAAATACAAAGAGAGAGAGAGAGAGAGAGAGAGAGAGAGAGAGAGAGAGAGAGAGAGAGAGAGAGAGAGAGAGAGAGAGAAAAGAATAAAGTTTAAAAAATTGTATTTATCAGACTCCCTTTGGATCCTTAGCACTACTGAAAAAGAACCAGAAATAGACCCAGCAGGACTGCTGGGTGTGCTCCAAAATGGTTTTTAAAGTTTAAAAATATTTTATATTTATAAATATGTTACTTTTAACAATTATCAGAGAATACTAAGTTCTATTTTTAATATTTAGTTAAGATTCCATTGACAGTTTGCTGTGATGATGTACCCAGTACTTGCCTGTGAAAGAATTAGTTTCCTGACACTCTAGGACCTAGAGTCTCGGTTGACAAACATTGCTTGTGAAATTTATCTAGTAATAGTTACTTCAGTTACTCTCATTTTTTTTCTCAAGTTTTAACTCTGTCACAAATATTGATCTTAAAATGAATTGCTCAAGGACAATGGCACCATAAATTTCTCAGCGTTCTTCAAACAATTACAGATGATTTCATGTTCGTATAAATGGATAAATAAATTTGTCAGTAAGATAAGATAATGTTGCATGTGGATAGGCAATTTAAAATCTTCAGAAATGCCCTCTACATTTGTCCATTTTTCAATTTTCACAATAAACACAAATTTCTATTCTTTTTACATAATGTTTTTGTGTAATCTTCATTTGCTGTTATGTTCAACAGGATTAGTATTGAGTTTTGACACTTCTCTGGTAAGTGCTCAATGAATTTCCAGTCTCCTAGCAAAAATTCAAAACCTAAAAGTATATATGAAGATCAATTTCACAAATGAATTTAAAGTCATGGTGCAATTATAAAAAAAAGAGTCATTCAGAAATAACACTTGAGTAAAATCAGTACATTTTATTTCTGAAAAAATGAGTTTAGGTTTAGGTTTTCTGAAGGAAAATGTTCACATTTTCACCTTTGTGTAAAACTATAATAATATAGTTTCTCAAATTAAAAATACAATTATGTAAAGAAATGTTGAATAATTGGAATGTAATGTTTTATATCTCAATATTTAAGCAAATCAAATAAATCTATTGATTTGAGTACCAATTATCAGCCATTGTAAGAACCTCCCACTTTTCTGTTGCCTAAATTAAAACAGTTGACAATATAAACTTCAATATGATCTCATTCATGTACATGACTTAAATTTTAAGTAGAGTTGTAATTTTGTAATCTTTCTTTCTTTTTCTTTCTTTCTTTCTTTCTTTCTTTCTTTCTTTCTTTCTTTCTTTCTTTCTTTCTTTCTTTCTTTCTTTCTTTCTTTCTTTCTTTCTTTCTTTCTTTCTTCTCTTTCTTCTTTCTTTCTTTCCTTCTTTTCCTTCTTTCTTCTTCTTTCTTTCTTTCTTTCTTTCTTTCTTTCTTTTCTCTCTTCTTTCTTCTTTCATTCTTTCTTTCTTTCTTTTCTTCTTTCTTTCTTTCTTTCTTCTTTCTTTCTTTCTTTCTTTCTTTTCTTTCTTTCTTTCTTATCTTTCTTTTCTTTCTCTTCTTTTCTTTCTTTCTTTCTTTCTTTCTTTCTTTCTTTCTTTCTATCTTTCTTTCTTTATTCTTTCAGTGTTTCTTTCTTTCTTTCTTTCTTTTTATTTCTTTCTTTCTTTCTTAATTTCTTTCTTTGTTTCTCCTTCTTTTTTTCTTTCTATCTTTCTTTCTTTATTTCTTTCTTTCTTTCTTTGTTTCTTTCTTTTTTCTTTCTTTCTCTTTTCCTTTCTTTCTTTCTTTTATTTCTTTCTTTCTTTCTTTCTTTTCTTTCTTTCTTTCTTTCTTTCTTTCTTTCTTCTTCTTTTCTTCTTCTCTTCTTCCTTCCTTCTTCCTTCCTTCCTTCCTTCCTTCCTTCCTTCCTTCCTTCCTTCCTTCCTTCCTTCCTTCCTTCCTTCCTTCCTTCCTTCCTTCCTTCCTTCCTTCCTTCCTTCCTTCCTTCCTTCCTTCCTTCCTTCCTTCCTTCCTTCTTTCTTTGTGTGTGTGGGTACTTGTTTGTTCTCAGGGACAACTCCCCAGCTCTCTGAAGCAATGCTTCAGAAAATATTTAGTGCCAGGATCCAACTTCGGTCTCCTGATATAAAGCTTTACATGTGTTCAGCTTCTTGACCAAAATCCTTGGATCATGAAATTGTCATTTTCAAGTCATCTTTAGGTTTGGGTGTTTGCTTGGACATTAGCAATTCAATAATTAAATTAAACTCCTTTATTACCATTTCATTTTTAAATGTCTAATAAGTTATCTCATCAAAGAAAATAAAAAAAGATGTCAACACACCCTGGGTGTGGGGCAGCAGCACACGCAGCTGTCTGTCTGATGCTACATTTGAACTACAATCAATCCTACCCCAACCTTGTATTAAGGACCAATAATTTTAAAGATCAACTACTCAGAGGTGGGAATCCCCTAGACTGAGCCTTAGTACCCTTTAAAATTGCTGTGTAAACTTTTCTTGGGGTCCTCATTTTTAAGGGGATGTTGGACCCCAGGATGCTGGAATAAACTCCCTTGTATTTACACAACTGCCTGTCTCTTTGGTGGGCTTTTTTGGTGGCAGATTCCAGGTTCTGGGTTTAACTTTGGTTCTTGATTCATATTTATTCTAATTCTTCTAGGATCAGTGTCTTAGCAGTGGAGTGTTGCAGGTCAGTCCCTGAAGAGGTCGACTGATGGAGGGATGGAGGATGAGGTCTTTCCCCTCCAGCTCAGAACACGCATCTGCCACCCTGTCCAGCCGACGGTTCTGAGGTGAAACGGCGGGTAAACTGTTTGAGGTGAAACGGCGGGTAAACTGTTTCGCAGACAGTCAGGCTTGTGGAAATATTAGCTTTATTGAGTTGACAAGACTGAAGTCCAAAGACTCAGCTAAGTTCCAGCCAAAAGCCTCTCGCCTTCCACAGACCCTTGTTTTTATCCCCCAGAATCAGATACCACCCAATGGTGGAATCAGAATCAGGTACCACCCTAGGGTGGGGCAGAATGCCAGGTCACACCCTAGGGTAGAGCACAATCTCCGATCAGGGTAGGGTCAGTAACATAATAATCCCCTAAAATATTTACATACACAACAATTCCCCCATTTGTTTTTAGTAAACAAACAATATTGTCTACAATTATTAAAGGAAAAACTAGCCAATAATAAGAGTCTGTTTGCATAAGCGCATCACAGGAAAATGTAAAGAAAAACTTCTAACCTAAACACAGGGTGCCCCTCCCTTAATATAAATGAATGATAATAAGCTTTTGCAATCCTTACTCCGCCTTTAGCCAAAGGCAGATATTTCCATAGCAACAATGTAATAAAGTGAAAATTAACATACTAGCCTTTTTCAAAAATATAACATTTCTGAAAAATATACCATACACCTGTGACTTAAATTTTTTTTCAATGCTTTCTACTAAGCACTATTCTGGAACTTCTTTTTGTTTCTCTACCTTTAAACGATTTGGGGGAACTTTTTGTTCTATTAACCTTCCCTACACACAAGCACAAAAGCATAAATACAGAACATACATTTTGAAAACAAACTAATACATTAAAATACACAGTAAAACATTTTGCAATTGAAAATATTAACAATGGAAAACAATAAAACACATTTAAGTTGGCAAAAACCTGATTTAATCATGAGATACACCTGAGGCAAATTTAAATGCTGCAGTTTTTAACAGATTATTCATTTGGGCTTTACTGTTATTTCTCCCCCCTTTTAACTAATTTTTTACACCACTAAATAAAAATTATCCCATCACCAACTATCTGTAAAATATGTGGTTACCCACTTAATCTCTTCACCTAAAAACCATTAGTCCAGACGCTGGTCTTCTTCCACGCTGATGTCTCCATGTGGCTTTCTTCCATGGGGTTTCAGTGAGTTAACTTGAGCCATTTCATTATCCTGATCTGGAGGGCAGTTCCCAGGCTTGCTGCAAAAAGGCACTTCCATCCACTGTTTCCACGTAGCTTTACCGAGCAGAGCCGAGCTGCACCAAACCAGGCCGCACATGCCAACACTTCTGGCCTATCCATAGCTTTTTGCCGCTTATGTGCCGCAGGATGGGCGTTCTGTGCTGATAGCAGCTGTCTTTTTTTCCAGAGAGCACTTTGAAAGCCGACTCTGCTGCCAGAGCTACTACAACACAACTTTTCTGCAGCTTTTTCTGTAGGGCGCGTCTGGATGTTAAGAGTTCAAAGTGGTTTAAACTAAAAGTCCAGTCCAAAATTTTCAAAGTCAAAATCCAAATTCAAGCTGTAAGTCGTATTCAGTAAATCAGTCCATTCTAAATACAGTCTTTTCTCTTGTCCGTTTCTAGTCTAGGCTTTCCACCAGTCTCTGAGGAGGTCAAGGTTTTTGTTTATTATAACAATGTCTCAGTCCTGGGCCTAAGCCTGGGATGGGGGTGATACAAGCTTCCACCTCCCATGTTTCAGTTGCCCTTCTGCCCCCAGAAGGTGTGTAGGCCATATTTGACAATGGCTTCACATGGTAGCCCAAGATTTTGGGCTGACTGCAACTGAAAAGAGCCAAACTCAAACTCAAAAGCAGGAATCTCACCATGATTGCTGTTCTGTTGGGTCCAGAGTTCACATCCACGTTCAGGTCCCTGTTTGGGCGCCATTATGTTGCAAGTCAGCCCCTGAAGAGGTTGACTGATGGAGGGATGGAGGATGAGGTCTTTCCCCTCCAGCTCGGAGCACTTGTCTGCCACCCTGTCCAGGCGACAGTTCTGAGGTGAAGCAGCGGGTAAACAGCTCGCAGACAGTCAGGCTTGTGGAAATATTAGCTTTATTCGGTGAACAAGACTGAAGTCCAAACACTCAGCATAAGTTCCAGCCAAAAGCCTCTCGCCTTCTACAGACCCTTGTTTTTATCCCCCAGAATCAGGTACCACCCTAGAGTGGGGGCAGAATGCCAGGTCACACCCTAAGGTAGGACACAATTACTAATCAGGGTAGGGTCAGTAACATAATAATCCCCTAAAATATTTACATACACAACAGTGGAGTTAATAGGAATATTCAAAAGGAATATGGCTCAAGTAGTCATGTGCTAGTAAAGTTCAAAAGATGACTCTGCATCAAAACCCAAGCTACATTCTTGCCAATTTCCATGCTATAAATAAAAGTGGTCTGTATTAAAATAACAGTTTACCTCAGTAGAATTTTGGATCTCATCTTAATTGAGCTCTTAATGTTGGCTCTGAAAATTGGAGGTCTCAGCCAATACCAGAGTGTGAAAGTAGAGCCAACAATTTAAGTTATCACTGGCTACCCTTTTTTGGAAACCATATTATATCTCTAACCTGTTTCTTGTCTTGGATTTTGTGTTGGGCATGGTAGCCCTTATGGTCACTCAATTGCCTTGGAGTAATTAATTTTTCCAGAATTTTGACTAGTAGCTCCAGTTTCTATGAAGAAAGTCATGTATCTCCACCACTGGGTGGATATTTTGACCTATTTTTAGTATTATATGCCTCACTCTTTGCAATCAAATGGTAAACTGAGGACTAGAGAGTAAGTATAGTAGTTAAGAATATTTGCCTTGTAGTCAGCCAACCCAGATTTGATCCCTGGCACACACACTAGGCATACTCCCTTCAAAATTGTGAATGCCCCAAATATCTAAGTTCTTCCCATTTTAGTGAGCAATTCTAATTATTTCTCATGATCATTTATGTATCTCTTGTTTTATTACATTATGCAATTATTATATTTTATTACTATTAAATAATTTTCTTATATCTTCAGTTGATAAAATAGATTTTATTGTTTACATATTCTGTCTGTCACAAAGCATGGGCACAGGAAAACAATTAAAACAGATACTGTACTACTTTAGAACAAGGTTGCTTTTTCTCTATTATCCAATAGTCTCTCACTGTGTCTGAGACTTCACTGAAGTAGCCTTTGTTGTTCACATTTTCTATTGAGAGTGACTGTGATATTCTTTTCAGAGATGAGACTTCCTCAAATATTTTTTTTTCTTTACTGAGCCCTCTTACTGGTACCTTCCTAGCAATATAGATGCCTTCCACCATATACAGCCCAGCTCACCCAACTATTGTCCATTCTCAAATATGAAGACAATCCCATAATTGTATCTATTTATCACAGCACTAACTATGACACCAATTCTGATTCCAATCTGTTTGACTGTGTTAAGAATGGAGGATAATATGTGTAGCTAAAATGAACCAACATTGTTGTTGTTTTTTTTTTTTTATGGATCTAGGTTCTGGGAAGTTGAATATCTAATTTCTGTCCAATCTAGTGCTTGATGATAGTACCAATTTAAAAACTTACATAGCAGTAAGGGAAAGTGACCCTCTGGGGATGAGAACTTTTGGGTTCTCTTTTATTGTCAGGAACCCCACTCTTCTGGCACTTTAGTGACTATATACCAGTGACTCAATCATACCCCAAGGCCCCCACCTTTCTGCACTACCACATTGGTGGAATAGGTTTCAGAAGCAACTTTGGGAGAGTGGGGGCATCAACTGGCTAAGGCAGAATATAAATACTTCTGTCACTTAACAAACTATAATTGTGAAAAAAACAAATATTTCCCAAGTTCACAGATTAAGTAACTCTTTTATCATTAAAAGAGATATTAATATTTGCTACTTTTAGGAAAAGCAATCATGAACCAAATAGGGTTTTTGAACAACTGATATTTATTAGATTTACTTTAGTTTTATTTATTTTCTCATTACATCCTTACATATTTCGTAGCTTTGCCTTACTATTGGTGCTCACCAGTCGTTGTCAGTTAGCTCAAATCCTTTGTAATATTGTTATTTCAATAAATTATTTTATTTAGAAAAATCTGCTTTTCAATTGTTAGGTGCATTTTCTTTCTCTGATCACTCTTTCTTGGTAGTATACTGCTATTGAAACTTTAGGCAAAGTCTTCCTAACTATGTCTAACTCTACAAGTTTCTAGTTTTTAATTTGTTTAACATTTGTTTCGTTTCATTTTCTAAAATCTTTTAGTGGTGATTAGGGTGTTTGGGACCATACCCAACTTTCTCAGGGCTTTCTTCTGACTCTATACTTAGGATCATTCCTAGGGCCAGAGTGATAGCACAGTGGTAGGGTATTTGCCTTGAATGCTGTTGACCTAGGACAGATTCCAGTTAGATCATCGGCATCCCATATGGTCCCCCGAGCCAGGAGCGATTTCTGAGTGAAGTGCCAGGAGTAACTCGTGAGTACTGCTGGATGTGCCACCACCACCCCCCACAAAAAAGAAACACTCCTAGTGATTCTCAGGAGACCCAAGGATTCAATAAGGATGGACTACAAGCAAGATGAGCTCCTTTTCCTTTGGCCCACTCTTTCTCTGGCCCAAGAAAACATGTTTTTAGCTACTATATAATATACTTTAATAATTGATATTCCTCATCTAAACAATGGTTTTCAATCACTATAAAATATATATATTGTTAATTAAAAAACAAAGAAAGAAAATCTAGAAAATTTAAGGTGCTGGCAATTTAGTACACTATAGTACATAAATTGTTTACCCTTGTGGTAGTGTGGCTGACTGGGGTTGTGATTTGCCTATTAGAAAGTATAATACTAGGGGGCGCAGAGAGATATCACAGTCTTAAGCCTATTCCCTTGCAAGCAGCTGACCCAGGACCAACGTGGTTCAAATCCAGGCATCACATATGGCCCCCTGTGCCTGCCAGGAGCGATTTCTGAGCAGAGAGCCAGGGGTATCCCCAGAGCCCTGCAAGGTGTGGCCCCAAAACAGAGAGAGAGAAAGAGAGAAGAAGAAAGAAAGAAAGAAAGAAAGAAAGAAAGAAAGAAAGAAAGAAAGAAAGAAAGAAAGAAAGAAAGAAAGAGAGAAAGAAAGAGAAAGAAAGAAAGAGAAAGAAAGAAAGAAAGAAAGAAAGAAAGAAAGAAAGAAGAAAGAAAGAAAGAAGAAAGAAAGAAGAAAGAAAGAAAGAAGAAAGAAAGAAGAAAGAAAGAAGAAAGAAAGAAAGAAAGAAAGAAGAAAGAGAGAAAGAAAGAAGAAAGAAAGAAAGAAAGAAAGAAAGAAAGAAAGAAAGAAAGAAAGAAAGAAAGAAAGAAAGAAAGAAAGAAAGAAAGAAAGAAAGAAAGAAAGAAAGAAAGAAAGAAAGAAAGAAAGAAAGAAAGAAAAGAAAAAGTAAGTATAATACTGGGGTGGGAGCCATAGTACAGTGGGTAATGCTCACCTTGCACACAGTTGACCCATGTTCAATTCCCAGCATCCCAATTGGTCACCCTGTGCCAAGCAATTTCTCATCTCTGAGTATCTATGAGTGTTAACCCTACCAACCCCTAAAATAATGGGGGGGAGTATAGTACTACATATATTTGCCTACAGGAAAATATTTATGTTTCTGAGTACAGCTTCTACTGAATGTATCCTGCTTTCACACAATAATACAATCGAACATTATAAGTCAAACTACCATAAGCTATGGACGATGTAGCTCACTAGAACAATATTTACTCATTTAGATGATTATGCTAGAATTATGCTCAAAGTTAACTCTTGAATTAATAATTAACCCTCATTTCGTACTACGTAGACCTTTACTTGAAGGCTCTTGTTGATTTCACTGCTATTAGAAAAGGGTCATGGAAAAGACAGGTAATATTCTCAAGACCTGAGTGTCTAAAAATGGATCCGAATACAAACACTGACCCTTTTATTTCAATGTTATTTCTGTTTATCAGTTACACTATGTTGTTTCTCATGGTACTGAGACTTTGCCCCCACTTTTTTTTTACTAAAGTATGTTTGATGACAAAGAGATAGATAATGTTAATAATCAAGAGATGTACTTTTATGTTGTCATAGAACTCTCTGAAAAATATTAGAAAAATAATATTTATTAATATTAATATGATCTTGCATATATAGCAAATGGCTATAGATTATTTTTGTTTTGGGGCTATACCCAGTACTGCTCAGGGGATACTTATGTATGTGTACTCAGGAATTACTATGCCAAGTACCTCACCTGCTGGACTTATCTCTCTGATTCCAACTGATAGATTTCTTTTTAATGATCGAGATTCCAAAAGTTTACAAAGACTCCCACACCCAGTGGGAGAAAGTCATATTCTCTTTTTAATATATATTATATACATATATATACCTTTCTCTTCCATAATATGTTTCTAAATTTTTTCAATAAAAAACTAATTGCACCACCAAAAAGAGTATGTCAATTAATATAAATTAATTCTTAAGTTTGGATTTATTTAAAAAATAAAATACAGTGTACTTTTATGGCTATGATATCATACTAAATGAAGGTTATATTTATATATTTGGAAAATATATCACATGGATATTTGCTCCTTCACTTGGTTGATTTAAGTGCTAAAATAATGAAATAAATTTAAAATATATTTAATCCAACTAAATATAATTGTAAAATAGGAAAATATGTATCTACAAATTGTAATATATGCTGTGTTAGGTTAGGTTAAAATATTCTGTTAAGGGGCCAGAGAATTAGTCTAGAAGGTATGGCATTTGCTTTGCATGACACATGTCCCCGGTTTATTTTCCAGCACTATATATAATTCCCTGAGCACACCAGAATTCCTGAGCAGCAAACAGGGGTAAGTCTTGAGCATTGCAAGGAAGGACCCCAAAACAAAGAAAAATTAATTAAAATTATGTTAAATAAATATAGCTGTGGAAAATGTGGAACAGTTTAGAAATGGTGATATAGTAACTGTACATCAAAACAATAAATATTCATAATAATATAACCATATTTTCTACATTTAGTAGTCATAACTATGTATTTTTAGAAAAGAAAAGACAGTTTAAATTTTATTAACTATTATCCACCTGAATATAAACAAATTAAGTTTGCTTTCTATATGTCCTAAAGGTGACATATATATTAAAATTTAAATAGTGCAGAAAGAACTTTGTAAAATCCCTAACTAAGACCTGTTACAATTAAACAAACTGATTAGCTTAGTACCAAAATTGTTAATATTGGCATCTTTTTTTTCAGTTGTAAATAACTGTCAAGAAGTTTACTTAAAATGTCACTCTTCTTCACTGATAAGGTAGATAAGAATACCAACCCTTACCTGACTTTCACTTTTTTATACTAGAATCTATCTAAACAATCTCAATATAATTATTGAGATAAGATTTTGGAAAAGTGTTCTACAGTTGCATGCTTTGGAAAGTGTAAACACTGTAGAAAAATAATTGGGGGATAAATTAAATACGACACGATGATTTGGGGATTGTGACCAAAAATGCTAAGATTTTATGAAAGTATCATATAGCCACATTCCTTTTTGACATATTTGGAATAAAAAATAAAACCAGAGCATGTCTATTGGTAACGCCTTATAACAAGAAAACAATGACCATCTGCCAACAATCCCTGAAATGGACAAATGAGAGAAGATGACAGATGCTTGGACACAAAGAGAGAGAGAGAGCAACACAAAAAGTAATCCCCACAATAATTGGTAAGAATATAGTGGGTAAAATACATTAAGAAATTAGCAGGAAAAGATGGACACTTAAATGGAAAATGACTTCAAATTCAGTATTTTTACAGTTACCAACATCATAATTTGTTTCACTGGTACTGTCAGTGCTTGTCTAAAATAAATCTGGACAAAATTAAGCTGCACACAGCTACATTTTCCCCATGAAACATTCTACTGATAATTCTTAAGATAGAATCAAAAATGCTTTCTTTCTTTTTTTTCTTTTTTTTTTGGGGGGGGGGGGTTGGGGCCACACCGTGTGACGCTCAGGTGTTATTCCTGGCTATGCACTGAGAAATCTCTCCTGGATTGGGGACCATATGGAACACCGAGGATCGAACCGAGGTCCATCCTGTGTCAGCCATGTAAGGCAAACACCATATCACTACGCTACACTCCGACCCCAAAGATCACTACGCTACACTCCGACCCCAAAGATGCTTTTACTTAGATAAAAGTTGAAGATTAGAAGGTGTTTTATAACCTATTTTGAACTTTCAGAAAAAGCCACACATATGTTCATACACACCTGTATGTGTAAGTAGAGAAAGAAAGAAAACAAGCTACTCAATTATATTACTGTCTTAGTCCCCATTGTCTTTGACTTTGAGACAAACAGTCAGTCTCAAAGAACATTTATAAGCCAATGCATATTCAGGTTGCTTTTCTTTTCTTCTTTTCTTCTTTCTTTCTTTCTTTCTTTCTTTCTTTCTTTCTTTCTTTCTTTCTTTCTTTCTTTCTTTCTTTCTTTCTTTCTTTCTTTCTTTCTTTCTTTCTTTCTTTCTTTCTTTCTTTCTTTCTTTCTTTCTTTCTTTCTTTCTTTCTTTCTTTCTTTCTTTCTTTCTTTCTTTCTTTCTTTCTTTCTTTCTTTCTTTCTTTCTTTCTCTCTCTCTCTTCTTCTTCTTCTTCTTCTTCTTCTTCTTCTTCTTCTTCTTCTTCTTCTTCTTCTTCTTGTTCTTCTTCTTCTTCTTCTTCTTCTTCTTCTTCTTTTTTGCTTTTTGTTGCTGTTGTTGTTCCGTTTTTTGAATTTTGGGCCACACCCAGTGACACTCGAGTTACTCATGGTTATGTGCTCAGAAGTCATTCTTCCTGTCTTAGGGAACCAAATGGGATGGCAGGGATTGAACCACGGTCTGTCCTAGGCTAGCTTGGCAAGGCAGACACCTTATCATTGCACCACCGCCCTGGTCCCAATTTTTTTCCTTTTTTTTAAGCAGTTTATTTATTGACTGGTTTAGGGGCCACATCCGGCAATGCCTAGAGGTTATTCCTGGCTCTGAGCCCAGAAATTGCTACTGGCACGCTCAACCGTACCATGTGGGCTGCCAGGAATCAAACCGATTCTGTCCAGAGTCAGCCACATGAAAGGCAAATAAATGCCTTACTGCTGTCCTAACTCACTGGCCCCTCAGGTTGCTTTTCTAACAAACTTTATGATAAACACTCTCCCCTCTCTCCCAGGGAAGAATTCCCTTGTGTAACATAAGACTAACTGCCATACCATGCAATTTATCAAAGCCCCACAGTTTTGGTTACAAATGAACAATGTGTCCTTTGCCCAGGAATTCCAACGCACTTCACCCACAATAAAGACATGCCTCTCTGACTGCAACCAGTGGCTTCCCCTGAGGGAAGTGTTCCATGTTATTCTCTCCAGTGGCCAAGTAACAAGCTTCTCTACTTCCATTTCTCTTGTGATCTTCTGTTGAGCCAAGTCTGACACTGTGTTCTAAATTTTCACATAATGAATCAAACATTAATTTAGCAAAGGCATAATGGTGAGCTTGGAGTTGAAGTCATTGTAGAACTGCAAGCTTAGATTTCAGATGTCAGTATCCTGAATAAAGACCACAAATAAATGAACAGAAATGGCTACTATACTCATTGAAAAAATTGTTTTAAATAGAAAAGGCAAATATTGGGCCGGAGCGGTGGCACAAGTGGTCAGACGTTTGCCTTGCACTCTAATCTAGGATGGACCACTGTTCTATCCCCAGCATCCCACCCATATAGCCCTCCAAGACAGAAGTGATTTCTGAGAGCATAGCAGGGAGTAACCTCTGAGCATCACAGGGTGTAGCTTAGAAAAAGGAAAAAAAGAAAAGAAAAGGCAAACAAATGTAGCTTTAAGTGAAGACAGGGATAAAAGTTGGAAAAAAATAACACCTGCCTCCTGTTGGCATTGTTTGAGTGGTCTTCCTAGTTATAAAGCTTCATGTAGTCAATAACATTATTCTAATAATCAGAAGCTCCTATGAAATGCGAATTGGGGGCCAGCAAGGTGGCGCTAGAGGTAAGGTGTCTGCCTTGAAAGCACTAGCCAAGGAAGGACCACGGTTCCCCCCAGGTGTCCCATATGGTCCCTCCAAGCCAGGGGCATTTTCTGAGTGCTTAGCCAGGAGTAACCCCTGAGCATCAAACTGGTGTGGCCGAAAAAACAAAACAAAAAAACAAACAAACAAACAAACAAAAAGATGCGAATTGTATACTTCCACCTGAATCTCTTAGGCAATTCAATCATCCTGCCCCAAAGCAGATTCCTAATCTTTTGTGAAATCTCCTTTTCACCTCAACCTCCCTATCTTTTGAAAAAATGTCTTTCCTGACGCCTCCACCAGACTTAGTTTTCATTCTCTCTTATCCTTGAGGATATCCTTAATATATTTGAGGGTGCTTGTTTTGAATTATTGGAAAGACATTCACAACCTCTCATTATCTGTCATTCTCTTGCCTTTTCATTTCTTGATGTGGAGATGTTGATATCCAGTTGCCACCTTGCTCTAGTTGTGTCTTAGCAACAAATCTTCCTGTTGCTAAACGTTTCTTTTCCAGAATGGATCTGATAAGGTCTCAAGTTTGATCTGAAGTTAATTATTCCACCTCCCACATTTAAAGAGTGAGTTGTTCTCACTCCTTAATTTAAGATCATTATCACAAGGCTCTTATATCACACAAATATCCCAACCTTCTTTTTATTTCTATTATACGTATCATAATAAAGCATTGATTATTTTATTAATAAGTAAAGCAGTCTTATGACTAAACTTTTTAAATTTCAATTTTTAATGTATGTGATAATAGGGATCAAATGCAGAGCCTCAGATATGTCAAGTATGGACTTTCTCAGTTTCAGCCGATCACCAGCACATTACATATTTGCTTTGTTTGTTTTAAAAACTGTTCTTTGCTTATAGTTTTCATATAATTTATTTTTGAAAAACTTTTCCAAAATGTCACCACTTTTTGATCTGATATTTTAGCTAGAGAGATAATACAGGGTGGGCTTTTGCCTTGCATGTGACTACTCTGGGTTTGATCTCTTTTATCTCATAAGTTGCCCTGAGCGTGCCAGGAGTGATCCCTGAGCACAGTGTGACACAAGTGGCCCCAAACAAACTAAAACAATGTTCACACAAATTTTTTTTTATTTCCTTGAATCAATTTTATAAACTGAAATTTTATATGGATGTTTTCTAGAAATAGAGTAGTATATCAGAAAAATGATAAAAAAGTTGAAAGTTGTAACAAACCTTGGGAAAATATTTATTCAATTGGGAATTAGTATCACTTTCTCTACACAAGAAGACTATATCTTTAGGGTAGTTATAATAAAGTCAAATTAGAACATAAAGATTGAATAATTAATATTTTATTTTTATTCATATAATATTTACATTAAGAATATATAATGGGGCCAGGCGGTGGCGCTCGAGGTAAGGTGCCTGCCTTACCTGCGCTAGCCTAGGAGACGGACTGCGGTTCGATCCCCCGGCGTCCCATATGGTCCCCCAAGCCAGGAGCGACTTCTGAGCGCATAGCCAGGAGTAACCCCTGAGCGTCACCGGGTGTGGCCCAAAAACCAAAAAAAAAAAAAAAAGAATATATTATATATAACTAAAATATATGGAACATTTGAATGTATTAAAACTTATATGAATTTGCCACTCATTATTCTAGGTATTGTATATGTTTTTAATATTTTTCTAGCAACTATAGCAGTCTTATAAAGTTGATAATTGTCACCAATTATGTAATAAAATTAAAAGTAGACAAGCTTTATCCTTTCTTTTCTTTTGTTTTTTGTTTTTTTGTTTTGTTTTTTGGACCACACATGGTGGTGCTCAGAGGTTACTCCTGGCTCTGCACTCAGACAGGCTGTCCCTGACAGGCTTAGGGACCATATGGGATGGTGGTAATTGAAACCGGGTCTATCCTAGGTCGGCTGCATGCAAGGGAAATGCCCTGCCACTGTGCTATCACTTTAGCCCAAGACCTCTTCGATCTCACAGTTTAGAATGTCATGGGCTCTGGCTCTGAATGCAAATTCAAAAGTTATCAGTATTTGCAATTACCCTCAAACCTTCCTTCTCTCTTGTTTGCTTTGCATTAGGCCATTCATTCAACTATTTTTTTCTGATTGACAATGCTTATGGAATTTAGCTGTACTCCAAACCCTTTCAAACACTCAACACCAAAACTACTAAAAATACCATAAATAGTAGTCTCTAACTTTTTAAGTTCAAGACTTGTATCTCACTTTATTTCTACTTTAGCCAATTTTATTGTGATCAAAAATTTTATATGTAAGTTAAAAAGATCAAGGCTAGAGAGATAGCATAAGGTAGAGAATTTGCCTTGCATGCAGAAGGATGGTGGTTCAAATCCTGGCATCCTATATAGTCCCCTGAGCCTGCCAGGAGCAATTTCTGAGTGTTGAGCCAGAAGTAACCCCTGAGCACCGCTGGATGTGACCCAAAAACCAAAAGAACAAGGCAGGTAACATTTTTCTCATTCTTTTCTTTAAAAAAATTGAGCTGCAAGAAGTCTTTTATTTTCTTTCTTCCTTTGAATTACTATTACTTATGTAAAAATTCTTAATACTTAGCATATGGTCAAGCAGCACATATTTACACACAAACCCCAATACAATTTAGTATTTTCTCATGAAATCTTCATGCTACTAATTTTTATTTACAAAAGAATGTTTAAAAAACAGTAAGTGCTTTAAGAGCTTTGAATCACTAAATTTTTCCCTCATTTATTATAATAAACCTAGATGCAATTTGATTTTTTATTTAAAAAATATAAGTTATTTTGGGGGTATTACTACTTGGCTATATTCAAGGGCTTACTCCTGGCTCTGCATCCAGGGATAATTCTTGGTTGAGATTAGGGGACAATATATGGTGTGGGGATCAAATTTGTGTCAGTTGCATGTAAGGCAAGTGCTTATCCACTTTATTCAAATCAAACATCTGCTATATTGTTGTTTTTCAACTTATTTAACCCAAAATAAAGCTGGCTCCTTGCCCCTCCCCTATCTCTTTACATTGAAAGTACCATCTAGGGGCCAGAGAGATAGCATGGCAGTAAGGCATTTGCCTTGCATGCAGAAGGACAGTGGTTCATATCCTGGAACCCCATATAGTTCCCCTGAGCCTGCCAGGAGTGATTACTCAGTGTCGGGCCAGGAGTAACCCCTGAGCGTTGCCGGGTGTGACCCCCCCCCCCACAAAAAAATACCACTTAGATAGTATTAGTTCTGGATATGCTTTTTTGTCTGGCACTCTCTTCTCTTCCCTGTCCCCAGTTATAGTTGGGTGTTCTAAAGACAAAGACTGCAGTTTGAGGAATAGCTCTTACTTGCTCGAGTTTGAAAGCTCCCCTGACCACAAGAGCTTCACTCTCTTAGGCATGGCCTGGCTTATTTCCATGACAACTTTGCTCCAGACCCATTATTTCTGAGGTTGGGTTAAGGTGTGTGGACCATATTATCTCCAAAGTATCTATTTATATTAAGATTCCTAGCAGTTCATTGAGGAAATGTGAAAAAAAAAATAAGTCTCTATGAGGCCAAAACCACCTCCTCCTCCTCCTCCTTCCTAACTTCCATCCTTCCTTCCTTCCTTCCTTCCTTCCTTCCTTCCTTCCTTCCTTCCTTCCTTCCTTCCTTCCTTCCTTCCTTCCTTCTTCCTTCCTTCCTTCCTTCCTTCCTTCCTTTTCTTTCTTTCTTCCTTTTCTTTCTTCCTTCCTTCCTTCCTTCCTTCCTTCCTTCCTTCCTTCCTTTCTTTCTTTCTTTCTTTCTTTCTTTCTTTCTTTCTTTCTTTCTTTCTTTCTTTCTTTCTTTCTTTCTTTCTTTCTTTCTTTCTTTCTTTCTTTCTTTCTTTCTTTCTTTCTTTCTTTCTTTCTTTCTTTCTTTCTTTCTTTCTTTCTTTCTTTCTTTCTTTCTTTCCTCCCTTCCTTCCTTCCTTCCTTCCTTCCTTCCTTCCTTCCTTCCTTCCTTCCTTCCTTCCTTCCTTCCTTCCTTCCTTCCTTCCTTCCTTCCTTCCTTCCTTCCTTCCTTTCTTCCTTTGGCTGAAGATAAATTTGGAGTAGAAACAATAACCAAGAAATTCAAGTATGAAAATAGAGAGATAGTAAAAAAAAAAGGTTAGTTTTTAAGCATTGAAAACATAAAAAGGCCATTTATTTCTTACAGTTATAGAAAGCGAGTTTTGCTCATAAGCACCAAAGAATGTTATGGCAAGAAGTTGAATATTTTGTTCCCTTCTGTGCTGACCCTCCCACAATTGTATGAAACTACCATCCTCTATCAAACCAAACTAAGGATCCATATGCGTCTATGGGCAGAAGAACCTTATGAACCATCATATCTCTGCTTCTGTCCCCTGGATACAAGAAAAGGGCTGGCATTTGCAACTCTGCTACAAATTAACATGGCCACAGAATGAACCTCAAGTGAAGGACAGACACAGACCATGGAATTCAGCTCTTTGTGCAAGGCATCAGCCTTCATTCAGTTGCTTTCTGGGAACTGATTCTTGAGAGAAACAAAAGCAAAACTAATTTTATCCCTCTGTGTTCTCAAAGAAAATATCTTTCAGTCATATGCTATTAATCATAGCAATATTCTTCCCCCACAAAGATGCTTTAGAGGATTCCACAAAAATTAATATTGAGTGGTGAGCCAAAACAGGTAACCTATATCAGTGTTACCGAGCTTCTGATATTAAATGTTTACAGCTGTGTATTTTTCAACATCTATTGTTAAGGTCTGTGCAACAATAATACCATCAACTTTCAGAAAAATAATTGATGGCTTATTCTGCAAGAGGGAGAAAGTAGGTGCTTATAAACAGACCAAGATATTCACATACATTCTGTTATTCTAAATGTAAACTCTTGCTGACCTAATGAAACCACCATATTTATTTACAGTTACTACTATAGTGAGCAAAATGTAGATAATCTGACTTCTTTGAATAGGATCATATCAAACTATTAGAAAATGAGGATTTCATGTTTTACCTTTACCAAGAAAGGAAGTCTTCAGCTAATAATAAATCTCTCCAGAAGGGCCACAGTTATAAATAATAATAAATAAATAATAAATAATAAATCTCTCCAGAAGGGCTCTCCAGTAGAGCCACAGAAGAAAACTGTGAGTAGACATTTCAAAATAATGAAACTCCAACTCCTGTCAAGCTTGCAAAGAAATCACTAACTCCTCTGTTATTCATTTGTTCCTGGAACAAATTTATGTTTTAGATGCAGTCATTGCTGCTCTGAAAAAAGCATGATGTGTGTGTCCTTGTTTAAGTAGAGAGAAGTGATCATAGTTTAGAGAGTAGGGTAGTTTAGAGAGTAGAGACAGGTCAGGGAGAAGTATGTTTCTATCGGAATGAGCCTAGAGGACTAATAACATCATGAAGAAAAACTATGTAAAATCAGAACAGTGCAAAATTGAGGGGAAAAAATGGGAGCTTGCAAAAGGAGGAGGGCAGTATAAAAAGATAGCCAGCATTATTAAAACTTTTTCTTTAGGTATTCCAATGAAGAAATGTCTAAAACTATAATTTTTTTTGTTTATTTGTTTGTGTTGTTCAATTATTTTATCACTGTGTCACTCCCAGCTGTGTTAAGTGCTTACTCCTGGATCTGTACTCAGAAACCCCCTTTTTAACTTAATTTTATTTTTCTTATATATCTTTAAGCATTTTATTTAATAATAAATAAGAAAATTAACAAAATAAGAAAATATCGGGGCCAGAGTGATGGCGCAGCAGTAGGGTGTTTGCCTTGCATGTGGCTGACCCAGGATGGACCTCTGTTGGATCTCCCAGATCCCATATGAGTTTTTCACTTTTATTGTTAAGAAAAAGATGAAAATGCAATTCTAAATTAAAAATAATTTTCTGGGGCCTGTGAGGTGGCACTACAGGTGAGTGTCTACTTTGCAAGCGCTAGCCAAGAAAGGACCACAGTTTGATCCCCTGGTGTCCCATATGGTCCCCCCAATTTCTGAGCGCTTAGCCAGGAGTAACCCCTGAACATCAAACGGGTTTGGGCCCAAAAAAATAATTTTCTTGGGGCCAGAGAGATAGCATGGAGGTAAGGCATTTGCCTTTTATGCAAAAGGTCATTGATTTGAATCCCGGCATCCCATACGGTCCCCCCAGCCTGTCAGGAGCGATTTCTGAGCATGGAGCCAGGAGTAACCCCTGAGTGCTGCTGGGTGTGATCCAAAAACCAATAATAATAATAATAATAATAATAATAATAATTTTCTTTCAAATGATATGTTAAATAAAACTACAAATTTTTTCTCAATAAAAAATCTTTTCAGTACACACACACACTTCCCTTTTAGAAGTAATCAAGGGATGGCAAGAGGTACCAAGGATTGAATTCAATCATCAGGTCAGAGATGTGGCCCAGCAAAACAATACTTGTCTTGCATACATGAGGCCTTGGGTTCAATCATAGTATTGGGGAAAAGAGAAATCTTTACCTGATCTTTATAAATTTCTTAAAGTAGTATTAAAAACCTTATATTGGTAATGACAGAGAGAAGACAGAGACAATATTAGATTGATTGCTCACCAAACTCAATATGAATGAAGAATGAAGAATGAATATTTCTTACTTCTGAAATGACCTGGAGCATGAATCAAATTTACAAAAGACTACATTACTGAAAACACTTAGATGTCTGAACTTAGTGACAGAATTATATTCATAACGTTTTGATTTTGTGGGCCCCCGAGCAATATCACAGTGGGTTGAGTGCTTGCTTTGCATACAGCTGACCCAAGTTGAATCTCAAGCATTCCTTATTGTCCCCCAACCAGTTAGAATTAATCCCAGAGCACAAAACCAGGAATAAATTCTAAGCAAGCTGAGTATGGCCCCCAAACAAATAAAATGTCTATTTGGACTTTCACAAGTTCTATAATAGGGGCTGTATCTATAGCACAGGCTTGCATTAAATGAATTCATTAAGAAGATATTTTTAGAGCATTCAATAGGTTGTAAAATATGCTTTGTTTATGAAAGTGTTAGTGGAAAAAGACTTTTAAAATTTGTTTTGTTTCTGTTTCTTGTTTTTTGGGGGGCCACATCCAGTGATGCTCAGGAGTTACTCCTGACTATGCACTCAGAAATTGCTCCTGGCTTGGGGGACCATATGGGAGATGGGAAACCAGGGGAACAAAGTGCAGTTCGTCCTAGGTCAACAGCACGCAAGGTAAACACCCTACCACTGCACCACTGCTCCAGCCCTAAAGACTTTTTTTTTATTCTGTGAAACAAGACATAACATTTTAGTGAATGAATAAATGTAAATAAGGACAATTTTAACAAAATAGTGCAAGTGCATTTTTTTTCTCAGAAGACAGCATGTCACAAATATGGCTCATATATCCTACAATTAATATTTAACATGCTGAAAATACTTTTAATTTTCACTTCCATGGAGACAGATTATAGGTCTTTATCATTTCTAACACATTTCTGAAAGAGGCCAGGATGCTCAAAAAATGAAATAATGTGATACATATTACTACAGTTCAATTGCATTAAAGAATCATGCACTTTCACCACAAAATACATATTGCAGGTGAGGGTCCTCAGGAAGTGGAGACTTTAAATGAAGATTCATGTGAAAGATCCTGATCATTGAATCATTGACACTGACATATTTTAATTTTCATGTGTTGAAGTTTCAGAGAAAATAACACATTGGACATAAAATGAATATTATTAGGAAAGTCCTTTATAATATGAAGTAAAATATTTTACTTGTCACAAAATATATTACTTAATAATATCTGTGTACATTTTTTTGAGGAGGGAACACTTAGCAGTACTCAAGGTTTTTTTTCCTGGCTCTGCACTCAGGAATTAATTCTGGCATTGCTTGTGGGATCATATAAAATACCACCAATTGAACTCAGGTTGATCTTACAAAAGGCACCTCTCTACCCAATCTTCTATCACTGTGGCCCATTTGGCAAATTTTCAATAATGCTTTTTTTCTGTTCTCTGCTGACTTTTTTTCCTTAAAATTATTTGCTAAGGAACTGAACATCCATCTTTATTAGTTTTTTGGGAAAAAACACCAAGTCGGGTTACTAGGTTAGTGTATTTGTAGCCAATAGATATTCTAACTTCTCACTTTCTGAAAAACAGGTCAGTCCTATGCCACTGGGTACCTGATCTAAGACATGTGCATCTTGAGGGCTTGGTAGCTTGATGTGATAAACCAGACTGAAAATGAATATCTCCCATTAAGACTCAAACTAAAGGTAGTACCTCTATACAACTTGACTAGAACCTTGTGGTTTCAAGTCTACAAATTGCAAAGAAAAGTGGCACACTAGAGATTTTTGGAACTAGTGTGAGCACCCTCCCCACCATATGTTTCTTCTTCCAGGAAGCCTGGAATCTGTAACTGTGCTGACAAATGCTGTCGCCATAGTCAAACCCACACAGCAGAAATGTGGCCATCTCTGGAGAAGAGGGTAGGCCACACACCAGTCTGCCAAAGCCATGCTCACTGTCTCCATCACCCAGAATCACTGTTTCCCTGATGGCCCTGCCTTATCACTGAACCTCTACGATTACTTTTAGATTCACTGATCTGAACACACTTCATATACACTGGTTTTTGGACTATTATCACTAGAGGTTTTTGGAGCAAACGTGGGTAATCCTCCCCACGTACATTCTTCTTCACCAAGAAGGTCTGGCAACTGAGAAATGCTCCAAAAAAGTCACTTTTGTAAGTCACTTTTGTGCTTTGAATCTCTAAACAACTTTATGTGTTTGAAGCTGTCATCTCTAAATTAACAGAATATACATCTAACAAAAGCTTACTAAACCTTTTCTATTGTATTAATGACTTAATTGGTTTTTGGGTCACATCCAGTGGCACTCAAGAGTTTCTCTTGGCTCTGCACTAAGAAGTCACTCCTGGCAGGCTCTGGGGACCACTTTGGGATGCCTGAATTTGAAACTGGGTCTGTCCTGTGTTGGCTACCTGCAAGACAAATTTCTTACTGCTGTGCTATCAAACCAGCCCCATGGAGATGCAATAATTTTCACAAATGTGTTTTCCACTGTGATCTTTTTCTTTTTCCTTCCTTCCTTCCTTCCTTCCTTCCTTCCTTCCTTCCTTCCTTCCTTCCTTCCTTCCTTCCTTCCTTCCTTCCTTCCTTCTTTCCTTCCTTCCTTCCTTCCTTCCTTCCTTCCTTCCTTCCTTCCTTCCTTCCTTCCTTCCTTCCTTCCTTCCTTCCTTCTTTTTTCTTTATCTTTTCTTTCTTTCATCTTTCTTTTCTTTCTTTCATTCATTCACTCTTTCTTCCTTTCATTCCTTCCTTTCTTCTTTCTTTCTTTCTTTATCTTTCTTCCTTCCTTTTTTCTTCTTTTCCATTGTCTTTTTATCTTTTCTTTCTATATTTTTCAATAATTTTGCTTAAACTTATATGGTAACCAATGCATCATGGTCATTATGTCAACTATGTAATATTTTTTAATGAATTAAAATAAATGAAAAAGAAACTGTAAAACCTTTGCTGAAAATACCATTGAGCTCTCCTAGAATATGTACACACAGGAAGTTTGCATGCATTTTTGGCATCTGATCCAAGAGTCCCTTCTAAGGGAAAATGATCAGGAGACCTGAACAAATGCATAGCCATTGCCTGGTTCACCCTTGGCAGAATTGTCAAATGAGAGAAGCAGAGAAAATATCTCTAATAGCCAAAAGCTCATTTTCTTTCTCACTTGACACCAAGTCTGGGCATTTATTTGGAGAGCATACCATTTATTTTTGACACCATGTGCCCAGCAGCATCTGGTGACCTCTATTTTCTCAAAGTGAAACTGGGAGGGCAGGAGCATCATGCCAATTGGTCCAAAAAATGATTAAAAAGTCAGAGAAAGGCACAGAGGCAGAGATAGGTTCTATTTTATTATTTGCTTCTCTTCACCCTCCCCGCAAAGGGATATTTTAATGATATTTTATTTTATTGTTTCTCCTTTTCTTTTTCATTCATAATGGCTAGATGTGGATATAGAAAAACATCTTTTACAAAATGAGTAAATGTTACCTTGAAATAAGCTTGTACATCAATAAGAATACTCTTTCCTATTTCCTTAACTCAAGAAATTAATTTGATTATATAGAAAGGTTAAGCCTGCTGTTTTCCTTTTTTAAAACTGTTCCTCTAATATTAGTATTGTATTATGCCCTCTTGTTATTCTGCTAATTCTCATCTTTCTATAACCATAAAAACTCTGCCTCATGATAAAACCACACCTTTTCACTCTTTTCCTATTAACTTGAATCTCAATGAATGACATACTCATTTTTATGTGTTTAAATTTTTTAAAATATGTATTTTAATATTTAATATTTTATTAAAGAAATGTGAGAACAGAAGGGAAAAAACCAAAGAGATGAGTCCTTAAAAGATCTCTAGATAGTATGAAGTCTAGAGTGTTTGCCTTGCATGAAGGCTAATTTGGAGTTGATCTCAAGCCTGCCATGACTGATTTCTGAACACAGTCAGGAATAACCTCTGAGCACCACGGTGTGGCAAAATAAAAAGAAAATAAAGAGAAAGAAAGAAAGAAAGGAAAAGAGAGAAAGTGAGGAAGGATGGAAGGAAGGATAGAAGAAAGAAAAGAAGAAAAAAGAAAGAAGAAAGAAAAGAAAAAGAAGAGAGAAAGAAAAAGAAAGAAAGAAAGAAAGAAAGAAAGAAAGAAAGAAAGAGAAAGAAAGAAAGAAAGAGAGAGAGAGAGAGAGAAAGAAAGAAAGAAAGAAAGAAAGAGAGAGAGAAAGAAAGAAAGAAAGAAAGAAAGAGAGAGAGAGAGAGAAAGAAAGAGAGAGAAAAGAAATGAAGGAAATTTCCTATAGAATCAAAGTTTTAAGTACTACAGGAAATTAGGGGAGCTCTAGAAATGAGATTCTGGGAAGTAATAAAACTAAGAATTTTCCTAACCCACAAAGAAACCCAATGGCATGAGCATGTCTTTTTGAGATACAAATACTAAGAGCTTTCTGGTGAAAAAAAAAAAAAAGGCAAGGCACACCTAGATGCAAAAACTGAGGCACCACCACCTAGAGAAGGGGAATCCCTCAGAAAAGATCCCTCAGCTACAGAAGTCTTGATAAGTATATCAAAGAACTATGAAGGGTCCAAGACTTTGATCCTATGACAAGATCTAGATTAAATGAAGAAAACTGCAGGATAAGATAATTTGGAGGAATTGCGTATAATGTTCTCCCAAAAGCCATCCTTTGTCTCCTCTGGAAAAGCCTATGTTACCACTTGAACACATGCCTCTGTAGAAACCCAGTCAATGTTTCTCTAAAATAAACTTTTAAAGGTTTTGTGACCATATCCATGGTTCTCAGGGATTACTTTCTGGCTCTGAGCTCATGGATCTCTCCTGGTGGCCCTTGGGAAGCTATATGTGCTGCCTGGGGTTGTGCCTGGGTCAGCAACTTGCAAGGCAAGCACCTATACACTTTATCCAAACTACAGCCTTAGACATTTCTTTAAATTAATTTTGTTTCACTATGTCTTCTTGTTATGAATTTAAGTTTTGAGAGTGAAAGTGATGTTCTCTGCTGAGTTTAGGACTGACTTTTTTCTCCTGCAAAGATCAATTCCTCACTCCAGCCTGAGTCCACAGTTCTCTGAGGATTTGGGTAGTGGTGACATTTCCCAGGCTGTGCAGAGCAAATGGACTTCAGGTACATCTTGACAGTTGCCTGGAGGGGCTGATGGTCTGCAAACATTCATGCAGGTGCTCATAGAAAGAAGACTTTCCCAGTCCTGACCCATGTCAAGCATTTTCCTGAGTGGCAGAGGGGTTAAGCAGAGGTGTGAAAGCAAGTTTTCTTGAGGCTACTTTATTCCCCATTTCACATAAATCAACAAGTCAATTGCAACATTATTGTAAAGCAGAATAGAAATGATGCTCAAAATAGGGAAGATAAGGGTTTTCAGTGTTCTATGTACTATCATCAATTTTGAAAATCCTTGTACTGGGATTGTTAAAAAGAAGTATATTGTTGAGTGGCCAGCCAGAAGGAGAGGGGCGGAAACAACTTTCTATTCTTCATAGGTGGATTATAAGACACAAAGTGTGGATCAGACAGATGCCCCAAGGCAAAAGAATCTGAGAAGTGCTTTACAGAATAACACTTACCATGGTGTGAAGATGGGGAAAGATGGGACGGTTCGTCGAGGAAAGCGGATATTGCAAAGGGTGTGGTACATACATAAAATGTTGGTTGTTATAGCAGTATTGTAAAGCACAATGCCTAAAATTAAATTATATCAATTTTAAATTAATTTTTAAAAGAAGTAGCTTTAATACATTGAAACTGCATCTAAAATATTAGAACAATAAAATTCTAGAGAGGATATTAGTTCTTATATAACTTGTCCAAGATTATGATCTATTGGGAATACATTTTCTCAGAACCCCTCATCATGTTTCTTGTTTGACTGGCTCTTCAGAAGTAGTGGAACCAAATCTTAAGGTTCCCACCAATTAGATACAGCGCAGTGTCAAAAGTACAGAAGAAAAAAAATGTAACAAAGAAACTTTGGAAAACATTTTGACTATCAATCAAATATATGGTTATGAGGAATTTCTATATTGACTTCAAAAATACTATTTTGTGGTCATAAGACTCCTTCCAGTTTTAATTTTAATAAACTTTTAAAAGTCAAGCTTATACTTGACACAGTTGTTACTCATAAAGAGAGTAAAAAGACAACAACAACAAAATGACTGAAAAAACTTCCTTTTTCTGTTTTTTTGTGGAGATGATGAGACAAAGATGTCATTCAATATTTTAAGCTCATTTTGTTGGAATTTTATATGTTCATTTTTTTAATTTGGGGGATATTGGGCCATACTCAGAAGTGCTCAGGGGTTACTCATGTCTCTGCATTCAGAAATGACTCCTGGTGGTGAAAGGGGACCATAAGATATGCTGGGGATAAAACCTGGGTCAGCTGTGTGCTAAGCAAATGCCCAACCTGCTGTACTATTGCTCCTGCCCCTAACATTTTTAATTTTTAAATGTAATTAAAGAACCATGGCTTACAATGTTATTGATAGTTGAGTTTTAGGGTTACAATATTTTAATATCAGTTTCACCTCTACTGCCAACTCCCATCACCATTGCTCCCGAAGTGTCATTCCCTAACCCCACATTGTGTTGTTCTTCCAAATCCTCAAATGAGAAAAGGGAGACAATGGGTTCAAAACCAATATTATTTGACTTGAGTTGAAAACATTGTTCAGCAGCCTTCTGATCTTCGCTCAACACTTTGACAACCCTGGCTGGTTTTATTCTGTCAGGCTTCTCTCTGTGAGCAGGAAGATGGATTGCTTGACTCTTTAAGAACTGTCCTTTGATTTGAGCCTTAGCCTTTCAAAGGAATCTCCACTTCCTTCCAGGAGAGTTTGGATAGTAAATCATTTGATGTTGCTAACTCATCCTCATCAGCTCTTCTATGATGCACCTGTATCTCTTACACCTTGTTCAACATGGCACACATTATTCGTTCATCATTAAGACTACCTTTCCTCTTCACCAAGTCTGTTCCTTCACCTTGTTCAGCAAAGGATTTTGCTGAAGTGTTTAATGGGAAGTCTTTGACATGAAAGAAATATCATAATACAGTGATATTTTTTTTATTTTGGGCTACACCAGTGTTGCTCAAGATTTACTTCTGCTGAACTCCTGCTGGAAGGGTTAGGGAGATTACATGATGTTGGGGATCAGACCTAAGTCAGCTGAACACAACGCAAATTCTGTATACTTGCTGTATTATTGCTCTGAATCCCCTATATCATATAAAGTACATTTAATTTATCCTTTGGTGATATAAGACTGAGCAATTAAATGATAGAAAAAATTCAATTTCATGTGTTTCTATATTTCTGTATCAATTGGGCTTTTGTTGTTTGATTTCTTTTTATCTCTCTCTCTCCTTACCTTCCACCTGATATTATTATTCTTAATAAATTCTGGGGTCACACATCTGGTTGTATTGTGCCAGGGATGATTCTTGTAGATATGTTTTTGTGCTGAACCTTATCCCTAGACCCAATCAATGATAAGGGAATTTACAAAAAATCCATTCACAGATAAAATGTAAGGCTTATTTTGTTCATATAAAACCTTTTTCTCAGAAAATATTTAAAGGAGACTAAAATGAAAAATAAGTTATATTTATATTATGAAAACCTAATTTAAAAAAGAGAAAATGTCAAAATAAATAAAAATAGAATTGTGGTAAGACCTGGGGTTAAGATATTCACTCTACTTAACCTTCAAATTTGACCTTTTCGATTAAGATAAATCAAAATGAAATGGAGGAGGAACAAGAGAAATGACAGAAATCTTATGAGAGATGAGACATTATAATTTCTTTAAGAAGCATATGATTTTTTTATATTTTATTTATAAATTGCTTATTAGAGGTTAAAGAGTAGAGGAAGTTGAAAAGGTCTGTAATGGAATTTTTTTTTACCATCAAACAATAAGGGATATATGATTTATACTTGGAGGTGAGATATGGCAAATTTATATCATTAAATTCATGGCATTTAGAACTGTCCAGAAATGCATTTAAACTTTCTGTTCTTAACCAAGACTAGTACTCAGCTGAGATTTTTTCTCACTCTTAAATATTTGTTGAAATAATTAGAACTCCAGGGAAAGGCATCTCAAGCTAATCAGTGGAGAGGATTCTGAATAAAATATATTTTGATAACAAAATATAAGTAGATCTAATGGTTCATGAAAAGTCCTTTTAGATCTTTCCCTTTATTTATATTTTGATCATGTTGTATATTGTCCCTCAGAAAAACCTTTTGTAACAGAAATTGCAGCATATATTTCTGTCACTCAGAGAAAAATATTCTCTATGTGTAAGCAAACACAGAGATATAATTGTGCTATTAAATACTGAAAATATTTTGTAAATTTTTTCCTTTCCATAGGCTCCAATTAACTCTGTACAACATAAATTCTCTAGAAATATCTGTTTATTTTTAATGAGTAATAATCTGTTGGCTAGTTTCTATACCATCAGTAATATGAAAAATAGAAATCTATGGACGGGATCATCCATATGAAATTTGAACGTTGTCTGTGAAAAAATGCAGGAAAATACATAATCAAAAGGCACAGCCAACTGAATGATGGTCATTTGGATTAGTTAAATTATCTTTTTAAAAATAGTCTTCAGTGAAACTCAAAATAGATTCACATTATCACTTAATTGATGATAGATTGTTGCAATCATTAATTCTTCAGCATAAGAAAGTTAAGAATGATGAGAGAGACCGAGACAGACAGAGAGAGAGAGAATCCTCATTTAAATAGTCAAGTAATATTAGGCACTCCCGAAGGTGTTTGATCCCTGGTGCTGTTGCAGGGAACTGTGTTGGTTCTATGGTTGGGATCTGGAATTCAGGGTTGGAGGGTCTCTTTCCAATTCATGCCAGGTGTGTACAACACCCTGAAGACAAGGAAACAGCAACAACTAGATCTAAAATAGATCTAAAATCAGGTTGCCCTGCCTCATCACCTTATGTTAAGATTGTTAAGATGAAATCAGAAGACACCAAGTCCTTGACATGCACATAATTAAGCTTACTAATTACAAAACCTAACCTTGACTACCACAACTGGGCAGAACTTTTCCTAGGTCCAATCAGAAAGACCCTAGCCTAGGTTTCAGCCTAGGATTTGAACAAAACCAATATCTCTACTTCCAGAGGTCTTACTTTGACAACTATGACTGAGCAGAACTTCTGGAACAGTAAGGAAAGGCTATATTCTAGGCCTCATTCTAAAATCTGTGCAGTATTCAAGGTCACTAACTACAGAAAATCGACTACAACAACTTGAAGGAGCAGAATTTCTAGAACCAAAAAAAAAAAAAAAAAAGACTTTATTCTAGACTGTGTCCTATAACTGTGCAAACACCAAGATCTCTAATTACAGAGAATTGTCAGCCATACCTGAGAAGAATGTTTCCTGGCAACATAAAAAGACTTTGGGATTCGATAATGAGCATTCTGGAGCATGTAGCTGTTCACATAAAAGTATGCTTCATACTGGAGAAACCCTGTATCTCATAGGCCAAGGAAATTTTCTTTCAAATTTCTCCAATACTTACTGTGCCTTTGCCAAAAAAAAAAAAAAAATGGTGCAAAAGCTCTCCACACCAACCCTCCTTCCTTTTTCTTTGTGTTGTTGTTTAGTAGTTGTTGTTTATTGTGACTGCTGTGTATTTTGTTGTTGTTTCTTCTTTATTTTTTCTCCCCTTTTGTTCTTCTTTTAAATTGATATTGATAGCTCTAGATGGATTCTTCCCAGCTTTTTTCTTTCCATCACAACTACAAAACTTGAATCATCTTGTTCTGCCTTATAAATTAAGAGAAAAAAAAGAAAGTGGATGGTATCAAGAACAAGTATGAAAATAAAGAGGTGGTAAAAAAAAAGTTACTGGTTAAGCATTAAAAACATTAAAAGGCCATTCATTTTTAAAGCTATAGAGAACCAGCCCTACTTGTCACGTGAACATTGAGTGGAAATAAATAATGATCAGACCTAAATACCAGATCCAATGTCTATGACAACAGAATCAAGATCTACAAGTTATATACAAAGGGGATCAGTTACACTAGCAGTCCAGGGGACAAAGGGGGAAGTATGGGATGCATGCATACATGCTGGGAACAGGGGCGAAGAAAGATCAACACTTGTGGTGGAAAATTGCCCTAATTCACTGTCTCTATGTACCTTAAATATAACTGTGAAAGACTTGTAACTCACATGAGACTCAAAATTATTTTTAAAAAGTCAACTAATCTTTTGTTAAATATTTTAGAAAGTTTTTGAGAGTTGCTTTTCAAACTTTGTTTTTTTAAGATATCTTATTTTCAGGAATTAATTATCCTGTTTTTGTTGTATAGAATTTTATATTTTATCAAAACTCATAAAAGATACATTTTGGCAGGCTATAGAACATTATTTTAAATTTTATTTTTTAAATAATTTCTTGTGATCTGGCATAAATATGTCCATTTTTAGGCAAAGATAAGGTGTAAAAGTCACTGTATTCTAATAAATTATCTATAGTCCCTTAGTAATAGAATACTCTTTGTGTACCACACTTGACACACAAATCATGTGATCCAAGGCAGAATGATCAGAATAATCAAGTACTGATAATTATACAGGAAATCTATTCTGTACTTGGTATATTGTCAACATCAAGTCTTATTCTTTTGTTTTGTTTTGTCTTTGGACCTCACTTGGCAATGCTTAGGGCTTACCTTTGGTTCTGTGCTCAAGTATCTCTTCTAGCACGGCTTAGAAGGTCCACTTTTGGTACCAGGCATTGAACCTGAGTCAGATACATTCCTGTGAAGTGTTTTGCATCTGCTGTATTTACACAGGAAATTATTTCTTAGAGACATTTTGTAAAGTATTTAAAATTACAATCTCTTGTGGAAATTCAAGTCACCAATGATGCATAAAGATAATTTTTCCTATAATAAAATAGTTGTACAAAATGGGTAAATAAGTAGTAGGGGATAGGTTGAAATAAAAGGTAATAGTCATCAAAGTGCAAATAAAATCTTGATATTATTTAAATTTTAACATCTAGTTGTTTAGGTGAGTCAACAGTTCATATGGGAATATTACTTGCAATAGTAGTAGTACTCACAAGTGTAGGCAACTATACTGTATTTTATGTTATAAAACATGTTTTAAAGTTACCTTGTAACAAAAATATAATATATTTTAAAACAAATATTGATGTAAATACATGAAAGGAAATAAAGAAAGCTTACAGTGAAAGTTAAAGCACATAGAACAAAACCTAGTGTGATGTCCAATGCCTGGCCTAAATATATCTTCACATAAAACAAATAATAAATTATCTCATTGCAATTCAGTTTGAAGTTATAAAAATCAAGAAGTACTGCTAAATGTATACAGTATAATTCAATAATTGGAATTACTTAAGAAACTTTTGGTTTGTTTCTGGATTGCTTTTAACGTAATTGTGCAGGCTATGAATGAGATTAATAGTGTAAGATTTGAATACAGAACAAAACTGAGCTTTCTAATGAAATGTTCTACTTGAAAAATTATTTATATTGTTTGTATCCATATTCTACATACTTAATCATAGAAAATAAAACCATCTCTTATGCAGGCAAATTTCATTTCACAGAGGAAACTATAGTGGATCATTAACTGCTATTTTAGAATTCATTCCCTAAGCACATTTCTCTGTCAATTTCTCAGCTTCTTTGCATTCATCTTTCCTTGCTTGTTATAAGAATATAAGCAGCCCAGAATGATATTTACAATTTTCTATAATCTGTTTTTATCATTATATTACATCTCAGACCTGAGCACAATTGCTTAAGAGAAACAGAGCATGAATTTATTTAAGATTAAACTTAAACCAGAAGAGAAAAAAAAGCAGATGAGAATGTTATATTATCAAAATCCTATCATTAATTAATGTGCAAAAGTTACAATGTTTGTAAAAGATTTTTATATTTTTATTTTCCTTATAAATTAGTTAAAGCGCCATTATCAAAATCTATATAAAGTACAAGAGAAATAATATAAGAGATGAGGTATTGGCCTGGTGCATGACCAACCTCAGTTTTATGAGTGTGTTTTGTTGTTGTTTTGTTGTTGCTGTTATTGTTTTGTTTTGAAACCACACCTGGTGCTGCTCAGGATTTATTTAAGGCTCTGTACTCAGGAGTTACTCCTGGTTATGCTCTGAGATCATATCAGATGCCAGAGATTGAACCCAGGTTAACTCCATGCAAGACAAATGCCCTACCTATTGTACTATTGTTCTGGCCCCGTTGACCCATTTGATTTCCTGCACCATATTTGGTCCCCTGAGCATAGAGCACAAAATCTGAGCCCTCTGAGCACAAACATAAGGGAGAGAAATAAGTCCTAGCACTGCCAAGTAAAACCCCTCCAAAAAAAAAATAACCTCTATAGGAAGTGATATTTAAATACCTGTATGCTAGAAAGAAACATTCTAATTTAGAAAAGAATGTATCACATACATAAAAACTACCATCTATATCCTATGCAATGATAGGAAACTTAAAGGTTTCTGACTGAAGAAATTGACTCTCACCTCTATTGAGGATTTGAAATTGTAGCTAACGTAATATAATATAAAAAGAAATAAAGTGGGCAGTCTTAGAGGGAGAAAAATAAAACTGTTTGAAAACAGCAGATGTTTAGGAAATTTCAAGTACAGAGTACAGAGCCAAGAAATCCTTGTTCAAAAGTTGATTTGGCTCCGAAAGTCATTGTAGGCTTATTTCATGCCCACTTCCTGCAGACTTTTCCATTTCTTGACAGTGAAAGTATTGAGAGGATACGTTTTTGAGGCTAATGACATTGAACATTTCCTCTGAAACAGCAGGCAAAGTTGTGTGGGCATCCAAACTCTTTCTCATTGTACTTTTTCCACTTCTTGTACTATTCCTGTGATATTGAAATGGCACTGATTTTCTCTTTCTAGGTCAAGGCAATTTAAAAAATTTGCACACATGAAAAATAATGGGAAGATTTATTCTGCTTTTTTTTTAATTCCCAAGTTTGGATCTTAGTGAAATGGAAAATTTTCTCACCCTCAGCAACATTACAAATGAGCTTTAGCTATTTTGGAATCAAAAAAATGAGAGGACTATAGGAAGAATTATTATGAAGGTTCTGTTTAAGTTTTATCTGCCATAGCCCAGGCAACAATGCAGAGAGCAATAATTCTCTTCCCTGGGAGGATTGTGCTGCTACCGAAGAATCACAGTGCCAAATCCTCATGGAGTCTTCCAGAAATAACATAGCGTAGACACACTGGCATTATAAATTAGGCTCAAGTCGTCCACTCCTGCCTTGTCAACAAATTTAAGATCTACTTGAAGGAATAGAGGTGGAATGAGTCAGAAATACTAGTCAGAGATTAGAGACAAAACCAAGAACAGGGTCATGGGCTCCAAGGAGGAATGGGTCTCAGTAAAGAGAGGAAAATAAAACAAGGCAAATGAAAGAGAGAAAAATAAACTTCAAGGAGGGTCATCAATTAATTACTGATAAATAAGTATGTGGCAAAATGAAGAAGGCTTCACCACAGCAAAGACTGGAGCTAGGCTAGAGTATCATTTGACATGAAGATGTGCTTTTGTTGTATCCCTCCTGAAACTGGAAATGATGGTCGACTTCAAATAAAATAAGGAGCAGAGTTTGTTTTTAGTAGTTGACTGAAGGTGGTATGAGGTTGGTCAAAGACTCTCTCTCTGCAAAGCCACATAGCCAAGAGATTTACTTCTGGTCAGAGCATTTTCTGACCTTTCAGTTTCAGGAGGAAATAGAAATGAATCAAAATGATCCTGGTCTCAGAAAAATTAGGGAGAGTTAAGAAAATGAGTGTTGTTCACTTCAAACAAGACTCTATTCTGAGCATAAAAATGGCTTCTATGGAAACAAAACAGAAGATAGTGAAGCTTGGCGCATGCTGTTTATGGGAAAACTTTAGGCATCTCCAAGAATCCCGAGATAATACCTGAAGAACAGCACAGAAAATTAAAGTCAGACTAGGAATGAATCTCATACACTCTTCTAATTAATTAAAAAGAAAAGTAAAGAAAGAAGTATATACAAATGTTTGATTTTATTTAATTGGGAATTTAAAGCAATCATGGCCAACTTCACTAATGTGTGCAATAGCACTAAATGTATGATATAAAAATAATAGTGTGAAATGATTTCAAAATGTTGACCACATTGAACATTAAACTATACATGCAAGATTAATACTTACGATGATGTGGATTTACATGCACATTAATGTCTGTGATAGTCAAATGTGCAAAAATCTATGCAGTGCTGATTTTATTTTCTATGTAAATTGACTTGTAATCTTGTGGCCATGAGGCAATGAGACAAGGAAGAACATTACAAAACACAAATATGTGCTGAATGTTAATTATTGAGTTATTTTTATTGCTGTTATTGTTTTCAAGCACATATGGCAGTACTCAGAGCTAATTCTTGATTCTAAGCTCAGGAATCTCTTCTGGTAGAACTTGGAGGACCACAGTAGAAGCTTGAGATCAAACCTGAGACAGCTGCTAGCAAGAAAATAGCCTAACTTCTGTACTATTTATCTATTATTGAGTGCTTGACTAATTTTTATTTCTTATTTCAGCGAATCCATTTTCAGAGATAAAATAAACTTTCAGAGCTGGTTAGATGGCACAAAGGGACTGGAGCATGTGCGGTGCTGAGTTCATTACCCATCACTGCTATCATCCCTTGAGGACTGCTAAGAGTCAATCCCAACTACTAAGCCAGGAGTAGCTCCTCAAGGAATAGCCCCCAAACAAAACCAAAAGAAAAAATTTGTCAATGTTTGAGGCTCCTTTCTTCATTCTTTAATTCGAAAATTTCAGAAAAACCAAGTGTACAGTGACACTGACTACAACAGATAGTTTTACAATGTCATGAGACCCAAGGAAAAATATTACATCTTAGCTCTTACCTCAGTGAGAGACTAACCATTGGATGCCAACCCTCTTTGCTCTAAAACACTGCCTTAGCCGATCTTTCCAATCACATTACCCCTGTCGCACATCCTTTTGATTATTAATTTATTCCTTAAGTATTAATATCATAAAAATGGAGTTTTCACATATTTCCAAGCAACAAGGCTATGTCAAGCCTTACAGCTTTACAAATAAGTTACTTATGTATGTGCAGTCAATTGGATGTCTGTTTCTGGGTTTATTCACCATAGAAATTGCAACTGCCTTCCTGTGAATGGATCAACAGATCTTTGGAAGTGCACAGGTAAATAAAACAAGCTGGTGGCTGCAAACAAAGTTGCCAAGACCAAGATTATTTTCTATAGGAAACTATTTTCTTTCATTGTAAGTAGCATATTCCATATGAATGTTGTATTTGCGGTTGTTTCATCAATTCATTAAAGTATTTAAAAGTACACTTTAAAATTTTTTCCTCTTGGAAAAAAAGGCTGAATTAGCCACTCAAGTAAATAACCTGCTTCCAGCTGCATTTGTAATAAATATTCATGACACTGTTAAACAAATAACACCAGGAGTGGCCACATTGATAGCACAGTGGTAGGGAGTTTGCCTTGCACACAGCCAATCCAGGAAGGAGAGTGGTCCAATCCCTGGTGTCCCATAGGATCCCTCAAGTCAAGAGCAAATTCTGAGCTCATAGCCAGGAGTAAATGCTGAGAGTCACTGGGTGTGTCCCCAAAACAAAAACAAACAGACAAACAAAAATAACACCAGGAGAATTAGAACATTTGGAAATCAGTCCCTGGCATTTGTCTGTGAATCACTCTGGAATCAAGATTTATATACTCAATAGAACATATAAAACATCTGGATAAACTATTTGGCCCCAAAAGCAGTCACCTGAATATATTCTTTCATTCCAGTTATGCAAGAAGATCCTTCAAGTGAATACATAGGCCTGAATAGAAGATAAAATAGAAGATAAAACCTCTGAAGGAATTTAAAACCAGCTACACATTTCATAAAAGAAAAATCTTTCAACCCTTATTTGATATGCCTAATGGTTTTCAAAAATTATTACAAAAACTTTGATACTGGAGCATTAATACAAGTAAGGGTTTACACATGGCTGACCTGGGTTCAATTTGTGGCATCCCATAGGTCCCTCAGAATCTGCCAGGTGTGATCCCTAAGTGCTGAGACAGGCGTTGCATCTAAGTGTAAGTTCTGAGTACCACTGGGTGTGGCGAAAATAAAAAAATATAAAATTGATTAATAAAATGATGGAAGTTACATTTTAATATCATTCTTTAAACAACATCCCAGAATTGAATCACAAGAAGAATATTTGTAGCACTTTTATTGAAATTAATGGTAAGAAAGAATTACATGACACATACAGATATTTATTAGTTGTAAAGCTGAAATATTTTCTTTACCACTATACCCCAAAGAAAAAAACTATATGAAAATAATTAGAAGAGTAAAAAATCCACATGTTGCACATAGTATGTCAAGAAAATTAAAAATATGATCTAGGAAATCAGTTATGTAAAAAGCTATAGGCCCTACTGTGTAAATTGGCATTTTATATATATATATATATATATATATATATATATACTTCAGTTATAAAAAAGACCATCCTCCTTCACCAGTGCAACCTTCCCACCACGAATGACTCCCATTTCCCTCCTCCCCTACCTCCTGCCTGTATTCAGGAGGTGGAGGAGACAGGCATTCTATTTCTCTCCCTCGTTTTTCTACCAGTGTGATGATAGTTGTTAGTGTCATTATTTCTCTAAATGTACTCGCCATCTTTGTTGTAAGCTTTATATAGTGGGCAGGTCCTTCCAGCCCATAATTCCAATATCTCTGAGTATTATTACAAACTGCCTTTTATTTTTGTTAAATCTCACAGATGAGTGAGAATATTTTGTGTCTATCTCTCTCCCTCTGATTTATTTCACTCAGCATAATACCTTCCATGTCCATCCATGTATAAGAAAATTTCATGACTTCATCTCTTCGGATAGCTGCATAGTATTCCACTGTGTAGAGGTACCACAGTTTCTTTAGCCATTCATCTGTTGAAGGGCATCTTGGTTGTTTCATCTGTTGAATGGGCATCTGGGTTGTTTCCAGATTCTGGCTATTGTAAATAATACTGCAGTGAATAGAAGTGTGAAGATGGCATTTGTATTGTGTGTGTGTATTTTAATATGGAACACTTCACGATTTTGCTTATCATCCTTGCGCAGGGGCCATGCTAATCTTCTCTGTATCGTTCCAATTTTAGTATATGTGCTGCCGAAGCGAGCACTTGTATTGTGTTTTAAGTGAAGAAGTCGAATTAGTTCATGTTGAATGATAAATGGGCATAATCCAACTAGTAAGCCTTATAGTAATCAGGAAATAAGTTGCTATGATCAAGCTTGTCTTCATAATTTATTAGGATTTCTGTACCAGAACAAGGCATTGTTAAAGTATCATTAAGTCATAAATAAAATGTTTAAAAGGAATGATTATTGCATTTAAGTTGACTTTTAAAATAATACCTCAAAAATGGAAAATATAAACTACTGATTTTAGGTTTTGAAGTATGAACTCACTGTTAAATTAAGGACTACATTTTATAGAAAGTTTAAAAATGAGCAGGAATCAACAAATGAGATCTGAGGTAAAACTGATATGTGAGATTTCCCAATAAAGAATCTTACAGAGAATTTGTATATTTCAATCTTGTGAAATCAAGATCAAAATCAAATAGACAATCTTAATGATATATTTTGGTTTATTTATTTGATTTAAGCCACACTCAGCAATACTGTTTTGGCTTTTCCTGGCTTTCTAATTTTGCATTCTTTCTAAGTCTGTACTTAATTTTCTATAGTGAAGTAGGTGGGTATAATAATTTCTAGGAGTGTTGATATTTTCCACTATCATATGTTGTCAAATTTTCTGTATAAACACTTGAATGGTTTTCAAAAATTGGTATTCTGGAATACTTAGGAACAATATTCTTGAGACTGTCTTATGAAAATATCAGACATCGTTTACAATAGAAAAATCAGTGGATGTTCAATTTATGATTTAGATCTAAAATTAAGATTTATTACCTGGACTGGTGATTGGAAAATAATTGAGTTATTTTATAAACTGAAGAGTAAATAGTGTTGAAACAAAATAACCATATCTAGATGAAACATGTCATTCCAATGGATGACTCAGTAAAATGTATCCATAAAGAAAATGAGAATCTAAATATCTTGTCCCAGCATGGTAATTTGTTCTGGAGAAAATGGTTGTCAATTACTATACATAGATTTCTGTTGTTTTCGGTGATACTATAATGAAAGCGAGAAAAGTGCTGTACTTACTTCCATAGTTATAAAAGAAATTTTATCAGAGATGTAAGCTGGTTGCCAATTAAGGAGACACTATTCAAATACATGTGACCACTCCTCAAAGGCCTCTGGTGCTTTGCCAGGAAGAACAATGACAGCTACTCTTACAGGAAAGCTCTTGAAATTTTCTACAGGCTTAGTTCCTTGAGCCTTCAATGTCTACATCAGAGAATTCTGCCATCTTTCTTCTCTTCATGCTAGTTTTTCACTTTCATTTGTCAATTTTTTTTATGTCAGAATTATTTTTGGCGAAAGGGTAGAAATGACAACATGTTAATGAAATTACTTTGGGACTTTTAGCATCTTCCACACAGACATGCTGCACTTTTGAAGTCTGCAAAATTAACTGCAACATTAGATTAAAATTTTAATTGAGATTTTAATGTCAGTAAAAGTATGTGGCATTTATTAAAAGTCTCTGTTAATTAAAAGTAATCTCATAATGTTTTCTACTACCTCATTGTATAATTTACTACATTCTCATCTCTCATTTTCACCTAAGCAAAATCCACAAATTCATAAAAAAAAATAAACATCTTTTGATACAAATTGATGATAGTTAAAGTAAGAGCCTGCTTACATCACCTACATGTTTTGAAAGGGGATTTCTATGAAGTATTAAAGGGCACTGGTCTAAAAGATGATTACTTCTATCTTTAAAGTATGAGGACTACATTGAACATCAGTATCCTGTGTTTTGTGCAACAAGTTAGAGAAAAAATAGCAAATTTGAATAAACCTCATAGTGTAAAACAGGAACAAACAGCCTGAATTAAAGTGACCTCCAAATTCTCTGTCTTGTGATTAAATGTGACAAGTCAGAATGAAGTAAAAATTGCAAAATGAATAGTACATAGTGCTAACATATGGTATAGAATATTCAATGCCAGGCTATTATTCTTCTTTAAACATAACCCCTTCTTTTTTTAACTTTTTAAAAGATTTACTTAAAGAAAATATATCACATAGTTGACACAATTTATCATAATACATTTGTTTCATGAAGAACAAAGGCAAAGTCATTAAAAATAGAAAGACTAACAAGATGGAAGAGAAAGGGCTCAGTAGCAAGTATAATTTTGAAAATCATTGAATGACCAATTAACTCATTAAAGGCCCAGCAAAAGGTCCAATAAGCCTTTCTTCTTCTTTTCTCCTTCTTCTTCTTCTTCTTCTTTCTTCTTCTTCTTCTTCTTCTTCTTCTTCTTCTTCTTCTTCTTCTTCTTCTTCTTCTTCTTCTTCTTCTTCTTCTTCTTCTTCTTCTTCTTCTTCTTCTTCTTCTTCTTCTTCTTCTTCTTCTTCTTCTCCTCCTCCTCCTCCTCCTCCTCCTCCTCCTCCTCCTCTCTCTTTTTAAGGATAAGAGTTAAAGAAGTTCAGCAAAAATGGTGTTAGAATGGCAATTGTTGTTTGCATAGGTTCAGCAAACAACCCTTTCTGTAAGGATATAGTGTTTGTTTTTTTTTTTTCAATAACCACTAAGAGTAACATTAGTGAAACTCTTTCTTAGTAGTTTTTTACTAAGAAAGTTTCACTTTCTAAATACCTGGTGTATAATATAACATTTATAGCATATTTATACTTCAATTACATGGCTATTTATATATCTCTTATCATGTGCATATAGATATATGTGGATATATACCTAATTATGTAGAAATATAGCTATATTATGAACTCTCCAAACAGACTTCTAAAGTCCTCTGTTGACAACTAGTCCAGCATTTGCACACATGGATTTACTAAGTCCTCTAGAAAGCAACAAGCATTGCTGAGTCTTTTTACCCCAATGGTAAGAACTTTTCTTTTTTTTTCTTTATTTAAACATCTTGATTACAAATATGATTGTGATTAGGTTTCAGTCATGTAAAGGACACCCTCCTTCACCAGTGCAACACTCCCACCACCAATGTTCCAAATCTCCCTCCATCCCACCCCACCCCCACCTGTACTACAGACAGGCTTTCCAGTTCCCTCATTCATTCACATGGTTATGGTAGTTCTCAGTGTAGTTATTGCTATATCTACACTCACCACTTGTTGTAGTGAGCTTCAAGTAGTGAGCTGGAAGTTCCAGCCCTCCTCTCTTTGTCTCTGAGGACTATTGCAAAAATGACTTTTATTTTTCTTAAAACCCATAGATGAGTGAGACTATTCTGCGATTTCATTCTGCTTAGATTGTGTTGTATTTATAAGAACATAAATACTTATGATTTTAAGCCATTGATCTTATATGTGCTGTTATTTTAGTGATAATATAGTATGAATTTCCTAAAATCAATGTATCCTTTCTTAAAATATACTTTGTTAATTTTACTATATTAGGTTTGTTTGGCTTTTTGATGCTCATACTCCTACCTCTATGCTTGGAAGTGAATATTAATGGTACTCAGGGGTCATATGATACTGGGAATCAAAATCTGGTCTGCTGCGTACACAGCAAGTATGCAAGTACTCTCTCTGGAACCAGAAATTCAATTTTAAAGAAGCGTTCAAAGTGATTCTGATAATAGGCTAAAATGGCAATATCATATAAATTTTAACATACATTTTATAAATACAACTAACATTCTTTATAGAAGGAAATGAGTGCTATGGACAACTATTGGTGATTTTTTATCTTATCTAACAACCTTCCTAAATCAATAATTTAGAAACTGAATAATTCCTTGTATTTCTGTGTCATAACTTCAGTAAAAAAAATCTTTGATTGCAAAGAATAAGCCAACAATGCTGACAGCGATAAGAAGACATGGAAATTGACTGTATTTTTAAGGAATTATAGTATATTTGCCTGTTGTTATTTTCCCACTTCTGGAATGGTTAACTCACTCTGAACATAAGATAGTAGCAGAGATTCCCAGCACCATATATGGTTCCCCCAAATACCACCAGAAATTATCCCTGAACATAGTCAGGAGTAAACCTTCTATATCATTGAATATGGACCCCAAAACAAACAATAGTGATGGCGGCAACAACAACAAAACAAACAAACAGAAACATTAGACTGTTCACACAGTTCTTTAAGTGGCATCTTCTGAATTAGGCAGAGATCCTCACTGCTTCTACTCTGTCATCAAATCTTTGGGAAGGGAATGACATTTGAGAGCATCACATCTGCATCTGCTCTTCAGATTATAGCTCAGATTGTAGTTCAGAAACTACAGAAGACTAAGTAATGCTGCATAAATTTATTTGACATTTGAACCACAGCACCTATTGGGACATCGTGAGCAATAAAATGTAAAAAAATGTCTGAAAGCTATGAATACCTGCAGGGTTTTAATTAAGCAAATAAAGGTTTCTTATATACTTATTAGTAGCATTGATGACAAAATTTCAAAGACCTCTCCAGTATTGTATAAACTTCACAGGGTTTGAAGAGTCACAGGTGAAGATGAATATTATGATAATTTCTTATTGCCATAAATAGTACTATCAAAAAAGGTTTTTTTCGCGGAGAGGGATATAGAATGTTGTGGTTTTGTTTCTAACCTCTCCAGAAAAAAATAAAAATGAAACAAAATTAAATCAACTTCTAGGATGTTAATACAATGATTTCTAGAAAATTATGGACAAGGATATCAAGAATGTGAATGTAATGAAGCCAGGGCTGGAGAGATCATCCAGGATTAAGGCACTTGCTTTAAATGTAAAATTTATTATTATATTACACAACATGTTTTAGCAAGTGTAGGGAATTTTCTGAGGATTATTTACATGGGAGGAAACTATCTAAAGCAGAGTATCTAATATGGAAAAATGTGTCCTAAATGGTCTATGTGAATTATGCTTAATTTAAGAATAATGAGGGGCTGGAGTGGTGGCGCAAGTGGTAAGGTGTCTGCTTTGCCCGCGCTAGCCTAGAACAGACCTTGGTTCGATTCCCCAGTGCCCCATATAGTCCCCCAAAGCCAGGATCGATTTCTGAGCACATAGCCAGGAGTAACTCCTGAACATCACTGGATGTGGTGCAAAAGAAAAAAATAAAAAAATAAAAAACAAAAACAAACAAACAAAAAAAAAAACAATGAGAACTGTCCTTAATATTGAATAATTTTACATTGGGAGAAACCATTTTTATTGCCTTATTAAAAGTCTTAAAGAGTGGCCCTTCCAGGATTGTATCACAACAGAAACACCATCTCTGCCTCCACCTGCATGGGTGATGACTCTTAGAAACAAACAGTGGCAGGGTCAGGTGGGAACATTTTCTAGATGAATGTGTTGGTTAGTCAATTAATTCCTCACAATTTATGATTGTCCTGCATCATTTCCTCAGGAAAAAGAGTTGCAGTGAGAAAGCAGTTCACTCAAAAAGAAAAGTAACATTTTCAGTGATGGAGAGATAGGGCAGTGGGTAGAATGCTTACTTGGCACAAATCGGGCATGGATTTGAGACTCAGCACTATATGGGTTCCCCAAATCACATCGGGAGCAATCCCTGAGCACAGAACCAGAAATAAGCCCAGAGAACATCCTAATATAGTCTAAATATCAAAAGAAAAATATCAATCTTTGTTTTATGAGAACAAATTGGAAAAAGAATTCAATCTATTAGTTAAATGGAATTTAAGTAAAACTTAAATAAGTTTTAAAATAAGAGAGTTGATTTGTTCATTAAATTAGTAAATCTAGAGGCCAGAGCAAAAGAGCAGCAGTAGGAAGTTTGCCTTGCATGCAGCTGATCCAGAATGGACCTTGGTTTGATCCCCGGTGTTCGATATGGTCCCCCGAGTCAGGACTGATTTCTCAGTGCATAACCAGGAGTGACCCTGAACATCACAGGGTGTGGCCCCAAAAGAAAAAATAGTAAATATATTTTCTAAATGAAAAAGTGTCCCAGTGATTTGTGTGTTGTTGGTCTTGGGGCCAAATCCAGCAGTGTTCAGGGTCTACTCTTGACTCTTGAAGATATACATACCTGTGAAATATAGCAGAGAGATTATAAGCAAATTCACAATGACTTGTTTAGCATTTTACTTTAATGTGTCAGTGTACAAAAATTTGTATAACATGATCTCATAGGAAATCAGAAAAGCATTTGAATTTAAATGGGCCTGAATTTAATTACAAGTAAATAATTGAATTATGACACCTTTGGACCAATTACACATTCACAACAGTTTTAATTTTATTACATGTAATATAGCTTTAAATTATAATATTAAAAATTAAATCCTACTTAAAATCTCTTAAAGGAGGGCCTTAACATGAAAATGAAATGCTTGTGCATTATATTAAAATTTACTTTATCAATTCTTAAAAATAATTGCTTACTTGAAAATAATTATTTTAAATGGGGATAATCCAGATCAATAAAATCAGTTTCTAGACAATAAATCATTTAGTGATATTTTCAAAAACATTTAAAATATAAAATATACCTATATATTTTCTTATTTTAATTTTTAGTATACAAAGATTATAAATAGAAAAAATAAAAGTAGCACTTTTGAAAGAGTATAATTTTTTTAAATGATATAGAGACAAGAAATGAACAATAGCATAGGGATAGTTTATTTGCACATGCAGCCAATCCTGGTTTGATTGCCAGCAACCCTGGGCACTGCCAGGAATAACCCTTGGTTGCACAGCCAGGGTTTATCCCTGAGCACTGTCAGGTGTGGTCCACCCAATAAAACAACGAAAATAATGCAAAGAGTTGGGGCATATGCTTTGCATGTGGAAGTCACAGGCTTCATTTTCAGCATTGCACTATACCCTGAGCACTGATAGGAGCAACTCCTAAGCAAAAGGTGAGCAGTAACCCGAACACTGCCAGTTTTGACCCAACACTGAAAAGAAAAATGGTACAAATGCAGTGAGTTTCTTGTAGCTCCTGATTTATATCTCTTAGAAAAGTCATTTGTTCATAATTCATATGGATAACAGCACACTACTTTAAAAATACTGGTTGAAGCCAATAGAATATAAGAGTTACATAATGTCTGCTCTGAGATTATTTAGATTCAGATCCTTTCTATAAAAAAGAAGCTATTCAATATTAATTATTAACTTTAAAATCACATTTGAATGAGGTGACACTTTACTGTCACCTTTATAACTTGCATTCATGTATTTGTATTTATCTGTATTTTGAGTGAAGATTTAATCAGTGATGTCTGAAGAAAGGAACAGATAACATTTATTTAATTTAATTATAATAAATTTATATATACTATATATAATATAATATATTTAATTATAAATTTATTTAAATTTTGAGAGAATGAATACTGCATGCTGAGCTTAACAAAATAATTTAAATAAAATTTCAATCTCACATAAATTTTACTTAATGATGTGTTTAACTTAGGAATTTTAAATTAGTGAAATCACTAAAAAGCAACGAACAGTACCTATGTTTTTCATGTATGTAAGCAAAAAATGTATATCCTCATAGTATTTAAAGCTTTTACAGTACTCATACAAAGAACATTAAATGTCTGTTACTGGTCAATAACTTAAGTTTAATCTGTCCCTTGCAACAACAACAAATAACAACAAAAAATAAAAAAGCACTTGTAGTTATAGGCATTTGGGAGCAAGAATCATGGTCGAATACAAAGATGAGAATATTCTTTAAATGGATTCAATGTGGAGTTGGCCTGGGTTTAAGTGACATATTTCCTTTCAAAACCTATCTTCCTTTGATTGCTCTGATTTGGTTATTCAGTAAGTGCCCTCTCTCTGTTACATTTTTGGTATTTAAGTAAAAGTTATATTTTCTCTGTATTTTTATTTTAATATCAGAAAGATAAAATATTAAAACCTACCTTTTCTGTTTCAATTGTTTTATTTTATTTCTTGGTTTAGAGGTCACAGCCAGCAGTGCTCAGGGGTCACTTTGGCTTTACACTCAGGAATTTTTTCTGGGGGTGCATGGGAGACCATAGGATATTCCTGAGATCAAACCCAGTTTGGCTGTGCACTACCAACTGTGCAATCTCTGTCCTCTCAATTTATTTTATTTCTTACTATTTCATTTTGTAAGTGATCTAGAATATTATACTTTTATCATAATTTCAAAATACTAATGAATTCATATTATCTAGACCATTCATCTAACATTACTTACATATAAACTACAACATTTTAATATCCTAAAAAAGCACATCTTTCCCTCACTTTGGTGTAGTTTTCTCATAATAAAATAGCAGCATGTTGATTAGTGCTTAAGTCTGAGAAACTTATTTTTTGTCTTTATACAATTTGATTACAAACATGATTGTAGTTGGACTTCAGTCATATAAAGAACACCCCCCCCTTCACCAATGTGACATTCCCTTCACCAATGCCCCAAATCTCCCACCTTCCTACCCACTGCCGACTGTATTTGAGACAGTCTTTCTACTTCTCTCATTGATTCCTATTGTTATTGTTATGTTAGTTGTCAGTGTAGTTATTTCTCTAACTGCACTCAACACTCTGTGGTGAGCTTCATATTGTGAGCTGAACTTTTCAGCCCTCATCTCTATTGTCTTTGAGAATTATTACAAAAATATCTTATTTTTCTTAAAACCCATAAATAAGTGATACTATTCTGTGTCTATCTCTCTCTGACATATTCATTCAGCATAATTGATTCCATGTACATCCATGTATAGGAAAACTTTATGACTTCATCTCTCCTGACGGCTGCATAGTATTCCATTGTGTATATGTATCACCGTGAGAAACTGATTTTTAACTCACTTCTAGGAATGTCAGAATTTATTTGATAAATTTATTTGCCTATGAATATTTTAAATGGAAATAGTTTACATAAGATATTTGAAGACATATGGCTCTTCTTGGCCAAACAATCAGATGTAGTTATAAATCTGTTAGGATGGCTCTGGGCATCTGCGGGGAGAAGATAATCTTTTCAAGTCTCTGTCAAGTAGAATAGCTTCTTTTTCCAGAGTAACTTGATTTTGAATTAATTTATTTGAGAAACAAGTTGAGAAACCATTTGTCTCAGGAAATAGGGACAAGGTGAGAAGTCAGGTCAAGGTGAGAAAAAATGGATGGGAAAGGCATTTTAGAGTTAACATGATCTTGTGCTTCCTCTAAATCTTTTTATTAATGTACCATCTGATGTACCTTCATTTCTATATTTAGAAACATTATGCTGGAAACATGTCTCCCTTAAACCAATGTTCGTGAATGTGATTAACTCTTCACATCTAGTCTACCAACCCATTTCATTCAAACAGCCTGTCAATATTATACAACTGAAGGCATACATATATACCTATGCATATTAAATGTATTTGTATACTATAGCTCTCTATATAATATATCATTTTGATTGTGAATTCAAGAAACTCCACACAGTTTTATAACTAATTTTTATTATTTTTTAAAATGTTATGACCTTATTTAAACACCATGGTTGCTTATACCACATTTGTTTCTTAAATGCCATGTTCCAACACCAATCCCATCCCTGGAATAAAATTTTCTCCATCATTGTCCACATATTCTCACCCTTTCTCAAGCCTGCCTACTTTTTAGGCATGCACAAATTTACTTTGTATTACTTGTTTACAACTAAGTAGTGATGAGATTATGAATAAAAACTACTGAAACCCAACTACAAACATGCTTGTAATCATGGTGCTTAAATAAAGATTTATATTCAAAAATATAAAAATTGGGGGCTGGTGAGGTGGCGCTAGAGGTAAGGTGTCTGCCTTGCAAGCGCTAGCCAAGGAAGGACCACGGTTCGATCCCCTGGCGTCCCATATGGTCCCCCCAAGCCAGGGGCAATTTTTGAGCGCTTAGCCAGGAGTAATCCCTGAGCATCAAATGGGTGTGGCCGAAAAACCAAATAAATAAAAAATAAATAAAAAATTAAAAAATACGGCATAAGAAAATTTGAAGAAATTATTATATATCTCAGTGGGGCTGTAAAATCAATGTCTGAAGTTTTCCTAAAGCTGTTTGTTGATAATTGATTATTCTATTATTGGTTTTATTTATTAAACTTAGGTGGATTTTATACTCTTCCACATCTAACATTTTGTGTTCCTAAGGGAGTATTAGTATTAAAAAACAGTTAAAAGTATTATGTACTGACATTGTGGCCAAAGTTTGGAATACCAGATTCTGTGACTGAGAGGACAGTGGTCATGAGGTGTGAGTATTGTTTTGAGAGCTTCTAGAAGTATAAAAAGTTAGAAACACTGAAGTTATCAGCCCAAATATCAGCATAACTGGAGTTTTGGTCAGTTAGACATGCCTGAAGAAATTAGTGGTAAAGTGTGAAGTTAATAATTTAGTGGCAACATATTTCACCCACCTCCTGAGAGTGCCCCAATTTTCAACTGAGAGGTGGGTTTACCCATGATTATTTGCAACTTGGTTTATATCCTTTTTAAAAATAAAAAGTGTCAATGAAGCTGGCCTATGAGTGGACATGGTGTATAAGCTTTTACTCAGATTGCAAAAGTCAAAGACATACATATAGTAAGATGTTATTCAAAAGCAAGTTTTTATTTTACAATCATCAGTGAAAAGAAAAAGATGTGCCATTTTGTAGTGTTAAAAATTACTCAAGATTTATATTTAGATTCTGAAGTGTGCACATTCTTTCAGGTCTTCAAAAATGCATCCTCCACTTGCTACTGTTTTGTTAATAATCATGTTAACATTTAAAATCACAAACACAGAGGTAAAGAAGTTCTTGAACAACAAAACATGCCTTGAGAGCATGTTATCTTAGCAGTGCTAGAGTTGAATCTGCAGAGATGAAAGGAAGCTTATAATGAGATATAAGTTGTTGTGATAAAAGACATCACAGGCAGTTTTCTGACAGAAAAACTGAGATTTAGTCACCCAAAGCTGCTCCTACAGCCTCTGCCAAGAACCTCAGCTTTCAGGATGCAATAAAGCAAATGTAACCACTGCCGGTGCTGCCTCCAGACAGCAGACGATCCTCACGAACCATTTATTTCACTTCTGCACATTTTGATCTTGGGCTGTGTTATTCATTTAAAAAATACTGAGCCTTTATATCACAAGAAAAGGACATCTAGGGAAAAAAGATGGCTATTAAATCTAATGAAAAGCAGGAAAAGCTTCTTCAGTATTGAAGCTCAAGTCAAAATCTGCTGTTGAGCAAAGCAAAGCTAAAACACACAGACCTTTGCACTTTGAAGAAATACAGTTAAAATTTTTATTTGAAAGTAAAAGATAATAATAATGTTCTGTATACTGTAATATAGAGATGCTTCCAAGTAGAAGACAACCCCTACATCACTCATAACTTATACGGCCTTGAATTTGTGACTACTTTTAGTCAGATTCCTTCTTTAGAAAATGTGGAGGGCCTAAGAGATTAGTACAGCATGATGCTTACCCAGGTTCAATCCCTGATATCCCATATAGTTTCCCAAGCCCACCAGAAATGATGACTGGGTACAGAGCTAGTAGAAAACTCAAAGCATCACTGGACATGTCCCAAAACCCCAAACCTTCCAAAATTAGGGAAGATGACATTTCTCTCATTATTATAGAATGAGAGAAAGACCCTGGTTTATGATAAGCAAATACTTCTGGTGAATTCTTCCATTTTCTACCTTTTAGGAAAAATATAAGACCCTTAATTAATCTATCATACTTCAGCATCTCTTTTATATCCTCTTCTTAATTGGTCAAAAATATTTGCAGGATTCAGTTACTATATGATCAGTAAGGTTTTCTGATGATCCCTGCTGCTGGGAAGATGCCACCCTAGAGACAAATTGGAGATGGAGAGCAGGAGGTAGAAGCAGGAAACTTAATAGTATTGGAAGAGGCAGCACCGTGCAGGATTTACACAAATATTCCCCATAATATATTTAATTAGTGACCAGCAAGCATAACTGTTGAGCATCTGAAATTACCAAAAAAATATTTTATTTTTGTTTTGATAAATGTCTGAGGCTAATATTCTTATGACTAGCTATAAGGTTGATGAATGACTATGGGGTTTCTATAATAGATACTTTCTGGTGATGTTTCACTTCATTTTCAGAGTTAAAAGGTATCACTGTCTATGAGATATGTTCATGCATATCTGTTTATCAATGCATCATATATGTGTGCACATATGAACTTAATTAAAAGCTTTACTCCTGAGCCTGGAATTGAACTGCCACATCTTTTGCACTGTATTGTATTTTGGGACTGGTGACTGAAAGCATGAAGGTACATAAAGGTTTGTCTGTACTAAATTCATTAAGCTTTTCTCTGAATTTAATGTAAAATACTGTAATTATATATATACATATATATGGTCATTACATATAGATTTGCCTGTCCTATTAAAATAGTTACAAGCCCAAAACAAAATTAATTAATATATTTCTAACCATATACTACCCTAACAATAATAATCTCTATTTCACTCAAATATGCCAAGGAAGGCAACAAAATCAGATAGGTATATGTATCTATGGGAATATATGTATATGTAGATGTATCTATGGGAATAGTTGGGAACTTTTCCAAGAAAACAAACAAAAACCTCTAATGCAGAAAGCAAACTACTAACTTAATTATATTTTATATGGCTATAAAATGTTCTTTGATTGTTATGGAATGAAAGAAAGTGGATTGAGAGAAACTTTCTTTTAAACACATCTTGAATAAGAGCTGTGAAAGTTTATCATCTGTTGAATTCCCCCTTCTCACTGAATTATTAGCATTCAAGGCTTAGAAGTCATTGTCTTCTAACCTGCTGACTCAAAAATCTCATAAACCAAGAAAGTGTGTTCTGAAGTACAGTGCTTTTATATGGCGAAGTCTACCTTGTGCAATAGTTCTGCAGTTGCCTCATCTATCCTCCAACACCTGGCAGTGTTTAATTAAACACAGCCTCTGAACATTTGGAACACCCATCCCAGGGCTTCCTGTGACAGCCACAAAGAATGTTTCATGCTCAAGTCTTGAAAATGAAAATCAGCCCAGACAAGCCCGAGATTGACAATAAGTTTAATGTTTAGGACACAGCTTAGGCGTGACCTGCATCCTATCTATGATAAATTAGCTGGAGAGAGTTTCACACAGAGCAAACTAGAAAATGTGATTCTAGATATGGCAAAGAGACTTTATTTTTTGGTCTACAAGCCAGCGTGGAGTTCTTGGAGGTGAGGAGAAAAGCAAAAATTGTGCGAGGGGAAAAGGGACAGGAAGTGGGAGATTATTTGCTTCAATTTACAACCTATAAGTAAAGTAGCAGCGGGAAGCAGGAGGCAAGTGGGAGGTAAATGCAGATAGTCGAGAGTTGTCTTACTCATTGGGTATTTCAGGAGATGTTTTTCTTCTATTTAGAACTCTCAGAACAAAGCTGCTTTAGAGGTCGGAGCGATAGCACAGCTGGAAGGGTTTTTGCCTTGCATGCAGCCGACCTGGGTTAGATCCCCAGAATCCCATATGGTTCCCAGAGCCTGCCAATAGTGATTTCTGAGCACAGAGCCAGGAGTAACCCCTGAATTTCACCAGGTGTGGGTGTGGCCAAAACTAATTCCCTCCCCCCGAGGAAAAAACTGTCTTTCTGACTGAGCAAAATGATGTATAAATAGCCCTTCTTCTTTTTACTATTATATGAAAAGGCTTGGTTATGGCTAATGTTGCTAGGTCCTGAAATGGGGGTCAGATTTATTTGACCTATACTAGAATGAATTCCAGCATGAGGCAGAGAAACAAAGAGATTATATAGTATATATTTAGGAATCAGAATGAAGGTGTAGTCAGAGAATTAATGGCATTGCTCTTAAATTTACTAAAAGTCAATAGTATAAACTTAGATCAGAATGTTGTCTTATTTAGAGAATGAATGCATTGCTTCCAAGTTTACTAAAAGTCATAAGCACCCTCTGATTGTGAACATTCTTCAGAGACAGTTATCCAAGTCTACACACATTTCTAGTTTATATAGGTATAAAAAGGGAAAATTTAATGTGAGAAGCAATATTCATGATACAACAGAAAAAAGAGAGAACTTTGTGATGCTGTTTTTTTTTAATCAAACTGTCACCCAACTTCTAATTGTAGTTGTTACCAAGACAATAATAAATTATCATAGACTGATGAGTGTGATTTTTACTGTCAATGTGTCAGAACAATGCTAGAAATCATCCTATGATCTTTTTTTCCCTCATCTTAAATTTTTTTGGAGACTGAACTCTCAAGCATTGCACGGAGCTTTTTCTCTACTCCCGGACTTTTAAGATTGTAAAATGAAATTATAGCAAGTATCCCACATCCTCCACCTTTCTGATAGCTCTCTTTCAGTCCTAGACTTCATCTAATGACTCAAATCATGCATGACCAAGGTGAATGTATGTTTTTTTAAATCCTATAACCATCTAGATGGATAACCTAGCAATTTACTGCAGTCTGAGAAGAAAAAGCAATGAGATAAGATGACATAGAAATGAAGAGTTTGTCTTAGATATATTGCATTTATTATAGTTTTGTCATATATGAAATCATAGTGAGTGTCATCAATTTTATTGGTAAAGTTAGAAGCAGTAAGTCAATGAGAGATAATATTATAAAGGATTTCAGAATGCAGTCTTTCGGATTAGTCTAGATAATGCAACCAATTATTCACAAGAAAATATAAAATATAAATTATATTGAAAATCATTTATTACTCTGAGAACTAAAAGGGACTGAAGGTCAACATTTTGAAACCCCATAACTTGAACTGGACAATTGAAATATGAGCAAACCAGCCAGAAAGGTCAATTTAAATAATGTCTCAAATGCTAGTGCCACTGGAATTTTAAATGACACCAAATTTTCCACAAGTTCATGCAAATTCAAATAGATTGAGAAAAATTCTTTTTAATTTATATTAATTTTCAGTTGGAAAAAATCCATTAGCTTTAATATTGGCAGATTGTCTTGCGGTCTTTGCTGTTGATGGTAAATCTTTAAGAACTAAGTGTTGTGAAGATTTTCTTTATTTAAGGGGGCACTAGAATATGTAGTAGAATTAGCACACGTGCACATGCACACACACACAAACTTTAATTATAACCCAGAATACTCTGGTTACTTCTGGCTTTGTGCCAAGGGATCATCACTTGTTTTTTTTAAAGTTAAGAAGAAGAATTTATTAGAATTTTTCCTTTTCATTCATAAAAAATGCCCTTGGTTTTCAATCATGGGGTGCATGGTTGAAATTCATATCAGCTGTCAAGCCTGGCAAAAGGTGGGACGAGAAATTAAGGATCATTACTTGTTGGGAGATTGGGGAAATCCCATGAGTGCCAGTCCTCCCACCCACAAAAAATTCCATTCTTTAAAACTATTTATTATTGATTAATGCTAGGAATCTATCTAAAGAGGGTTACCATATATATATATATATATATATATATGTGTGTGTGTGTGTGTGTGTGTGTGTGTGTGTGTTTATACAATATACACATACATTTTTTCATTTGGTCAAAATATTAGAAATTACCAAAATAGTAACCATAGTGGAGAGCTATTCAATTATATTACAAAAATACAATACAAAATTATATTAAAATCTACTAATAGAATACATCAATTCTTTGATAAAACATTTATAAATATTGTTTATAATTATATGTGTATTTCAAATAGAGATCTATAACCATTACACATGTTCCATAATTTAATATTTCTAATAAAATATGGATTACTTTTTATAAAAACTAAGTTATCTAAATTAAAAATTAATTAAGTTAGGTTTTATTTTAGAAATAGTCATAATTAAATAAGAAAATTAGGTTTATGTTAAGAAACATTAAGTAGCAAATATTCAGAACAGGAAAGCATTGTAGATACTTCTTTTTTAATTTAAAAAATTTAACTTTTAGTCCAGAGAAATAGTACAATGGGTAAGACACTTGCCTTGATTGAATCACCAGCACCACATATAGTCCTCTGAGCACCACCAGGAATGATACCTCAAGCCCTGTGCACTTCCAAGTGTGGTGGCCCAAGAACAAACAAAACAAATCATATATATATATAACATTTATATATAAATAAATATAATATATTCTAATATATCATATATAATATAATGATATAAATATATAATAATATAACATTGTGCATGTGCAGTCCATTATGAGCTACATCATAGGAATATAAATATCTTATATATATTTTACATTTATATACAATATATTTACATAAAATAAAATATATGTATCCTATGATGGGCTCTTAGTGGACTGTACATGTGTCTTGCAGAAATTAGATGTGCCTTGTGTTCTACCTGGCACTAAAACGACCAAGCAAAACAAAAACCCACATAACAAAATAAATTTATTTTGGGTTTGTTTGTTTTGGTTTGATTTGGCTTTGAGGCTACACACGATGCTAAGGGGTTGGTTATTCCTGTCTCTGAGCTCAAAAATTGCTCCTGGCAGGCTTGGGGAACCACTGGGGATGCCGGGAATAAAACCCTCAGCGCACATGGCAAAATCCCTACTGCTATACTATCACTCCGGCCCCTGGATTTAAAGACAATTTAATACAAAAAATTTTTTCATACAAAGTTCATTTCAAATAAGTTTCTTTTGTCTTAATTTATTTTAGATAGTATATCTAAATAAATTTGTCAGTTGATGCATGCTTGTGCTTTTTGTTTTAGTATTTTTAAATTTAATTACAATGTTGTGATTTACAAAGCTGTTCTAATATGGTTATTTCAGTGTGTTAAATGTTTCAGCACCAATCCCACCACCAGTGTACCTTCCATTCACTAACTCCTCAGTTTCTACCCACCACCCCAGCCTTTCCTCTTGCATGCACAAACATTATGTTTTATTATTAGTTTCAACACAAAAGCAAATGGAATTACAAAACCTTAGAAAAGTAAAAGTCAATTTGTAATCATTGTTACTTCTCACAGTGTTATTATAGAAGTAACTGTCTGACAATTTGCTGGGTTAGTTAATGCTGTTGTTTAAGCTTGGTGGTCTTCTGTGCAACTTTTCCATCAGATTCGCTGAAATTCTACTAGGCTGAAACTAGTAGGAAATTTTGAAGTGTCTTACACCCTTAAATATAAGTGATCCAGGATCTATAGATTTGGAACAATTTGGTGGCTTGGAAGTTTGACAAGTTTCATTTGTGAAACTGAGTGTCAGCATGTGCTGGGAATGGTGTGGGCTGCAGTGCTCTGAGGCAGAATAGGGAATCTTCTTGCTAAATTCTGATAAGGCCCCAGAGTCCTCATCCTAGATCAATCTACCTGGGAAGATTCGATAGGATCATATTCTTTTGGTGATTAGATATGGAACTGGACCTTTTCTCTGAGTCAAGATGGCAGAAGTGTGAGTGGAGCAGCAGGGAGTAGTTGTGGGTGGAATAAAATGAACAGCCCAACACCATTCTGAGAATATCATAGATTTTCAGCCCACAGATTCTTCCCACCTGTAAAGATTCAGTTGCTAATTCTCTTTGAGTTCAGTTGTGGAGTTGGGCCATTTCTATGTTGGCAGGTATCTGAAATGGCTTCTAATTGCTGTGCCTCCAATTATAAAGGGGAATCCAAAAACCTGTGTTAGTTTTGTTTGTTTTTTGTTTTTTGTTTTTAGGGTCACAACTAGCTGCACTCAGGGGTGACTCATGGCTTTTGCTCTCAGAAATCACTCTTGGCATGCTGGGGGGACCATATAGGACACCAGGATTCGAACCACCATCCATCCTGGGTCGGCTGCATGCAAAGATTTTTTTTTAATATAATCAATTAACTCATTGTTTTTATGTTACAATGCTGGTATAATAAAACCTTTAACATTTTTGTTCTAAACAATACTTTCCAAAACTCTGTATCCTTTTTTGCATATAGATATCTTCCTTTCCCACATTCCAAAAATAGCGGTATCAGATAGCCTGCATTTTAAAAATATTATGCCTTATCACCTTTTTTTTAAAAAAAAAGGAAATTATATCTTTTTTTTGTAATGGTTTTTATTTATTTTTTTTTTCAAACAGAAAAAGCCATTTTAATCACACATATACATTCATAGGACTTTAAACAAAATGTAATATAAAATATAAAAAAAAAACAAAACCCCACAACAAAAAAAAATTGCATTTACTTGTAAACTGCTTAACAGCTGGTGGGTTGGCTGACAGGGCTGCCCAAGAAAAGCAAAAGCAGATATAATGAGGTACATTTTCAATGAATAACCACCACAGATCATGTGAACTGCTCTAGCAGCCCAGTCACCTGTTCCCCAATCTCGCCTCCTTAGAGACAAACCAGGGCAGTCCTCCCATGAATTGAGGGCTCCAGCTATATCGATAAGCACCTCAAAGAACAGACAAAACAAACAAACCAAAAAAAAAAAAACTAAAACAAAAACTAAAACAAACAAACAAAAATCACGCCATGGTCTTGAATTAAGAAACATGGTATAGCACATAACGAAAGAGAAGAAAGGAAGAAAGAAAAAAGAAAAAAAATTATAATTGGGGACAACACTTTCAATAATCTCACCCAAACAGAAAAATCGACCATAATAGATAAATAAATCAAAAATAATAATAGCAATAATAAGTAAAGGTAATATATATATTTATATAAAAATAACCAAGATTTTGTGCTTTTTGTATTTGTTTTTTTCCCTCAGTAAATGTTTATTCCCCAGTAAATATTGGGGTCATTCGAAAAGGAATTCACTTGGCCTAAGAGATATGGGGTTTCTCTGTCCTTGGAGCATACTGTCATGGGATCAACTCTAGACTTTGCTCATGATCAGGATCCTTTATTTTCCCGATGGTGTTTTTTTTTTGTTTGTTTGTTTTTTGTTTTTTTGTTGTTTTTTTTTTTTTTTTTGGTGTGTGGAAGACTTCTGCTCTATGTTTAGAGGTCTCAGTATCTGCACAGATCCTGAGGTGGGACTTATGATGAAGTCAGTCTTTGTGGTTCTAGAGGTTCTGTTACCTCAGTGTCATTTTAATCCATCTTCTGTGGTTGGTGATCTTGGTCTTTGCACTGAACCTAGGGTGGCACCTAGGATAGCGTCTTTCTTTGTGCTTCCAAAAGCCCCATTCCGTTACAATTGTCTCTGCCGGACCTTTGGGACTGGGGATCATGATTATTGTGCAGCCCTAAACTAGGGCATTTTTATTGGTCCCAAGATGTATACAGTCTGGTCGTGGTTCTTGCAGCCAGTCATCTGCAAATCCCAATCTTGGTTTTTGGACTTACCAAAGGGTGCCAAGACTTCCGGTTTTGTCTTGTCGTTAGTTGGTAAGGTGGGCTAATCTGCTCTAAGGTCAAGATGTTCGCATTTTCCTCGTTGTCAGGATAACATGTTAGAGCTGGGCCTTGTTGTTAATCCCGCCATATCAAGGCTGTACCGGATAAAGTTTGTTTCCTGCAGCTGTTGTGAAGAGCTGTGCCGTTTCTATGTCGGGGATCAAGGGTTCAAGGCTGAATGAATGGTATCTAATCACCTGAGGTCTAAGTTGATTCCACATGACATATTTTCAAGTCAGGAGATATCCCCATATTGTAAACAAATATGAGTTCCTATCTCTAGTAGATGGGAGCTCTTTTTTTTATATATATGTAAGATTTCCCCTTTACTTAGTGTGCCTTTGCAGGGGGAAGTGGTGCTACATTATAATGTCTGTATATTTGTGGGTGGATTGATGGGATAACCGAAACAGGTCACATACCCAAAAATGAGGGGAAAAAAAAGGGAATTAAAAAAGTATGTGCTCACCAATATATATGTAGGACAATAATTTAAAAGATAAATAAATAAATTAAAAACAAAACAAAACAAAAACAAAAAAACAAAACAAAAAAAAGAAAAAAAAGAAATAAAAATAAAATAAGTTAGCGAAGTTTTTAAGGAACCAAAGTGGTGCAGAGGACTACCTTACATTTGGGGGAGAGCAGGTAAAGAGGTGGTGTATTACAGGTTTTATGCCTATGTTGGAAGTACAGTTTTTCCCATTGTCTTTTGGGTTTTTCTTGTGGTATGTGGGTTCCCAGGCATCTTCCTAACACATCCCCTGATTCATTCCCAAAGAAGGCAAAGACACCACCAAAAAAGAAAACTACAGACCAATCTCACTAATGAACATAGATGCAAAGATACTCAACAAAATCTTAGCAAACCGAATCCAACACTTCATCAAAAAGATCATACATAACAATCAAGTGGGATTCATACCAGGAATGCAAGGTTGGTTCAACATACACAAATCAATAAACATGATACATCACATCAACAACATGAAAGACAAAAACCACATGATCATATCAATCGATGCCGAGAAGGCGTTTGACAAAATCCAACATCCTTTAATGTTAAAGACACTCAGCAAAATAGGGTTAGAAGGCACCTTCCTTAAGATAGTTACAGCTATTTATGAAAAGCCTACAGCCAACATTATACTTAATGGCGAGAAACTAGAAGCATTCCCACTAAGGTCAGGAACTAGGCAAGGCTGTCCACTCTCTCCACTCTTATTCAATATAACATTAGAAGTCCTAGCAATAGCAATCCGACAAGAGAAGGGAATCAAAGGAATTCAAGTAGGGAAAGAGGAACACAAGCTAGCTCTATTTGCCGACGATATGATATACATCAAAAACCCTAAAGAGTCCACAGAAAAACTCCTAGAAACAATCAACCAATACAGCAAAGTGGCTGGACACAAAGTCAATACACAAAAGACAGTAGCGTTTTTATATACAAACAATGAAGTTGAGGAAAGAGAGATTAAAAATACAATCCCATTTAAGATAGTATCAAAAAATATCAAATATCTAGGAATCAACCTTACAAGAGAAGTGAAAGACCTATACCAGGGAAACTTCATAACACTTCAGAAAGAAATTGAAGACGATCTAAAGAAATGGAAGAATATCCCATCCTCATGGATAGGTAGAATTAACATAGTCAAAATGACTATCTTACCCAAACTGCTATATAGATTTAATGCAATCCCTATCCTAATCCAGACACAATTCTTTAAAGAAATAGAACAATCAATTACAAAATTAATCTGGAACCACAAAAGACCCAGGATAGCCAAACACATACTGAAAAATGAGAAGTTGGGAGGCATCTCCTTACCTAACTTGAAACTATACTATAAAACCATAGTAATTAAAACAGCATGGTACTGGAACAGAGACAGGACCTCAGACCAGTGGATCAGAACAGAATTCCCAGACATAAACCCCCAGATATACAGCCAACTAATATTTGATAAAAGAGGCAAGAATATGAAATGGAACAAAGAAAGCCTATTCAACAAATGGTGTTGGTACAACTGGAAACACATGTATGAAAGTGAAAATCGACCCATATCTCACTCCTTATACAAAAGTCAACTCAAAATGAATCAAAGACCTGGAAATCAGACCTGAATCTATAAAGTTTATCGAGAATAAAATAGGCAGAACACTCGAAGACCTTTATATCAAAAGGGTCTTTGAGAATGGAGCACCAATGGCAAGAACGTTAGCATCAAATATAAACAAATGGGACTACATCAAACTACAAAGCTTCTGCATGGCAAAAGAAACCCTACTTAACGCAAGAAGACAGCTAACAGAATGGGAAAAAATCTTTTCACTTGATATATCAGATAAAGGGCTGATATCTAGAACATACGAAGCGCTCAGAAAGCTGAGCCCCTCAAAACCAAATAAAGCCATAAAAAAATGGGGAGATGAAATGAATAGACACTTCTCTGAGGAAGACAGAAGGATGGCCAACAAACACATGAAAACATGCTCACCTTCACTCATCATCAGGGAGATCCAAATCAAGACAACAATGAGATACCACCTCACACCAGTGAGGTTGGCTCACATCAAAAATAATGGAAACAACCTTTGTTGGCGAGGATGCGGTATGAAAGGAACTCTCATCCACTGCTGGTGGGAATGCCCCCTAGTCCAACATCTATGGAGAAAAGTCTGGAGAGTGCTCAAAGAACTCAGAATTGAGCTGCCATTTGACCCAGCAATTGCTCTCCTAGGCATATACCCCCAAGACGGAAGGACATTCATTCCAAAAAACGTATGCACCCCACTATTTATTGCAGCAATCAGTATAATAGCCAAATCTTGGAACCAACCTCGATGTCCAACAACAGATGAATGGATCATTAAGATGTGGTACATATATACAATGGAATATTACATGGCAGTTAGAAATGATACAATCACAGACTTTGCAGCAAGACTTTGGACCTAGATCATGTTATGTTAAACGAAGTAAGTCAGAAGACAAAAGAAAAACACAGAATGGTAGCACTCTTCTGAAACACCTAGAACACATATTTTATACACAACTAATACTTAACAATCAAATAACAGGGTTTAACATGGTAGAAACTCCGAACACTGTAATAGTCAACATATACGTGGGAGCAGTGTCCAAAATACATGAAAAAGGAATAATGCAAATTTTTGATTACACAATATACCATAAAGAAAACAATAACAAATTTTTGATTACACAATATACCATAAAGAAAACAATAACAACAGAAACGGCAGCATAGAGAGATCAGGTAGGTAATCAGACTTCTACATCAAAGGCCCACAATAATCCCTTGGAGTTTGTATACAGGAACACAAGTATAGAACACCAAGGGAAATCACGGACTGCAATGGCAACATACCATAACACTACCTTTTAATGCCTTTATCTTACTATATTTTAAATAACCTCTCAGCTTTTCTGTCCACAGGCGCCCTTGGATACAAAGGGCGGACAAACTAAGGTGGCAACTCGGGATACCACACGGGATACCATACCTTGCATGCACTACGAGATGGCCACGAGAAAACTCTTTAACATACACTTTATCTCTAGGTAATACCTCCATTTAGGAATTGAAGCACGTGATCATTCAGATCATCGAAGCAGTACCTGAGACGTACAGACTTAAACCACAGGCTCTATTCTTCGAACACTTTTAATCAAACCAGCGTTCCCTTGCTATTCTCTCCTCTCTTCTCACTACTTTTTTTTTCTCTATTCTGCTCATTACTTTTTTCCCTTTCTCTTCCCCTTTTCTCTCTAAGGTATTTTCTCTTTTCTCTTCCTTCATACCCTTCCCATATACCCTCCCCTTTCTCCCCTCCGGAAATCCAACTATCCCTTTACCCCTCAATCCCATCCAAATCTCCCACCATATTAAAACTCTTCACCCTCAGTCCTTATTCTATTAGGCATCAAGATCGACCTCCTATTCAACGAACCAGTACCCTGCACCCAGGCGAGGGGACACCCAGATAAACCCACACCTCGTCTCCTGAAAGAAAAGACAGACAACTCCCCTGTGGAATCATGCTGCGAGGCCCTCCCTACTAACTCTCCCTAACGCGGACTGTTCCTTGAAACTGGGCCTAGGTCCAAAAGTATCCCCAATGCAAGAACTCTTCCAAGACCTCCCTGCCGCAAATTTTTAATAATCTGAAGAAGGTCAGGAAATTATATCTTTGATTAAATTTTAAGTATGTCCTTTTGGAGTTATAATAACAAATGAACTATTTATGTAGGAATGTTGTGCTATAGTAATCATTTTATTGATTCTTTTTGTATGTTTGTTTGTTTGTTTTGGTCACAATTCGCAGCGCTCAGGCTCTATGCTCAGAAATCACTCCTGGCAGGCCAGGATTCAAACCACTGTCCTTTTTCATGCAAGGCAAACTCCCTACCTTCATGTTATCTCTCCGGTCCCATTTTTATTGATTTTTTTTTATTGATTCTTAAATACTGTTCCTATTTGTAAATGAGTTATATGAAAGGTTATTGAGAAATTCATCTTCTATTTAAAATTTATAGACATAGAAAAAAGTTTTAGTGTCCTACAGCCACATTGAGCAATTACTTGAAAAAGAACTACATCGCTGAAAATATTCTGGAGAAATAACTTAGAACTGTTATAAACAGAAAGTTAAAACTCAGTTCTATTCGCAATAAACTTTAGCTGAAGTTTCCCCAAGGCCATTGAAATAGTTAATTATATTCCAGATAAACGCCAGTGTAAAAATAAGTGACAATATGTTAAAACAGAACTGTAGTGGATCAAGCAGTGGAAATCTGCAGACTGATTCTGGGGGGAAAATGTGTCAATTCTCAATAACATAATTTTTCTTTATCTAATAAAATAAAGGATTTAGTCTAGAATGTACACATCTTTTGTATCTTTCATTTTTATTCTTCATATTTTAATGGATCAATATTTATGCTATCCAGAGGAAAAACTAACAGTAGTTAAACTATGAAAGTAAATATTATTACTTTTTTTTATTTTTATTGTGGTCAGAGTGAATTAAAATTATTTCACAGAAATATTTAAGGCACATAGGGACAGTGAATGAGGAGCATTCCCACCACTACTAGTGTTGTCTTCCCTCCACCCCTGTTCCCAGCGTGCTTCCCACATCTCTCTCCTTTACCCTCATAATGTTAGTGTAACTGCTCTACACTTGTACAGCTTGTTGTAAATTGGGTATCAATTTTGTTGTTGTTGACTATGGGTTTGGTAAAAAATAATGACATATTAAGATATATTCAAGAACAAGCACCAAGATAGTATCTGGAATTACAAATATCAATGAAAAAAGTATAATTCAATATAAAATAATTTTAATAAATGCATAATGTAGTATATAATATATCTGAATAAACATAAAGTAAGTCATTTCATATTGTAGCTGCTATAATACCAGAAGTAAAATTTTACCAAATAAAATGTCAGCATTGATTACTTATTTTCTCTGGAGGAAATGTTTAAATCACATTCCTTAAATTTTTACACAATTAATACATTTGAAACAAGAAAATTCTATGATTGTTTATTTTTAAATGGAATATTTTTAGATATTTTCTCTCTTTTTTTTTATTTTTGGCCACACCTGGTGATGCTCAGAGATTACTCCTGGCTATGTGCTCAGAAATCGCCCTGGCTTGGGGAACCATATTGGACTCTGCGGGATGGAACTGTGGTCTGTCCTGGGTCAGCAGTGTGCAAGCAAATGCCCGACCATTGTGCCATTGCTCTGGCCCCAGATATTTTCTCTTTTAAAATTTGTTTACTAGAACAGACATTTTGAGGCTTCAAGAGTGGAGAAATCCTGAATCTCTTAGGCCACGGGAATTTTCTTTCTTCCCCAATACTTACTGTGCCTATGCAAAAAAAAAAAAAATAGTGGGGGGAACATCAAACCCTGCCACTCCAGCATTCCTTTTTCTTGTTGTTTTGTTTTGTTTGTTTTTGATGTTATTTTTCTTCTCTTTTTCCTTCCACTTTTTTCTTTCTTTTTCACTCTTGTGGATATTATTTGGTGATTTATATATATATATTTAGTAGTTGATACCAAATTTTTCTTCTCTTTTCCTTAACCTTTTTATCTCCAACAGAATAGCATACCTTGAATCATTCAGCCTCAAAAATTGAGGGGGGAAAATGATGATACCAGGACCAGTCATATGAACATGTATTAAAAATAAAAAATGACCAGACTGAAACATCAAACCCAAAGTCAATGACAGAATAGATACCCAATCTACAAGTTGTAAAGTGGAGACCAGTTACACTAGTATTCTGGGGGTGGGGGGGGTAAAGGAGGGAGATATGGGAGACATGTTGGGAACAGGAGTGGAGGGAGTACAACATTGGTGGTGGGAATGCCCTTCATTCATTGTCACTATGTACCGTAAATAATTCTGTGTAATGCACTTCAGTCACAATAAAAATTAAAAAAAAAATAAGGCAGAACAAAAAAATATCCGTTTACTATACTCTTTCTTTTGGTCAGTGTACTCACTAGAAAAAACTTTCTTAAAATTACTTTGAAAAGTAAAGCAATGTATTAATTTGTTTAAGACTATTTTTATTTTAAAATAATATTTTCTACTGATAAAAAAGTGTGCAGTATTCTGTCTGATATTGAGGTTCCATAGATTGATGAGCATTTTCAACAGAGTGGAATGATAGCATGGCTATGTTGATTCTTTAATATGTCATTTGACTTACACATACATTTTTGTTTCTATGATTAGGAATCACTTTCAAATACATGTCATCCCAATTTTCCCTTTTAAAAAAGGTATATCATGGTTTACAATATGAGTGAAATTGTTGATTCACACTTGCAGTCTTTCACCAGTGTTTCAAGATTCTTCTACCATTATCCCATTGACCTCCCCTCCTACCCCACTCCCACCCTTCCAGTTCTATTGATTATGTCTCATGATTTTTATAGAAAAATCTCTTGATTTGTTATTTTTAAGTATTCCACATATACAAATAAAACTGGTATTTTTATCCTTTTTTTTTCTGGTTCATTTCACTTAACACCTTACAATTCCATTCAAGTTGTAGCAAAAGGTAGGATTTTCTCTTTTCTCTTATCTGATATAGTAAAGTACTCCTTTGTGTAAATACACTAGAGCTTTTTCTACCCATTACCACTTGGGTTGTTAAATGATGTCTTTTCAGATTAATGTTTTTGTGATTTAAATAAATGCCCAGGAGTAGAATCATAGTGTCATATGAAAGTTCTAAATGTAGCAGCCCTCCTAAAGTGAATGACTTTTTTTAAACCCCAGGAACTGTTCAGAGGTTATTCCTAGTTCTGTTGTCAGGATCACTTTAGGTAGTACTAGGAGAACTATGTGAGATGCCAGGGTTCAATCCAGATCTGCCATATGTAAGGCAAGTTCCTTACTATCTGTCCTTTCTATCTGCAAGCATTTTAGTTTGATCTAGTCCAAGTTGTTTTTTTTTTTAATTTAGACTTTAATATAAAGAATGGCTTCATTAAAACCCAGGTCTTATATGCAGAGGAGTCTTTAGTCTTATGATCTCATTGACAAAGAAAACAAAAGCAGAAATAAATGTTTATTTTTATTTACAAAAGTAAACATAGAATTTAAGTGACATGGGGCCAGAGTGGTGGTGCAAGCTATAAGGCATCTACCTTGCGTGTGCTAGCCTAAGACTGACTGCTGTTCAATCCCCCTGCATCCCATATGGTCCCCCAACCCAGGAGCAATTTCTAAATGCATAGCCAGGAGTAATCCCTGAGCATCACTGGGTGAGGCCAAAAAAAAAAAACCCCAAAAATTTAAAAATTAAAAAAAAGGATTTAAGTGACATGACTGTGAATATTTGTTTCACAAGCTTATGCTTATATAGTAAATGCATGCTCTGAGATTATTTATCAGGGCATATCTTGAATTTATAGTTTGATATTTTATTATTTCAACAACAAATTTACCAAACAATGGATGTCAATATGTAAACCAAGAATTTGAGTACTTTTACTTCAGTATCAAAGTTTTAGTAAAAAAAAAAAAAAAAAAAAAAAACAAAAACCTCATTTCTGTATTTCTTAGTATCTTTTGTAGGGAATAAATGAAGTTTATAATATTTTCTTCATTTTATTATAGAATTTTTTCTAAGAATAAAAAAATGAGGGCAAGTATGATTTTTATGAGACCCTATTTTTGAGAGCAAGTTGAAAAGCCAGGGGCAAGAACAATCATATTGCCCCAAGTTATTCTGACACCAAACCTATACTGGTGTTGTTCATGAATGGTAACTGCAATATATTCACTATAAAGTTTTACCAAATTTATAATTTCTGTCTACTTGATTTAGTGGGGTTTTGGGAAAATTTTGTGTAGACAACTATAATTCCATTAACAGGGTGTTTTTATATACAGTAAGCATTGCAGTTGAAATAATTCTACAGATTTTGAAATAATGTCCCAAACTTTAACATTCAATGGCACTGGTAAAATAGATGGTTTTATAAATCACTTAAAGGTTGGTAAAACATTAATGATTAAATATATATTAAACCGGACCCAATTTAATATATTAAATGAAAGACACTAATTGTGTATCTCCACACTGCTCCCAGATCACTTCATTTCTACAAACCTTTACATTGGTATTGTCTAGGTAAGTCATAGGAAATCATACATACCTAATGCATTTGAATCTGAATCAATGTTTCTTCCACTACATATAAAGTTTCATCAGTATATGGAACTTAAGGGGCTGGAGTGATAGCACAGCAGCAGGGCATTTGCCTTGCTGATCCAGGATGTATCCCCGGCAGCCCACATGGTCCCTCAAACCAGGAGTGATGGCCCAAAAACCAATATATATTGATTTATATATATGTATATATGTATGCATATGTATATGTATATATGTATGTATATATAAAACTTAAAAATTTAGCTTACACTAATTATTATTATGATTGATATATAGGTTAGTTCAACTATAAATCAGAATACTGTATTCACTATGGTTTTATCATGGGATTCATGTTTTGATCACAACTACTGGTTACTAATTAGAAAATTCATCATTGCTTTTGGGGGCACATTACAATTTATATCTTTAGCTATACATGCAATCACTTTATTCTCATCTGTGTTCTAGGGGTATAAAATTCTATTTGCAGTCATTCAGTAGCTTCATTTAAATAAAGTACTGCTAGTCTGTCTGAAACTGGGAATTGTTTCTAAGTGGTAGTACTGAAATATTTTTCTTACATGAAATATGCAATAAAATGGATTCTAGAGTTTCTATGTAAAATATATATAACAGCTTTACATATGGGGAATAGGATATCATTTATTTGGGGGAATAGAATATCATTAAATTTCTGTCATTTTTGTCTAGTTTCTACTTCAATTTATGTAAGGAATTCACTTTCTATCTTTACTGTTGTTCAAACAGAAAGTTAACTATGTCAGTATTTGTGTTGAATGTAAAACATTCTGTAATGTGTCATTTTTAAAACTAGGAGAAAGTGTGTGTTTACAAAATTTTTGAGCAGTTTGAAAACAATAATCAGCCATTATCACTTGAATAACTATAGACATATAAGACTTCAACACTGGCATAGTTATTTCAACCTGAGACTACCCAAAAAACATGTACAAGTTTTCAAATCATAGTGTTTATTGGAGTATGTATAAAAATTTTAAGCCAAAGATTATAGATTGAAGGCTTATTTTCTCACATTTATTTATAGGGTCATCAAATTGTAAATGCCTAAGCCTCATGGGTTTTGCCTTTAAAATTAGGTATTTAATAAATAAAATATACATGTGTTTAGGCTTAAAACACTGTGATTTTTTTTATAAATTGAAATTACCATACACATCTTAATTGAAGTGTATATTTCTAATTTGAAAATATTACTACCTGTGAAAATTTATTTAAAACCCATCAAGTAAAAACAAAATTGCCAGCTAATCTATATACTATTCTAAAAATGTGCATTTTTATGACCAAAGTCAATGTTTCTACAGCCAGATAGAAAGATATGTATCTTGTAAATGTTGCATAACATTTCATTTTGTTTTACATTTGTATGAAGTGCTTTTTAAACATAAGATCAAATGAGTGTTAAGATTTTCTTCTGGAGAAAGAATTCTCATTCTTCCATTTTTAGGAAGCCTCTGTTATGTTTCTTATGAATATATCTGACTTTTCCAGATTATTGTGAATGAAATAATGCAACATAGTCATTTATGGCATCTAGAATTCTTGTCTATAATTACACAGTTTAAGAAAGTTATTTTAAAAAAACCATTGAATATCTAGGGTGATTTGTATACATTCAAAAATTCTGGTGTGGAGTTTTTCTCCTTCGATATTTTCTGGAAAATTGTGCTGGTCAGAAAATCACAGTCATGTTCCAGGGCCAATGAAGTTTTATCACTAGTGTGATTGCTAAAATCAGTGAAGAAAACTCTCTAGAATGAGGCTAGGCAGATAGTTCAAGACTAAAGACATTTGCTTGCACATTTCTGGTTTGATCCCCCAAAACACCAAAACTGACTCGATCACAGCCAGAAGTAGCCCCTGAACAACCACAGGATGTTTCTCAATTCTTCCCAAATATCTAGAATGACACGACTCTAATTTGTAAGGTGACTTTACTCCAGGACTGTTTGTTTTTGCGAACATAAATTAACCTGATTTGGAGCACATGTGTAACTCAAACCAAATCCTAGAAAGGAAACAAGAACCTTCATGGATCTGGTCAGGTCACTGCAGTTGCTTGGGGAAGGAGTCAGAATTGCTGGAGCAACTGAGCTTGAATTCATAGATTGGGGTTGATAGTATTAGATAGCAATCTGGAAACAATACCAATATATTTGAATAAATAAATTCCCATTTACTAAATGTTTTATGTTCTAAATTACTTGGAATTCAACTGAGAATACCAACCAGGTGGCTGCTAGAGCTTGAAATGGGAACATTCAGGACACTGGACAGAAAACAGAGGCAAGGAATTAGTAAAGCTCCATGCTTTCATCCTCTCCTTCAAGAAAGCCAGTGACTTGGAACCTACTATGTCTGAATTTAAAGACCTTAAGTGTTCTCTCAACAGGCCACAGGTGTTGAAAGGTTGAACACTGGACTGGTCTATAATGGTGTAGATCCATTCCTGGCCTGACCTATTCCTACCGCTCTTCTAGTCCGTGTATGTGCGGGAAGGGAGATAGAGTGCAGGAGGGGAGAAAAAAAAACAGGAAGTACGAACAAGGAGCAATCCATAGGGATAAATGACATGAAGCCAAGGAGCAGGGTCTCCTGTAAAGTTCCTCTCCTTAAGCTTTGGAGTGATGTGAGTGAGCCCCCTCCCCCCCCCCCATTTCTGTCCCTGGGAGTGATTGTATCCAGTTATATAGCTCTGGCAAACAATTAGCTGTGGCAGGGAAGTGGGATGGTGCTTAGAGGCGGCTCTGGCCAGGATCCGATTCTTCTGGAAGGTTCTGCAAGTTCAGGTCGCACACTTTCCCAGTGTTCTGCATCCTGCAAGTCAGAGCAAATTCGGGAAGCCTCCTCCCACAGTAGCCCCACAGTATCCACGCCCACCACACACACACACACACACACACACACACACACACACACACACACACACACACACACACGCACACACACACGCACACGCACACACATTCCATAACCACGCCCCACAATAGCCAAGCCTGTCTCGACACGACACGCCACGCCACAGCCACGCCCCTTCCTTCTGGGTCCCTTTGCAACGCAGCGTCCACTTCCCCGTCCCTAGCCCCCTTCCCCCTGTAGTCCTGCCCCGTGTCCAGCCCCTTCTCTCGGGAACCGCCTGCAGGGGGCGCTGATGCGCGCGGCTGCAAAAAAGACTGCAAACACTATGCAGTCCAGTCCCCTCCAAGGTCCCGCCCTGAGACCCCCGCAGAAGACTCGGAAAGCGGTTCCGGACGGAATCTGCGCGCTCTGGAAAAGTTTCTGGCGACTGGAAAATGAAACGACCAGGAACTGACTCTGCTGGGGGTGTCTCGAATCCGCCACTGCTTCTCCGAACTGGAAGACTTTCCTAGGAACCTTTTTGGGTTTTGCAAACATGCTGACAAGTGTTTGTGTCTTGAGTTTAACCACACGCCTGTCATGCCTAACGCGACCTTTTCCTGCTCTGCAAACCCTTGCACTGAAATGTTCCTAAAGGCGCCTTACAGGTCGGCGGTGGCGCGTGGCCCGTGGCTTCGAAGTTCCCGGGAGGGTTTGCAAAGACGTTGGTGCGGGTGGCCTGGGTGACCTGGTGCAGAAATCTGGGGTGGCCGGTTTCAGGAACAGGCAGGGTGAAGGGGTACGTCCAGCGCCAAGTCATGGCTTAGCGGGCGCAAGTGGAACTAAGCTTTGCCTTAGGAGGGCTCATGTCAGCTCTGTAAAGTTTAGCGGTTGGTAAGTGTGCCCAATAATGACTCTAAAATGTATTAATTTAATTTTTTAAAGGAATATTGCCCTTAACATGGTGGCGGTGTGTGAGATAAGACCACTTTATTTTTCTTAAATTTAGTTGCTGAGACGATATCACAGTGGCTGAGTTGCAAACATTTTAGTTAAGTAAAAACAAGACAAAGGAAACCAAAGAGCACCCCTTAAATCTTCTGAGTAGTTTGTCTTCATATATGCCAATAGTGAGAAGAGGAATCACCTGTTAGAGTATTTTCAGAGTTTCATCAGAAATTTGCTCTTGTCTATTGGAAGAGACTTGTTAAACTTCTCTGCTCCAGGACTAGAATTGTTTCACCAATAATAGGATTTTTCTGTTTAAAATGATGTATTGGATCATCTAAGTTGCTCTGATTGGAAACCACTGGAATAGTAACTATAGCTGGAATTCACCTCCTTTTTATTTTCTTTATTTTTTAAATTATTTGGGACTTTTTAAATGATCATCTAGCTATAGCAGTAACAAAGTAGTTGGCTTTAATGGTCTTTTTTTTTTTATAAACAGTTGTGATTTAGCAGCATATGTGATCCAAATTTGTGAGAAGACTCTTGAAATGTTTCATTGAAATATCTGAAAGTTATTGAAATGCAAGTGAAACCAATTTCTAACATTTAGCCATTAATTATTTCTTTGTCCTTAAGAGAAAGGTTTTTAAGAGAATTTCTCAACATAATGTCTCTGTCTCTATGAAACATACTTTTTATTTTTTCCTTTTCTGGACTTCAAAACTAAAATAGAAACTTTAAAGTGAGGAGTATAATATCAAGAGACTTTTACATGGAGCTTTAGCTGTCTACAGTACTCACAAACTTTAAATTGTCTATCTTCTGATATACTCATTATATTTCTTTAACTGTTTTTAATGATAAGATTTTTCCTCCAGTAATTAACATCTCGATTTTTGACTTATTATTTTGAATGATTTATTTTGTTCATTCTTATTAAAAATGTTTAATTTGGAGATGAGAAAGTTTGAGGACACACACAGCAGTGCTCAGGGTTTATTCCTAACTATGCCCATGGATCATCTGATGATGCTCAGGGAACCACAAGTGGTGCCAGTTTTGAAATCTCGTTAGTCTCATGCAAGGCAAGCACCTCCTCATTTGCCTATTTTATCACATGGGATCTTTTCAATTTGCTCTTAAATGAAGGAATATCAAAACAATAACTTAGCTGAGAACAAATATTTCTGTGAAGAAATTTATTATTATTTAATATTGTTAATTTAAAGTGTGGCATTTTTTATTTGCTAATTTCTCATTGAGTATATATATTACATTTATTAGCATATTTCATAAAATTATTATAAACTTATTATTTTTCTCAAACCATGTATCATGTAGAAGAGCTTTATTATGAGAAGTGACATAAACAAAGACTTAGAAGGATACGGGGAAATTAACTTTAGTTTTTGTTATTTTTATTTATTTTGGGAGGTGCATTTAACCATACCAGTGGTCTTTGCTCTGTGATCAGGAATCTTGACTGGTAGGGCTTAAGGACCACATGTGGTACTAGAAATGAACCAGTGTCAGCTGTTTGCATGGAAAATACTTTAAGACAACGCTGTCTCTCTAGTCTGCTATGACTCTCTTGCCCATCATAAGGTATCCTAGCTGCTTATTAGTGACCAGAACTATTTCACATATATAGCTGCCCTCTTCTTATATCCAAAGAAAACTGCATGCCTTTCTCAAAGTAAAGTGCCAAGTTTATGATAAGACATATCTTTTAGTAATTTAAATTCTGCTACTCTATAACATCCTACATTTCTTTTTCTATTATAAATGGCAAAGTTTATAAGTAATATGTACCTTACTATCTATTTTCCATAGAATTTGTTGTTTATTTTGCAAGATTTTGAATTTAGGTATTTTTTCTTTTTTTCCTATTTTTAGCACTGAGAGTCAATCAGAGCAGAACTGACCTTAAATATGTATATTTAAATACTATATTATGTATTTTTGATAAATAATACCTAGATAAATATCTGTCACCTATTGTGTAACAAGCCATCTAATATAGCAATCAGGTCTAACCAATTGCATGGCTTAAAGTAAAGTAAAATTTTTAAGCTTAGTAGCTTTTCATTTATATTTTTCCTAGCTCTGTACCTGAATGGGTTCAACTGGTAAGTTCTGCTGGTATTACTTGGGATCTCTTCCATAAGTGAACAGAGACACAAATGCATGCTAGGGTAGTGGCTGTAGCGATGCAGAGAAATGATCCACTCAGAAATGCATACTGCAGGGTGAGCTGAAAGCATGTGGCAATAGAAGTTTGTGATTGATGTATTCTGAAGTTCGAGCAGATTTGAGAGGTATGCTTACTACCTCTGAATGTTGGAAGTTTGATGTTGTCTGGGTGCCCGAGTCCCCTTGGGTCAGAAGTGAGAAGGCCAATGAAATTAGATTGTGCCGTTGTTTTAAGAAGTGTATATCTGTCACATGGCCTGTGTAAATTCTTAAGAATTTGGATGTGGTTATTTTAGAGATGGATCAGAACACTGAAGCAAAGATATGAGCACACAAAGACTAAAACCTTCATATAAGAGCTTCTTGTATTGAACATTTAACTGCATAGTGATGACCTTGAGCATGTCAAGGTTAAAAGAATTCTCACGCTTTCTCTAAGCATTTAAAAGCCAAATGCCCATTGTGAATTTGATTTGAGCAGAGAGATGTGTCTTTGTTAGGTCTCTCTTAGTCAGGGCCCTGAGTAGGTGGTAGTTAAATCAGACTTACATGACACAGAATAGGAAAGGCTTTGGTATCTGATGTATATATATGGAAAGTATTGTTTATTTACTTATGGAAAATAATTTCAAGTTCTGGATCAAAAAATATTGTCTAGCAGTTAACTTAAAGCCTTCAAATTTATTAATGAGCGTCTGATCACTTATTGGAAGAATTTTTTCATCAGTCTTTCTCTGCTTCTAGCAGGTGCATAGAGCAAATCCCCATGTTTGCAGACTACTTGGCTTGAATTCTGTAACATGATAATTGAAGCATCTTCTCTTGAGGTTCACTTAGTAGACTGTGGAAACTGGAAGAAGGTATTTGAATAAGCATCCCCACTTTGCTACCCCACTGATTTACTTTGGGAAATTAGAATACACTCTAAGAACTTACTCTGTATGAGGTTGTATAAGAAAACTTCCATCTTAGTGGGTACTGTTTATAAATGTGAAATAAATAATTCTTTTCTTTTGCTCTTTGGGTTGCCTGTTGTACTATCTCTCTGACCCTACGCTGAAACTCCTTCATTGTCAGAACCAATAGAGTCTCAAAGTAAATAGTAACACTTAATTATGATTCTTGGGGGGCCTCTAAGCCAGAATAAGTCCTAAATTAATGTTTTCTTTTATATTTACAATCAACTTCATGTCAAGAAGCCTATGATTGTTCACACATTATTATTTTATTGCAAACTACACCAACATTAATGCTTTCTTTATCACTTTATTTCATGCTTAATACTGTAAACTAGATAAGAAGAGCGTAAAGCATATATATGTGTGTGTTTTATTTGCAATATAAATCATACGGTTTAAATGTGTGAATGTATATTGATTTAATTATAATTGGTAAATTATTCAATAAATGTCATATTAACTGTTTTTAATTTATGGTGGTTATAGGTATGTGTATGTGTTTTAATGGTTTTAGCAGCATTCACAGCCACCGACAGCTAGGTCTCATTATTTCCTGGCTCCAAGAGAAGAGCTGTGATATTTAAGATGCATTTAATGGAGATGGGGCAAAGAATGCATCTTTGTCTCTGTTCTCCTTAGGCTACTATTTCTTTACTTCCTAGTGCTTGTTACAGTTTATTTACCATGAAGTATAAATTCCAGTAAGCAGAACCTTACATTTTTCACTCTCTTCCCCCACAGTCAATTTACCAGGTAGAAAATTTGCATCAAGTTACAAACCAGTTGGTTTCTTTGAAATAAAGTTATTATTGAACAATTTCTTGCAGTGCTAGAACCTGGAAACATTTAACAGCTTTTATGGATTCAAAGCCAATTTTCATTTTCCAGCTAAGAGCTAAACACATAAATCATATTCAACACAATGGACCTGTCTCTGGAAAACTGTGTATAGTCATGTATATTTATTAGTTTGCCTTGGGTGAGAGTGGTATGATTTTTTCACTCTGTTTTTTGTATCAAATAATAATAATAATATACACAAACACACACAAACACACATATAAAGCATATACTTCCCTATTACAAATGCAGTGCATTTTTATGGACTTTTGTGATTTGATTACATTTAGAACTTGGTTCACTGCTACTTTAAACCAAAATTTCTTTTTATGTCAGGACTGTTGACATGTTTTTATTTTGTAACTGAAAATGTTTTTCTCTTAATATATGCATAACAGTGGCTTAAGATTTGCAGTAACTTCCTATGGTATCTTAATATCTTGTTTCTTTTAAAAAGATATCTCCAAACTTTCTGAGTTGGTTTTACTCATGAAGTCAGGTTATGATTTTTACATTTTCCCTTTGACATTCTCTGTGCCATAATTTTCCCACCTGTAACAAACTTTGGGTGAGTGAGTTGATAGTGATTACCTGTGCAGAGCACTTAGCTGAGCTGGTTGTAGAATTTAAGTCACGAAAGAGAAGTTGTCACCATGCTTTCTTTATATTTTTCATGGTCTCAATAACAGAATTTTTAATATGTCTATTTCCCAGCTCAGAAAATGTTCATTTTGGGGCATCTGCGAGTTTATATGTGGGAGTTCTGAGATGGCATTTGAGTTTTCTCCTTACCTTAGAAAATGCCCCACTCAAGAATGGTCAGCCCATGGGTGATGTTTCCATGGAGACACTAGAAAGGCTGTACATTTGTCTGGACTTTTCCAAATCAGACCCTTAATCTACATAATGCCACAAGAGTTTCTGTTGATGCTTCACATAACAGCACCACTCTTTAGCCAGCACCTTCAGATGCAAGAAAATAGTGGTGGTTATGTATATCACAAAGTTTGGAGCAATAAATTGAAAAATGACTTATATCTTGTAACATTAATAAACAACACTTATTAATTTACAAGTTTATTATGTTTTGTAGGACATATACTAAAAATATTCTAAATATATGCATATGTATATTGCTTCATGGCTGCGCTTATGCCCTAATCAATCATTTAAATACCATCCTTAGAGAATGAAAATTATGAATCTGGAGACCCCAACAAGTATCAGCCATCTACATAGACTTTAAGAAATACTTTAGCTAGGAAATTTGGAGGCTATGCAAGGAACTCAAAGAGTTTATGGGATGAAATTAACAAACCACAAATAAAAATCAAGAGGACATGAAAGTAGAAATAAGAAAGCTCTAAACTGAAATGTTGGGGCTAAAACAATTTGGTAGCCAAAATGAAAAACTCACTGGAGAGCCTCACCAACAGCGTAAGAGCTACAGTAATATTGTAAGAAGTTGCATGTAAATTCTGTATTTGTTTCCATGGGATTTAATAAAACTGACTGTTATCCTAGGTATTTAATATTTTGATAAATATTTGAATTATTCATTTGACATACTTATATTTTATGTTAAGATATGAGTGGTTGGGCCGGGCGGTGGCGCTGTAGGTAAGGTGCCTGCCTTACCTGCGCTAGCCTAGGAGACGGACCTCGGTTCGATCCCCCGGCGTCCCATATGGTCCCCCAAGCCAGGAGCGACTTCTGAGCGCATAGCCAGGAGTAACCCCTGAGCGTCACCGGGTGTGGCCCAAAAACCAAAAAAAAAAAAAAAAAAAAGATATGAGTGGTCAAATCATCCTTTTTCTTAGAGCATATAAATAATATTCAGAAATATCACTAAGATGTTATCCCTATAATTCTACTTTAAATTTATGCTGAGATTTAATAAGTAGTTGAAATACTAGTAATGTAAATAAACACTATGATTTGAAAACTTGTACATGTTTTTTGGGTAGTCTCAGGTTGAAATAACTATGCCAGTGTTGAAGTCTTATAATTCTATAGTTATTCAAGTGATAATGGCTGATTATTGTTTTCAAACTGCTCAAAAATTCTGTAAACTCACACTTTCCCCTAGTTTTAAATAAAAGTGAAATTATGATCATAGAGTGGTACGTAAAGTGAGAGTGTGCTTGTATTTTAATAGGAAACAATACAAACTTGTTTAGCTTGAATTTGCTTGTTTCCCCCAACAAAAATATTCTTCTGCTTATAGAAATCTTTTTTAAAGAGTACATAAAATTGGAAATATGTTTCTTCCTTCTGACCATACATATGGTTTGTTACTGTGCTCAAGAGAAAAACAAGTTTTCTGTAACCTAGATTGTAAATCTACATGAAAAGTATTAAATGCCTCCTAAATTTAGTAACTATATTTATTGAGGAGGAATGGTATTATTTACAGTAAGTTATGTACAAAGTCTTGTAAGGATTTATGCTACTTTGGATAGTATCATTATTGTAGAAAACATTACCCAAACAGTAAATTACCCAAACAGTAAAAACTTAAGACTTTAGGATATAGAGTTCAGCATATGGAAAACTTGCCTTGCACACTGCCTGTGTGGATGCAATCTCCAGCATCTCATATGTCCCCAAAGCACCGCCAAGACAGTTTCCAGAGTGAAGAACCAGGAATAATCCCTGAGCCCTACTATGTGTGACCCCCAAAACAAAACAAACAGATAAATCACAATTTCCCCAACCCAAACAAAATTTAAGACTTTATTTAGGGTGATTTTGATAGGCAAGAATCTGACAGTGCAGAGTACTAATAGCCAGGATATAGAAATAATCCAAGTTTCCAAAGAATGAATACAGAACTTGTGATATAGTTGTGCAATGGAATACTACTCAACCATAATGTAACTGGAGGGAGTCAGCTAATGCAATAGTCAGAGGGAAAAGGGTAGATACCCTTGGCATATGAGCTTATCAAGCAGTGGGGGCATGGAAGGGGAGATAGTGAATGGATAAAAATAATATAGATGAATGTGGGCTTATGATATGGAACAGTAATCAGGTACATCAAAACTGAACACTATTGTTAATATGTTTTAGACCAAAATAAATTTTAAAATTAATAAAAATTGTGTTCAGAGAAGAATAATTTGGTGTGGCAATAGAGAAGAGACTGTAGTCAACTCTTTACATAAAACAAAATCAAAGTAAAACACACCATTTTAGCAAAGAAGCAGTTTTGGAGGATTAGTGGAGAGCAACTGGGTCCTTGATAAACTGACTTCATTAAATTTATATAGAATGCAGGCCTGGGTGCTCAGCTTTAAAAGGGGGTCAGTGGGTGAAAGAAATTTGATCATATTTCAAGAGTTGGATATTGTCATTCAATTGTCTTAGTAGAATTTTGGCTAAATTTAAGTTCTGTGTTCCCAGAAGAATGGCAGCTGAATAAAGTCAGAGGCCAAAAGCTAAGAAGGAACCTATCTGAACCTATCTGAACTCTAAAGGAAACTTTAGAGTGTTCTTCTTGCTTTTAATATGATTCTGATACAGCCAAAGCCCACTAGCATGTGACATTAACTCTGAGCCCCACAGATGCTCTCAGCTATGCTGTGCATGAACATTGATTCCTCCCATTCCATATTCTCAACCCCACTTCCCTCTTGAGTCTGCTGAGTTGCTTTCAGAATACCCTATTCTGACCTCCTCAAGAGGATATCTGACTTTGGGAAAACAGGGCAAAAGTGACTGCAGAAAGGAAGCCCTAGAAAAGTCTGCTATAAAGAAGTGTCCCATGCAGTGAGGAGCAGAGGGATTATTCCAGCACATTTGCATCTTCTTTTGACCTCATCACTTTCACCTGCCTCATGAGTGCTGAACTTGTAGGAAAAAATGAATAAGACATTTAAGTGAAATTGTTTAACATACCATTTCTCTTACTTTGCTTTGCTTTTCACTGTCTCCAATCTTGGTGCTTTTTGCCTTTGAGGTAAAGGTATTCAGAGTATTAATAATAAAGTTACCCTCTCCCCATGAACTGTTTGCATATCTCTTGATAAAAGGAGAGTTTTTTCAACTTTATAAATTATTAATGAAGAAATGGACATTAAGAAAACAACCCCATTCACAATAGTGCCACACAAACTCAAATATCTTGGAATCAACTTGACTAAAAATGTGAAGGACCTATACAAAGAAAACTATAAAACTCTGCTCCAAGTAATAAGAGAGGACACGCGGAAATGGAAACACATACCTGCTCATGGATTGGCAGGATTAACATCATCAAAATGGCAATACTCCCGAAGGCATTATACAGATTTAATGTGATCCCTCTAAAGATACCAATGCATTCTTCAAAGAAGTGGATCAGGCACTTTTGAAATTTGTTTGGAAGAATAAACACCCTAGAATAGCTAAAGCAATCATTGGGAAAAAGAATATGGGAGGAATTAGTTTCCCCAACTTTAAACTGTACTACAAAGCAATAGTTATCAAAACAGCACGGTATTGAAATAAAGACAGGCCCTCAGATCAGTGGAATAGGCTTGAATACTCAGAAAATGTTTCCCAGACATACAATCACCTAATTTTTGATAAAGGAGAAGGAAATCCTAAATGGAGCAGGGAAAGCCTCTTCAATAAGTGGTGTTGGCACAATTGGATAGCCACTTGCAAAAAATTGAACTTAGAATCCCAGCTAACATCATGTACGAAGGTAAAATCCAAATGGATTAAAGACCTTGATATCAGACCCAAAACCATAGGATATATAGAACAATACATAGGCAGAACACTCCAGGACATTGAGACTACAGGCATCTTCAAGGAGGAAACTGCACTCTCCAAGCAAGTGAAAGCAGAGATTAACAGATGGGAATATATTAAGCTCAGAAGCTTCTGCACCTCAAAGAAAATAGTGCCCAGAGTCACCCACTGAGTGGGAGAAACTATTCACCCAATACCCATCAGATAAGGGGCTAATCTCCAAAATATACAAGGCACTGACAGAACTTTACAAGAAAAAAAAACATCTAATCCCATCAAAAAATGGGGAGAAGAAATGAGCAGACACTTTGACAAAGAAGAAATTCAAATGGCCAAAAGCCACATGAAAAAATTCTCCACATCACTAATCATCAGGGAGATGCAAATCAAAACAATGATGAGATACCACCTCACACCACAGAGAATGGCACACATCACAAAGAATGAGAATAAACAGTGTTGGCGGGGATGTGGAGAGAAAGGAACTCTTATCCAGTGCTGGTGGGAATGCCATCTAGTTCAACCTTTATGGAAAGCGATATGGAGATTCCTCCAAAAACTGGAAATCGAGCTCCCATACGATCCAGCTATACCACTCCTAGGAATATACCCTAGGAACACAAAAATACAATACAAAAACCCCTTTCTTACACCTATATTCATTGCAGCACTATTTACCATAGCAAGACTCTGGAAACAACCAAGATGCCCTTCAACATACGAATGGCTAAAGAAACTGTGGTACATATACACAATGGAATATTATGCAGCTGTCAGGAGAGATGAAGTCATGAAGTTTTCCTATACATGGATGTACACAGAATCTATTATGCTGAGTGAAATAAGTCAGAGAGAGAGAGGAAAATGCAGAATGGTCTCACTCATCTATGGGTTTTAAGAAAAATGAAAGACATTCTTGCAATAATAAATTTCAGACACAAAAAAGAGAAGAGCTGGAAGTTACAGCTCACCTCAGGAAGCTCACCACAAAGAGTGATGAGTTTAGTTAGAGAAATAACTACATTTTGAACTGTCGTAATAATGAGAATGTATGAGGGAAATGGAAAGCCTGTCTAGAGTATAGGCGGAGGTTGGGTGGGGAGGAGGGAGATTTGGGACATTGGTGATGGGAATGTTGCACTGGTGATGGGTGGTGTTCTTTACATGACTGAAACCCAAACACAAACATGTATGTAATCAAGGTGTTTAAATAAAATATAAAAAAATTATTAATGAGGTGAGAGTTTTCTATTTATGCATAGAATTTCCACAAGCACCCTAACAAATATAACAAAGGTACTACGCTAGCCAGAGCTTGGTGAAAACAATGTGATTATATAGAATAGGAAATTATTCATAGCTTCTTTTATCTGGCCAAAAGGCATTGATTCTGGTAGCTGCCTTGGCATTCTTTGTGTGTGTGAATGGAAAGAGTTGAAGGAACAGAAAGTCATAAAAGTATTCCACAAATGAGATTATGTCATGATCATTCTATGTATATCTCTCCCACTGATTCATTTTACTCAGCATAATACTTTCCATATCCAGTGATGTATAAGGAAATTTCATCACTTCATTTTCCCTAACAACTGCATAGTATTCCATTTTGTTGATATACCACCTTTTCTTTAACCATTCTTCTGTTCTTTTTGTTGTTATTGTTTTTGGGGTTTTTTTTTGGGGGGGCACACCTGGTGACACTCATGGGTTACAACAGTCTATGTGCTCAGAAATTGCTTCTGGCTTGGGGGACCATATGGGATGTTGGGGGATTGAACTGTGGTCAGTCCTAGGCTAGCACGGGCAAGGCAGATGCCTTAGCACTTGAGTCACACTCAGGCCCCATTCTTTCTTTTCCATTCTTCTGTTATTTTTTTTCCATTGTTCCCAGCCAGTGTTATTGGGCTCAGGGCTAGTGTTAAAAAACAATGGGGAGTTTCCAGATGTTAGTAATTGTGAATAGTGTTGCAACGAACATAGTGTAGAGAACTTTTCTGCATTGTGTTTTTGGGCCCCTAGAATACCCTAAAAGTGGTATTGCTGGATCACATGGAAGATCAACTTCTAATTTTATGAGGTATATCCATATTGTTTTCCAAAAAGGCTAGACCAGCCAACACTCCTACAATCAGTAAATGTGATGTTTTTTCTCCTATAATCCATTTCAGCACTAGCTACTTTTTTATTTTTAGATGTGTGCCAGTTAAAAAATGATAATATGCTATTAATATCCAAGACAATAAAGATGAGTGTCAGGTGGACCAGTCCATAGTAGGAAGCTTAGCACAAATAGCAGGGAAGTGCAATCAGGGCAGAGAAGGGATCACAAGCATAATAAGAGATTTTTTTCCCCTAGGGAATGTAGGGAAAGTGATATGTATGATGCTATTTCAATAACAGTATTACAAACCCCAGTGTATAAAAGTAAAAAATAAATAGAAAGCAGGGGGAATTTTTGCCATCGGGGTAGACTGGGAAGAGGTCAAGAGAGAAACTGGGAACGTTTTTGTTTTGGGGGGCTGGAAATGTGCACTGATGAATTGTGTTGTACATTGTATAACTGAAACTAAATCATGAATAACTTTGTAATTGTTTATCTCATGATGATTCATTTAAATAATTTATTTTTAAAAATAAAATTTTAAAATTTTATTTAAATATAAATTTTATTTAAAAATTATTACTGAGAGTAATTGGGAAGAACTCACAGGAGAATTTAGAATACAAATAATGTTTATGTCAGATCCCTGCAGCTCTGGAAGAGAGGCTTTGAAGGATGAACCACCACCCCACACCAGAATATCCAAACTAGACATTCCAAACCACTTAACTGTACAAAAAAGTAGATGTTAACTCTTCTCTTCTCAAATTTTTAACTCTGAAAATTGAAATCCACTTTGGTTTTAAGTGGTCTCTTTCTTCTTGTCTTTCCCTTTTCTGAGCTCCCTTGGTACTATGTGACAGAATGAGTTCCTCTGGAGTGTGCAGTGCCAAGGCTGGAGGGGGCAGCTTCATAAAATCCCCATGGTAGCTGCTTCACAAGATCCCTGTGTTAGCTGCTTTCTAAGGTACCTGAATTAGCTGCTTTCCTGGAGATAGAATTATCTAAGAGAGAAACTGTTGTGGTGAGTAGTGTTACTAAATTGACATAGCTACACTGAATCTTTCTCAGATATTATCTGTTCTTGCTCTTTACCAAGTTGTAAAGTACATGTTAATAAATAAGCATAAGATGGATAATTTATCTAGCTTAAAATTTTTTGATTTTCTAGATAATTTATTCTATAGTATAGTAAAAAGGTAAAAAGTAAAGTAAAAAAGGCCTGAGGGAGAATACAGTGGATAAGGTTCTTGCCTTGTACATGGCTGACCTGGTTTAATCCTCAGCACTTCTAAATGCTCCCCCAATCCCTGTCAGCTATAATCCTGAGTAGACAGAGAGGAGTGAGCTCAGAACATATCTGGATTGTGTTTCCAAGACTAGTAATAGTAGTAGTAGCAGGAGGAGGAGGAACAGGAAGAGGAGTAGCAGCAGCAGCAGTAGTAGTAGAAGAAAGTAAGAGTAAATTTGATTCGGGGATCCAAGAGATCATACAAGAGATAAGGCACATGTCTTACACTAAGCCAAAAATTCTTGTTCAATATGGCACCACAGGGACAGCTGAGCATCTCTGGGTAAGCCTCTAAAAGTAGCTCAATAATATTGAGTGATCCCCAGTACCCCAGACCTGATCAGTTCCACCATCTAATGGAGTAGCTGGTCTGATATGCCAAGAATTTTCAGGAGGGTCTTGGACCTGGAAACCACAGTGGTGAAAAACAATAAGTTAAACAAAATATTTCACTGAAAACATAATTTAGTCTACATTTGATTTTAGTTTTTGATCTATTCAATGTGTTTATTTTATATAAACTTTATTTGTATTTCACTCCACATAGATTTATTTTTCAGAGAATGTAGATTTGAACTGTTTTGTATGCTTTAATATCTATTTTTGTTGTCATGACAGAGTTTTAGATAAGGTTGTAATTTGAGAGTTTTTAAAAATGTTTGTTTCATAGGTTTTTTTTCTCCTTGTATTTAAATATCAGTTAATATCAAGTGGCTTTTAAATGAACAGTTTTACTATTATATTTATACAATAAAATTTTGTTCTTAAATTACCATAATAGTTTATCAGGAAAATTTATTACATCAGGTAGAGTTCATATTCTTTCTTTATTTTTATTTTTTTATTTTGGGGCCACACCCGGTGATGATCAGAGTTACTCCTGGCTATGTACTCAGAAATTGCTTCTGGTTTGAGGGACCATATAGGAAGCCAAGGAGTTGAACCATGGTCCATCCTCGGTCAGCTGCATGCAAGGCAAATGTTTTACCATTGAGCCTTCACTCCAGCCCTAAGAGTTTATATTCTTATATAAATATGTATATCTGCCATCCTAGGTTTGGGTGCTGTGATTATTTCTTACCTACCCCTTTCCAAGCAGTGACCTGGAAGAATAATCACAGCATCCCACCTATAAAATAGACACTTAATCATGGTTGTTGGGGACCCACATTCTCCCAGAAGATGAAATAAATCTCTAGCAATCAGAATTCCATCTTGGGAAACATTAACTTAAAATACTCTTTTGTGAGTGGAATTTTCTCCTTTTTTTACTATTTACATTTATACACATAGATGTACATATGTATGTTTTAAGTTTAAAAGTCAAGGTTTTATATATTCTCCCTAACCCCTTATACATACAGAAACACACATATTGTGAATAGATGTATTTTTTTTTACCTAGGGGGTTCTTAGAAATGAAATGTTTTATGTGCCATCATTTTTGGAAATAAAAACAAAATTGTTTTTCTGTTATGACTCAGAATATTTCACAATATAAAAACATGTATAAATTCCATTAGCTTTCATGCATTTGTAGCTGTCAGTTCTCAGTTTTGTGAGACTGCTAAGCCAGATATGAATTTCAATTTGTCCCATTCTTATGAAGCAGAGTATTCTAACTAATAGGAATTTTTAGATTGTCTATTTTATAATTCAGTGAATCTGTCTAATATTATATCATTGTGAAGTCTTTAAAAGTATATTTGTTTGTAGATTTTCTTGTAAAAAATAAAAAAAACTTAAATAGGTGTTCTTTATATCAGTAAAGTATATTTTTGTTCCAAACTGTATGAAATTTTAAATTGATTATAATAGTCAGATTCTCGGGAGTTGTCTTGCTGGGGTCTGAATCTAGTTATTACACTAGAATCACATATAATTTCTTGAGTACAATTATAAGTAACAACCACCTGGCAATAATGTGTGCATCCTAAACTCTCCTCTCTTCCAACAAATTAAACATGAAATAGTATTCTTAAATGGCCTTTCATTTAATTTCCTAATAGGAATGAAAGTAAATTCCAAAATTATTAAGAATAATGACAGTAATGATTTTTATTACTTAAACATTAAGTAATAAAAATAAATGATCAATTAATAATTTCCTTTAATTTTTAAGTAATATCATTAATTGATGATTAATATTTTCCTTAAATTATTTTATTATTTTGTTTCTAGTGATAAAAATGTGCATAGTGATTTTCCTATTATAGAAAATAATAACGTTTTCTATAGAAAATATATTTTGTTCTTTTTATTTTATTTTATTTATTTTATTTTATTAAAAAGCAAAGAAGGGGCTGGAATGATGGGAACCATCGTGATTTACGCCATCTTTTATAGTTGGATTACAATGAATCAGGATCTATCCCACCATCAGTGTCAACATCCCTCCAGCAATGTTCCCAAAGTGTATTACCACCACCCTTTGCAAACTGGCCTGCCAATATAACAGGTCCATTTAAAATTTAGGATGCTAGAGTTTGGGTCTCTTGATTTCATTGTTGTTAAATTTGGCTTAGATATTTAGTTCTGTCATTTTATTGTCTCCACTATTGCACCTGAGAAAATTTGTCCTTGGCTCCCATTCTTTTAATCCCCCTCTTAATTTTTATAAAAATGCAGAAATATGGGGGCAAGAGTGATAGGGAAGCAGTAGGTCATTTGCCTTCCAGGTGGCTGAGCATCACAAGCTGTGGCCCCAAAATAAAAAAGTGGGAATGTTGCACTGATGTTCTTTCTGTAAAAAGGAAAAAAATGCAGAAATATGAGGTAGAACAGAGTAATTCATGTCCCACAGTTCTATGATAAAGGAATAATTTCCTATCTAAAAGAAAAAAAGAAGGACGACAGGTTTCTTTGCATAAGCACAGAAAAAGTTTGGGGAAATATAAAGAATAAACCTTTGGTGTAAAAACATGGTGCCATATAACCAACTACAGGCTTCGGGCATACTAAGTTGTCAAACACCAAAGTCTGTCTTCATAGTCCCAGAAATAGTTCTTCTCAATCATGGTTGTCACAGTCAGGTCAGTTATTATAGATCTTCATTTTTGTACAGATCCTGATGTCAAAGGTGTCAGGAAGCGACTTCTGGTTTCATCTCGTAGTTAGGTGGTGAGGCAAGGAAATCCACCTTGAAAGCACGTTGTTTCCAAATCACCAGGATGTCAAATATTCAGGAACAAATTGGTGCCAGGGCAGCATTGAGGCCTTCCCCAGAAGTTCAATTCCTGATGCTTTTTACAGAAAACTATGCCAATTTCAAAGATTGCCAATCAACTGAAACCGAGGTCAATTCACTATGACACATATACAGGGTGAAAAAAATTAGGAGTTCCCATTGCTAATAGATAAGTACTTCTTTCTATGTGTAAGATTTCCTAATTTTTAATGTGTCTATGAAAAAAAAAAACCAACAGGGGCCCAGAGCATGGCGCAGTGGTAGGGCATTTGCCTTGAACACTGCAGACCCTAGGAGGGACTGTGGTTTGATACCACAGCATCACATATGGTTCTCCAAGCCAGGAGTGATTTCTGAGCTCAGAGCCAGGAATAACCCCCGAGCATCACCAGGTGTGGCCCAAAAACAAAAAAAGAAAAAAATAGGGGAAGAAAACAATGTCACAGGATACTAATTGTGCATGTGGGGGTAAAAAATAACAAGCTAAAACAATCCCTATTATCTGGTCTTAAACATGAATTTAGAACTCAAGAGAAACTTATCTATTAGACTTTCCTACTAAGTAGTCCTCCCAAAAAGGGGTGGGAATAATTATATTTACATAAGGAAATACACAATAAGAATTATGCTTGTTAAGGAAATATGAAAAGGAAATATACATATCCCCCTTAAGTCCTTTGAAATACTCTTGCAGGCAGAATAAAATTTGGAGCACACTTGAAGCACTTCTGATGTGGTCTGGTGGGGGGGGGGATTGAAGAGAAAAAAAAGACTCACAGCAGTCACAGAACAGGAAATGTCTAGCTGAGGGTCTCTCAAAAGCTGAATCCAGTAGCGAGCAATAGTCCACAGCGAAGGGAAGTGGGGAAAAAAGGGGGTTGCTACAGTAAATCAGTAGGAGCAGCAGTGGCAGCTTCTCTGGCCAAGGCAATGAGGGCTAGGTAGTTGTACTTTCACTTTGGGAGCTGGCTGAGAAGGATTTGAGGTGTGGGGAATATTCTGGTTCCTGAGGGTAAAAGGGGGTAAGTAAGGAGAAATGACAATGATCTCTTTCTTCATTAAGTCATTATTTATATGAAGGAATTTTGTGTCTTTTGTGTATTGAGTTTGTAACCAGACACTTTGTTGTATTGGTTTTTTGTTTCTATGAGGGTTTTTTTTGTGTGTACACTTAGGGTCTTCAATGTATATCATAATGTAATTTGCAAATATAAATAGTTCAACTTCCTTTTTTCCAATTTGAATTACTTTGATTGCCTTTTCTTGTCTCATTGCTATTGCTAGGATATCTAATACTATGTTGAATAAGAATGGATGTAGTGGACATCCTTGCCTAGTGCCTGACTTGAGTGGAAATGCTTTCTGTTTTCCACCATTGAAGGTATTATTATTGGCTGTGGGATTTTTATAGATTGCTGTCACTATCTAGAAGTAGGTTCCTTCCACACCTTTTTTGCTGAGGATTTTTATCATGAATGTGTCTTGGGTTTTGTCAGATGATTATTCTGCTTCGATTAATATGATCATGTGGTTTTTATCCTTCCTTTTATTAATGTGGTTATGGTTTTTATTTATTTCCATTTATTGAACCATTTTTGCATCCGTGGAATGAAACCCACTTGATCATGATATATAATCTTCTTGATTATATAATCTCTTTGATATATATATATATATATATATATATATATATATATATATATATATACATATTCAATTTGATTTGCTGTTTTATTTAGTTTGCTAAGATTTTGTAAACGTTTTTTTTGCATCAGTGTTCTTAAATGAGATTTGTCTGTAGTTTTCTTTCTTGATAGTATCTCTGTCAGCTTTGGGAATGAGTGTGATATTAGCTTCATAGAAGATATCAGGGAGAATTCCCATCTTTTTGATATTTTGGAAGATCTTAGGATCAATGGCAGTAACTCTTTTCTGAATGTTTGATAAAATTCACTTATAAACCCATATGGTTTTGGACTTTTATTCTTGGGAAGTTTCTTACTCTTGAAATTTTCTTAATTCTGATTAGCCTATTTGGACTTTCTACCTCCTCTTCACTCAGTATTGGGAGATGATAGTTTTCCAGAAATATGTGCTTTTCTTTTAGGCTCTCTATTTTAATTCAGTATCGCTCTTTATAATAAGCTCTCATAAAGTCTTGTATTTCTTGTGATTCTGTTGCAATCTATCCCCTTTTATTTTTGATCTTATATACTTGAGAATTTTCTTTTTGTTTTCCTTGTGAGTCTTTCCAGCAATTTTTACTCCTGTTTATTATTTCAAACAACCACCTCTGGGTCCCATCATTTCTTATAGTTTTCTTTGATTCTATATTGCTGATTTCTCCTCTAATTTTTATTATTTCTTTTCTTCTGCTTGTGTTTGGGATCCTATGCTGTTGATTTTCCAGATTTTGGTTTTTTGTTTGTTTGTTTGTTTGTTTGTTTTGGTCACAACCAGTGGTGCTAAGGGGTTATTCCTGGCTCTATGCATAGAAATCAACCAATGCAGGCTCAGAGATCCATATGGGATGCCAGGAATTGAACCAGGGTCTGTCCTGTGTTGGCCATGTGCAAGGCAGACACTCTATCCCTGGCCCAGTTCTCCAGATATTTAAGGTGTGCCTTTAAGTTGTTGATTTTGACTTTTTATTATTTTCTGTGTAGGCCTTTATTTCTATGAGTTTACCCCTAATTGTGTGTCCCATAAATTTTGGTAATTTGTTTCTTCATTATCATTCATCTTACGGATTTTTTTTTCTTCCTTGATTTTCTCTTTGACTCAGTTGTTGTTGAGCAGCATGTTTTATAGTCTCCAACTATTAGATATTCTCGACATCTTTGTAAATCAATCTTGATCTCTGTGGCATTGTGGTCTGATAGGGTGATTGCTATAATTCTTATATATGTGACTTTATGTGAGTTAGACTTTTGTTTCGTGACTATATGTGAGTTAGACTTATGTCCTAAAGAAAGTTCCATGTGCACATGAGAAGAATATGAATTCAATTTTTTTTGAGTATGAAAGACCTAATAGACCTAATAGATCTATTAGTCTTCGTTCTTCTAGTTTCTCTTTTAGGGTTCCTATGTTTTTGCTTGTGTTCCACCTAGTGAATCCGTATAGTGGTAATAATGGTGTGTTGAAATCTCACACTACTACAAAAGTCTTAAAATTTTGCTGACCCTATATTTGATGCATAAATATTGGTCAGAGCTAATACTTTTTGGTCTATTTCTCCTTTTATCAGTATGTAGTGTCCATCTTTGTTTCTATTTTTTTGAAGTTGAATGCTATTTGTTCTGATAAAACTATGGCTGTCACAGATTTTTCCCCAGGAGCTTGAATAATTGTTTTCCATCATTTACCTGTCTATTCTGAAATTTTAAGTGTATTTCCTGCAGGTAGCAGATGACTGGATTTTGTTTCCTAATACAGCCCACTATTCTGTGCCTTTCAATAGGAGAGGTTAGCCCATTGAAATTTAAGAAAATGGTTGACAGAAAGTATTGTTATGCCATAGGGTTGTTGCTGTTGCATAAGGGTATTTGTTTTATATAATTGCTCTACGAGTTGCTCATTTAGTCACTTTGATTAGTGCAAAATTGTGGGTTGCTTTTGTTTGAGAATGTTTTTAACTCTCCCTCAAAAGTAAATGAGAGTTTTGCTGGGTAGTGGACTCTAGGCTGCAAGTTTATTTGATTCAGTAGTTTGTATATTCCATTCCACTCTTTTCTCATTTAAAATTTTTCAATTGGAAGATCTTGTTTTATTCTTATGTTCTTTCCTTAAAACTTAAGGTCTTTATTCTCCCTTATGACTTTAGAGTACAACTCTCTCTTTCTTTTCCTCTCTCTCTCTCTCTCTCTCTGCAATTTGAAATATTATATGTCTTGTTTTTTCTCTGTTAGTGTCTATTTTGTTTGGCACTCTATTTGCCTCTTGGATTTTTAGAGTAGCCTCCTTCCAAAGAGTCAAAGAGTGTGAAACGTCTTTGCTATTATCTCCCTCACCACTTGCTCTTCACCTTTCCCTTTTTTCTCCCCTGCTGGTATTCCTATAATTCAGATATAATTTCTTTTGTATTTGTTCATTAAGTATCTTATATTTTCTCTCATTGTTTTGTCTCTGCTTTCCTCCCCCCCCTTTTTTTAAATCATTGATGGCTTGTATTTTGTCTTCAAGTTTATCTATGTGATTTTCCACCTGTGTAATTCTGCTACTATGGCTTGCTAACATGTTTTAGTAGCTTCAGTTCCATTTTTATGGATTCTCTCATCTTCTAAATGAGTTCTTTGAGTTGATTGAATTGTTCATATATAGATAGATTAATTTCACAGGCTAGTGCCTCCTTAATTTCTGTTGCTAAAACCTTATTGTGAATTTAGGTCCTCTTCTATAATAATCAGGTTTTTTGATGGACTTGGAAATTTTCTAGGATTACTCTCCATGTCCCCAACTTTAAATGTCTCTTTTAGTTTCTTTCTTTATTTCTTTTTTTTTTTTTTTTGCAATAGGTGGGCTGGAAGCTAGAATTTTGGTGTATTTAAAGTAGTGATCTATTGAACAGATTATATAAAATGTGGCTATATATGTATATATATTATTTTCTGCTTTAGAGGTTATTTTACTAAACAAGTGAGGTTATATAAGTGTGATAAAAATATCACAAACTAATTCATTGGTTTGTTTCACTGATTTTTGTGGTGTTATGTGTTTTAGGAGAAGGAAGTGCAAGGTCCAATCTGCCTGGAAATATCTGATATAGTGCATCTATACAGTTTGCGAAGAGGAGAGTTGATAGGACTAGAGTAGTCCTTCTATGGAAACCCACAGACCTAAGAAGTAGCACGAAGATAGAGGAACTCCAACAGGAGGCAGGATTTGAGTTACTGCATGTTGCAAGTCAGCCCTTGATGGGGTTGACTGATGGAGGGATGGAGGATGAGGTCTTTCCCTTCCAGCTCGGAGCACGTGTCTTCCAGCTCGGAGCAGCAGTTCTGAGGTGAAGCAGCAGGTAAAAGGGTAGCTGATAGTCAGGCTTGTGAAAACTATTAGCTTTATTTGGTGGAAAAGACTGAAGCCAAAAGCCTAAGCATCAGTTTCAGCCAAAAAGCCCTTTGCCTTCCCTAGACCCTTTTTTTTTTATCCCCCAGAATCACAGAATCAGGTACCACCCAATGGTGGGATCAGGTACCACCCGATGGTGGGAGTAGAATCAGGTACCACCCTAGAGTGGGAACAGAATGCCAGGTCACACCCTAGGGTAGGGCACAATCACCGATCAGGGTAGGGTCAGTAACATAATAATCCCACTGAAATGTTTACATACACAACACTGCAAGTAGCACTTGCAACGCTTCCTGAGTGGGATGAGAGGGCCCCTCTTTTTAGACACCCACAGACCTGAGAAGCAGCACAGTTGGCCCATATTTTGTTCTTAAAATGATGTTGTTGGGGCCAGGAAGGTGGTGCTAGAGGTAAGGTGTCTGCCTTGCAAGCGCTAGCCAAGGAAAGACCGAGGTTCGATCCCCAAGCATCCCATATGGCCTCCCCAAGCCAGGAGCGATTTCTGAGCACATAGCCAGGAGTAACCCCTGAGTGCTAAATGGGTGTGCCCCCTCAAAAAATTATGTTGTATATTCTGCATTTAGAAAATAGTTTATATATAATCCAGAATAATATTGCAAAATTTTATTTTGAGTAGTAGCTTGGATAAATGAAGACATCAAATTAATTCTAATTTATGCAGTTTAATAGAAGAAAAGCATCTAACCACAAGGTTAAAAACTTTTCTCCATATATGTTCTACAGAAGTATTAAACTGTCTTTTAGTTTTTTCCATTCTGCAAAATGAGTTTAACCTTACTGACAGAATTGTGTAAAGGAATAGTGAATGAAAAATATACAATGAACATGATAGCAGTATAACAATAAACATATTATATCTACTATAGATTTTCATACATCTTACTATTCAATAGGAAAACAAAATAAATGGCATAGATATATTCAATTATAAATTATTTAGTACAAATGAAAGAAAAGTGATGAATGATCTCGAGTTGTAATTCTACAAAATATTTAATATTTTTCTGTAGATGCAGTAAGATTATGACATTGTCACTATAGCTCCCTCATAGAAATTACCAGTACAAACTAGTTGTCCTTATTTTACATTATTTTATTAAAATATTTGAACGCAAATACAAGGAGTGACACTTGGTGAATAAAACTAAGAAAAATTATTACAAGTAGTTATACTTTTATATTATACATGCACTCTTAATGAAACATTATTATAATATCCCTTTTAGAGAAGTAAGTTTAGTTCTGATTTTTTTCATTTAATTTATCTCCTTTCTTCCGCCAAAGAGTTGATTTCATATTAAAAAATGAGAAAAGCCAAAACATCAAATGCCATTATAAGGGAAATTGTTACATTTACGTTCAAAAAGAAATAGAATCAACAAGAATGATAGCCAGACTTTATGGAACCATTTATAACTGGCAATAAAACTAAAAGGGTAGCATTTCTTTTGTGAAATATTTTCCACCATGTTTATTCTAGCAATTTCTGCTAGTAATATCTGTGACATTTTTTAAATAAGGAAAGCAGGAGGAGACAGAGTGAAAAAAAGAAGAGAGAATAAAGAAGAGGAAAAGAAAGAGAACTAAAAGAAAAAAAGAAAAAATATAGAAATGGAAGCAAAAAAAAAGCAAAGGATAGGAGGATATAGAAGAAAATTAAATTAAAAGAAAAGTGAAAAGAAGAAAACAAAATGGACAGATAGTACAAAGAATATAAAACTTTTCTAGCACGTACTTGATCCCCGTACCACATAAGGTCCAAGAGTAGTAAGAGCATAAGAGCCAAGAGTAGTAAGTCCTGAAAAATGCTGTTCATAGTTCCAAAATGAAAAAAATAAATAGTAGAAGAAGCAAAAAAAGTTTTAGCTTTGGGTAAGACACTATATGAAGTTATAAATGAAGCTGACTAAGACTAAATGCATTATTCAGTTCCTACAACACAGACACATACTCACAAAGCAATCATTCTCATTCACATGTTGGGAGAGAGGGTGAGTGACTACTGGATTCTTTGGTTTCTGGATGCTCATGGAATGTCTGAGCTAAGGTTTCTCACTCATATTCAGCATCTTCTAAGTAACAGCTACTCATGCTGAGAGAGGGAATCACTTCTACTTTTGATGGTGAGCATCATATCGTTAGCCAGTCAAACCTCATTTCTGGTTATTATAACAATAATGTATTTTCTTTTCCTTAAACCCATAGATCAGTGAGATTATTCTGTGTGTGTCTCTCTCCTTCTGGTTTATTTCATTCAGCATAAGTTTCCACGTATATCCATGTATAAGAAAATTTCAAGACTATATCTCTCCTGATGGCTGCATAATATTCCATTGTGTATATGTACCAAAGTTTTTTTAGCCATTCATCTGTTGAAGGGCATCTTGGTTGTTTCCAGAGTCTAGTTCTTGCAAATAGTGCTGCAATGAATATAGGTGTGAGGAAGGGATTCTTGTATTGAGTGTTTGTGTTCCTAGGGTATATCCCTAGGAGTGCTATACCTGGATCAAATGGGAGTTCAATTTCCAGCTTTTTGAGGAATCTCCATATTGTTTTCCATAAAGGCTGGTCTAGATGGCATTTCCACCAGCAATAAATGAGAGTTCCTTTCTCTCCACATCCCTGCCAGCACTGACTGTTCTTGTTCTTTGTGATGTGTGGCCATCTCTGAGGCTTGAGAAGGAGCCTCATTGTTATTTTGATTTGGAACTCTCTGATGATTAGTGATGTTGAGCAATTTTTCATGTGCCTTTTGGCCATTTGTATTTTTCTTTGAGAAATTGTTCATTTCTTCTCCCCATTTGTTGATGGGGTTAGATGTTTTTATCTTGTTAAGTCTGTCAGTACCTTGTATATCTTAGATATTATACCCTTGTCTGATGGGTATTGGGTAAATAGTTTCTCCCATTCTGTGGGTGGTTTTGTTTTGAATGCACTATTTCCTTTGAGGTGCAGAGGATTATCAACTTAATATAGTCCTATCTGTTTATGTCTGCTTTAACTTGTTTGGAGAGTGCTGTTTCCTCTGTTACTTCTCATTCAGTTCATTATTATTGTAGCCTAGTGCTCTTACTTTATAGACTATTCTTGCATTTATCTTACCTAAAATATAATTTGTATTAGAGTAGTCCTGAATTAAATTCTTGGATGACTGAAGTTAATCTTGCTTTAATTACATTATTTGAAAGAATATTTTAAGGGAAAATAAGCAGTGAAATTTTAATAACATGTTTTGCAAGAGTTCATTGCAAGGAATGATTCAGACAATTGTATCAAAACTCATGTTTTTTTTTCTCCCTTTAGAAACCCAACTAGGGTCTCTTAACTGATATTGCCTTCTTTTCTTGTAGATGCATAGTTGTGATTTTTCTAGATTCTCAGGTTTGGTAGTTAAACAAATAGAGTTTACTATATAATGGAGAAAAGTTACAGGAAAAAGGGATTCCCTGATGCAGTGACTAAAGTGGGGCAGGAGAAAGGTAAATATAGGGACCAAGGGAGCAGTGGTTGCTAATGAGAACTAGGATCTAGGGAAGTTGTAATATTTGGAAACACCTCATATTGGGTGGAATTTGGTTTGTTATTATCACCCATTTTCTCTATATGTCCAAGAATAACATAAGGTTTACTCCTGGAATCATTTCAGTAAAAATATAAATATGCATATTCTCTCAGTATTCTGAATCAATATGTATAATGTTTCAAAAACTTGGTGTCTTTATTGGTAAGACCCCCACAGTAGTCTCTGCATGAATTGGCTATTCGACCACTGATTTTTTCCTGACAATGAGGCAATGTAAAAAGAGACTGAACAGTAAAATAGATATTTTTGAAGGCAGAAAAAGACAAAAAAACTGAGAGCCAACTGAGCACCCTTAGAAGTGCTTTCTCTCTTTTGCCTGTATACTCTATTGGTTATAATATAGAACATGTTGATAGATCATCATAAGGAGAGGAAACTCAACTTTAAAATAGAGTCTACAACCATAACAACAATAACAAACCCAGATTTTAAAAACTCTGTATTATGAAAATGTATGTGTTTTCCACATATTGGTAATGATTCTGCATAATTTTAGAATATGTGTTTTTTCTAGTGTACAATATGGCAAACTGATTAAAAAACTTATTTGGAAATCTTAAGGGCTAGACATAGCCAAGAGCCTCTTAAAAAAGATCAAATTTTTCAAACTTGCTTTACCAGAGAGAAAAATAAATCTATGTAGACAACTGATTCAGAACTAGAAAGATGGAGCGAGACCAAAGTAAAAATGTAACAGTGGTAGGGATTGGAGCCAGAGCTGGAGTGTTAGTATAGTGAATAAGGAGATTGCCATATACACAGAGTACTCAGGTCTATCCTTAGCATTCTATATAGTATCTCAAGCACTGCCAGAAGTAATTTCTGAGTATTCCTGAGTAACTCTATCTGTGGCCTATAAACCAAAACTAACAAAAAAGAAGTAACAGCAGAGGAAAATAAAGCCACTGAGCACACAACAGAACCAGAATTAATCTGGAATGTGTATGTGCATTGGATTTGTGATCACTTATAATTTTTTCTTAAAATATATTGTTTATGATTAGTAAAATCCAAATAATTAGGATATCTGAACCCAGATTTTAGATTTTTTTTTTGCTTTTTCAGCCACACCCATTTGATGCTCAGGGGTTACTCCTGGCTAAGCGCTCAGAAATTGCCCCTGGCTGGGGGGAAGCATATGGGAAGCTGGGGAATCAAACCAAGGTCCTTCCTTGGCTAGCGCTGGCAAGGCAGACACCTTACCTCTAGCGCCACCTCGCTGGCCCCCAGAGTTTAGATTTAAGACAGCATCAGCCACAAGCTATGTTAGTAAATGACTCCCCAATATGCTGCGAGTGGCTTGTGTCCCAGCAACTCTAGCTAGGGAAATACCTATGACAGGGAAGTGAGTGAATACTAATGGCCAAAATGGAATAAATATTAAATAAATTATGACCACACACGAAGTATGGTGACCCAGGTTTCTGACAGACATGTGACAATTTTAATCTCCATGTTGGGCGTGTATATAGGGCAAATCCACAGTAGACATAAAATAAATTTTCATGTTGACAAAAGGCAGGATTGTAGAGACAAAATAGTAACATTTCATCTGTAAAATTCATATCTAAGAAGGAAGTAGCATAATAAAGAGATTGGGGTTGTCTAATATTTGTAACTGGGCCACTTTTACAGGTCTGCAGACTATTTCTGCTATTTTGTTAGCAGAGAGCTGAGTTAAAAATATTAATTTTGTTGCTGGCTAGTATTTGCAGAGACTCAGAGCTAACTTTGCTGACTGGCTTTTAGTTGTAAATACTGCTGACAAGGAGAGAACCTTGTCTTTGCTATAGCTTTGATGCTGGGATTTCTCTGGGCAAAAGAATGTGATTGAAATCATTTTTCATTCTGTAATTTTATAAGGGAGAATATTATATTATATATTATATAATACTATGTTTTATAATATATATTATATTATGAAGGGAATGTTATATAAGTACCATGGCATGAATCTCAGAAATATTAGGGAATTCCTCCTCTCTCCACACAGGGGAAAAGGTCCCTTTGTAGGCTTTTCAAGGAATCCCATTGAGTATTTTCAGCTATTTGCTCGTGAGCCTGCTGAATCCCCTTAAATGCATGGTCCAACACTTGTATGTTCCAGGCCTCAACTTAGAGCATCACACCTAAGGTGATGGAACCCTTTTTCACGGATACAACATATTCTGTATGTATGTGCCATCAGAAATCATAATCAAAGTCATATGAGCATATTAAGTGGCTTTCTTATAACATCTTATAGCAATTTGTTAAATAGTTCTTAATTGCTGGAATACTATTTAATATTTTTTACAGGGGATGTATTTGCACATAAATTGATCCCAGTCATTTTCAACCACATGTTGATCATGTTGAAGTGGACTTGCAAAGAAATAAACATAGGTGGTCTCTAAAACTTAGTTTCTTGGTAAATATATGAGCACTAAAGCACAGTAGTGGGGATGAAAACACTTGGCTCACTCTAGTGAAAAAAAGTAACTTCAGTCTCCAAAAATCATGCATGTAGAGAAAAATCTGGTAGTTGAATTGAAAAAAAACTTAGAAGAGAACTTAACAGTATTAAGAGAACTCGAAACTTTTTTTAGCTTAGTGTGAGGTTGTGATCCAGATTCTTTCTGTTGCATATGGTGATCTTATTTTTCCAGCACTTTATTGAAGATATGACTTTTCTCATTTTATGCTCTTGAAACTTTCACACATACATTATTGCATACGTATTATTAATACTGGCCTCACATTTCTATTTTAGTGATCTGAGTCTGTTTTTACTCAAATGTTATACTGTTTCAATTATTATAATTTTGTGATATAATTCAAAATTGAGTGATATACCTCATATTTTCTTCACTTTAGTATTGTTTTGGAACTTCAGGGTCTTTTATGGTTCCCTAAAAATTTCAGTAAGTTTTTAAATGATATAATTGGAATTTTAACAAGGTTTGTATTATATATATTTGTGTGTGTATCTATATACTGAAAATAATATAATATATATTACTTGGTGTAAATGTCCTTTTTAATGATATAGTTATTATAGAATACAATGCAGAATATAATTTTCCGTATCTTTTTAGTTTCTATGTATCTCAATTCATTTAATTCATTTATTTTTTGTAGCTTATTTTAGGCTTATTTACTCTTTTGGGAGAGTCAAATCTGGTTGTGCTCAGGTCTTATTCCTGTCTTAGTGCTCAAGGATCACTTTCAGAAGTACTCTGGGACCATATGTAGGTTTAGAAATATAAGCTTGGTCAGCTTCATTCAAGGCCAGTGCCCTACGTACTATACTATCTTAATTTTTTTTATTTTGGAGGTGTACATCCCTAAGCATTTAGGGCTTACTCCTAGCTCTGTGCACAGGGATCATTCCTGGGGGGCTCAGAGAATCACATGTGGTGCCAGAGACTGAACCCACATTGGTTTGGTTTTTTGTTTGTTTTGTTTTAGTTTTTGCTTTGGGCCACACCCATTGACGCTCAGAGGTTACTCCTGGCTATGCACTCAGAAATCGTTCCTGGCTTTGGGGGGGGGGGGCATAATGTGACACTGGGGGATCGAACCACGATCCATCCTAGGCTAGCGCTTGCAAGGCAAATATTTTACCTCTAGTGCCACCACTCCAGCCCCATAACCCACATTGAGAGCGTAGGCAATATAGGTATTATAGGCAATGGTCTATATTACCACTTATGTAATATAAGTGATGGTCTATACTCTGTAGAGTATATATCTCAGTCTTTATTATTTTTCTGGCCCTCATTTTATATTTCTTTCAAAAATATTTTAGTTTTTATTATATGAGTTTCTACTTCCTTTGCTAATTTGGTTCCTTTTTTCCTAATTCTTTATGGCATAATTTTTCTCTTTCTTCTAGTTCACTGCTTCTCTATTGAGTTACAGCAGATTGATTTATATTGATTTTGTAGCTTGACACTATTTGATTTATTTTTGCAGTAATTTTAGTAGGGTCTTTATAACTGTCTATGTATAATATGTTAATGTAAACAATAACAGTTTTCTTTTCCTTTTTGGATGTTTTTATTTGCTATTCTGGCCTAATCTATTCTTAACTTTTTATTTTAGTCAGGCTATTTTTAAGCCAAATCTGAATAACATAAAGAAATGCTTGAGTTTCCATTTATTCTTGCTCGGATTTTTTAAATCCTGTTGCTTTAGTTTATATAATCAGTGGTTTTTCATTTAATCTTTGTTTATAAAAGAAGAGAAAGTCATTTTTTTCTCAGTTAATGCTAAAGAGATTTCTTTTTAGAAAGTTTTCTTTAACTTTTTCTGATTATGCATTCAGTTGGTACAATTTTTAATCCTTTTCAAACTTTCACAGATATTTTATATTGTTGTAAATCATTGTATTTTGTTTGTATATTTTTATGGTAAAGCCATCATTTTTGAAGACTAACTCTACATTGATTCCTGGCTTAAAAGTAGATATTATATCCAGTGGAAATCCAGCCCCACCCATAAATATTTTATTCTGTAAAATTATTATTCTGTAATCCTCATTCCTAGAAGGCATAGGTTCAACTATATGGGTTAAGTGAGATTTAAATTTAATTTTATTTCACTTTTTCTTTTATGGTTCTCAGGGCTATTCCTGGCTCTGTACTCATGAGTCATTCTTGCTGAGCTCAGGGGGTATGATATAAGAGATCAAGAGATCAAACCCAGGGGCTGAAGCAGTGGCACAAGCAGTATAGGCATATGCCTTGCACACACTGACTTGGACGTACCGCTGTTCAATCCCCTAGCATCCTATATGGTCACCCAACCCAGGAGCAATTTCTGAGCGCATAGCCAGGATAAACCCCTGAATGTCACCAGGTGTGCCCCCCCCAAAAAAAAACAAACAAAAAAGAGAGATCAAACCCAGGTTTACTGCAGGACAAGCACTCTAAATGTTCAAAGAGCACCCACTTAATACAAATCTTTCTGAAAAGGAGAAGGGAGAGGTGGGAAAATTTCCAAAGTGCTTTTATGAAACCAGTAAACACTGATATTAAAGCCATAAACTTCACAAAAACAAAAAGTAAAAAAAAAAGTCCACAATCAGTAAGGTAATAAAAACTTCATAAATGTATCTAGGGATTTTGCCTTTGATTTATATATATTTAATTTATCTGTTCTTACCAATGTAGAATCCCTTTTTGTCTGTGTGTATGTACAATTCTTATTCGTAAAGGCATGGAGGAAATAAAAATTTGGATTCTGAATAGTACTCTAAGAAATTTAATTTTTACAGTAATCCAATTCTTTTAATTCTCTAATTTTAATAACTAAAATTAGTTATATCTTGAGATTCATAGAAAAAAACTGCTATTTAAAAGAACTTCTTTGTGTTGTAATGTGGAGAGGGTTCACTGTATTGGATAAAATATGTTTAATGATTTATTATTGTTGATTTCCCTTACAATTATTATTCACAAATTAAGAATCACCTATTAGCCATTCCATGTTACTAATCTAGTATTTGGGCATCTTGATTTTTAATAAACTGTTCACTAACTTTCTTAGCTCACCAATATTTACAAATCACATACTTAAGAATGCCATCAACTAGTCAATATTAATAAAATAAGGATAAATTTACCCAGGAAAGACCTCAGTTACATCCCCAGAGTCCCCTCTGGTCCCCCAAGCTAGGAGAGATTTCTGAGTGAATAGCCAGGAGTAACACCTGAGCATCACTGCATGTGGCCCCAAAAACAAAAGAACAAACAAAAAATTAGCACAAGAAACTACAATAAATGTAGTTCTTTATAAGTGATTTCAAAGGAATTTCTCTAAAAATTCCATTTTAAAGCAATTCTAACATATTAATGAAAGTATTTTAATTTATTTCACCTAACTGGGTCTGAAACACTAGTAGATATTAGATTCAGGAACTGTAATATTTATGATGGCCTTATTTTCAAATGTTGATAAATCAAATCTTGGAAGAAAATTGATATACCATTTGATTCTATAATTATTGATTTGACCTGGACATGCTGCTTATTCTGGATAGCTATGACTAAAAATTGATCCCCCAGGTTTTGCTAACACATAGAGGGACTGTATGATTAAGCATGCTTAATGTACTATGATCTCACTAGAGAGAATGAATGATATTGTTGGATAATTTTTGAATATGCCAAAATACCCTTTTAATCACAAAGGGATTGATTTTTACATAAACATCATTTTTAAATAACCATATTCAAGTATTTGTTTAAGTTTATATTTAAATCTATTGCATGTATTTAAGATAGTACCAAAATATTTGACATGTATATCTAACTAATCATAGTATAATTAGCTAGAAGTAAATATTGGGGTATATGGAGTGAACTGAATGCAATAATAGAATATTATTCTATTATTCTGTTCTCAAAATTAATCACTTTTCTAGTAAAAACTTAACTTTGAATAATTAGAAGGCAAATTAGAATCATTTTAAAAATCAATAAAAATTAATTAATTAAAATTAATTTTAATTTTATTTAATTTAAATAATAATCCAAGGCTATAAGGCATTTGTCAGTTGTATGTCATATTGAGTTTAATCATTGAAATTGAGTTTGTCATGTCATTAAATACAGATATTTGATAACACAATTTGATAAAACTATATTTATTTTACATTTAACTTTATTAACTTTTTAACTTTATTAACATTTAACTTTAAGTGTCACCAAACCTGATATTTATAAAGTATATTTGGATAGATGGGCATTTTGTTTTGGAAGAGTTAGGGAGAGTCTATCAGCCTCCTTATTCATTCATGTACCTGCTGTCAGTATCCATTCCTGTTGTTCAGGAGGAAGCCATAGCTAGTTAGAGTTCATACTTGTTTCATGGTTTCTTTTATTGGTTAGCAAGATTCATTGTTTACTTTCTAGTACTACAAAGTAAGTTTATCTAATTATCAATAATTTATTAAACATAATTGACATATATATATATTTTTTTTGTTTTTGGGCCACACCCGTTTGACGCTCAGGGGTTACTCCTGGCTATGTGCTCAGAAATCGCCCCTGGCTTGGGGGGACCATATGGGACGCCAGGGGATCGAACCGCGGTCCGTTCCTTGGTAGCGCTTACAAGGCAGACACCTTATCTCCAGCACCACCTTCCCGGCCCCAATTGACATATATTTTACTGCCCAAGCTTAATTTGATGTTTTCCTGCATTACAAGAAGAGTTTAAGAGTGAAAGGAATAGCTATAGATAAAAAGTTTAAAAGTTTAAAAAGTTATAGATAAAAGTTTATAAAGAAGTGTAGAAAAGGAGAGCTGATATTTCTGAAATACATTATAGGAAAGCAAGGATTTTAAAATATTTTCCTCTTTAGCAAGGCTTAACTTTAGCTATTTGAAGTAGTTTGCAAAACTGCATTTAAACAATGAATAATATTCTGTTTCTAAACATGTACACATTTGCAAAAATTTTTTCAGAATTTGAAATGCTAAGGTGGCACCAAATCTAAAAATAACTACACACATGCATATTATAATCTTGGTTAATTATTACAATTAGTATACTAATATATTCAAATAAAAATAAATAATATATTTAAAAAGATTAGTTGTTTACATGGTGCCATAGTTCGAAAAACTCGCCATAAAATACAGAAAGTAAATAAGTACATAAAGTATAGAAGTGTGTTTGAGACTCTGCTTATATTATTGTTCCATTTATTTTATTTTATTTTATTTTATTTATTTTATTGTCCCATTGGCATACTGACACAGTTAATCACAATCATTTTGAGAAACCATTACTCAAGAGCTTGAAACTCTAGAAAGAAAATTTCTGCAGCTATTTTATGTTTTCCTTTGTTATTGGGACACACCCAATGGTGCTTAGGGTTTACTGCTGACTCTGCACTCAGGATTCACTACTGATTGTTTCAGGGGACCAACTGGGATGCCAGAGATAGAGCCTAGGTTGGCTGCTTGCAAGGCAAGCACCTAATCTGTTGTACCATCTCTTTGGTCCTACTGTAGCCATTTCTTAAACAAATCTTTCAGTACCCCTAACAAAGTTTTTATATAAGAATAGCCCATTTAAGAAAAACTCTCTGAGCTGAAAGAAAATCATATCCACAATGCATCTGATCTTGGATTTTAACATTCAGACTGTAAGAATTAATTTTTTATTAACTTAAAAAAGTATCCTTAATGGTACTATAGCATCATTATATATGTCATATAGTCATGTTATCAGCTTGAAGATCCAAGATTTCATGAGCTTTAAGCATATGTGAAGTCATAATCTTGAATATGCTTACTCTCCTAGAATATAATAATTGAACAGGTATTTTCTTTCTTGAACTCACTTAACATACATGTTCAGAATGAGGTGACCTGTAGTGGGCAATATTATTCCCATGAAAGCTGCTGATCCTTTGAGTTTTGAAATTTAGTTAGGAACAGATTTGGAATATTCTTTTCTTGTTGAGAAAGAATGGCCTACATTAGGAATAAATTGATACCTGAATATGATTTCCTCACTATGTTTTAATATAGTGTTCTCTGAAAATTATTCCTTTAACATTCTTAAATTTCTTGATTCTTCCTTTTAATTTATTGGATTTTTCTCTCCAGAATTTAATATTTTTTTCTCTGAATAAATAGTCCATATTTGGGCCAGGTTAATAATATAGTCAGTAGGGCATTTGCCTTATAGGCGGCTGACCTGGGTTCTATACCTGGCATCATGAGCTCACCAGGAATAAACCCTAAGTACTGTCGGGCATGGCCCAGAGACAAACAAGAAAGGAATGGTGCATTTTTGTAGCTGAAGAACTATATTAGTGTATTTCCTCTGTTTGTAGAAAGGGAATCGTGCAGGTCTCCTTAATATCATAATCTCATTTACCTTTAATTAAAATATTTATTTGTTTTTTGTTAGTTCAGTTTTTCAAATAAACAAATCGTGCTGTATTTTTTCAGGTTTTTTTTAACAGCCCTTCATTATTAAGTGTCAGCTTTTATGTCAACTTTACCCTTTACCTGCCCCTCCAACAATCAGTTTAAAAGAATAGTTAGTAGTTACATTACTATAAATTAATAGTTCAGTTTGATTAATTCGTTGACCTGTCTATTTTTTGTTGGCTAGAGTCTTATTGATCCCATGAAACCTCTGAATGACTGACATTGATTTTCCAAGATTCTTCCACAAGATTAGCTTAGATTTGTCCATGTGGTGATAGAATTATAATATTTTTAATATTCTGTTGAGTTTTCAAGCATCAAATTCAGAGATAGATTATGGTGCAATGTAATTGTTTTTGACCATGTGGATTTTAAAGTAGCCAATCTTAAAAGAAGTTGAAATCAAACTGAAATATCTTTAGAAAATCTTTGCTCCAGTCCCTCAGGTGACTCTCAGAATGTAGTGATTTATGCCAAAGGCTTCACCTCCTGTATCACAAAGTTCCAATGTCATCTCTGCAGGAACAGATAATTGTAGGCTGTTTCCTAATTTTCCTTCTCAAAATTGGTTGAATAGTCATTTATCTAAGAGGATCTAGTAGATGCTTCTCCAGATTTGCTACATATTATAAAATAACTAGTGAGTAAGCTCTAGCATATCTATTTTCACTTTGATCAAAGGATCCCATCTAGGTAACAGATATCCTACTAAGACTTTGGATGCAAAGTATATAAGAGATTTTTGTTATGGTTATACTATAGTGACAGCCTTAAAGTAGCAAAAAAATTTAATTTAAAGCCAACAAATAGGTGCATATTTCTTACTTCTGTTATGGAAAATTAACTTTGTTTCCCCCTACAAATTGCTTAGACTTATAAGGAACTTGATACCTGATGGAAGGATAAACAATAACAGGATAGTCAAAACTTTTTTAAAAATAATAATACTATGATAATGCGCAGGTGCCACATAATTATTTGTCAAGATAATGCCTTATTGTTGTGTTTTTGCCATGTACATACTTTGGATTCAAAATTTTAGCTGATATTGTGTTTATTTAAAGTTTCATAAATGGCCTGAATATTATTTCTATGGTGAGGAATGGCATTTTCATTTTCTTTTATTTTTCTTTTTAGTTTTTGGCTCTTTTGGGTCATACCCGGTGATGCTCAGGGGTTACTCCTGGCTATATGCTCAGAAATCACTCCTGTCCATGGGCCCGGAGAGATAGCACAGCGGTGTTTGCCTTGCAAGCTGCCAATCCAGGACCAAAGGTGGTTGGTTCGAATCCCGGTGTCCCATATGGTCCCCCGTGCCTGCCAGGAGCTATTTCTGAGCAGACAGCCAGGAGTAACCCCTGACCACCGCCGGGTGTGACCCAAAAACCAAAAAAAAAAAAAAAATCACTCCTGTCTTAGAGGACCATATGGGATGCCAGGGAATTGAATTCCCGTCCGTCCTAGGTTAGCCACGTGCAAGGCAAACGCCCTACTGCTTGCACCACTGCTCTGAACCAAGGAATGGCATTTTTACCTTGACTTCTATGTAATTTTCTCTTTTCAAATAAAAGTACTGATAAATTCTTGACAGAAGGCTCTGAAAATAGACCTACACGTATTCCAGTCTGTTTATGGAACTTTTGAACACATTCATAATTTGCTAGAGACAGAGCCTACAAAGTCTGGTATAGCTGATTATCATGTCTTAGTAAAAAACCCCTATGGCATTATATAAACATATATATATGTAAACTGACAATTTGGCAAAAGTAACATATCTTGCTTTTCTTTGCACTGATTGACTCTAAATTTCATTAAAACTAAAAAGTGTTCACACTTACTCCATTAAGTTTAAAGTGCTCGGCTTTCTTATGTAAAAATCATAAATGGTTGATTTTGCCAATAACATAATTTTGTTTCGCTACAAATAATAACTTACTTTGAGATATAACTGTAAAAGTATTGTGAAATGGTATATTTAACTTTTTGAAAGTAGCTGCTAGATAAATGATTATAATTCTGCTTGTGAAAATTTCCTATAATTCAAATAATGGAAATTTTAACATAGTAAAAGTCCTTTGGTTGCAAGTTTTACGTTCTGAGAACTCAATAATTACTAATGTTTTTGAATAATTATCAATATGACAGCTCATTGCATTTACTCAAATGCATATATTTTGTTGATTTTCCTTATTTCATATATTATAGATTTCATTCAGTTATAATTTCTCTTTTGTCTAGAGAAATGTCTTTCACAACAGTTTTAGAGTATTTGCTGTGAATTCTTCCTCTCCACACGAGAATTTCACCCTCATTTCAGAAGGTTAATTTCACTTATTATATACAATGATAGTGATTTCTTCTAAAACTTTATGTTGTATCTCTGTTGGTGTATGGAAGTTGGACATACCCCTTAGATACCCCCACTTTAATGACAGTTAAACCTGACATGGCTCCCTACCATGCCGGGTAAGGAAAAACTTGGACCTTTGGAGGTGGCTAGAGAAGCTTCTGCCGGCTCGCGTAGGGCCTGATATAAAGCATTGGCAAAATGCTGCCTGCTTTGTACCTATACCTTTATTCTTCTTTCTTGACCTAGGCCTCCCCTAGCCATCTCTATCGTTTTCAGCTATCTCTCCTTCTTTCTCAAAAACCCCAGGGCATATGTGGCAGGCTTGAGACTCCAGAGGAATTAAAAAAAAGATGCTTGGCTTCTACTTATCTCTTCTCTCTCAATCCCAGTTAGGCTGTCACTACAAGTTGGCATCCCTGGTTGGGCATGAAGCCTCTTCTGGCTGCTGGTCTCTATGGGCCCCTGCAGCACTGAGCTCTGGCAGCCTTGGTCCTCTGAAACAAACAGCCCTGCAGATCTGGAAGCCTTGGGCCTCTGCAGCCTTGCAGCAGGCAGACCACCATCTTATTGCAGTAAATGCAGGGTTTTTACAAAATTCTACAGTATCAGTACTTGGACTCATAATTCCAGTGAGAAACCTATAAATTTTAAATAATTTTTCAAGTAAATCTATGTATTTTAACTTTCTTTGAGATGATGTTATTTCTCTTTATGATGACATTTTATATACCAAATCCATGAGGCATTATAGAATTTAAAAAAGTGAGGAAGAAGAAATTAAATGCTTCTACTCCACTTTATCTTTACTTTAAGAACTTTGCCAACTGCTTTTTAAGCCAGAAACAGAAGATTTCTCTTGGATCTCTGTGCCTCAGTTATTCAAGGAATATTACAACAGGACAAAATTACACACTTAAAATATACATACCAATGAGACACAAGCAAAAATTTAAAACAATTTCTGACAAATTTTAAGGAAGACATCAATAGCAAAATAATAATAGTGGGAGACTTTAATGCTGCCTTGTCATCACTTGATAGGTCAACCGAGGTGAAACCTAACAAGAATATACTAGCTCTAAAAGGAAAAATGTTAGAAATTGGCCTAGTATGTATTTATATGTGTTATATATATATATAGATTCATAATATATATTGATATATATGTATATATGGATCTCTATACCCAGAAAATTGGATTCATATTCTTCTATAATGCATATGGGTCCTTTTTCAAAATAGACCAAATACTATCTCATAAAACATACCTCCATAAATAAAAGAGGATAGAAATTGTGCGAACTCATAATGCACTGAAATTAGAAGTGAATAACAGGGGCTGGAGAGATAGAATGGTGGTAGGGCATTTGCTTTGCATGCAGAAGGTCAGTGGTTCGAATCTTGGCATTCCATATGATCCCCCGAGCCTGCCAGGAGCTATTTCTGAGCACAGAGCCAAGAGTAACCCCTGAGCGCTGCCAGGTGTAACCCCCTCCCCCCAAAAAAAGGAAAAAAGAAGCGAAAAACAAAAAGAAACAGAGGAAAAATATTAACACCTGGAAATTAAACAGCTCACAAGCAGCTCACAACAGAGAACAAACAGTGGGTCAGAGACAAAATCAAAGAAGGAATCAAAAGACTCCTCAAAACAAACTAGAATGAAGACTAAATTATCAGAATTTGGGACACAGCTAAAGTGGTACTATGAAGAAAATGTATAGCTTTGCAAGCACTCATCAGGAAGGAATATGTGGCCTACATAAAAAACTTAATGTCACATAGTATAAAATTGGAAGGTGATCAACATAATGAACCAAAAATAGGAAGATGAAAGAAAATAATAAAGCTTAGCAGAAATTAATGAATTGGAAATACAATCCAGAAGATCAATGAAAGCAAGAGTTGGTTCTTTGAAAAAATAAACAAGATAAAGAAACCACTAGCAAAACACAAAAGAAGAAGAAAATGAATAATAAACTGATAAAATTAAGAAACTGAATTAGAAATGTAAAGGGGAGATTACTCAGACAATACAAAAATTCAAAGGGAAATCAGAAACTACTTTGAGAAACTCTATGCCACAAAACAATCGAACTTTGAAGAAATGGAAAAAATATTGGGCTCCTTTAACCTCCCAGGATTTAACCAATATGATCTAGCATATTTGAACAGACAGATTACTATTGAGGAAATTAAAATGGACCTGGGAGCTTTTTCAGTATCCAGATAAACTAGTTATTGTGCCAAGATGGAATAAAGGGGACCAAGAGAAATCAGCACACACAGGTTCAGGTTGATTTCTGCTCTGGCAGTTCCAGTTTACTTTCACAGCCCTCACAGACTTTCCGTAAACATTTTGTCCAGAAGACCATATGACAGAAATCAACATTTGAGAGGCCATATCACCTGTTACAAAATCTGATGAAAACTTCTGATGCTTCTTCTAGAATTAAGGAAATAATTGATCTGTAAAAATAATTTAATGGAAGAGTAGTGATAAACACACACACAAAGAGTAATAGATATTTATAATATAATATAATAAAATATAGCATATTATGATGATATGGTAAAATATAATCAATCATCTATTTCTTCTTATAACTCTGAGTCTTAGTTTATATTTCAATTATTCTTTATATATGTTTCCATATGTATCATGCCTTTCCCATCTTGTTGTTTTGAACCAGATCTTATCTTAATCAACTGGCATTAATTTGAAATCTGATTCTGTTATCTTATATACTTGGTCATCTCTTTGAGTCATTGGTCTTGTATCCTTAGCTTCTGAGTTAACAACTTAGAAAATAATGTTAAATCATATCGAATTTGATAAATAAGTATATTGGAATATTTTCATATGTCTAATGCTATATATGTGAGTAATAGGTCTATCTAAAATGATTATTATCAAAAAACTGAGAAATTGCTTGATAGGATTTTTAAACATATTATCGTGCAAGCAGGGGAGAAGGTAAATGGAATGATATGGCATTAAGAATTCTAGATTGCATTTGAAGTAGAAAATATTGATTTTATATATATATTATAAAAATTAAATAAAGTCTTTAAGTCCTCAGTCTACAACTATTAATCATTATAGGGGTATAGAGAAGGCAACCTCTTCTTTTTTCCAATCTAATTAAACCATACAGCCCAACTGGCTTTTAATTGGGGGGAAATTCTTAGAATAGAATAGAGATAGATAATATGTAATATAGATATCTATTATCTTTAGTTAAGATTATTTTTTGGTAAATTCTCATTGCTCTCAGGCACCCAAGAAGGAACTTAAATCTGAACATCTGAAAATCAGTGCTGGATAGTTTTAGTCTCAATGTCATGGAGTGTTTTACCAACGTGTTGTTCTATATACCTTATGGTATCTGGTCTGATATCAAGGTCTTTAATCCATTTGGATGGCCAAAAGACACATGAAAAAATGCTCCTTGTCACTAATCATCAGAGAGATGCAAATCAAAACAATGATGAGATACCACCTCACACCACAGAGATTGGCGCACATCACAAAGAATGAGAACAATCAGTGCTGGCAGGGATGTGGAGAGAAAGGAACTCTTATCCACTGCTGGTGGGAATGCCATCTAGTACAGCCTCTATGGAAAGCGATATGGAGGTTCCTTCAAAATCTGGAAATTGAGCTCCCATTCGACCCAGCTATTCCACTCCTAGGGATATACCCTAGGAATGCAAGAATACAATACAAAAACCCCTTCCTCACACCTATATTTATTGCAGCACTATTCACAATAGCCAGGCTCTGGAAACAACCAAGATGCCCTTCAACAGACGAATGGCTAAAGAAACTGTGGTACATATACACAATGGAATATTATGCAGCCATCAGGAGAGATGAAGTAATGAAATTTTCCTATACATGGATGTACATGGAATCTATCATGCTCAGTGAAATAAGTCAGAAGGTGAGAGAGAGTGAGAGAGAGACGCAGAATAGTCTCACTCATCTATGGGTTTTAAGAAAAATAAAAGTCATTTTTGTAACAATCCTCAGAGACAATGAGAGGAGGGCTGGAACACCAGCTCACTTCATGAAGCTCACCACAAAGAGTGGTGAGCACAGCTATAGAAATACCTACACTGAGAACTACCATAATCAAGTGAATGAATGAGGGAACTGGAAAACCTGTCTGGAGTACAGGTGGGGGTGGGGTGGGATGGAGGGAGATTTGGAACATTGGTGGTGGGAATGTTGCACTGGTGAAGAGGGGTGTTCTTTATATGACTGAAACCTTACCACAATCATTTATGTAATAAAGATATTCAAATAAAGAGAAAAAATTTTAAAAAAAATCAGTGCTGGAGACACTCAACTAGTAGATTTGGAGCATATTTGTAAAATCAAAACAAAACAAGAGATCAGCTGACATTATTCATAGAAATATAGATGAGTACTTTAGGCATTCAAATAAATTTATTTAGTAATCTAAATGGATCTAGGGGCCAGAGCAGTGGCACAAGAGTAGGGCTTTTGCCTTGCATGCAGCTGACTGAGGAAAAATCACAGTTCTTTTTTTTTGGGGGGGGGGGTAGGTTGGGCCACACCGGGTGATGCTCAAGGGTTACTCCAGGCTATGTGTCAGAAATTACTCCTTGTTTGGGGGACTATATGGGATACCAGGGATCGAATCAAGGTCTGTCCTGGATCAGCCACGTGAAAATCAAATGCCCTATGGCTGTGCTATTGCTCCAGCCCCAAGGACCACAGTTCTAAGCCCTGGGGTCCCATAAGATCCCCCAAGCTAAAAGTGATTTCTGAGTGCATAGCCAGGAGTAACCCGAGTGTCACCATGTGTGGCCCAAAACCAAAATCCAAAAATAAATAAATAAATGAATAAATAAATAAACAAATAGGATCTACATAATAACAGCCACAAAAAATTATGAAAAGAAAATGGCAGTTTTAGGAATTTTCAGTCAAAGGATAGATTAAGAATGGTAAACCAATAGAAGGTGATAGTAGTAGAATATTTTTCATGATGGATAAAATAGTTAATGGTGCATTTGGTTCGAAAAAGAGTATGTATATAATAGATAATAAGGAGGTCATGAGGTAGCATGATTTTTATTGTTAAATGAAGTAAACTAGAAGGATAAATACAGAATGATATCACTTATTTCATTTATAATATGATATTTAGAATAACTGCATGAAGAAATGCAGTGTTTTAAATGGAAGTTAACTCGAACACCCTTGGCCCCAAAGTATAGCAAGGGAAAGGGAAGAAACTAACCAAGCTAGTATTTTAATGATAGGCATTAAATAATAGCAAACAGAATAATCATTAAGAATTATTTTTTAACTGTACACTTTTCTTTTTCTTTTTGCTGTTTGGGTCACATCCAGCAGCACTGAGTTTTCACCTGGCTCTGTACTCATGTACTCATAAATTACTCCTGGCAGTCTGGGGCGAGGTATGGGATGCTAAAGATTGAACCAGGTTCAGTCACATGCAAGGCAAACCCCCTACCTGTGGTACTATTGCTATGTCCCCTTTCCTTTTTTCTATATTTTTCAAGGATGCTATTCTACTATTATTTGACCTCAATCATCTTTATTCAAGGTATTGTTTCTACATTTACATTTGCACAAGAAGTGATTGTTTACTCTATTTCTTTGATTTTTAAAATAATATATCCAAATGTTTATTTATAGACCAACTAAAATTATGTCTATGTATAGAACATATATAGAGTCTCTGTGTAGCCAGAAAAATGAATTAATGGGCATATATGCTGATATTAATTGAACTCCAAGCTATACAGACCTAAGCAATATGAAATGCAATCTGTTAGATATTTTAAATATATAAAAGCATTTTTGAGGAGATAGAAAGGAAGTATACTTGTAAAGATTTTAGATCCACTAAATATGCCCAAAAGATTCTTTGAAACTCATATTCTTAAATTCTGCCATAAAATATGGAACTCGATGTGTAGGACATAATGTAGATATTTACAATTATGTTGTTGGTAGATTCAAAGTTAGACAAACTGAAATATATTTTTAATTATATATGTTTATTTGGCTTAATTTGTTTGTATATTTAATGTCTGATTGGAGCACAGAAGACTCATATAGTACATGCTAGTAGATAGGAGGAAGAGAATTCCTCATCATAAATTATTGTTATGACATTTTGCATGTCATCATTACAGAATATTTATAGTGACTTTCTGGTCACTGATATCGATGCAAGAATGTCATCCCCTTAAGGAGTAAACAACAGTAATTGTAATAGATAGTTTGTAAAATAACATCAGAGTAAACTACAAATTACATCCCAACAAGAAATCAATAGCAGTAAGCATTTTCTAAATTACATATTCTAAAGATCATTACTTGGCTTTGTCTTGAACTCTTCATGAGCAGCATATGCATTAGAACTTTATTCTATGAATAATTTACCACTTACTAAACACCATTTATTATTCAGTGTAGATAAGTACATTCAAAAGGAGTTAGTGCAGGGTAAACTGAATTGCTATGCATTTAGTATGTTTAAAATGTCTCGTGCTGATACTTTCCAGGTACTAATGCTTACAGAATGATACAGCAGTGGCACTCTCAGAAGTGATGATGGGGGGAAGACCTCCTTTTTCCTTTCTACATGAATTACAGAAGCCCAATGCCACAGCCTATACTCTCCAGAGAAATGGCCTACATCTTCAATTTAACCTTATCAAACTTCCAAGTAACCAAAATTGTTTCAGATTTATAAATCCTGGACACCTCAACATTTTCAGTAGTTTCATCCCAGTAGGGTCACAGGAAATTTAATGGGGAAATTACATAGAAATCTGTTATTCCCAGTGAGCCTAAAGAGTAACATAGAAGTCTCAACTATCACCACCAACATTCCACTAAATCCTTAGACATTAATTTTAGTCACACCATAGAGAGTTTGGAAAATCATTTCATTTTCATTTGTGTTGACCTAAGTTTTGAGAATTTCATTTGTCTTTGTGTTGTCACAAGGGAAATGAAGTAAATTAGTGTCTTCATGGAAGCAAGCTATGTTGGTGGGTGGAAAATTGGCAATACTGGTCAAGGTAAGGTCACACTGTTAATAAGATTGGTGTTTAAATATGTAAAGCCTGAAATGACTTTATTATGAACAACTTGATAATGTTGTTATAATAAAAATTAAAACAAAAAAAATAAAATGTTAGCTGTGGAATCTAGAAATCTGACATGTATATATCATGTTTTGTTATTTCAAATCACAAACTGTGGTGCTCTGTGCTTAGTCCTGGCACTGGACATAGGAATTACTCCTGGTGAAGCTAGGAGTACAATATGGGATGCCTGGGCTTGACCCCCAGAAGGCTTTGTCTAAAGCCTTACCCACTGTACTTCTTCTCTTGTCCTCCATGTGACTTTTAAGCAAATAATTTGCTAAACAAATATATTTTTGATTTGATAGATGAAATGCTAATTGGTGGTCTTCTCTCTTCAAAGAGTGATTGTGAAAATCATGAAAATGAGTCATGAGGCTGGTCTTTTGGGATCAGGAAAAAAGTGAAAAGAACACTTAAGGCTGCCTTCCCCCTCCCCCTGAAATAGTATAAACATAAAGCCAAAAGATGAATAGGAATTTTCATTAATATCTAGTGAGTGTTAGTCAGAGGTAAGGTAATGTAAGGTAAGGGTAAGATAATATAAGGTAAGGTAAGGTAAGGTAAGGTAAGGTAAGGTAAGGTAAGGTAAGGTAAGGTAAGGTGAGGTGAGGTAAAGTAAAGGTAGAGTAAGGTAGGACAAGGTAGTATAAGGTTAGGGTAGGGTAGGGGAAGAGAAGGGCAAGGTATGTTAGGGTAGGGCAGGGGAAGGGTAAGTTAGGGCAGGGTAGGTTAGGTTAGGGTCGGGTTGGATAGGTTAGAGTCCGGTAGGGTAAGGTTGTGTAGGGTAGGTCAGGTTAGAGTAGGGCAGGGTAGGGTAAAGGTTAAGTAAGGTAAGATAAGGAAAGGACAGGTAAGGTAAACATCTCTCAACTAAGCAGCCTTGAGTAAAATTCCTCACTATATTATCTTCCAGGGGTTTTGGAGGGAGGGCTGGGTGTAGAAAAGTACTGAGAATAAAGCAGAGATAATATTGACATTAATGTTCTTGCCTTACATGTGGCCCAACCAGTTCATCTGAGGCACATGATGTGATCTCTAAAACACAGTCTAGAGTCATTTCTGACTGCAACACCTAGAGTTAGTTTTGAGGACTTCCAGGTGTGGCACAAAAACAGAGAAAAGTGTAAGAGTGATAGATGGAACGATAGAGTAAACTCCCCCTTTCCCTGCCCTAAAAACAGTATATGTAGAAGCTATTAAACATTCTTTTAAGCCCAAGAACAATGAGTTCCCACCACTGAATGTCTGAATGGAGGGATCTGCACTAGGAATGTAGATGGACATGTTTGTCCTAGTGGAGATGCAGACATCTCCCAGTTCTATGTCTAGAATTGGAGGACTGCTTTTCTCCAATGACCTCTGAGAATAAAGCTGAGATAATCAGTTTTGTAGCAAGAAAAATCACATGTAGCATCTGGGCCTGGAACCATACACTTGAATTGATGTAATGATATTTCATGATCTATAAAGCATGATTGGTATTTAGACCATACATACTATTAATGCAATTAAAAATAAGTATGTACAGCATTTTCTTATCCAAAATGAAGTCTAAGAAAAATGTCATGCTATTTCAGCCTCACTAAAAATTGTTTTTATGAGTGGCTTTTGAGACAACAACACTAAATCCAGAGAATTGGCTAATAGCATTGTAAAAGAGAAAAATAATAATGGATAGATTGTTTAAAATTCCAAGTAAACACAATTTTATCTACTATGGATAATGGATATCAGTAATTAAAATGTGGTTTGATATGTAAATAATCTGGAAAATTCAAATTTGAAATGGCACTTAGAGCAAGTTGGTCATCATGATATCACTTGACTTTATGAAGAATTTGAATGTTCTTAATAGAATATGTTTTGATTGATTCAGTCTACACAGTGTAAAGACTTTTAGGTGTAGTAGTGGGCCTTTTCATGGGCAGCCTTACGTAAATAGGTTCTATTGTATGTGGACCTGTATTTTTTTTTTTTTTGGTTTTGGGGCCACACCTGGCGGTGCTCAGGGGTTACTCCTGGCTGTCTGCTCAGAAATAGCTCCTGGCAGGCACGGGGGACCATATGGGACACCAGGATTCGAACCAACCACCTTTGGTCCTGGATCGGCTGCTTGCAAGGCAAACGCTGCTGTGCTATCTCTCCGGGCTGAACCTGTATTTTTGAATGCCTCTAGATTTATGAATCCAAATAATGTATTATACAGATGGAATTAAATCTGATGATGGAGTGAATGCCAGTGTAAAAAGAGCTGATTTAGTTCTCTTCAAGTGCTGTAAGTGGTTGTATAGTTACTCTGATACAATTTGCAATAACTGAATGGGTTGCTTTATTTTTGCATGTTAAAATCAATGTAAAAATATTTAAACACATGTTTCTTTAGTATTTAGAAACTGTATGTCTACTTTATACTTAATTTTATGTAAAGTGTTTGAACTTTTTAGTAACTATAACTTAGTTTTCCATGAAAAATATTCTAGACTCAGCTTAATTTCCTTGATGAATTTAAATAAATATAGAAACCTTTGCAGAATAATTTAGAAATCTTTTAACCATATGGTCATACACATATAGCATATATAAATCTATATGTTTATACAAAGCAGTATAAACTTGTAACAATGATCACATATATAGTTTTTATATTCGTATACATTTATATCTTCCTTCAAAGAATATGTAGTATAAAGCTAAGTCATAGATAAATAGTGAACAAATAGGCTACTAGACATCACATGAGAAACAATCTGAGGTGAAGTCTTCAGCATAAAATGAGCAATAACTATGGCTTGGTATTCTAGAAAATGGTGAAAAAACTTAATTAAATGAAAAATTAAATCCATGGCTAAGAGAAGTGTGGCCTATAAACTAAGGAAGCATAAATAATAAATTACAGAAGGGTGAAGTATTGCAATGAGTGGGAAAGCTAATTTTCTTTATCGTTTATGGAAGATGATTAATTAAGAAGGGAATAAATAAGATAAGGATGTTGATAAGTAGTATATTTCCTATATCATACAAGTGACTTTGGGCTTTATCTGATGGTATAATGAACAAAACAAATGTAACAAAAAAGATATTTGTATTTTTCTTTAAAAATCTGCTTTCAGTAAACATTGGGTAATGGATTTGATTAATAATCTAAGTATAGATTTGGGAAAATGACTTAAGTTAAAAATTATAATCTTATGAATAATATCCATCAGATGTTAAGAACAGGAAATAATAATAATTTAGAGGCCATTTACCTGGGCTCAGGGCTTCTTGCTCTGCACTCAGGGATCATTCCTGAAGGATCACTTAGGGGACCATATAGACAGGAGTAACACCTGAGCATCACCAGGTGTGCCCGTCCCCCTAAAAAACAAAAAATAAAATAAAATAATTATGTAATTTTTTATTTTATGAGCACACATCATGTTTCTTTTTCAAAAAATATTTGTATTAGACTAGAGAGGTAGTACATAGAATACAGCACTTACCTTTCACAAGAACAACACAGGTTTGGCCTTCAAACCAAGAATAGATAAAAAGTAAATTAGTTAAGTACAATAATTAATGGGAAGTTTTTTAGAATTATCTTTCAAAAATGATTGCTCTATGAAAAACATTTATTTTTATTTTGGGGTCATATCCAGCGGTGCTTAGGGGCTACTCCTGACTGCACTCAGGAGTGACTCCTGGTGGGCTTGTGAGAACATATGTAATGTTGGGGATTAAACACAGGCTTGCTGCATTCAAGGCAATAACCAGACCTGCTAAGCTATTGCTTCAGTTCCAGAAAATATGAAATTTTTTTTATTATTTTTCTCACTCATATATTGCTGTATAACTCATCAAATATTAACATTTGTGTGTCAGGTGAAATACCTACATTTTTACATGTACATTATATTGTCCCCCTAGAAGTTACTGAAGAGACTATTTCTCAGAACAATGAAGTATTATTATACAATAACCATGACAATGCTTCATTTCTTCATAAATTTTAGTAAATTGTACTCTGGTAGCTAAATTTTGTTTCATGTGTTCTTTGAGCAAAAATTTTGCTAATAAGCCTATTGAAGTTTCCCTGTATTGTAAACCTTACCCTTCATTTTATCCATTGTGTAATATAATATTTTGCTAGAATATTGATTCAAACTGCCAGACTGAATCCACAGTAGTCCATAAAACATTGTAATATAAGTTCTTTAGTCTTATTATGCATATAGTATTGTACAAACAATAAATGGATTAGCTAATTAACAGGATCTATTGTGAATATTTTGTTTTATCCTTGACACGTCTTACTTGGCATCACTTGTTAAATATCGTTACTTAAGCACCATTATTACAAACATGTTTGTTGTTGGGTTTTAGTTATAAAAAAGAAGATCTTTCTTCACAATCCCACCACCAATGCCCCCAAACTCCCTCCTTCCACACTCCTTGCATTCTATTTCTCTCACTCACTACTATTGACATGATAGTTGTGAGTGTAGTTTGTTGAATTGGTTTTATTTATGCCTTTGAGTAAATGAGTTTGAAAATTTTTATTAAGTGAAATTTGGTATCACAGGAAAGGAAAATGCTTATATAAAAATTCAAAGCCGGCTTCTTCTGAGGAAACTGAGGACCTCAAGGGAGCCGTGTCCTGTGCTTCTCTGTCTTTCCTATATACTTAAAGCTCTCCTCAGATCCCTGGGAACCGAACCCCACCAAAAAACTGCATTCTGAAGCTACCCAGCGAGAGAGTGAGTGAGTAAGAAATGGGTGACTGTGGGGAATGCCAGGTGAAGTGCTGCTTGCTTCACCTGCAGAGTCTCTGCTCTTCTGTGCTTCTTCTGAGGAAACTGAGGACCTCAAGGAAGCCCTATCTTATGCTTCTCTGTCTTTTCTGAATCCTTGAAGCTCTCCTCAGAGCCCTTGGAAGCAAACCCCCAAAAACCTGCATTCTGAAGCTACCCAGCAAGCGAGTGAGTAAGAAATGGTTAACTTTACAAGCCCAGAAAGGGGAAGCCGCTGAACTCTGCTGGAACTCAGTTGCCAGCACCCCTATCTGCCTGTCTTCTGTGCTGTGCTCCATTTTCGGCCTGATTTCATCCTGTGTGTGGCTCATCTGAGGATGGCTCACCTTCCCTGGAGCCTTCCCTGGAGATGAGTCTACAAGCCCAGAAAAGGTGGAGCCAGAGGAGCACGGCCGCTCCGCTCCACTTCTGGCCTTGCACATCATGTAGCCAATGAATACAACCACAACATGTAGAAAAACCCAAAATACAAGTGTGACAATGGGGAAACGATGCAGACTAGCGCCAGACGTAGAGAATGACGATGGCAACTCTGATGATTTGAACATGACCAACCAACTAGTCAGATAAGGAGTTTAGAGACACAATATAAAAGATGTTCAAAGAACTCAAAGAAAGTATAGAAGAGAAAACTAATAAGAATCAAGAAAATATGAAGATATAAATCAGAAAACTTCAACCTGAAATTTCAGGTCAAATAACAGGTCTGAAAAACTCAGTAGATGAATTGAAGAAAAACATGGTTGAGTTCTCCTATGTATTAACAGCAGCTGAGGATAGAATTAGTACACTGGAAAATGAGATGAATAACAATTCCATACAGCAGAAGAAATTGGAAAAAAGCAAACTATCAAACAATAGAAAAATTACTCAAAGAATGGGAACAGATGAAAATAGAAGTCTATGACAAGCTCAACAGAAACAACTTAAGAATCATTGGAGTCCCAGAGACCCAGGAAGCAAATCTCCAGGAAGAATCAATGGTCAAGAACATCATTAAAGAGAAACTACTAGAGCTAATGAATATGTGCAATCAAATCCTGCATGCCCGAAGAGTACCAACTAAAAGAGACCACAGGAAAAAACAAACCAAGACACATCCTAGTCACAATGACGAATCCCAAAGATAGAGACAGAATTCTGAAAGCAGCAAAATTGAAAAGAGAAATTACATTCAAAGGAACATCCTTGAGATTTACTGCAGACATGTCACCAGAAACACTCAAGGCCAGAAGGCAGTGGTGGTACATAGTGACAAAACTCAATGAAATAAATGCTTTGCCTAGAATACTGCAACCAGTAAAACTCACTTTCAGGTTTGAAGGAACAATACATGGTTTCACAGAAAAACAACAGCTCAGAAACTTTACAGACTCAAAATGATTCTTAAAAGAAAAACTGAACGGCCTACTTTAAAAGAAGACTGACCAACAGACACACCAAACATTGATATAAAGATGCCACTAACTCCCAGGACAATTCTATCTCTCAATGTCAATGGACTAAATGCACCAGTTAAGAGACACAGAGTGGCTAAATGGATCAAAAAACTGAATCTAATCTTCTGCTGCCTACAAGAAATGCACCTGAATATTCAGAACAAACATAGACTCAAAATTAAAGGCTGGAGGAAAATCATCCAAGCAAACAACACCCATAAAAAAGCTGGAGTGGCCATACTAATATCAGATGATGCAAACTTTATACTTAGGAAAGTTGTAAGGGACAAAGGTGGACATTTTGTATTAATCAAGGGATACGTACAGAAGAAAGAAATCACTCTCTTAAACATATATGCACCAAATGAGGGGCCAGAAAATATTTAATATAATTGTTGACAAATCTGAAAAATAATATCAATAACAACACAGTAATTGTGGGAGACCTCAACACGGCATTGTCAACACTTGACAGGTCAACCAGACTGAACCCCAACAAGAATATACTAGAGCTGAAAAGAGAAATGGAAGAAAGAGACCTAGTAGATATATACAGGACACTCCACCAACAGAAGCCCGGATACAGATTCTTCTCTAATGTACATGGGACATTCTCCAGGATAGATTAAGTGCTAGCACATAAAACATACCTCCATAATATCAAAAGGATAGAAATTTTGCGGGCTACCTTCGCTGACCACAAGGCCCTGAAAGTATATGTGAACCACAAAGGGGCACAGAAGAAAAACTTTAATACCTGGAAGTTAAACAGCTTAATACTGAATAACCAGTGGTCCGAGATAAAATCAAAGAGGAAATCAAAACCTTCCTAGAAACAAATGACAATGGAGACAAAAACTATCAGAACCTATGGGACACAGCAAAAGTGGCACTGGGAGGAAAATCTATAGATTTGAAAGCACACATCAGAAAAGAAGGGACATAACTGAATAACTTAAAGACGCAGCTCATAGAATTAGAAAGTACTCAACAAAAGGAGCCAAAAATAGGGAGACAGAGGAAATAACAAAGCTGAGAGCAGACATCAATGAAGTGGAAACCCGAAAAACAATCCAAAAGATCAACGAAAGCAGAAGTTGGTTCTTTGAAAAAATAAACAAGATTTATAGGCCACTGACAAAATTAACAAAGAAAGAGAGAGAGAGAAACTTGATATCTTGTATTAGGAACGAAAAAGGAGAGATCACTACTAATATGGTAGAGATCCAAAGGGAAATCAGAAACTACTTTGAGAAACTCTATGCCATTAAAAATGAAAACGTGGAAGAAATGGATAAATTTTTGGACTCATAATCTTACACGGTTGAATGAAGAAGATGTAGCATATCTAAACACACCCATGAATATTGAGGAAATTAATACAGTAATCAACTGTCTGCCCCAAAACAAAAGTCCAGGCCCAGATGGATTTTCTAATGAATTCTTTCTTTTTTTTTAATTTAATTTTTTTTAAATTTATTTAAACACCTTAATTACATACATGATTGTGTTTGGGTTTCAGTCATGTAAAGAACACCACCCAACACCAGTGCAACATTCCCATCACCAATGTCCCAAGTCTCCCTCCTCCCCACCCGACCCCCGCCTGTACTCTAGACAGGCTCTCCATTTTCCTCATATATTCTCATTATTAGGACAGTTCAAAATGTAGTTATTTCCCTAACCAAGCTCATCACTCTTTGTGGTGAGCTTCCTGAGGTGAGCTGGAACTTCCAGCTCTTTTCTCTTTTGTGTCTGAAAATTATTATTACAAGGGTGTCTTTCATTTTTCTTAAAACCCATAGATGAGTGAGACCATTCTGCGTTTTTCTCTCTCTCTCTGATTTATTTCACTCAGCATAATAGATTCCGTGTACATCCCTGTATAAGAAACTTTCATGACTTCATCTCTCCTGACAGCTGCCTAATATTCCATTGTGTATATGTACCACAGTTTCTTTAGCCATTCGTCTGTTGAAGGGCATCTTGGTTGTTTCCAGAGTCTTGCTATGGTAAATACTGCTGCAATGAATATAGGTGTAAGGAAGGGATTTTTGTATTGTATTTTTGTGTTCCTAAGATATATTCCTAGGAGTGGTATAGCTGGATCGTATGGGAGCTCGATTTCCAGTTTTTGGAGGAATCTCCATATAGCTTTCCATAAAGGTTGAACTAGACGGCATTCCCACCAGCAGTGGATAAGAGTTCCTTTCTCTCCACATGCCCGCCAACACTGTTTATTCTCATTCTTTTAGATGTGTGCCATTCTCTGGGGTGTGAGGTGGTATCTCATCGTTCTTTTGATTTGCATCTCCCTGATGATTAGTGATGTGGAACATTTTTTCATGTGTCTTTTGTCCATGTGTATTTCTTCTTTGTCAAAGTGTCTGTTCATTTCTTCTCCCCATTTTTTGATGGGATTAGATGTTTTTTTCTTGTAAATTTCTGTCAGTGCCTTGTATATTTTGGAGATTAGCACCTTATCTGATGGGTATTGGGTGAATAGTTTCTCCCACTCAGTGGGTGGCTCTTGTATCCTGGGCACTATTTCCTTTGAGGTGCAGAAGCTTCTCAGCTTTATATATTCCCATCTGTTAATCTCTGCTTTCACTTGCTTGGAGAGTGCAGGTTCCTCCTTGAAGATGCCTGTAATGTCCTGGAGTGTTTTGCCTATGTGCTGTTCTATATATCTTATGGTTTTGGGGCTGATATCGAGGTCTTTAATCCATTTGGATTTTACCTTCGTACATGATGTTAGCTGGGGGTCTAAGTTCAATTTTTTGAAAGTGGCTATCCAATTGTGCCAACACCACTTGTTGAAGAGACTTACCCTGCTCCATTTAGGATTTCCTGCTCCTTTATCAAAAATTAGGTGGTTGTATATCTGGGGAACATTTTCTGAGTATTCAAGCCTAATCCACTGATCTGAGGACCTGTCCTTATTCCAATACCATGCTGTTTTGATAACTATTGCTTTGTAGTACAGTTTAAAGTTGGGGAAAGTAATTCCTCCCATATTCTTTTTCCCAATGATTGCTTTAGCTATTCGAGGGTGTTTATTTTTCCAAATGAATTTCAAAAGTGTCTGACCCACTTCTTTGAAGAATGTCATGGGTATCATTAGAGGGATGGCATTAAATCTGTATAATGCCTTGGGGAGTATTGCCATTTTGATGATGTTAATCCTGCCAATCCATGAGCAGGGTATGCGTTTTCATTTCCGTGTGTCCTCTCTTATTTCTTGGAGCAGAGTTTTATAGTTTTCCTTGTATAGGTCCTTCACATATTTAGTCAAGTTGATTCCAAGATATTTGAGTTTGTGTGAATGGGGTTGTTTCCTTAATGTCCATTTCATCCTTATTACTATTGGTGTATAGAAAGGCCATTGATTTTTGTGTGTTAATTTTGTAGCCTGCCACCTTGCTATATGAGTCTATTGTTTCTAGAAGCTTTTTGATAGAGTCTTTAGGGTTTTCTAAGTAGAGTATCAGGTCATCTTCAAACAGTGAGAGCTTGACTTCTTCCTTTCCTATCTGGATTCCCTTGATATCCTTTTCTTGCCTAATCGCTATAGCAAGTATTTCCAGTGCTATGTTGAATAGGAGTGGTGAGAGAGGACAGCCTTGTCTTGTGCCAGAATTTAGAGGGAAGGCTTTTAGTTTTTCTCCATTGAGGATAATATTTGCCACTGGCTTGTGGTAGATGGCCTTAACTATATTGAGAAAGGTTCCCTCCATTCCCATCTTGCTGAGAGTTTTGATCAAGAATGGGTGTTGGACCTTATCAAATGCTTTCTCTGCATCTATTGATATGATCATGTGGTTTTTATTTTTCTTGTTATTGATGTTGTGTATTATGTTGATAGATTTACAGATGTTAAACCAGCCTTGCATTCCTGCGATGAAACCTACTTGATCGTAGTGGATGATCTTTTTAACGAGGCATTGAATCCTATTTGCCAGGATTTTGTTGAGGATCTTTGCATCTGCATTCATCAGTGATATTGGTCTGTAGTTTTCTTTTTTTTTGTAGCATCTCTGTCTGGTTTAGGTATCAAGGTGATGTTGGCTTCATAAAAGCTATTTGGAAGTGTTTCTGTTTGTTCAATTTCAAGAAAGAGTCTTGCCAAGATTGGCAGTAGTTCCTCTTGGAAAGTTTGATAGAATTCATTAGTGAATCCATCTGGACCTGGGCTTTTGTTTTTCGGCAGACATTTGATTACTGTTTTAATTTCATCAATGGTGATGGGGGTGTTTAGATATGCTACATCCTCTTCCTTCAACCGTGGAAGATTATAAGAGTCCAAGAATTTATCCATTTCTTCCAGGTTCTCATTTTTAGTGGCGTAGAGTTTTTCAAAGTAGTTTCTGATTACCCTTTGAATCTCTGTCATATCAGTAGTGATCTCTCCTTTTTCATTCCTGATACGAGTTATCAAGTTTCTCTCTCTCTCTTTCTTTGTTAGGTTTGCCAGTGGTCTATCTATCTTGTTTATTTTTTCAAAGAACCAACTTCTGCTTTATTGATCTTTTGGATTGTTTTTTGAGTTTCCAATTCGTTGATTTCTGCTCTCAGCTTTGTTATTTCCTTCTGTCTTCCTATTCTTGGGTCCTTTTGTTGAGCATTTTCTAGTTCTATTAGCTGTGTCATTAAGCTACTCAGGTAAGCTCCTTCTTCCTTCCTGATGTGTGCTTGCAAAGCTATAAATTTTCCTCTCAGTACTGCTTTTGCTGTGTCCCATAAGTTCTGATAGTTTGTGTCTTTATTGTCATTTGTTTCCAGGAACCTATTGATTTCCTCCTTGATTTCATCTCGGACCCACTGGTTATTGAGCATGAGGCTGTTTAACTTCCAGGTGTTAAAGTGTTTCTTCTGAGTCCCTTTGGAGTTCACAAATAATTTCAGAGCCTTGTGGTCAGCGAAGTTAGTCTGCAAAATTTCTATCCTCTTGATCTTATGGAGGTATGTTTTATGTGCCAGCATGTAGTCTATCCTGGAGAATGTCCCATGTACATTGGAGAAGAATGTGTATCCAGGTTTCTGGGGATGGAGTGTCCTATATATATCCACTAGGCCTCTTTCTTCCATTTCTCTCCTCAGGTCTAGTATATTCGTGTTGGGTTTCAGTCTGGTTGACCTGTCCAGTGTTGACAAAGCCATGTTAAGGTCCCCCACAATTATTGTGTTGTTGTTGATATTATTTTTCAGATTTGTCAACAGTTGTATTAAATATTTTGCTGGCCCCTATTTCGATGCATATATGTTTAGAAGAGTGAATTCTTCCTGCTCTATGTACCCCTTGATTAATATAAAATGTCCGTCATTGTCCCTTACAACCTTCCTGAGTATAAAGTTTGCATTATCTGATATTAGTATGGCCACTCCAGCTTTTTTATGGGTGTTGTTTGCTTGGATAATTTTTCTCCAGCCTTTTATTTTGAGTCTATGTTTCTTCTGACTATTCAGGTGCGTTTCTTGTAGGCAGCAGAAGGTTGGATTGAGTTTTTTGATCCATTTAGCCACTCTGTGTCTCTTAACTGGTGCATTTAGTCCATTGACGGTGAGAGAAAGAATTGTCCTGGAATTTAACGCCATCTTTATTTCAAAATTTGGTGTGTCTTTTGGGTAGTCTTGTCTTAGTTTAGGTCTTTCAGTTTTTCTCTTAAGACTGGTTTTGTGTCTGTGAAGTTTCTGTGCTGTTTTTTGTCTGTGAAACCATGTATTCTTCCGTTAAACCAGAAAGTGAGTTTTGCTGGGTATAGTATTCTGGGTGAAGCATTCATTTCATTCAGTCTTGTCACAATATCCCACCACTGCTTTCTGGCATTGAGTGTTTCTGGTGAGAGGTCTGCTGTAAATCTCAGCGAAGCTTGTTTGAACGTGATTTCCCCTTTTGATCTTGCTGTTTACAGAATTCTGTCTCTATCTGTGGGATTTGTCATTGTGACTAGGATGTGTCTTGGGGTGGTTTTACTGGGGTCTCTTTTGGTTGGTACTCTTCGGGCATGCAGGATTTGATCACATATATTCTTTAGCTCTGGAAGTTTCTCTTTAATGATGTTCTTGACCGTTGATTCTTCCTGGAAATTTTCTTCCTGGGTCTCTGGGACTCCAATGATTCTTAAGTTGTTTCTGTTGATCTTATCATAGACTTCTATTTTCATCTGTTTCCATTCTTTGACTAATTTTTCCATTGTCTGCTCATTTACTTTAAGTTTTTTGTCCAATCTCTCCTGCTGTATGGAATTGTTATGTATCTCATCTTCTACAGCACCAAGTCTATTCTCAGCTTCTGATACCCTGTCCCAGAACTTATCCATTTTGTCATTCACTTCGTTTACTGACTTTTTCAGTCCTGTTAGTTGACATGTTATTTCAGTTTGGAGTTTTGTGATTTCTGTCTTCATATTTTCTTGGTTCTTATTAGTGTTCTGTTCATCTCCATCCATGGTTTCTTGGAGTCCGTTGAGCATCTTCCATATTGCTAGTCTAAAGTCCTTATCTGAGAGGTTGATTAGTTGGTTGGTCATTATCTGGTCCTCAGAATTGTCATCTTCATTCTCTATGTATGATGCTGGCCTGCGTTGTTTCCCCATTGTCACACTTTTATTGTGGGTTTTTCTACGTGTTGTGGTGGTATTCATTGTCTATATGATGCAGGCAACACACTCCTCTGGCTCCTCCCTTTCTGGAATGTTTGACTTGCCTCTAAGGGAGGGGAGTCCTCCGTGGATGAAGCCTACACTGGGTAAAATCTTAGGCCCGAGCATGCAACAGAGAAGACAGTCCGGAGAGAAATGTTTGCTTCTGTGATATAGCGCCGTTCTTAGTGTGATTTTTCCTTCTTGTTGCAATGGTGTTCTTTCCTTAGAAAGAGTGCACGGCCGTGTAGCGAAGCGGAGTGGCCGTGCTTCGCTGGAGCCTCTTTTTGCCCCACTCGCAAGAGTTTCACACAAGAGGACAGTAGACAGACATAGACAGGTCACACTCACAGTTTTTCACAGTTGGGCCCCACTGGGCCGGTGTACTTTCGCGGATTTTCCCTGCCTGGTGTCACACACAGGGAGCCGGCTTTTGCAAACCCTTGCCGGTTTTCATGCTCTGTAGTCCCTCCCTGAAAATGGCGTCTAGGCGAGCGAGGTTTCTGGAGCCTCTTTTTGCCCCACTCGCAAGAGTTTCATGCAAGAGGACAGTAGACAGACATAGAAAGTTCACACTCACAGATTTTCACAGTTGGGCCCCACTGGGCCAGTGTACTTTCGCGGATTTTCCCCACCTGCTGTCACACACAGGGTCTAATGAATTCTTTCAAACCATTCAATAGGCACTTCTACCAATCCTAGCAAGACTCTTTCATGAAATCCAAAAACCAGGAATACCTCCAAATAGCTTTTATATAGCAAACATCACCTTGATACCTAAAGCAGACAGAGATGCTACCAAAAAAGAAAATTACAGACCAATATCGCTGATGAATACAGATGCAAAGATCCTCAAAATCCTGGCAAATAGGATTCAATGCCTCATTGAGATCATCCACTACAATCAAGTAGGTTTCATCCCAGGAATGCAAGGCTGGTTTAACATTCGTAAATCTATCAACAGAATACACAACATCAACAACAAGAAAAATAGAAATCACATGATCATACCAATAGATGCAGAAAAAGCATTTGATAAGGTCCAAAACCCATTCTTGATCAAAACTCTCAGCAAGATGGGAATGGAAGTAACCATTATCAATATAGTTAAGGCCATCTACCACAAGCCAGAGGCAAATACTGTCCTCAATGGAGAAAAACTGAAAGCCTTTCCTATAAGTTCTGGCACAAAACAAGGCTGTCCTCTCTCCACTCCTATTCAGCAAAGCACTGGAAATACTTGTTATAGCGATTAGGCAAGAAAAATATATCAAGGGAATCCAGATAGGAAAGGAAGAAGTCAAGCTCTCGCTGTTTGCAGATGACATGATACTCTGCCTAGAAAACCCTAATGTCTCTATGAAAAAGCTTCTAGAAACAATAGACTCATATAGCAAGGTGGCAGGCTACAAAATTAACACACAAAAATTAATGGCCTTTATATACACCAATAGTAATAAGGAAGAAATGGACATTAAGGAAACAACCCCATTCACAATAGTGCCACACAAACTCAAATATCTTGGAATCAACTTGACTAAAAATGTGAAGGACCTATACAAAGAAAACTATAAAACTCTGTTCCAAGAAATAAGAGAGGACACATGGAAATGGAAGCACATACACTGCTCATGGATTGGCAGGATTAACATCATTAAAATGGCAATACTCCCCAAAGCATTGTACAGATTTAATGCGATCCCTCTAAAAATACCATGACATTCTTCGAAGAAGTGAATCAGTCACTTTTGAAATTCATTTGGAACAGTAAACACCCTCGAATAGCTAAAGCAATCATTGGGAAAAAGAATATGGGAGGAATTATTTTCCCCAACTTCAAACTGTACTACAAAGCAATAGTTATCAAAAAAGCATGGTATTGAAATAAAGACAGGCCCTCAGATCAGTGGAATAGGCTTGAATACTCAGAAAATGTTTCCCAGACATACAATCACCTAATTTTTGATAAAGGAGCAAGAAATCCTAAACGGAGCAAAATAAGCCTCTTCAACAATTGGTGTTGGCACAACTGGCTAGCCACTTGCAAAAAATTGAACTTTGACCCCCACCTAACATCATGTATGGAGGTTAAATCCAAATAGATAAAAGATCTCGATATCAGACCCGAAACATCAAGATATATAGAACAACACGTAGGTAAAACTCTCCAGAACATTGAGAGTAAAGACATCTTCAAAGAGGAAACTGCACTCTCCAAGCAAGGGAAAGCAGAGATAAACACATGGGAATATATTAAACTGAGAAGCTTCTGCACCTCAAAAGAAATAGCGCCCAGGATACAAGAGTCCCCCACTGAGTGGGAGAAACTATTTACCCAATACCCATCAGATAAGGGGCTAACCTCCAAAATATACAAGGCACTGACATAAATTTACTAGAGAAAAACATCTAATCCCATCAAAATTGGGGAGAAGAAATGGACAGACACTTTGACAAAGAAGAAATACAAATGGCCAAAAGACAGATGAAAAAAATGTTCTACATCACTAGTCATCAGGGAGATGCAAATCAAAACAACTATGAGGTACCACCTCACACCCCAGAGATTGGCACACATCACAAAGAATGAGAACAAGCAGTGTTGGCAGGGATGTGGAGAGAAAGGAACTCTTATCCACTGATAGTGGGAATGCCGTCTAGTTCAAACTTTATGGAAAGCGATATGGAGATTCCTCCAAAAACTGGAAATCGAGCTCCCATACGACCCAGCTATACCACTCCTAGGAATATACCCTAGGAACACAAAAATACAATACAAAAACCCCTTCCTTACACCTATATTATTGCAGCACTATTTACCATATCAAGACTCTGGAAACAGCCAAGATACCCTTCAACAGACGAATCGCTAAAGAAACTGTGGTACATATACACAATGGAATATTATGCAGCTGTCAGGACTGTGTAAGTCCTATTTCTGAGATCTAGAGTTCAGGGTTGGAAGTCACTGTCTAATCACCTGGAGTCTAAGTTGGGTCCATAATACATATGTTCAAGTTGGGAGATATCATTGTATTTTTTAAAATTATAAATTTTTATCCCTAGTATATAAGAGCTTGTTTCTATACATAAAATTTCCCCTTTTTTAGTATGCCTTTGCAGGAAGAAATGGTACATTATTATATTGCTGGTGCATTTGCGGGTGGAAATGTCAGGCTCCATCATTTATGTTTCCTGGTTTTGACCTGAGCTTCTAACGCAGACAAGACTTTTTATTGTAGGTTTTTGTACCAAGCAGAACCAAAAGGGGTGAAGTGAAAAAAGAGAAGAAAATAAAAACAAGACAAAAAAAAAAAAATATATATATATATATATATATATATATATATATATATATATATATACTCACATATATATGAAGAAAATTTTTAAAAAATGAGTTTTATATGATTCTCCAATTGTGTGATTCTGTTATTATGGCTTGCTAAGACATATTTTATTTTCTTTAATTCCATTTGTGTGGATTCTCTCATGTTCTGTAAAAGTTCTTTTTTAAGTTGGTTGATTTGTTCATCTATGGGTTTCTTGAATTCACTGGTTAGTGATTCTTTGATTTCTTTTGCCATGGCCTGCATTGTTCCTTTTAGATCCTCATCTATTGGGCCTGAGCATTTTGGTGGACTTGGAAACTTGCTGGGGTTTCTCTCCATGTCCCCTGTTGTTAGTGTTTTTCTTAGTTTATCCATCTTTTTTTGCATTTAGTGGTTTGGCTTGTAGTGTAAAGCCTTCAGATTTCAGCCCTCCTTTATCACCTGTGGCATGGGGCTGGGTCTCTTCTCTGGAGTATGGTTCTAGGTGGGTATGATGGCTGTGATCACTGAGGTTTGGCTCCACCCACAAGTCTCCTCCTTTGCCAGAATGTGTAGGTCTCTTCCTCCTTGCCCAATAGCAATAAGGTTTCCCCCTCTCCCTCTACCTGTCAGAAGGTATGGCGGAGATCAGGGCCTGGTCAATCACCTCTCCCCCACTACCTGACAGGTGCGTGGTTCAGGACCTGGCTCCAGCAGCAAAGGCAGAATGTCCTTTCCCATACACTAATAAATTTTAATTATATATTAATTATATGTCTTCTTTCTATTTTTCTGTATCTTGCCATCAACAAAGAAGTTTTATTTCTATTCTTATTTCTATTTCCTTTTCCATTTTTTTTTAAGGAGGAGAAGGAGGCACACCCAGAAATGTTAAGGTGTTGTTACTGATAATGCACTCAAGAATTTCTCCTGGTGGTGTTTAGGAAACTATATGGGATGCAACAGATCAAACTAGTGTCAGAAGCAGGCAAAGAAAGATCCTATTGGTTGTATTATCACATCAGCCTAACATTTATATTTCTTGTTGTTTTTTAATTGCTCCAACAAAGATCCATAAAACTAAACAGAAATGGTAGCAAGACAACATATCCTGGCCCAAAGTGAAAATCTTACAGTTTTTCTATATAAGCTGTGGATTTTTTGGTACGTAATATATAAATATTAAAATATTTTCCTTCTATCCTCATTTCTTTGTTATTTAAATTGTAAATATGTGCAAAAATCTTGTGAAATACACTTACTGTATATGTTGACATAATTATCTGATATTTACTCTTCCTCTTATTTATTTTCACTTAACTATTTATAAGTTATAAATCATACATGAATATCTTATTCCATGAAATGACTTGATACATTAAAAAACTATATGAAGATAAGATTCAAAATTTTGAGGAAATAATGAAAACATCCTTGAAAAATAGTGATAATTACCATAGCCTGGGTTTTTTAAATATTTATAATAGTATTTGGCTACTTAAATGTCTTCATATTCATGAGTAAATACAGTCATCCATAATAATCTAATTAAAAATCTTTACGTACTCTGTTATTTTAATTTTTAGTATTTTATTTGCTGAATATAGTAGATACTTGAATTGGATTTGTTAATAAAACTAAGGCTCCATCCTTTATATTTTTTCATTAAGCTTTCATTAGCCACTATTAGCCTTTTTCACTAATAGCTTAAAATCAGAAATTTATTGTACACATCTTCCTTGTGAGGAGAACAAAGTAATCAGTCATTTGTGCGAACAAATTAAGTTTGGATAATTAATTACTATGACTAGAGAAGTAGTTAAAATATTTTAAAAGTTCACTAATTTAGAGAGAGAATAGTACTTTAGGAATATAGAATGAAACTTAACAAAGCACAAGAATGAAATTCATTTCTATGCCCCTGGAGGGTGAGCTATTCATGAATACTGATATATTTTAAAGCCTGTCAGTATGGTCAGTATGGGTGGAAAATTTTGTTTGTAATACAGCCTTAAATTTCTTCTAGAATGTAAAAGTTTAAATTTATCATAGTATTTCTAGTGCTATTTGTCTAATGAGAAGCTCAATGAAAGATGAAGAAAATGCAGTGATGTAATCAAATATGCTCAGCAGAGAACCATTTTCTTTTTGAAAGCATGACTCCCAGCATTGAAATAATAATGATACAGTAGTTGATGCAAAATTTAAAATGATTCCTATGAAAAATAAAAATAACATACTCTCTTGTACAGATAAAAACAAAATTAAGGTTTATAAGATTTTTGGAATCATTACCAAATATATAACAAATGAAAAAATTTCCAAGGTAAACCTTTTACTGTAGAGTACAAGTATTAAGTTTATAGGCAATAAATTTCTGAGAAGCTAATAAAGTATTTGATTGTTATTACAACCCTCACACAAATCTTGTATTTTTGTTAATCTTTAATATGCCTTCTGTCAAGTTCAAGACATGTTTAACATTAATGTAGAACTTGACTGTGATTGTATCCTCAAACTTTGATCATCACCACTATCTCCCCTAAGAGATATTTAGTGGGAAATGGGAATGTGGCCAAGAGTAATTGCATGTGAAATATGAATGTCACACCCAAAATTTGATTCCATCATTCTCACAAAAAAACTGGTGTTTGTTTTTTAATTAAAAATTAAATTTTAAATTTAAAAAATGCTTTAGCCATTTTATCTTAATTTTAGAAAAGCCAAACAAGGAAAGAGCATAATTTCCATTTTCTATTTTAATAATCACCAAGAGGAGCAGCTGTACAGTGGGTAGGGCCTTGCATTTGACCTAGACCTACCCAGGTTCAATCCCTGGTATCCTATATGGTCTCTGAAGACTGCAACTAGTGCTTTCTGAGTCCAGAGCCACAAGTAACTTCCGAGTATCACCTGAGTGGCACTCAGTAACTCCTAAGTATTTAATTTTGGGGTATGGACCCATAACAAAATAAGAATAATCAAGAGTTTATACAATCTTTTTTTAAATTAAATTACTTTAAGCACTGTGTTCACAAAATTGTTCATGGTTGAATTTCAGTAATACAATGTAGACTACCCTGCACCAGTGCATATTTCCTGACACTAATGTCCCCAGCCCCCCCTCCCTCGAATATATTCCTAGTACACAGAACCCATGAGACAGGCAAGTTCTGACCCAGTGAGCAATACTGTGACAGCAGAAAGAAAGAATGGTGCCATTGTTGTTCAAACTTTTGTTAGAAAAAGGAAATAATTTGGATAAATAGCTTCACCTAAAAGTGAAAAAAGCATGACTGTTAAGCTAGAAAACATGGACCCACGCAGATTGCTATATGGGAAGAAAAAGAACGTCATTTGCTCTCTAGAAGCGTCCCATCTTGGAGAAAAGGAAAACTTCACAGTTGCTTAAACCCAACACTTGAGGAGATCCATCACACCTGATATAGGTGATATTGTATAATTCTCTTCATGAAAAAATAGAAGTAACCATAGATTATCTACAATCATACTAATTTTATTTTATTCTGTGATTTCCTAAAAAACACAATAATTAGAAGCCTTTTTCCAAAGATATTTTAGTAAAATTGGTAAAGAATCATTTCATGATATGTTACTAAGTGAAATTTGTATATCTGTGAATGTCTGTGAAATCTATAGAATTGATAGATGCAAACCAGTTTGTAATGTGTACGATAGATAGATGATAGATAGATAGATAGATAGATAGATAGATAGATAGATAGATAGATAGATAGATAGATAGATAGATAGATAGATAGATGATCGAGAAGGTGAATCTTAGTTTAAAGGGAAAACATTTCAAATTAAGTAACCCCAGATTTAGATGTTAAACTCTCTACTTACTGCATTTTGAGTTACCACAAGGGACAGAGGTGGGCTCTAAATTATATTGTCTGTACTTGCTAAGCATTTTGCACCAAAATTTTAACTTTGGGTGGAAAAGAGCAGCATCAAAAATATCTCTGATTTTTTTTAGACAAATAGGAAATATTATATTTAATATTGATAAAATGCAATGTAGTAATTAATAAAATATGACTCTCAAAGTACTTATTGAGGGAGTAAGATTAATAGATGCAAGCCAGATTATAATGTGTAATATATACATATATATGTATATATATATATGAAGATCCTTTCAATTTTATTAGGTACTGGAGACTTGAGGTGGAGATCAGCTGCTATTAATTTGCTATTACATAAAGCACCAATTTGACTATAAATTAAAAGGACCACATACCATGATTAGCATTGAATGTAAAGCTACACAACACATGAAGTCAAGAAATATCTCAAGATTTCAGATAAACCTGATGTCCACTTAATAGTGACATATGAAAACTATCGCAACATTACTCATAACAGTTAAATTATGGAAAAATTGTAAGCAACCGTAAACAGATGAATGAATATTTTTGCACACAGTATATATTTCTACTGAGCTTATAAGCATGAAAATTTGCCATTTGCACAAAAAATTTTATTGAATCACCATGAAATACAGAATTAACAAGTTGTTAAAAGTTGAGTTTCATACAATGTTCAACACCCATACCTTCAACAATGTTCATTTCATGTCACCAATGTTCCCAATTCGTCTTTCTCTCCAGCCTGTCTCTATGGAAGATACTGTCTCTTTCTTTTTTTTCTCTCTTTCTTTCTCTCTCTCTCTTTCTCCCACCACTCCTTTTTTTCTTTTTTTGCATGAGCAACTATAGAATAAAATAAATACCAATGTGTTTAATTTTAGAACCCTTAGGTTAGGAATGAGGTATAATATTTATAAAATATTTGGGGAGCACATCTGGCAGTGTTCAGGGTTTACTGCCTGTGCTCAGGAATCACTCTTGGTGAGCTTGGGGAGACCATATGGGATTGAACCCAAGTCGACTGTATGCAAGGCAATTATATTACCCTCTGTACTGTTGTTACAGCCCCAAATTGTATAATTTCTTAGCATATAACTTTTATATAAACTATCCAGCCATGTGGAAGAAATTTAAAAAATGTTGTCTTCATTAAATACCTCACAGATCTGATTATGAAGTGGATGTGTTGGTATGTAAATGTAAATACATACATTTTACATTTCTTCTGTAATTTATTATACTGTACTGAATTATTATATTTGTGCCTTGTTTTGTTTGCAAAACAGGAAATGATGAACATAAGGAATGGCATAATTATCAAGAGAGAAGAATGTGTACTTCTGATCATTTGGACCAAGTAGAAGAAACTATAAAATACAGGTAGTTTTTTCATTAGAAATTTTAAGGAACTCTGGTTTGTTCATTTCTCACAGAAAATAGTTTTCATCCCTTGGGAATAGAATGGTACTACATTCACTTGACACCTTCAGCAATTCTTCTCTGATTTGTTCACTAGAACAGAAAAAAATATCTTCCTTAAACCCTATACAATTTTGCTTGTTTACTGAAAATTGGCATCATTGTAAGGAGAGGCTATATTTTTTCTGGGAAGTAAGACTCTCAGAAATGTAAAAGATAGTGAGTGAATAACATGAAGGAGAGATTATATTTAGAAACTAAAGGGTATGTTCTTGAAAGTAAAGCAATAGTTCTATTTTTTAATGTTAGGCATTGTGATTTATAAGGTTATTAATGATAGTTTTATGTATACAATGTTTCAGCACCATACCTCCAACTATGTGTACCCCTGAGCCAATCTATCCTTCAATCCTCCCAGCCTATTTCCCTCCATGGTAAGCTCAGTTCTATAGACTAGTTCTCAGCTCTGTTACATTTGGCTACTTACCATGTTGCTCTAAATACTGAAAATGAGAGGTCATCTTGTATCTCTACTGCCATGAAATGTTCTAAGTACTTTATTCATGGTATTAGTCTTTTTTTTCAAGTGACAGTATTTTAAGATATTTTGAAGGGATAAGGAATAAATATTCTTTTTTTTAAAATAATGCCTTTTTTAAACATTGTGATTACAGACATGATTGTAGGTAGGTTTCAGTCATAAAAAGAACCAGTGCAACCTTCTCATCACTAATGCTCCCATTTCCTCCCTCCCCATCCACTCCCTGTATTCAAGACAGGCTTTCTACATCCTTCACTCATTGACTTTGTTATGATAGTTCTCAGTATAATTATTTCTCTAACTGCACTCACCACACTTTGTGGTGAACTTCATATACTGAGCTGAATTACCATTTATTCCAGTTTTTGAGTCAGAAAAACATAATTAAAAACATCATGGGGCCGGAGAGATAGCATGGAGATAAGACATTTGCCTTGCGTGCAGAAGGTCGGTGGTTAGAATTCACCATCCCATATGTTCCCCCGAGCCTGCCAGGAGCAATTTCTGAGCATAGAGCCAGGAGTAATCCCTGAGCGCTGTCGGGTGTGACCCAAAAACCAAAAACCAAAAACAAACCAACAACAACAACAAAAATCTTAATAGATTCTCAAAATCCGAAATAAAGCAAATATTGGCAATATTTATCAATAATGAGATATTCTCGTGGATATATTTGTCTTTCACCATATAACTTACGATGATAATAGCCTAAATATTCATCCATTTTGCAAACTAATAACTTAATCATCTTAGATATCTCAGTAGTATTCTAGTGTGAATATCTTTATTTAATTGACATTTTGGTTGATTCAAGTTACCTTTTTTGTAAATAATTTTACAGTAATAATATATAAATATATAATATAATATATATAATATATAAATATAAATATACAAAGGTAAATAAACATTTTGAACATTTTCAAATATTCTAATATTATAAGGTAAGATATTCTAAGTTAATCAAAACAACTGTTGAAATGACTAATGATTGTAGAGTATTCTCTGAATCCTTTATTTTTAAGTCATAAACCAGATCTTGGCAAAGGAAAAATCACAAAGAAAAGTTTTTTGTTCTATTTGATGTTTAAATCAGATGCATCTTTTTCTTTCAAATGACACAAACATTGAGTTTGAAAACCTTCATGGAGAAACTGTGTGATACTATTTTTATTGTTCATAGATTCCTTTACACTTGGCACAAATCTAGTGCTATGTCGTTTCTTTATCAACTTAATTAATCACTTTTTTGACTTTATATAACTTGTAACTATCTGATGACGTCATTCTGAGTTTCCCATCTAAAATATAACTGCTGCGTATTTGGAAGGCATTGAGAAATGAGGAGGAAACTTGTTTGTGAAGTCTCTCTTCCTTGTCCACCATCTACTTTCTTTCGCATATCATCTATTTGAAAAGAGACAGTGGTTTTAATAAAGCATTGAATTGAAATTGAATAACTATTCAGAGAGATATTGGATTCTTCTGTAATTGGCCTGCTGGGTGGACATTAAATTGAAGTCTACATATTAATCATATTTTGGTGTCAGAAAGCACGAGCAATCTATTAAACTTTGAGTTTAAAAAAAGACTTGCACCTGTTTGGAACCTAGATTAAGCTAATGAGTGAGCTTTTATTTGGTCACATTTTATCTTCATTAATCTCCCAAGTTTCTATTGCCTTTCTGGCTCCGGTTGCCTATGGTTTTCAGATAAAAATCTTTCCAATTTCAAGTCCTTGACCTTACTCAACCCATGGTTAGTCTTATTTTCCCCCAAAACCTGAGAAAATGGAGAAGGGAAGCAGACACTCTTGTATGGAATCGTGTGATGGAATCTTGCATGCAGGAAACCTAACCATGTAAATCATGTTTTTGTAAATCATGGTGCTTAATATCCAAATAAGGGAGAGAGAGTTCGAGGGATAATCTGCAGATAGGGTGCTTGCCTTATAAGATGCTGACCTGGGTTTGATTTCCAGAACCCTATATGGTCCCTTAAGCCTTCCATTAGTGATTTCTGAACACAAAGCCAGGAGTAAGCCCGGAACATAACCAGATATAAACCTACTCCCACTCTGAAATAAATTAAACAAAAGAGTGAAAAAATAATAAAGAAAAATTAAAACTAAATCTAGACTCCCAATTCTGTTTGGTTGAGCCCTTCAAAATTCTTTGTTCTGTCTTCTTCCTAGCGTTTATATCTTATCAGTCATTGAGAACTTGAATAATGTTTTAGAAAAGTTCGTCACAGGAGTATAAGTAGAGGTTAATGTCTGATAACCATCACTTCCAACAGTGCTTTTAGTAAAATAAGATATGGGGAACAGGTGGAATAAGGCATCTATGCTTCCTACATATTGTGCCAAATATTATACCTATAAGGTAAGTAATGGGGTGTGACTATTTACTTCATTTCAGCAATATAAAGATTTTCATGATCAACTCTTTATGATTATTATATAAAATCCCAGACAGAATTCATTGAAAAATTAAAGCACTTTGAAATTTGACTAATATAAAAAGACAATTTTTATTACTTTTAGCTATAAGAATAATGGTTTCCTCCCAACATTACTGAACTTTATAATCAGGAATTACTTGAAAAATATTTGAATCAGTACATAATATAAAAACATATTTCATGAGCATCACCAAAAAGGATTGTTTCAGGGAAATAATAGTTACTATTTGCCTTACAGAGTAACTTAGATTTTAACTTTGATAAAACCAAATCTATATTTCCTTGGAAAATGTTATCAGATGTCAGAAATTTTAGAGGTAAAGACCTCTAGACGCTTGAAATAGAATGCTTATTTCCCCTTGTGTAAGCACATCTGACACTTGGCAGATTTGGGGACAATATGGGATGCAGTGATAGAACAGATGTCAGCCTCCTGTGCTATCGCTCTGGCCCCTCTACTGTAGAAATGGTCACTTTTAATTCAGATCTATTACTTATACCTTGCCTCTTTTTTCCATATTCCTGACTTCTAGTTTATCATTTCATAGATCTTTGTGTTTTAAGTTTGGTCCTAGATTGCTTTCCTATAATTTTAGATGGGCCCTTGGTTCCTTGACTATTAATTTATCTTACAGTGGATTATGTTTCTTCCTCTGAATTTAAAATGCCTTAATTTCTATCTCCATTGAACAATATCTTCCTAATAACAGTTAATTATATCCAAACAAACATATCCTCTAGGAAACATGTGATTATCTAAGTCATATGTTGATTTTCCTGTTTTTCTTTAAATTCTGTTTTTTCTATTTCTTAGGGTTGTGATCTGATTGGATACAGTCAGAGCAACTAGTTTTGGTATCAGTTTTGATAAATCTCCTTCCTCATGTCTCCTCTTTAAACACTTAACCATGCACCATTAGTTCCTAGCTGTGGGGGATGTTTTTGTGAGATTAACATGAAAGCAACTGCACTTCCTGAAACACCACCTTAGGGGGCATTTTGCTAAGTGCTGCCCTTGTTAATATCCTTAGCCTATGTCTGTGAACCATTTTAACAAAACACAATGGGGAAATGAAAGAAACTACATTAATAAATCATAATTCCATATGTGTATACTTCAGATAGATGCCTGAAATTGCACAATAGACAATTCAAAGTGGATAGCCTATATTCATTATATCACACCTCAATGTGCTGATTTTATATTTCTTACATTTTCCCCTTAAAGGCCATTTACCATGGTCCTGATTCTGGGAGCTTTAATTTCCAACCAGTGAGAAAAATCAGGGTTGTAATAAATTGCAGACTCTACTAAATTCAACTATGCAATTAGCAAAAACAGTTATTTCTGTGCTGTATTGCCCTGAATCTCCAGAAGGTATTGAAAAAATATTTGCACTTGTGCCTGAGAGTCAACTAATTTTGACCTCTCCAAAGACATTGCTTTAGGACTTTTCCTACTGTATCTGCTTTATCCTTTCTTTGATATCTTTTTCAGAGCCTCACACACCCACACCCACCCCACCCACACCCACACACATTTCTTGATAAACACTCATAATTGACTACCCTAGTCTTATTCGACTAACATTTTTCTGTGTTGTTTGAACAGTGACTACAATTCCTCTTTTCTTATATTTTTTAACTCCAGTTTATTTCATCACTTTACAGAAACTGCTGTTATGAAGGTCACTAGTGACATTCAATTCATGAAAATCAGATTTTAGCTCCTATATTGTTGAGTCTCAAATAGCACCTTACATAGTCGAAACTTTCTTCTTTGTACCATCACTGGGCTCTACTCAAAGTATTATATTTGCCCTAAGGGTTCTCTTTCATCCCCACTTAAGCATTTTGTGTATTTTATGTAAATTACTCAAGAAATACATTGTAGATATTGACATTATAATAATGTCAAATTTGATACATAATATTGATAAATCTGTAGCAATATAATTGTAGAATTATTCAGTTATTCCATAAACACATCATTTAATCAAATGTATTACATGCTTCAGATGTACGTTGATCTGAAGAGATATAAAGAGAGCTAAATAGATAAATTAAGACTTTAGATCTTGCTTTTAATTTTCAAAATGCTGATTTTTCTAAGCATTATCAACAACAAAATGTCTTAGAACTTTTGTAAGATATAACCTTAAAGTTTACCTACTTGTAACATGGTTTCTCTCTTGCCACTGGACATAATTTCTGGTAATTATACTTCTATTTTAAAATGTCTTCCAGGGGCTAGAGTGATGCACAGTGTGTAGTGCATTTGCCTTACATGGCCAAACGGGGATTGATTACCAGCATCCCATTGGTCCTCTGAGCACTGCCAAGAGTAATTTTGGACTGGGAGAAATTCCTGAGCACAGCCAAGTGTGGCACAAATCAAACAAACAAAATAACATGATAAAATACATTCCTTGGGGCTGGAGAGATAGCATGGACGTAGGGCATTTGCCTTGAATGCAGAAGGACTGTGGTTCGAATCCCAGCATCCCATATGGTCCCTGGAGCCTGCCAGGATCGATTTCTGAGCATAGAGCCAGGAGGAACCACTGAGCTCTACTGGATGTAATCCCCCCAAAAAAAGAAACCCCAAAAAACAAAACAAAAATTACATTCCTTAATAATATATACCTAATGTGCATATTCTTAATAAAAATGTTCATTCACGATTCATCTATAGAAACTAAAATTTAGTATTTTCTTTTAGTAATTCAGCCCTAAGGATTTGTGTTCTTTTGCAAAACAAGTATTTGCTCATGAGGTATAGTAATATTTTCACTAGTCATAAGTACATTCTATGATATAGTTAGCAAAATATAATATCTGTTAGCAAAATAATTTAGGAATAAAAATATTCTTTTGACACAATCTTTATTATTAAGGCAAACCTGCTTCTAGAGGAGAGCACACATTGAAATATTTAACTATATTTTATATGCTTCTGATATTAGAAAAAGAAAAAGATAAGAGATTATGCCTGCAGTCCCCAGATCCTTCTCACGTGATAGGGAAATCTAGTTGTTATGACATTTTTCAGCTTCTGCGTGTGCCAGTTTTGCAGAAATACTGCAATGCCTGTTTTCATGGTGGTAAGGGATTAGTGACTGAAACAACTGTATCTTTCACACCTCAGAGGGTCATGCCTAGAGGGGACAATCTCTCTGAGATTCTCCCCTCATTTTTTTTCCAAAGTCATAGTTTGGGGGGAGAAAGGGAGGCACCCAAGGGAATATTTCTCCTTTCCCTTAGTTGCTCTCATCCAGCCTCCTATCTCTTATATGTGTGCTGTACAGCTCTTAAATTTATGTCCTCTGCCAAAATGTCTTTCCAGGACACTGTCCTCATTTATCAAACTGACTGCTTGACATCTCTTCTAGAATGTGAAATAGACATTCAAATTTATCATATTCAAAATGAAAACCACGTGTTTCTCTCTGACACATATTCTGCAGGCCCCACACTCATCGTGGGAGCTACAATTTTTCCTGCTGCACGGGCAAGTTCAATAATTCTTGATTCACCTCTTCCTGCACTTACCCTGTAGACTCCAAATTTCTGTGCTTCTCACTGCTGTCTACCATCTTTACTCTAATTAGGAACCCCAAATCTGTGCTGGTTGATCTTTTCTAGTGGTTAATTAGAATTTGTAAAATGTTTTGTAGTGGAGGTACTATGGTTAGGATATTCATGTAAATGCACTTGGCTTGCAACTTTTATTATGCCTCCATCATCATCAGAGTGTTGATGCTTCTTAGCAGGTCTTTCTGCTTTTTGATACTGAAAAAACTCAAATACTCCCCTCCTAAAATAATAGTCAAGGTGAATCTTAAAAATAACAGTGTGTTGTCATTCTCGCTTAAATCTACATACTAGCCCTTGGTTTTTATTAACCTGAAAAGCCAAAATTTATTCAGGCTTTTTGCTGGCATCTTCACCACAAAATTTTGAGACCTCTATATCCTCTCTTCCTTTCTCTCTCTATCTCTCTCTCTCTCTCTCTCTCTCTCTCTCTCTCACTGCAGCACACATTTGCTCTTTATTGAATAACTTAAGCAAGTTTTCAACTTACAGTCTTGATTTGGTTCTTGATTTTATTATTTTTCTGTAGTATTTGTGCTTTCCAGTAGAATACATAATTTATCAGTTAATTATATCTCTGAAATCATGGGAAAACTCTGATAGGAAACATTATAATTGAGGTGCTCATAGATTAGATTTTAGCTCATTTGAAACAAGAAATATAGTACTTAAATATCTCAGCATTGATGAATCTGAAAGTGTCCAATGCGCAGAAAGGAACCAGGATCTCAGCTTAATAGTTAATATTGTTAACATTTCTCAGTTAATAGTTTAAAGTAAAATAATCAATAGTTAATTAATCAGTTAATAGTTCCTTTACTTCCTTCTTGCAAAAATTTATTTACTTTATTGTTTGTCTGGACCCATTTTTTTTTTAACAGCCCACCTGCTCTGATATCGTATCATTGCTGCCCACCACTTTTCTGATCTGCCAGAGTCTACTCTTTTTTATATTTTGGTTTTGGGGCCACACCTGGTGATGCTCAGGAGTTATTCCTGGCTATGCTCTCAGAAATCGCTCATGGCAGACTCCGAGGAGGATCAAACCCAGGTCCATCCTGGGTCAGCCGCATGCAAGGCAAATATCCTCTCCACCATCATCTACTCTCTTATTTTAATTTTTTTTAAAATGGGAGGAATAGGAGAGATGGTACAGCAGTAGGGCTTTCTTGCCCGTGGCTCACTTAGGGCCAATCAGGGTTCGCTCCCTGGTGACCCATATGGTCTCTTGTGCCAGGAGCGATTTCTGAGTGCCTAGCCAGGAGTAACCCAACCCCTGAGGTCACCAGGTGTGGCCCAATAAACCAAACACACAAGCAAACAAAAAAAACCTGGTTTCATAGTGGGCTTTATTGGGAAAAGTTAGTGTAAAAAATTTCAAATTCAGAAAATTTAAATAAACCAGTAAAATTATACCCTGGAGCTATAGTAATCTCTATTATAGTAATCAAAAATAAGGTAAAGGCTAAATTATTGCCTAAGCAATCACTATTTTGTCAGGCTTCTGTGGCAAGCCCAAGGCAGAAAACAGTCTAATTATTAGAGTGAGTTCAATAACAAATTTGCATCTGAAACTAAAGAAAGAGTAAAAGCATGTTCTGATTATGGCATCCCAACGTTATAGCCCTGTAAAATCAACTTTATTAATGTCCTGCAGCAGAGTGCATTAGTAATAATTGAAACCATATATTAAAATTCTTGTTTAAGGTAATAAAGTGAGCAATCAGTTTTATTTATGTGGTCTGTCTCTCTGAAGATCTTTCTGGGAACTTTCCTTCTCCAAGTATGGCCAGCACTTGACTATGATGCTTCCACAAAGAAAAGTCAGCAGCCCTTGGTTAGGGTATTACCAGGTAGTTTTTTCTTTGGTTTATTTAAATGCATCATAAGTTTCACTTCCTGATCTGTGCAGATACCAAGATCTCTAGATACAGAGGTCTGATTTTATCACGCAGGACGGAGCAGAAGTCTTCCATACACCACAAAAGCACCAACGGGAGAGTAAATGAACCTGAAAGGAGTCTATAGTTAATCCTATGACAATTTACTTCAAGGGTGGAGAAACCCTGTTTTTCTTAGACCAAGGGAATTCCTTTTCAAATAACCCCAATATTTACTGCGCCTGTGCAGGGGAGAATTAAAAAAAGAAAAAGGCAAAAAGCAAAAAACAATTTTTTTTATTTATCTAGTCTTTGTCGATTTCTTTGTTTTGGTGTGGATATTGAAGTTGTCTCCATTTATATTTATTTTTTCTTCTTTTCTTTTCTTCCTTTATGTGCTCTGCCATGATTTTTATCTCAAGACCATGGCTTTTATGTGGTGCTTATCTTTATTGTAGGAGTGCTCAATGGATATTTTATTTAACACCTCTTTTTGTACTGTGTGGTGTTTCATCTTCTTTTTCCCCTTTGTCTCTCCAACCTAGGATGAGAGCCTCCAGAAGGACTCTGCCCATTTTTGGCATATTTGATTTTTTCCCCAGTTTATTACTTTTCTCTTCTTAAACAAAACCACACAACTTGAACTATCTAGTCCCGCCCCCCCAATTAGAGCAAGAAATAAGGCAGGTACCAAAATCAAACAGGGGTAGGACCACTAAGTACTAAGCTAGGCACAGCGGTGACCACTTATTCTGGCAGCCCCGGGGGTGAGGGAGGAGGATATGGGAGGTAGGACGGGAATGGAGATGGAGGGAGGACAATTCGGTGATGAGAATTCCCCTGATTTTATGTTAATATATACCTAAAATATTATTGTCAATGATATGTAAGCCACTATGATTAAAATAAAAATTATATTTATAAAAAATATAGTTAGAGGTTTGCTCTTGAATTCTAAAATTATATTTTGCCAACTTCAACACAAATACTGTCCTTTGAAAATTCACCACCTGGCCAGATTATTAAAATATGCTGATTTCTCTCTGGGATCTCTTTAGCAAATACATTTTAATGAAGAATAGTGAGATATATTTAGGAATATCAAGGGGTGAGGCAAATGGCAGGGAGGCTTCAAATACTGTCCATAGTTTTAAACTCACTGAATGCTTGCATTCGGCTCACATGCTTCTTCTGAAACATTCCTTGGCCTGTATCTCATTCTAGATCTCTTCCTTCTCCTAGGGATTTTTTCTCAGGTACCTTCATCTTCCATGCCATTCAGGAAAGTTGAGAATAGTCATATACTGAGAATTCTGGTATTTGGTAGAGGCAATGTAAGATGTCTTCTTGGTCATACCATGACATTCATCAGGTTCTTGGCAGCCTGGATCAGAAACATGAAGCTGTCCACCCTGTAGACAATGAGTTCCCAGCCCAGTTCAGCAGTTCAGCCTGGATTTTGCTGCAGATGTTGAGTTGTGGTAGTAGAGGGTGATATGCTGTAGGTAGGCCAGCAGGACCTGTTTGCAGCTGAGTGTGGATAATGTTCTGCAATGGTTGATCCAAGCTTATCCATCTGGGATCCTGTTTCATTTTTGTCATCCCTCCTCACATATTATGTATTTTTTAGCAGGCCTTTACCTCGAGTAAAATCTGTCATCTCTATCATGATCATGCACATCTGTTTGACCAGTACAATAATGTCAATACCACTGTCATTCATCCAGACACCAGTATCCAGGTTGATTTACTTTCTGGAAGCTGGTTACCTCTTCTCTGTGCTTTGCTTTTTGATCCCAGGTAAACTAAGCAATGATTGAGCAGGCACTTTGGCCAGCTCTCAGCTGGTCATCTGTCTGAACTCTTGTTATGCTTCTGACATCGACATTTTCTTTTCTTTTTTTTTGGGGGGGTGGATTTTTGGGCCACCCATTTGACCATCAGGAGTTACTCCTGGCTATATGCTCAGAAATTGCCCCTGGCTTGGGAGGTCTGCCCTAGGGTAGCACTTGGAAGCAAACACCTTACCTCTAGCCACATCTCTTGGGCCCCTGACATCAACATCTTCTGTCTTAAATTCCAACTCCTCAGAATTCCTTATCATAAGCACAGCTTTTGTGGTATCTCATATGCTTTCATATACCAGATAGGAAACATCAATAAACTTGTTCTCATCCATGGGCTGAGCAGGATCAGACTAAAGGCCTCCATAGCTGCTTTTTCTTTCTCAGTAACATGTTACATAGTGTTGGAGAGCTGCTTGGTAGTAACTTCCAGCACTTCTTTTGTGTAGAACCCTGACTCATAGTTTTACATCTTTTTTTTTATTTAAACACCTTGATTACATACACGATTGTGTTTGGGTTTCAGTCATAAAAGGAACACCAACCATGACCAGTGCAACATTCCCATCACCCATGTCCCAAATCTCCCTCCTCCCCACCCGATCCCTGCCTGTACTCTAAACAGGCTCTGCATTTCCCTCATACATTCTCAATATTAGGACAGTTCAAAATGTAGTTATTTCTCAAACTAAACTCATCACTCTTTGTGGTGAGCTTCCTGAGGTGAGCTGGAACTTCCAGCTCTTTTCTTTTTTGTGTCTGAAATTTATTATTGCAAGAATGTCTTTCATTTTTCTTAAAACCCATAGATGAGTGAGACTATTCTGCGTTTTTCTCTCTCTCTCTGACTTATTTCACTCAGCATAATAGATTCTGTGTACATCCATGTATAGGAAACTTTCATGACTTCATCTCTCCTGACAGCTGCATAATATTCCATTGTGTATATGTACCACAGTTTCTTTAGCCATTCGTCTGTTGAAGGGCATCTTGGTTGTTTCCAGAGTCTTGCTATGGTAAATAGTGCTGCAATGAATATATTTGTAAGGAAGGGATTTTTGTATTGTATTTTTGTGTTCTTAGGGTATATTCCTAGGAGTGGTATAGCTGGATCGTATGGGAGCTCGATTTCCAGTTTTTGGAGGAATCTCCATATTGCTTTCCATAAAGGTTGAACTAGACGGCATTCCCACCAGCAGTGGATAAGGTTTCCTTTCTCTCCACATCCCCGCCAGCACTGTTTGTTCTCATTCTTTGTGATGTGTGCCATTCTCTGTGGTGTGAGGTGGTATCTCATAGTTGTTTTGATTTGCATCTCCCTGATGATTAGTGATGTGGAGCATTTCTTCATGTGTCTTTTGGCCATTTGTATTTCTTCTTTGTCAAAGTGTCTGTTCATTTCTTCTCCCCATTTTTTGATGGGATTAGATGTTTTTTTCTTGTAAATTTCTGTCAGTGCCTTGTATATTTTAGAGATTAGCCCCTTATCTGATGGGTATTGGGAAAATAGTTTTTCCCACTCAGTGGGTGGCTCTTGTATCCTGGGCACTATTTCCTTTGAGGTGCAGAAGCTTCTCAACTTAATATATTCCCATCTGTTAATCTCTGCTTTCACTTGCTTGGAGAGTGCAGTTTCCTCCTTGAAGATGCCTGTAGTCTCAATGTCCTGAAGAGTTTTGCCTATGTGTTGTTCTATATATCTTATGGTTTGGGGTCTGATATCGAGGTCTTTAATCCATTTGGATTTTACCTTCGTACATGATGTTAGCTGGGGGTCTAAGTTTAATTTTTTGCAAGTGGCTAGCCAGTTGTGCCAACACCTCTTGTTGAAGAGGCTTTCTTTGAGGTGACCACATGAATGACTCAAGCTGCCTGGCACCAAATTGTACCAGCTGTGCAATCCAGCCCACCTACATCTTTCTCTTGTAGATGAATGACACATTTGTTCTTATCTTTCAAAATGTGATTCTCTGGGGGCTTGAGTGGTGGCACAATAGAACACCTTGCATGTGTTTGATCTAGGATAGATTGTGATTTGATCCCCTGTGTCTCATATGGTTCCCCAAGCCAGGAGCGATTTCTGAGTCCATAGCCAGGAAAACCCCCTGAACATCACCAGGTGTGGCCCCAAAGCCAAAACAAAAACAAAAACAAAATGTAATTCTCTGAGACAGCCAAGAAGTCATCCATGGAAGTAAGATCACCCACAACATCTGTTAGAACACAAACTTGTTTTTACCATTGTTCTTTAAAAATATCCAAGTTCTCTTGGGTCCAATTTACTCTGTGGTTTTGCTGCTAAAGCTTTGATCACCTGAGGACACAAGATTTCAAGTTGGTTCACAGACATTCACATAAACTTAATGCTTTCTGTTAGCCCATCCCCCATTCTTCCTGTGTAACCTTACCTGCTAATAAGACCTGCCCATTTCTGGGTGGGGTCTTGATGGGTAAGAAAAGGTTTTGCCTCAGGGGCAGGAGGGAATAGGAGGATGGATTGAGAGGAGACTTGGAAGGAGAAGGAGAAGAGACAGCTGAAAGGGGTAGAATGCAGGGCCAATAATGAATCTGGCTTGAATGGTTACGATAGGCCACACATGTGGTAGCAAGGGCCTTGAATAAAGCTGATGTCTCTTGGAACCTGACTGCCAGTGAGTTTTCTCCAGACCCGCCAGCTGGAAGGGGTTGCAGACACGTGGTCTGGGCTGGAGGAGAAAGGCCTCATATCTCCATCCATCAGCATCCAGACCTTCCAACGGCAGTTATTAAACAGCCTTCCTCGTTATTTGAGATATTAACAGGCCAACTTTCCAACCTCAATCCATTTGTTGGTATGTTCACAGAAAAGTTGAGCATACACTTTAACCTTTTTCTCATTTTCATTCTTTGCAGACTCAATCAACACTAAAAGTTGACCGTTGGTTTCCAGCAATGAATCTTATACATGGTCCACGACAGTTTTGCAAAGATATCTATGCAAATCTCTTGTCTTCTTAGTCATTTTGTCTACTGCAGAATTCAGTGCATCACTTCTTTCTTTATGACCATCATTATCTATTTACTCTGAGAGCAGGTCCTAGAGAGCCTGTTGGATAATATTACACTCAGCACTGTCCTCTCACTCCTGTCATCATGAGTGCAGGAGGAGTCAGACATCAGGGCAGCCCCACTAACGATGCTTTCCAGTCACTCCTCTATGGCAGGTCAAAAATGCTTCTCATTGAAGTTTAAAGGATTCATAATGATTTGTTTACCAAAGTTGTTGAGTGCATGTGCCAGGTCTCTTCTCCTCCACCATGGTGCTAGGAGGCATCATCTGAAGCAGTGGCATGGGCTGTTTTGGAAATTCCTGTGACCACTTGATGCAGCTGCTTATAGATCAGGTTTCTGTTGAGTTTGTAGGCTGCATCATCAGGGTGCTGTAGGCAGTATAGCTAATCATGACATTTTCCTACAAGATTCCTTGAGTTGCAGCCACAATGGTCCACATCTTTTAGTTCATATTGTCTTTTGACTGCTATGATATTCAGCTTATCTACTTCAGGTTTGATTCCTTAATCTTGCTCAGTGACAGCATTCCTCAATTTCAAAATACCTCCTTCCACAACTTTCAATTGAACACGAAATTTGTTAAGGATCTGCCATGTCAGCCAAAATAAGGAACCATGTAATAGCAGAGCTCAAAGTCTAATTGCCAGAATGATGTTGCCGCATTTTTCAGAACAGGCATCATCTGCAAACTCTCTAGAAACACTCTTTATTAAATCACCTTGTTTTGGACATCTTTTATAGCAGTAGCAAGCTCTTCCTTGGGAAACTAGCTCTCCTTCACAATTTTATCTCCCTTCTCCAAGAAATTCTCAGTTGTTTGTTCAACAGCTGCAGCCAAAACATGTGCCTTCTTAGAATAACCTCTCTTCATATTAAAGGGCCTGTGTAACAAGAAATTCCAATAGTCTTTCAATTGCCCAGAGTCCTAATCTCTGGCTTTTAGTGTACCATTTGATGTTTATGTTGCCTGCATGGACAGATGTCATTTCTGGGCGAGTGGACCAAACACCAGATAATTTCTGAGATCCAAAGCCAACAACTGCTGCTTTGTCTCTCTCCTATCTGGCTCTGAGGAGGGAAAATGGAAAGTCTACTCTTATTTGAGGAGCCAGGTAATTGTAAGGATATAGTTGGAAAAGGATACAAAGTGAAAATATTGTAGATGTGAGAATAAAAACTTGTTTCTTTTTCAAAAGCAATTTTATACCAATAGGAAATAGATACAGTCCTGAAATTTCAGGATGAAAAAGCATTTTTGTATTTGTTCTTTTTCAGGGAGGGGTACAGATAAAAAGAGAGAGGCAGAGCTGCCAAGGGTTGAAATGGTTTAAACTTCAAATAGTTTATAGGGAAATATGCTGTGGATTGAGGATTTGGATAACTTCCCATTTATTTTGTCCATAATTCTGATAAGTGGAAGTTTTTGTACTTACAGATATGCTTAAAAGAGAGAGCAGATGAAAGTCTGTTACATAATGATTTTATGTGGATAATACATAGATAAAATATATAAGATATAGATATATATAGATCGATATAGATAAGATAAGATGTAGATAGATAAGATAGAATGTGGTTAATGTGTATTTATAGATTACATATGTTTATGTAATCATGCATGTATAGTATATAAATTAATTATATACGCATATGCATTTTATATATAGCATATATAACATACATAGCATATAATATAAACACATAATATATTGTATTATATAATATATAACATATATTATATAACATCTAGCATATATATAAACTTGTCATAGATAATAATCCTAATCTATCTGTTGTGTTGTTCTGAATATTCATATGAAAACATATATGCATATTTAATATAGCATAAACATATAAATTTGGCATATATACACCATCTTAGTATATTTGTGTCATTCTGAAAATTTTTTGAAACATTCAGTGATGGTTTAGTATACATTTTAAGTAATATAAACTATATGCTTCTCAATCTGTGGTAATAACCAGTAAATATAACAAATAATATTTAAACTATATGCTTTTTATAGGAAGTCATATTATATGTACATTTCTAATTCCCCATGTGAATTGCCTCTACAAACACTGAGTGTACATGATATAGTTTTTCTATTTTCTCGAATTTTAGTTTTTATTTTAATTGAATTTGTTTCTATTTATGAGAATGATTTTTCTTAGCTATTTCATTAAATTGGGCTCAAACTACATGTACTGATGTGTTGATTTTTAAAAATTATTTTTATTAGCTTACATTGGATTTAAAATATAGCATCTTCAGGGGTTCAGTGATAGCACAGTGAATAGGGCATTTGGCTTGCATGCGGCTGACCTGGGCTTGATCTCTGGCATCCATATGGTCACCTGAGCCAGCCAGGAGTGATTTTTTAGTTCAGAGTCAGTAATAACCCCTGAGAAATGTGCCCCCCTCAAAAAATGGCATTTCAGGGTTTAGATTTATATCTCTATGACAACCAATGTGTCTCAAGTACTTAGTAAGTTCAGACCATTGATAAAATGGAGGTGAATAATAAAGGACAATCCTAACTTTCTCATTAACATATATATTTCTGTTCATTTTACAATGTAATTCCTTTCCCTTTCACTTATATTAGTTTCATTATTGAGGTGATAGTTTACAATCATGTTAATGTTTATTGCTTAGGTGTACAAAGTTACAGTACTTTCACAACCACAAAAATGCCAAAAAAGACCCTCTACCACTTCTTATGTTACTTATAGAAATTATATTGTTCTTCAAGGTGGTTCACTACATTGCCTCATATCTTTCCCTTCTAAATGTCTCTGCTCCAGATTAAAAATAATATTAATTACTTTAGCACCATGGATACAAGATTGGTCATAATACACCTGGGGTATTTTTCAGTTACAAATTTTTTCATGATTGAGTTTCAGTCATACAACGTCCAACACTTTTCACCAGTGCATTTCCCTCTACAATTATCTTCAGTTTCCATCTGCCATTCCCCTTTCCTCTGGGGCAGACATTTTTCCTTTCTCTCTGTCGTCCCCTTTAGACAATGTAGTTAGTGAAGGGGGTCTCATGGTATTACTTTATCTCCTTTCAGTACCCAGTTCTTGTCCACAGTTTCAACTATCATTGTCATAGCAGTCTTTTCTCTGCCCTAAATGCACTCTTCAGTTCCTTGTGAATAGCTTCCTACCATGAACTGGTCCTTCTAGCCCTTGTCTCTATTATCTCTGAATATTAGTATGTCAAGATACAGCTCCTAAAATGTGCCATAGAAACCCAGGAAAAGAACACCTGGAATAGTATAGTCTGTAATGTTGAATACATTTTTTATTTCAGATTTCATCCATTTCTAATTGTTATGCTATTACTTTTACAAAAGGATTTATTAAAAAATGCTAGGGAATGTGGATTACTCTTTGATTAATCATTATTATGTTGTATTCTACTTGTAGTCACAGTGAGAGACTCAAGTGAATGAGGTTGTGGTTCCTCATTTCTGAATTATATTAATTTTCAGATAAGTCTAATCCTCAAGTGCCCAATCTGAAAGAGAAAACGAAACCAAGGAGGCATTTAAAATATATAATTAAATTCATTACATTCTATTATTACTGGATTGCTAATTCAAGCCATTCAAAATTCATGCAGTAGAAGCAGAAATATCAATAGGATAACTCACTTAACCAAGTTTGAAAACACAAAGAACTAATTTCATCCTTTGGAACCAGTAAATAGTTTTTTATATGTAAACTCATGTGGATATGGCAACAGAACTGACTGATAAACTTTATATCTCGGAATAAAACAGCTGTTAATTGGCAAAAGTACCAAACTTTCTTGTGTTTCATGTTAGTATCTAATTTTCTAGGAAAACCACAGGTTGCTTACAGCAGTGCATAGAAATTTTATTCACATTTCAAAGTCAATTTTGATACAAGATATTTATAATGCATAGGAATAATCATAATAATAATGATCCCAAACAACAAATCTCAATAGTATTTTTCTTAGACTGCCTTAGACTATGTACACTTCAAAATGATGTATTTAAAATTCTAGACAGAAGAGTCAATTTCATGTTGACTCTAATTAAAGATTTAAGTATATTTTATTAATGCATACCATAGTATTGAATAATTTGCATGGCTTTGGTTTTTGTTTTTGGAGTGACCCCTAGTAGGGCTCCCTATGGAGCAAAAGAGATGAAACACTGACTAATTGGCTGTGTGCAAGGCAAGTGCCCTACCTGCTGTACCATTTCTACAGCATATAACTTTCATGTTTTACAATTTTAATTATTTTTCAAAGTTTTCAAAGTCTTATCAATATATCTGAGAGAATGGTCTTCCTACATCAAGTTTGAAAAACACATTCTATGAGCTGTTTAACCTCAAGTTAAAATGGTACATTATAATATCTACTCTGTGGTAGTGCCTTTTGCCATGATGTAATGCATAAGCAACACATCTCTTTTTTAAAATCTCATATATTTTGTGTGACATTCTTGAAAGATTTCTCCTTCAGGAATCTTCTATTTCCTCAAGATCAGCTGTGGATGCTGCTTTTCAGTTGACAAGTTGTTGAGTCAGGATGTTAATTTCCACCCAAAACAGTCAATACATATTTTTAGAGACAAGATGATTTATGCCCTAAAACAGGGTCAATAGAACTTAAAAAATAGAACACAAATAGGGTGCTTTCCTTGCAAATGCTTGACCCAGGTTAAATTTCCCAGTATCAAGGAGTAAGTCCTATTCATTGCTGGGGATAGTGTACAGTGGTGGTTGTGGTAAGGTTCAAAAAACTATAAAGAAAAGAAATGGTTCAGCACCCTTGATATAACTCATTTAGAGTAATTTTCTCTCAGTGGGCAAGATTGTACATTTCTGAAAAGAAAGAAGGTTACTACAAATACTGCAGAAATTCACAGAGTAATCAGAGATTACTATAAGAAACTTTATGGCACAAACTAAAGAATCTGAAAGAAATGGATAAATTATTGGATTTATAACCTCGAAGTTTGAACCAAGATAATCTGGAATATTTGAACAGACCTATTGCTAATGGGGAAATTGAAATAGTAATTATAAAGAATTTCCAAAAATTGAAACCCAGGCATTCTTTCAAACCTTTAAAGAGGATCTACTGTCAAAACTTTTTAGTTTCTTTCAGGAAATATGAAACAGAAACACTCCCAGAGAGATCCTATGTTACATAGAACCTAACATTACTTTGACACTAAAAGGAAACAAACATTCCACAAAAATAACTGAGATCAATATCCTTAATGAACATAGATATATAGATCCTCAACAAAATTTTAGGAAATAGGATCCAACAACTCATCAAGAAGTTCATAAACCATGACCAAGTAGGATTCATCCCAGAGGTGCAAGTATGGTTTAACATACACAAGTCAATCAATATAATATACTATATCAAAAAATGAAAAATAAATATCTGTTGACTATATTAATAGATTAAAAACATTTGAAAAGTTCCAATACCTATTCATAATAAAAGCTCTCAAAAAGATGGGCATGGAAAGATTTTTTTTCTCAATATAGTCAAGGTCATTTACCACAAGCCTGTGGTAAATATTATACTCACTGGGGGAAAATTAAAACTATTTCCTCTAAGATCTGCCACAGGCAAGATTGCCTCCTCTTACCATTTCTATTCAACATAATACTGGAAGTACTTGCATTAGCAATCAAGCAAGAAAATATATCAGGGGCATCAAAATGGGGAAGAAAGAGGTTAAGCTCTCACTGATGTCAAATGTCATGATACTATACTTAGAAAATCCTATAGACTACAGGGGCAATTTCTGAGCACTTAGCCAGGAGTAATCCCTGAGCATCAAATGGGTGTGGCTCAAAAAATCAAAAAAAAAAAAAACAAAGAAACATATACCATGATCATGAATTGGGAGAATTAACATCATTGACATCATTAAATTGCAATACTTTTTTTTTTTTTTTTTGGTTTTTGGGCACACCCGTTTGACGCTCAGGGGTTACTCCTGGCTAGGCTCTCAGAAATCGCCCCTGGCTTGGGGGGACCATATGGGACACCGGGGGATCAAACCGAGGTCCGTCCTACGCTAGGGCTTGCAAGGTAGACACTTTACCTCTAGCGCCACCTTCCCGGCCCCGCAATACTTTCTTTGTACAGATTTCATTCAATCTCTCTAAGGATAGGCACATTACATTTTTCAAAGAAAAGGATCAAACACTCTTGAAATTTATTTGGAACGTAAACAACCACGAATAGCTAAAGAAACTCTTGGGAAAAAGAAGATGGGAGACATCACTTTCCCCAACATTAAATTTTACTATAAAGCAATAGTAATTAAAAGAGCATTTTAAGAACAAAGACAAGTCCTCAGATCAAGCAAATAAACTTGATTATTATGAGACTAACCCCAGCTAAAATATATATATATATATATATATATATATATATATAACACCAATTAATATTTGATAAAGAGACAAGAAATACAAAATAGAGCAGTAAGTGATGCTGGGAAAGCTGGCCAACTACTTGAAGAAAAAGTGAATTCAGAACTCTCTTTAAAACCATGCAAAAAGGGGGCCAGGAAGGTGGCACTAGAGGTAAGGTGTCTGCCTTGCATGCGCTAGCATAGGACGTACCGAGGTTCGATCCCCTGGCGTCCAATATGGTCCCCCCAAGCCAGGAGCGATTTCTGAGCTCATAGCCAGGAGTAACCCCTGAGTGTCAAACAGGTGTGGCCCTAAAACAATAAAACAAAATTAAAAAAAACATGCAAAAAGGTCAAATCAAAATGTTTTAAAGACCTTGATATCAGAACTTAAACCATAAGGTACATAGAGTAAAACTTAAGCAAAACAATCCATGACATTGAGACTAAAGGCATCCTTAAGGAGGAAACATCAGTGTACAACCAACTGAAAGCAGAGATAAATAATGGGACTACATTAAATTGAGAAGCTTCTACATAGCAAAGGGAACAGTGACTAGAATATGAAGGCTACACATGGAATGGGACAAACTATTTACCTAATAGCCATCTGATAAGGGGTTAATATCTAGTTACTGATAACTTACTGATAACTTAACAAGAAAAATAAATCTAACACTATCCAAAATTGGGGAGATGAACAGATATTTTTCTCAAAGATGAAATACAGATGGTTAAAAGTAATATGAAAAATGCTCCATACCATAAATAATCAAGGAAATGCAAATTATGTATCACCTCACACTAAAGAGAATAGTAATCATCACAAAGTACAAGAACAACTAGTGCTGGTATAGATGCAGCAGAAAAGGGACTCTCATTCACAGCTGGTGAAAAATGCCAGCTAGTCCAGCCTTTATGGATAACAATATGTATAGTCTTTAGAAAACTGGAAATTGAGCTCTTTCTGATTCAGAAATAGCATTTTTAGGGATATACTTCAGAAACACACACACAAAATATAAAAATGCCCTCTGCAGTCCTATGTTCATCTCAGAACCATTTACAATAGCCAGAATCTGGAAGCAACCAGGCACCTGACAATAGATGAGTATACAATGGAATAATATGCAGCTGTTAGAAAAATGAAGTCATGAAATTTTCATATATATTGTTGGACATGAAGATTATTATGCTGAGTGAAATGAGAGTGATAAGCACAGAATAATCTCACTCATTTGTGTGATATAAAGGAAATAAAAGACAATATGGAGATGATATCCAAAGACAATAGAGATGAGGATTAGGAGAACCAGTTCATGGTAGGAAGATTGCCACAAAGAGTGTAGGGCGTAGAATAGAGAGTGAAGTGTAAAGTAGAGAGTTCTATTATGAAAGTGATAGTTGGAATTGATCACTCTGGATAAGAACTGGATGCTGAAAGGGTGGTAAAGTGACATGCATGGCACACCTTCATTAAAAGTAGTTCACAAACCACAGTGCCAACACAGGAGAGAGAGAAAGAGAGGGAAGAGAGAGAGTGAGCGTGAGAGAGAGAATTATAATACCTGCCCACATGCAGGGGATAGTGGGAGGGAGGGAAGAGGGCATCATGAAGTATGAGAGGAGAACTGTTGACATTGGTGGTGGGAAATGTGTACTGGTGAAGGTTGTTGTACACTCAATCATGTACAACTTTATGGGAAAAATTATTATTAACAACATGGTAACCATGGTGTTTAAATCAAAAATAAGTTTGTGTATTTCTGTTAAGTGTACTGTGTAGCACTTAAAATTGTAAAGAATTGTTTAATAGACATCTGTGAATGCATGTATATGTATATATATATGAACTATTTTTTATAATTATAAGCATACTCATAATCTGAAACTACAAAAACTATATCATCAATATTTTCCTTTCTTTTCTTTTCCTTTATTTTTTTGAGGTGACTACACTCAGTGATGCTCAGGAGTTACTCCTGACTCTGCACTCAGAAATTGCCCCTGGCAGGTTCGAGGGACCATATGGGATGCTGGGAATCAAACCCAGGTCCGTTCTGGGTTGGCCGCATGCAAGGCAAATGCCCTACCACTGTGCTATATCTCTGGCCCCTATATGATCAATATTTTTTATTATTAGGGATTTGGGGTATGAATATATCATCAATATTTTCTATAATTAGTGATTTGGGGTATTAAAGTTGCCATAACTATAACAAAAAGTCTCTTGAACATGCAAATGTATTACTTTACAGGCCTAGAGATTGGAAGTCATAGGAGCAAACTTAGATTTTTGGCAGGCTTTCAATATTTTCAGGAGGTTCTGGGGGCGTCATTTTAAGGCAGAGTAGTAGACTTCCTTTCTATAAGTGATTGATTAGTCTGAAATTGATAAACATATCTTAAATATTTTAGCTTACATGAAATGCCTAGTGGAGAGCAATCTTTACTTTAAAGTGTGCTTATGAATTTAAGTGAAAAACATGTAGAGAATGATGGGCTTTTTTGGAGTTTTCCTTTTTCCTGTTATACTGGTTGACAAGTATACTATATTGTGTATTTAGCTCTTTCCCAAACAACTGATTTTTATATATATGTGTGTGTCTGTTGTTGTTGTTGTTGTTGTTCGCTTTTAGGCCACACCCAGTGATGCTCAGGGGTTACTCATGGCTACACCACCGGGGAATCAAACCAAGGTTCGTCCTGGATCAGAAGTGTAAAAGGCAAACACCCTTCTGCTGTGCTATCTCTCTGGCCCTAAGACTTTATATTTTTTGTTGTCAATTTATTACTCTATGTACTTTATTTAATTATGAACAATAATAATAAGTGTAATTTAAAGCAAACCAAAAAAATGTTTTGCTCATTGGAAACAGGCATGACATCAGTTAATATTCAATTGTAGCTCAAAAGTGCCAAATATCTAGTGATTTATGAGAGGGTCATTCCATAAAATGATCAGGTCACATGGCAGGGTAAAAAAGTCTTTAATATGTTCCAAAAATAGTAAATAAAAATGACAATTTTATGGTCCTCTAACACAATGCTAACCAGTTATCCCTTAATAGTTGTAAAAGATCTATCACGCTTCAGTCTTTAAAATAAATTCAACATAAAAACTAACTAAATTGCCAGTTTAACTTTGCATAGTTATGTAGATAATACCTGACAAGATTATGAAGCCCTCAATTCAAATTCTGATTGTTTTAACAACTTTTTATGGTCAAAAATCTTATTTTGAATTGAGTACAAATATTAAAGTACACATTAAATGGCACTGTTTTTTACTGGAGCTTTTATAAGATGGAACAATGTTCCATAAACAATAAAATCAGATATATGGCATGTATAATGACTTCTCTGATAATCTATCCATTTCCATTAAATTATTTTCAGACTGAAGTAATTTCACAGATTACATTTATAATAATGTAATTGAATGATTTTCTTAGTTGAAACTATTTTATTAAATTGCTGTTTCATCACCATTTGATAAAGTTTTAACTGCAAACTAAAATGAATTGATAACAGAGAGCAAAGAGAAATCAATGAAGTAGAAAAATAGGGAGAATTTTAATCATAGGCAAACACAATTTCATTAAAGGAAGTCATTATAAGGAATCCACTTAATTTTTCAAAACTTTTCAAATAACATTGAAGGTCAAATAAAAACGGAGGCTACATTACATTTTCCAATATAAAGTCACTTCAAATCTTTTCCAAACTAATTCTTTTGCTATGTGTTCACATGCCAGCACTGATGAAAATTTAAGTTTTTCTTAAGAGTTTTTAATTTTCTAAAATTTTTAATTTTATTTTCACAGATAATGGAAAAGAATTAACTGCATTTCTTTAAAGGAGACATTTTGATGTTTGCATGTGTGATGGTCAAGTTATGTTCCCTTGTACCATTTTAATTCTTTTTACTTCTTTCCCCTACAACCACCACAGCTTGTTATTTGTTTTGTCATTGTTCTGAATCTGAATCTATATAATCACAGTTAGACAGCACATATATATAATATATATAATTTATCTTGTTTTGTTTTTGTCATAATGATTTCAAAAATTATTCACATCACAGTAATATATTCAATATATGCTTTTAAAAATATCTGGAGGTGATATTGATTTATAAGAGAAATTTAGGTGTGCATTGTATTTAAGCACATTTTTACTTATGTACATATGTATGTACATAGGCAACACTTTCCTGACCTATGTAATTATGTTAAACATTTTAAATATGAATATATGTGTAATATACATGTTATGTTTAAGTCTATGTACTAACTCAATGTTATCTATAGGCATAATATCAAGGTATTTAGAAAGTCAGATTTAAAAAGCTATCAAGTGGGGTCGGCGAGGTGGCGCTAGAGATAAGGTGTTTGCCTTGCAAACACTAGCCAAGGAAGGACCGCGGTTTGAACCCCTGGCGTCCCATATGGTCCTCCCAAGCCAGAGTCAATTTCTGAGCACTTAGCCAGGAGTAGTAACCCCTGAGCATCAAATGGGTGTGCCCCAAAAACCAAAATAAATAAATAAATAAGCTACCAAGTATGAGTATATTGTCAAGCCCAATAAAATTGGAAAATGTAGATGAGTTATCATATCTACAAAATTTATGTAGTTTATGAATGAATGGGAAGCATAGAAGATGGGACTCCTGTGGTGAGATTGTAGACAAACAGAGTCTACTCATATTTAAATATTCTATAACAACAAATGGCAGTAGCTTTAAAAATACATCTCAGGAATAAAGTCTGACCTAAACTTTTGTGTATGAATGGTTGCAAATTTTTAAAAAAATCAACACTTCGTCTTGTTTCTATCAATATCAAGTGAGCAGGAATAAAGTGGAACTTGGGGGAACATGAAGTTGTACAACTACTACCTCAGTCTCAATAAAATGAGACAAGCCAGGGCCATAGCATAGCGGTAAGGCTTGCATGCAGCTGACCCAGGATTGATCTAGGTTTGATATCCAGCATTCCATATGATCCCTCGAGCATGCCAGGAGTGATTTCTGAATGCAGAGCCCCTGAGTGTTACCAGGTGTGGTGCAAAAACCAAAAGAGAGAGAGAAACAGAGAGAGAGAGAGAGAGAGAAGAGAGAGGAGAAGAGAGAAAGAAGAGAGAGAGGAGAGGAGAGAGAGACAGAGAGAGAAAGAGAGAGAGAGAGAGAGAGAGAGAGAGAGAGAGAGAGAGAGAGAGAGAGAGAGAGAGAGAGAGAGAGAGAGAGAGAGAGAGAGAGAGAGAGAGAGAAGAAACAATGGGAAGTTTTGTCCTCAGCAGAATAGACTTAGACAGCCCCTTAGTTAAGGTCCCATGATCAGGAACCATACCAGAAGGCATTATTAACTGTTCAAGCCCAAGTAGAAATGACATAAAGTCAATTACTTAATGGCTATGTGTTAATTTTTACATGAGAAAATTTATACTGGAAATTAAAATTATTCAACTTTTATTTCTGGATAAGTTCTTAAGAAAGAGTCTCACTCATTCCCTTTTCATACATTTTATATCCACTTTTAAATAGAATAGTGAGTTATTTTCCTAATTTACATATAGTGTAATTTAGCATGCATTAAGTTTGTAATAAATGACTTTGCTAATTCTGCATTTGCAAGAAAATGTTGCCTTTTTACCTATAAGTAAAACAAATATTTATTACTAAAATGTAGAGTCTTTCCTAAATTCTGTGTAGTTTCTAAACTGCCTTTTAATGAATAAAAAATAAAATAATATTTTAGAAATTGCATATTTTGCTAATTAAATGATAAATCTTTAAATGTAAAAGTTTTCATACATTTTATAAGTACATATATACTTTTTATACTTGTATATAAACTTTTTATAAGCTCGTGAGAATCATGTTAAACCATTTTTTAAATCAAGGTATTTTAATGTTAAAATCAATAACATTGTTATGAGTTATGATTTTTAAATGTATAACATGGTAGCAGTAGATATGGACACAAGTTCTGAGGAAAAATGCTCACATATTTTAGTGAAAATATATTTTAATAAGGAAATATTCAATTAAATAAATAAATTTAATTTTTTTAAATTAAAATACTGTTCAAAACTCAAAAATGAGGAGTTGCAAAGCCGATTATTACAATCTTGTATGCAAATATACAAATTTTGAGTATTCTGCTTATGTTTATTTATAGGTGCTTTATCATTTGTTTGTTTTCAATTGTCTCTATTAGTACATAAGTACTCTTTGTGGAGTATTAATACTCAGAGGGTTTATCTTCATTCTATATAAAACATTAATAAAACAATAAATCAAGAGGATTTGAATATGTTCAATAGTCAACAATTCAGAACACAGCAAAATAATAGCATTAAGTGTTACCTTGTTGAAATATCATTTATCTATAATAATTAAAAACATTTTGGCCATATTAACATGACTTGAACTATATGCCCCTAAGAAAATTCTCACTTCAAAAAATCCATTAAAGAAGGATTGGCGAAAGACAGTAGAGGGTAGAATGCTCTTCTTGTACATGCTAGATCCAAATTCAATTCCTCTGTATCCTCCATAGTCCTCTAAACCTACAAGGAGGAATCCCTGAGTGCAAAGTCAGATAAAAGCCCCAAACAAAAATCTATTCACTTTTTTGGGGGGTGTGGGTTTGGATCACACCCGGAGATGCTTAGGGGTTACTCAGAAATCGCTCCTGGCTTGTAGGACTATATGGGATTGAACCACTGTCTGTCCTAGGTTAGAGTGTGCAAGGCAAACACCCTACCACTTGCAACACCGTTCCAGTAAAAATCCAGAAGAAACACCAAGACATATAGTATTTTTTTAAAAGTTTGATGGACAGTGAAGACCAATACAAGAATATCTCATTCAGATGTGTTATATCAAAAAACCAAGGGAATGCCCAGGCCCTAACAGCAGCCCTGAAACTTGGAATATAGAACCCTGCCTAGGGAGATGCTGACCAGTAGTGATAGGCTGAATGGTGGAAAGCCAGGAACTTTGTGTACTAAGGCCATAACACTGATGCAACCACTGGGTATAATAGAAGCTTCAGTAAAGATATAAGGTAAGAGACTTTACAGACAACAGATTACAATTGTGAAAGAGGCTCTGGAGAAAGAGAGGTTGGATTGTCAGGCTCTACTATTAAGGCCTTCTGTTCTGTAGTCTAATAGTCTTAAGGAATGGCCTAATGCCTCTTGTGAACCACTTGAAAGTTTTGATCCACCAAAAATGGAACATTACGTAGTGATTAACATGTATCCATCACAGATTCACCCATCAAGCAGAACTGAAATGATATGGGGGCTATTTTTGGAATTACAATTTGGGGTCTTATCTCAACTAACAGAAATTCCAGGTGATTTTTCAAACCATAAAGAAAAGAAATCTAATATAGAATCAAACAGTGAATACAAATATTGCAAGCAAAACAGTAAATTCATGTTCACAAATTAAAGTTATAAAAACCTATCAAATATGTTGAGCCCAACTAAAAACTTAGATGAATTTTTTAGTACATGATTCCACAAGAAAGAACACTGTGAAGTTTCTGGCTAACAATCTAGGAAAAGGAAGCGTGACAGAGAATAACCACGTGTAAAGAGAGTGTAGTAATTAAAAATTAATCATTTCACAACAGAGTGACACAACATTTTCATAGGAAATAATACAAAAAAAGCCACAAAACAAAAAGCTCATTAAAAAACATGCTAATAACCCTTCAGCAAGCCTATCACAGAGATATGACACTATCCTCTATTAGGAATAACATAATGAGCATCACTACATTTTTCTCAGCTACAAAAATAAAGAATGTCATCTAAAGTCACTTTCTCTCTTTTTTTTTTAACTTGAGACTTCGGAGAGTTTGACTAGAACTGCATTTCTGCCTTTCCAAAGCACATCTTTAGTCATAAATCTATAGAATCAATTTTATCTTGGCATCCAAGCTTGTGTTGCCTAGGAGACGGATTTAACAGTAAAACAAAAAACAGGTCTGCCTCAGGGCAGAGAATCACCATGGTGTTAGATGGCTTTCAGGCAACATTTGTAATCAGTGAAAAACCAGTATTTTTATTTTTAATAAAAAAGTTGATTGATGTGTTTACATATTCTGGTTCTAGTGAAACATTAAATTCTTGAAGAAATTTGAATGTTATTATGCAAAGACAAATTGTATGTTGGCACTATTTACTCTAGAATTAGAAGAAAAAAATTAAGTGTATAAGTTTTAAAAGAATAAAATAAATATTTTCTTTCTTTGGGACATACCAAGCAAAGCAGGGAGATCATCTGAGTAGGATGCTAGAGTTCATGACTAGCACATGCTAGTCAGCACAAATTTCTGGGTCAGCCACAGACACCTTGAGACAAATTTTAAACAAAGACTAATAATAATAATAATAATATATCCAAATATTTTTATAACTTAAGCTATTTTTTACTTTTTAAAGGAAATGTAAACTATTTTAGTTATTTTAAGTTCATATTCTAATTTAGAATATATGTATACTTGAACATAGCAGAAAAACTGCCTTCTGCATTAGAAAAAATAAACTACTGGTGTTTAACTGAACAATTTAAAACATGGAATCAATGTCTTATTCTACAAATATCCCAACTCTGTTTCACCTTTTGTACCATTGTAGCTTTAGTCTATCAGTAAAATGGCTGTAGCTTTTTGAATAAGTAAACCATTAGCCATAGAAAATTCTGGCAATTCTTGTTGTATTGGGTAGATAAATAGATAATTAATTGATTAACCTAATTGGCAATGAAATGACATTTCTTTTTTAAAAATTATTATTTAAGAACTCTGGTTAAAATGTTGTTCATACTACAGGTTTTTCTGCACAGGTAAAATTGTTCATTATTGAGTTACAGTCATCTAATGTACAACAATTTTCTCTCAATGAATTACTTGCAAAGAGTCAGATTATTTTCAAGAGTCTAAGGCTTAATATGTTTAAGTAGTGTTTTTATGTTTTGGATAAAACTTAGAGACCAAATACTATATCATAAAGGATTCACATTTTTTTTTACCAATGCATGTACTCCTTTTTCATGATAGTCCTTGCAAAAATAAGGATGAGAAAAAACTATTTTAAATATAGTAGGTGATCATCTGTGAAGTAGAGATATGTTTAACAGAATAAAAATTCAAGACAAAAGTTTATTTTTTTGGCATTCAGCAAACTTCCTTTGATCTCAATAACAGCCAAAATTCATGTTCTGTGACCCTAAAAAAATGGCAAATTTTTTTAATTTGGTCTGGCTACAGAAATTTTTCCCAACTGAATTGCCAGTCCACAGTGGCTTGACCAATGTACACAAGTTATTTTGGAACCAAAGAACCTCAAAAGTTATGCTCAGGATATGATTCTTGACACACTGGGTTTGAAGATGGGGTGCTGCTGAAGTCTCTGACAACTTAGCCATTCTCTGAGTACATCTTGTGATGCTGGGAATAGAACTGGGCCTGATACATCCAAGGCATTCAACGTATTCTTCAAACTGTCTTATTGATTCCTGAAGTTGAACTTTAATAAAATAAAAATTTTATGAAGTATCAACTAAAATAAGCTTTCATATGTAAAAAAAATAAGATGTTTATGTTTATCTCAAATCAAAACAGCAATGATATGTAATATAGTCATTAGGAGTCAAAGGTTAGATTTATTATTTTTAAATAATATAAATATTTATTTTTATTGATTTTTCTTTTTTAATACATATTTAAGAATCAGGATTACAAACTCTTTGTAGTTGGGTTTCAGTTATATAAGTAAAAAAATGAAAACCCCATTCACCAGTGCAACATTCTCACCACAAATGCCCTTCATCTCCTCATTCCCCCACTCCTTGCCTGCATTCAAGACAGGCATTCTATTTCTCTCACTAACTACTATTGTCATTTGTCGTTGTCAATGTAGTTATTTCTCCAATTGAACTCAACAAACTTCATGGCAAGTTTCATATTTTGTTTAAGACCTTTGATTTTGAGTCTGTGTTTGTTCTGACTATTCAAATGTGCTTCTTGTAGGCAGCAAAATATTGGATTCAGCTTTTTGATCCAAATGCCACTTGTGCATTTAACCCATCTTCATTGAGAGATAATTGTCATGGGATTTAATGTCATCTATTTAATGTCATCTATTCTTCTGTGAAGAAGTTTGGTGTGTCTTTTGGTCTGTCTTGTCTTAAAGTAGACCTTTCAGTTTATATTTTAAGGCTGGTTTTGAGTTTGTAAAGTTTCTGAACTACTGTTTATTCATGAAGTTATGTATGCTTCCTTCAAACCTGAAAGTGAGTCTAGCTAGGTGCAGTACTCTAGGCGAAGCATTCGAGTTTTGTCACTATATCCCACCACTGCCTTCTGGCCTTAAGGGAGTTTTGTGACAGGCCTGCTGTAAATCTTAAGAATGCTTCTTTGAATACAATTTCCCTTTTGATTTTGCTGCTTTCAGTATTATATCCCTATGTGGGGGAATCGTCATTGTGACTAGGATCTGTCTTGTGATGAAAGATCTCTTTTAGCTGGTACTCTTCGGGCATGCAGAATTTGGTTGCATGCCCTTTTTAACTCTGGGAGTTTTTTCTGTAATGATGTCCTTTACTGTTGCTTCTGCCTATGCATTTTCTTCTTGAGTCTCTGGAACTCCAAAGATTCTTATGTTGTTTCTGATGAGTTTATCCAAGACTTCTATTTTCATCTGTTCTAATTTTTTGCATACTTTTCCATTGTCTTATCATTTACTTTAAGATTTCTTTTCAATCTATTCTGCTGTATGGAGTCATTCTACATCTCATCTTCCAGCTCACTGATTGTCTTCAACTGCTGTTACTCTGTTGGAGAGGCTTTTTGTTGAGTATTTTAGTTCATCTTCCAAGTTTTTCAGTCCTATTATTTCAGTTTGGAATTTTCTTATTTCTATCTTTATGATCTGTTCAGCTCAATCTATGCTTTTTTTTAATCATATGAATATTCTCCATATTTCTTCTCTATACTCCTTATTTGATAGGTGGTTAGCACTTTTCAGGTCATCAAAGATGACACCATCATTATCTATGCAGAGTATATTCCTGTGTTGTTTCCCCATTGACATGCTTGTAGTGTGGTTTTTATTATGTGTTGTGGTGGAGTTCATGGGTTTCATGGCCGCACTCCTCTGGCTCCACCCATTGGCCTACCTTGTGATGAGCCTTTCTCAGATTCCTCACGCAGTTACACAGGAAACCAAGCAGGAAGCAAAGCAATGAGTGGTCTTTTATAATGTCTTCTTTGGGCACCTAAATAATATAAATATTTAATTTTCAACTCAGGAATTGGAAAATGTTCAGGGATTAACATGCTTGACCTGCATGACTAGAAAACTTTCCATGCCTAAGAGTTTATTATAAACATGATAAAATTTCAATATTTTCTGCAGTTTAGACTCTAAGCTTTACCAAGGGGGGGAAAGAGCAATTTCATGTCCCTTAGAATGAAACTACTATAGTTCTTTTATCAAAGATATACAAAAAAAATCAAAGAAATAAAATAAGACAGTCTTTGGCTTTTCATAGTAACTTATGCCAGTGTGAAGAACAAATCTCCTGACATGATGTGGCACAGGAATAACTGATAAGAGGAAGGGAAAAGAAATCTATAACAACATAATCTCTTGCCACATTAATTAAGTTTGAATTTTCTAGGAAAATTGGGGAAAGAGATGACTCTCCCATATGAATATAATTCCTATTGACTTCAATAATACAGCCTCACATCAATAAAGATGAAGCCAGTTTTCCTATTACTTTTGTTGTACAAAAACATAGATGGAGCATTAAAGTTTTATATTGGTGCATAAGCTGATCTATAGACTTTCCTAAGTAAATATAAAAGCTGATTTGAAGAGAGTACAATGGGTTAAGATGCATGCCTTGATGTGATCAACCTCAATTTAATACTGGGATCCATATAACCCTTAGCAGTTCCACATGGAATCACTGGTCTGTCATGATTGGCTGAAAATTGTTCATAGTTTTTCCCCAGAAAATGCTTATTTAGTATTTGTTGATCATATGAAAAAGTTTTTGCCTTTATAGAAATTACTTTTGATTCTTGACAGATAAATAATTATATCCCTTGGGCTTTTCTATATAATAAACCACTTTATAAGCTGGTTGCCTACATAAAAAGACATACATCTAGCCAATGCCCTGGCTTGTCTGTTCAGACTAATGTGATGATATTTCCCAGCTTTACAAGACAGTTTATTTCTTCCTGGTGCCAGCAACATTCAACACATGATAGAGGAATTGATGAGATAGTTATTGTTTTATTCCTTCACAGCATATATATATATATATATATATATATATATATATATATATATATACATGTTCAAGCTCTGAGATAGGCAAGTCTTAACTTGAACATTTTTCAGAATTATGTGCTAAAGAATGGACCTGATGGTTTCCTCAAATAACAAACCCCAACGTGAGATTTGTGTGTTGAATACTGCAGTAGAAAGAATTACATACCAGTGGTCAGCAACCTGCGGCTCGTGAGCCACATGTGGCTCTTTACACTTTTAATTTGGCTCTACTGTTTGCCGGGCAGCTGATCCAGGAGGCAGGACTCTGCTCCTAGCCTCTGTCAGTGCACACCCTCTGTGGCTCTCAAAATAAATTTTAATCATGGTTTTGGCGAGATTTGGCTCAGTTGAAAAAAAATGGTTGCCAATCACTGTTATAGAAAATTGTGTTTTTTTTTTTCCATAGATAGTATCCATGGTTCAGGGGTGTATGGGCAATGCCCATTCTTTTGAGGTCTGAGCCAAGTCATTATGCCATTGTTCAGCATAGAAGGCCAAACTGCATTACAAAATTTGTGTTCCCATTCTATCAGATAAGAACTTGTTTGCATATGTAATATTTTTCTATTTTAATGTGCCTATGCAAAAGAGGACAATGCCACAAGGTATTACTGGTGCATCTGGGGGCCAAGGGAACGAGGCCAACTTGGTTCTAACAGGAATGCTGAACAGAGAGACTCCTATCAGAATTCCTTATTGAACAGATCACAAAGAAAAAAATGCAGTGGGTAAAATTGTCACTATGTAAGAGGATATTCAATAAGAGTTATAGCTGTTAATGGAAAACATTTCAGATATTCAAAGAAGATATACACACCCCTTTTATGTCTTTAGAAATAGTCAGGGGGAAAAGGGTGTTCAATCCGGGACACCACTTTGGTCTGTGATTTAGCCTTCTGGAGTCTGAAAAGCAACTCCCAGTAGTCCCATCTCAGGACATGTCTTTGAGTGGGGACTTCTCAGAACTGAGTATGGTGCAAGCTCAGGTACACAGTGAAGGAAGGTGGAGGACTGGAGGCCTTTGAGAATAGATAAATAGGAACAGAGTATTGGATTCTTCTCAGGATGAGCATCTATTTTTTCCACTTTAGGAGTTGGTTGACAGCTGGCTTGAGTGGAGATAATGATCTGCTTCATGAGGATCCAAGAACTGAGGGTAAAAAGGGTTAAATGTGGGATAATAGGCAGTGGTGGTGATGGAGTAAAGGACTAGAAATGAATTTGTAAGGTGGTGAGCCAAGGGGAGAAGAAAAATATACAACACAGACCTCTGTATATTGCAAATATAGAATAAGCCCTAGGATATCCTATTACACTATCTATACTTTCACTCCCACGCAGTTTGGAAATGGACACTGTTGAGAAGAAAAGTTGCTGGTGACTTCCCCAAGCCAGTCCCTCTTGTGCAGGGTGGGGTTTGGGGAAAGCCTGGGGTCCCCTTTAAACTTCTCCCTGTGCAGGTGTCCAGGGATAGCCCCAGAGTCCAGAAGGAAGGAGAGGGAAGGCTATTGGGGGCTGCCTGAGCCATGCAACACCCCCAGGCTTAGTAGAAAGGCCTTCAGCATTTCCCTTGCTGGCAAAAGCTTCCGGCTCCCAGAAGAGGAAAGAGTTACTTAATGAGCTAGAAGCCGGAAGTTCACCAGCCTTCTCCCCAAACCCACCCCTCCTGTGCAGGGTGGGAGTTGGCATTAGGAAAAGCCAGGGGTCCCCTTTAAATTCCTTACTGGCACCTACCTCGCTGGCCCCCTGTGTGGGCACTCAGGGATAGCCCCAGAATCTGTGTGGAGGACTTGATCATTTTCTTCTTGGCTCAATGTCCTCATAAAACTAGGTCTGGCATAACAAAGCCAATACCTTCAGTGACTTTAGGATGATTTTAGGAAGAAGCAGACTAATGATCAAAGAAATAGTATTTCACCTGGGGATTAGAGATACTGACCATGTAGAGGAAATAATAGTTCTTGTTTCAGTACCCACAGTATGGACTTTTAAGAAAGGTAAAAACATAGGTCAAATTTTATTGCTTCCTCTGTTGTGCCTGAAAAATCAGAATTCAGCAGAGAAGGAAGTCCTTTGGAATTACTAACCCTGAGGCTTCTGCTTAATGCATTTATAGCTTTTACTGCTAAACTTAAAGAGGAAAATACAAAGTTGACCCTTGAGATTCAGGGCAGGAAGCTTGAAGGAATGTTTGACTCTGGTGGAGTGACATCTGTGATTTCTTTAAGAGATTGGCCCCTAGGGGCCCGAGAGATAGCATGGAGGTAAGGCTTTGTTTTGCATGCAGATGGATGGTGGTTCACATCCCGGCATCCCATATGGTCCCCCGAGCCTGCCAGGAGTTATTTCTGAGCGTAGAGCCAGGAGGAATTCCTGAGCACTACCACTACCGGGTGTGATTCTCCTCCCGAAAAAAAGAGATATTGACCCCTAAATTGGACCCCACGAGAAATCAGAACACTTTAGAAGGGATAGAAGGGGACTTGCACGGGTCTGAGGTCCCACAGCTAAGCAGTGGCAGTGATGAGAACTGAATACACCTTCCTCGTCCAAGAGCTCAATGGTAACTGCTGGGCCCTTCTGCCTCAGGAGAGGAATGGGTCTCCCTGTCACACTAACCTGCACCCACATTGAAGCCCCTCTCTCCCTCTTAGTCCACTCTACTTGGTACTTTCAGGAATGGCCCCAGAAATTATAAGGCTGTTATGCTTGGGCAGCACATAAGGGGACACCCATGAGAATGGGGCAAGCACATTTGTCACCAGTTCTAAGGGGAAACAGCCCAAGGATAGTTTCCCAGAGGAGCCCCACATCCCATGGGATTCAGCTGCTCCCCACACCTTGCAAAATAAGGTGACAGGGAAGGGTGTTGAAGGGTCTTGGAAGGGGCTGTCACCTGTGGGGATGGACCTGTTGAGGGTCTGGGTTCAGCAGCTACACACAGGAGTGCTGAGGACAAGGGTTGACCACAACTATAGCCACCAGGAAGACCCCATAGCCACTTCTGGAAAGGCCTGCGTACATCAGGGAGACAAAACAGGAAAGGTCAGTCCAGAGGGCAGGGTTTGTGGGCAGGCACACCATAAATGTATGGAGGGCAGCAGACCAGTGAGAGCAGTGAGGGATGCAGTTAGTTGGCCAAGGGATTGGAGAGATGCTCTGGGAGGGGAGGACACTTGGGGTTATAGATGCAGGTGCTCAGGTGCTTCAGATTAGAAAGGCTGGGGGCTTAGGACAAGATCTCTTGGAACAGGAAAGTCGTGATCCATCTAGGCACAAGCCAGAAAGGTTTTGTGCATGGAAAAATGCACCTGTTTCTTACCCCATCGTTGGGGGTTGTGGTGCAGGAGGGTCCAAGGTGGGGGTGGGGTAGCCTTCAGGCACCTATTGGCATGCCTTTATTGTGCTGTCAAGTCTCTGGGGTTCTAGATTTCTCTTTGACCAATGGGCTTGGAGACACTGGGCCACGCCCATGAGCCCCCCTATAAAGCCAGTGTCCCCGTCTCTATGGCACCCTCTCGCAGTGACCCAGTTATTTCTGGAAAGAACGAGATGTGGCCCAAATTCCCTTTCCCCATCTTACCCCTTGAGGGTCGAGGATTGCAGAAACCCCGAATCAATAAAGTCACCATTCGTAGGATGTCTGATGGCTTGCCAGCCCGGCCTGGCCATGCTCGGCCAGTGGCCAGTGTGCGAGGCCCTGAGGTCAGTTAATGAGCCCCTCAGCCCACGGACTGCCCCTGCCTGAGTCACCAGGCATTTTCAGTCCTCTCCAGGGACTTTCCGGGACTCTGTGCTGGTGACCCCCCCAGGTCGCCTCCTGGCCCATGAAAGTGGACCTTCAGATTTCAGGTTTCAAAAACCACAGGGTTGTCCCTCATGTCGCCTCCCCAGCTATGGAACAGCCACGTTGGCCTCGGGAGTGCCAGGAGTGAGGTCTCTCGCTGCTTAGGTTCTGGTTGCCCAGAGCCTAGAGCCTTGAGCTGGTCCTTACACCCAAGGTCTGAAACCCGCAATCTTCTAGAGTTTCAGCCCTTTTTCTGTTTCCCTTGGTGGCACCATGTCCAGTTTGAAGGTGACTAGAGATTGGGGTTCCACCTTTTCTGGGGTTCTGGCCCATTCTTGGACTTGGTAGTGCCCCATGTTTTAACTCCATCCCTAGGTAAATGTTTTACTTTGAGGAGGCACTTCTTTTGGAGCTCCAGGAACCCTATGCAGTGCTCAGGAGCAAAGTGGGATCAGCCCAGACTGTCTAATCCGAGTGACTCTCTTTAACCCCTAGAGGACAATTTTGTCGCGATTATACCCAGCTTGGTCTCTAGAGCCTTTCCAGTTTCACCTGGTTTCTCATCTCACTCTCATTTCATGGCATAGGCCAGGGCACTCTGAGCCATGTGTGGCCCAGATCCCTGGCTATCGGACTTTGCAAAGGTGCTAAGCCTAGAGCCTGAGCGTAGGTCTAACAGGGAAGGCACTTGCCTTGCCTGGGGGTGACTTGGATTCAATCCCAGGCACTGTTCTGTTCCCCAGCATCTCCAAGAGAAATCCTGTGTGCAGAGCCAAGAGTAAGCCCTGGATATCACTGGCTGTGGCACCGGAACAAAGTACCAAACAAATAAAACCATAGTGCTCCATTTCTTCAACTTAAGAAGACAATTTTCGTTGGGAAGGGTTTGGAAGTCTGAAGGAGACAGTCTGGAGGAGAGTTTCAGAGCGATTGGGAGAGGATGGAGGTTCATGAGCCACAGAAGAATGACCGGGTCACTCTCTGCTCTCATTTCACAAACCAGCCGGACACTCAGACCTCCATAGTTGTGTCCATAGTCAGGGCCTGAGATAAAGGCCAGAGATACTTGGGGGGATGGGCTTCCTTGCAGCATCCCAGATTCTCAGATGAAGGGGGGGGGTACCTTTCAAGGGACAGTAGCCAGCAGGGGTGCAGAGCTCAGAGCCTTACACAGCAGGCATTGTAGCTGGACTGTCCCGGGGTGGGGAGATACCTTGGGCAGTGAATTCCCACTTTCGTTGGAAATGGAGGCCAGAACAGGGAAGGACAGCTGGGGTGGGGAGACCAAGACCAGAAATATTCCTTGAGATTTAGGGACCTGGGAGGCTTTGGAAAAAACCTGCCAACATGCTGGCCTCCTGGAACTTGACTAACCTTTGTACATGTCTATTTAGACACTTGGTGCCGAGACCATGGCTGCAAGGACACCCCAGAGAGACCATCTTGCTGGGGAAAGAGGCTCCATGGTGAATATTTGTAAAATGACACTCAAAGTGAATGGGCTCAATTCTGTGGGACCAAAGACACCAGGCCTCTGTGGAAGGGTGGAAAGAGGGCTGCAGAATGGCTAAGCCAGAATCCCATGCAATCAGGGAAGAGTCCGAAGTTCAGAGACAGGTGTGTTTAGTGAGCCATTCCCTCTCTCTGGGTGCAATGGGGAATGGAACAAATGTGAAAAGTTCTTAAGCCTCGACCCTGCTTGTCTAGACTCAGGGAGATAAATGTGGGAGGGAGACCGGGGAGGAGGGAGGAGCAGCACAAGGAGTTGACCAGAGGTGTTTTCCAGTGGGAGGGACCAAGCGAGGGAGCCCAGGCCAATGGGCCAATGGGATCAGCAGGTGGGATCAACACTGCCCCACTTTCATTCCAGCTCAGCCCAGATCTTCATCCACAAGGAGAGACACAATCAGCGCCTCTGCCACAGGTGGCTGTAAGTGCTCCTGACAAGTGCTCCTATTCCTACACATGACCCACGGACTCCAACTTCTCCACAGCCAAGGCTGGGGCCCCAACTTGGGAAAGCACTTTTAACGGAACCTGGATCCCTGATTGAGTTGGTGGCCAAACCTATCAACACAGAGCACAGATACCACTGAACCTTCCCTTCCTCCTCTTGATTGGTTCCTGCCCCATGCTGACCCACACCCAGGGCTTACAGCCAGTATCGAGCAATCCCTTTGGCAGAAACTGGCATGCTAGTATGGCAGGGAGGGGGCTTGCTTGCATAGGGCTGACCTGGCTTTCAGCCTGGCCATCCCACCTAGTCCCTCAGGCCAAAAATGGAGCGGTTCCTGCCCAGGCACCCTATCGCAGCCCTGACCTGATTAGGACAATTCGTAGGATTCCCCCTGGGCTTGTGTGTGTCTCAGCTCTTCTCCTCCCCTCCAGTTCCCTGTCAGCACAGACAAAACTTCTAGAGGCACGCAGACAATGGAGGTGGTGAGTGAGGAACAGCAAGTTGAACATGTGAGACATGGGAGAAGATGTGTTGCGGGGTGGTGACAGAAGCCCCCCTCCCGGGAGGTCCAGAATGGGAGAGCTGAGGTGAGACTGTTCTTGCAGCTCAAAAGTCTGGCTCGGGTGAACGTCGAAAAAAACACCTGGAAACGGCAGGCCCAGAAACAAGAGATCTCAGAACAAAAACTCTTCCAGGCCATCCAGGAGGTAGGCTGTGACCTTGATGTCAATGGACCCTGCTCTACCAACATGCCATGCCATGCCATGCCATGCCAGAGCAAACTTGGGGTACGAAGAGAGAGAGCCCCGTCATGCCTTCCACATGTGCCCCTTACCTGGTTTCATGGTTTCTGTTGTACCACAGCCAAAAGTGCTCAGGATGGACACCAGAGGTGATTTTTAGGATTCAACCTAGGGCTGTGCTTTTCTCGGACCCCTTCCCCCTGCCCTGTGCTTTCATTCTGCCACCCAATCCCACTACCCTTCCCCTGTTTTTGGCAGTGTGCCAGGTTAACACGAAAACATGAGAAAGTTATGAAGACCATTCAGACATGGCAGGCTGCACGTGCTTGGTTCTCGAGTGAGTTTTGGGGCTGGCACAGTCTAGACTTAGGACTTTCAAGCCTGTGACAAGGGAAGGGCCAGGCATGGGACCTGTAGAATGCCAAGGGAGGTGGCACCGGGGATGGGGCCTTTTGACCCAAGGAGAAAGGTTGGAGCAGCAGATGGGCGATTTTTGCCTTCTCTCTGCACCTCAGTGTCATCCTCTACCGGGCTTCAGGTGGGGTCTGAGGGCCAATGTCCAGTCCCCCAGAATTTTCCCATCACAACATTGCAGAGAACTCTGAGAACTGAGAGAGGGAAACCTGTGTATTTTTTTCCTGTCACCTGGGTCCCCTCCCAGCACTGTCAGGAGGGTCTGGGATTAACCCACCCAAGGGAAGCTTCTTCTTGGTATGAGGCCTAGAGCATCAGGGGGTGTGAGAAGTCATGGCTTTCCCAAGAGAGGTGGGCTGGAATCAGAGTTGGGATTCCAGACGAGGAAAGCTGGGGTATGTGTGAGACTCCGGTGGCCTCGGCTGTCTGCTCTCTCTCTCAGTGACACCACCTTGGTTGCGGGCTCTGGAAGAAGAACTGCAGGTAGAGGCTGAGACCTTCCAGAAGGCACCGGTGAGTCTTGCCCCATTCCCATTTAGGTCCGGAGGAAGGGAACTTGAGCCACTTCAACCTGGAGCTAGGGCAGCGCCTCCTGCTCTGGGCTCTGAGGCTGAGACTCGCCCAGCATGCCTAGGCGTGAGCTGCCCTGTTGACACCACTCCACTGGTTTTGTCCCTGTGCTCAGTGCCCTGACGCACAGTCGGAGTCTCAGGAATAGCTCCAGGACAGAACTGTGAAACAAGTCAATTGTCCTCCTGGCTATGAATGCCAAAGGGGGTCAGTGTCTTTGCTCCTCTAGCTTGGTCTTCCTGTCTGTCAAGTGTGCTCAGAGGCTCAAGGAATGTGACAATGCAGGAGGCCTCCTGGTCTGAATAGAATGCAGCATAGACTTAGCTACTCTGCAGAGCCAAGCAAGGTTCCTTGAAATTGAGAGGCTGCCATGAAAGAGTCAGAAAAGAGGAGGGGCGGGCATTCTTTTTTTTTTATTGGTCACACCCGGTAGCGCTCAGGAGTTCCTCCTGGCTCTAGGCTCAGAAATTGCTCCTGGCAGGCTCAGGGGACCCTATGGGATGCCAGGATTCAATCACCGACCTTGTGCATGCAAGGCAAATGCCTTACTGCCAGGCTATCTCTCCAGCCCCAGAGGGGCGGGCATTCTTATGCTCTTCCTAACTCGCTCCTATTTTGTGCCCCTCATGTCTTGACTGGTCTGGCCTCTCTGCTGCCTGGCCTCACCCCCAGCATCACTCCCACAGGCCCATGATGCATCCTTGCATCAGCAGTGGCATCATTGCCGTGGCGGTGTCCTGAAGTACGTTGAGGCCTTCAGGCAACACCGGGTGGCCTACCAGCACTTGGCTGGAGAGAAAAAAGAATTGGAAAATATAGTCCGGAGACAAAATCAGCTTCTGGCCAGGCTCCGGCTGGAGAAAAGCCACAATGAGGTAGCGTTGGAGAAAGTCCTGTTGGACCTGTGGGAGATGCTGGAGGGGGGGATAGAAGGGGGAGGGAGGGAAGAGAGATAAGAGAGGAGAAAAAGAGATAAGAGAGGAGAAAGAGATAAGGGGGGGGGAGGCTTGAGGCTCCTGGAAAGGTGGCCTGGGACCTGCTCCACTAAGCCTTTCTGCCTCCCCTCTGCTTCCTGCCCCTTTAGACACACATCCAAGTGGCCGTGGAGGAGGAGGCGCTGCAGGCCCAGCTGGCCAAGGTTCCCTGAACCTCAGAGGAGCGTGAGTGGAGGGGTCCAGGGGTGAGCAGTCACCTTGGGAGAGTCAGGAGACGGGGCTCCCCAGAGAGGTAACGTTAAGCCCCTGCCCCAGTCCCTGCAACTTTCATGGGTGTCTGAGGCCCTGGTGCTCCCCACAGTGAGAGAAATGGCAGGAGTGGAGGAGGAGGAAGTGGAGAGGAAGACAGAGCTGGCGGCACAGACAGTGCATCTGCAAGAGAAACAGCCCACCTGGACTCTGCCCGTCAGACTAGTGTGTGATGAGGCCTGGGTAAGCCTGGCATCGTGGAGGGATCAGGAGGGAAGGATGGCTTCCCTGGAGGTACCCCACCAGCACACCACACCCTACCTCTTTCACACAGATGCCAACAACACCTGGCACCAAGGCAGAGCCAGAGGGAGAACCCAGCATCTACCACACAGCCTCCGAGGTCGGCATGCCTCTGGGAGCCACCCTGAGATGGCAGGCCACACCGAACATGTCGCTGGCCCCTAAAAGGGGCACAGGACAGGGCTGGGCTGCATTCACCAAGCTCTACCGCCTGACTGGGTTCTCCCCCGTTCAGGTCTCCGTCATCTAACCCCACCCTGACCTTCCTGCCCTCCTGCTCCCCACCCTCTCCCACCCTCACCTTCCTCTTGTTCTCCTTCAACCCCTCCATCTCTCTTTGGTTGAAGAAAAATCACCATACCTCCTTGGGGAACACCCAAACCAAAGAGCACAGAATGAGACCCACACAACATCGCTGGGCATCATTGGCTGCTTGATTGCAGGCCATCAAGTGCCCCCTCAACACCGGGAGGCCACAGGGATATTTTGGCAAAAAAAAATAAATGCCCTCAAATCTTTGTGTACCACCCAGCGAGGGTTCCATGTGGTGGTGTTCTCCACACCTGGTGTAACTGAAGGGGAAATTTCCCAATGTCTGGAGCCCTCGATGTCCTGCCAGGAAAGAAGGATGATGTCCTCAAACTCAGCTGGGAGAAGCTTCTGCTGGCAGCTCAGGCCCTGGTGGCCACGAAACACACAGTTTATGTCTCACGAGGGTACCGGGGGGAAGAAAAATCAAAGAAAACTCAGCTGAGGCCAGAGTCATCTGGCTGTCCTGAAATTGTCCAGCTGCTGCCACTGAAGCCACTCTGACCTCTGGCCATTTTCTGGGAGCTGAGACTTTGTGTGGCTCCTGACCCCGGGGCCGACCACCAGCCCCTCACAGAGGCATCTGACGTTCAGTAGCCAACTATGGCTCTGTGAAAGACTCTCCTTTGAACTCTATGGACATTGCCATCCCTAATAACAACAAGGTGGCTCAGGCGGCAGATGCTGGCCCAGGAAGGTCTGCAAATGCGAGGCATCATTTCCCGGAACACCCAGGGGAGGTCGGAAGATTGGGGAGTGAGTTCAGCCTACCCAGGAGACTGGTCTGCAGCTCCCATTGGCTCCCGCCACCGGAATGGTCGTAAACTGTTTATAGGCTGATTAGAAATCATATGGATCTAACATGTGAGTTTTTAAAATAAAGATATTATTTATTAAAAAGAAGATAAACATTTTTTTTTAATTTTTATTTTGATCATAGTGGCTTACATATTGTTGACAATAATATTTTAGGTACATATTTACATAAAATCAGGGGGGATTCCCATCACCAAATTGTCCACCCTACACCTCCGTTTCTGTCCTACCTCCCATTTCCTTTTCCCTCACCCCAGGGCGGCTAGAATATGTGGTCCCCTCTGTATCCAACCCACTACTTAGTAGTCTTGCACCTGTTTGGTCTTGATGCCTCCCTTAATTCCCCCTCTAACTGGAGGCAGGACTAGCTAGTTCAAGTTGCGTGGTTTTGTTTGAAAAAGAGAAAAGTGATAAACTGGGGTACCCCGAAAATGGACGGAGTCCTTCTAAAGGCTCTTATCATCAATTTGGGAGATGGAGAAAAAGAAAGTGAAACACTCCACTAGTACCAAAAGAAGTATCAAATATCCAGTGAGGGCTCCAGCTATATCGATAAGCACCTCAAAGAACAGACAAAACAAACAAACCAACAAAAACAAAAACAAAAACAGACAAACAAAAATCATGCCATGGTCTTGAATTGAGAAACATGGCATAGCACATAACGAAAGAGAAGAAAGGAAGAGAGAAAAAAAAGTAAGTATAATTGGGGACAACAATTTCAATAATCGCACCCAAACAGAGAAATCGACCAAAATAGATAGGTAAATCAAAAATAATAATAACAATAATAAATAAAGGTAATATATATATTTATATAAAAAATAACCAAAGTTTTGTGCTTTTTTGTAATTGTTTTTTTCCCTCCTGCCCTGGCACAGTAAATATTGGGGTCATTCGAAAAGGAATTCACTTGGCCTAAGTGATATGGGGTTTCTCCGTCCTTGGAGCATACTGTCATGGGATCAACTCTAGACTTTGTTCAGGATCAGGGTCCTTTACTTTCCTGGTGGTTTTTTTTTTTTTTTTTTTTTTTTTTTTTGGTGTGTGGAAGACTTCTGCTCTGTGTTCAGAGGTCTCAGTATCTGCACAGATCCTGAGGTGGGACTTATGATGAAGTCAGTCTTTGTGGTTCTAGAGGTTGTTACCTCAGTGTCATTTTAATCCATCTTCAGTGGTTGATGATCTTGGTCTTTGCACTGAACCTAGGGTGGCACCTAGGATAGCGTCTTTCTTTGTGCTTCCAAAAGCCCCATTCCGTTACCATTGTCTCTGCCAGACCTTTGGGACTGGGGATGATGATTATTGTGCAGGTCATATTTCAAACCCTAAACTAGGGCTCTTTTATTGGTCCCAAGATGTATACAGTCTGGTCGTGGTTCTAGCAGCCAGTCATCTGCAAATCCCGATCTTGGTTTTTGGACCTACCAAAGGGTGCCAAGACTTCTGGTTTTGTCTTGTCGTTAGTTGGTAAGGTAGGCTAATCTGCTCTAAGGTCAAGATGTTCGCATTTTCCTCGTTGTCAGGATACCATGTTAGAGCTGGGCCTTGTTGTTGGTCCCGTTGTATCAAGGCTGTCCCGGATGGAGTTTGTTTCCTGCAGTTGTTGTGAAAAGCTGTGCCGTTTCTATGTCGGGGATCAAAGGTTCAAGGCTGGATGAATGATATCTAATCACCTGAGGTCTAAGTTGATTCCACATGACATATTTTCAAGGCAGGAGATATCCCCATATTGTAAACAACTATGAGTTCCTATCTCTAGTAGATAGGAGCTCTTTTTTTTATAAGTAAGATTTCCCCTTTACTTAGTGTGCCTTTGCAGGGGGAAGTGGTGCTACATTATAATGTCTGTGTATTTGTGGGTGGACTAATGGGATAACCGAAAGAGGTCACATACCCAAAAACGAGGAGAAAAAAAAGAAAAGAAAAAAAAAGGGAATTAAAAATGTATGTGCTCACAAATATATATGTAGGACAATCATTTAAAAAAGATAAATAAATAAATTTAAAAAAAAAAGATAAAATGAGTTAGCAAAGTTTTTAAGGGACCAAAGTGGTGCAGAGGACTACCTTACATTTGGGGGAGAGCAGGTAAAGAGGTGGTATATTACAGGTTTTATGCCTATATTGGATGTACAGTTTTTCCCATTGTCTTTTGGGTTTTTCTTGTGGTGTGTGGGTTCCCAGGCATCTTCCTAACCCACCCCCTGACCTTCTTCAGATTGGTAAAAATTTGCAGCAGGGAGGTCTTGGAAGAGTTCTTGCGTTGGGGATACTTTTGGACCTAGGCCCGGTTTCAAGGAACAGTCCGCGTTAGGGGGAGTTGGTAGGGAGGGCCTCACAGCATGATTCCACAGGGGAGTTGGCTGTCTTTTCTTGCAGGAGACGAGGTGTGGGTTTATCTGGGTGTCCCCTCGCCTGGGTGCTGGGTACTGGTTCGCTGGGTAGGAGGTCGATCTTGATGCCTAATAGAATAAGGACTGAGGGTGAAGAGTTTTAATATGGTGGGAGATCTGGATGGGATTGAGGGGTGAAGGGATAGTTGGATTTCCGGAGGGGAGAAAGGGGAAGGTATATGGGAAGGGTATGAAGGGAGAGAAAAAAGAAAATACCTTAGAGAGAAAAGGGGAAGAGAAAGGTAAAAAAGTAATGAGCAGAATAGAAAAAAAAAGTAGTGAGAAGAGAGGAGAGAATAGCAAAGGAATGCTGGTTTGATTGAAAGTGTTTGAAGAATAGAGCCTGTAGTTTAATTCTGTACATCTCAGGTACTGCTTCGGTGGTCTGACTGGTCAAGTGCTTCAATTCCTAAATGAAGGTATTACCTAGAGATAAAGTGTATGTTAAAAGTTTTCTCGTGGCCATCTCATAGTGCATGCAAGGTATGGTATCCCGTGTGGTATCCCGGGTTGCCACCTTAGTTTGTCCGCCCTTTGTATCCAAGTGCACCTGTGGACAGAAAAGCTGAGAGGTTATTTAAGATATAGTAAGATAAAGGCATTAAAAGGTAGTGTTATGGTATGTTGCCATTGCAGTCCGTGATTTCCCTTGGTGTTCTATACTTGTGTTCCTGTATATGAACTCTAAGTGATTATTGTGGGCCTTTGTTGTAGAAGTCTGATTATGTACCTGTTCTCTCTATGCTGCTGTTTCTGTTGTTGTTGTTTTCTTTGTGGTATAATGTGTAGTCAAGAGTTTGCATTGTTTCTTTTTCATGTATTTTGGACACTGCTCCCACGTATGTGTTGACTATTACAGTGTTCGGAGTTTCTACCCTGTTAAACCCTGTTATTTGATTGTTAGGTATTAGTTGTGTATAAAATATGTGTTCTAGGTGTTTCAGAATAGTGGTACCATTCTGTGTTTTTCTTTTGTCTTCTGACTTACTTCGTTTAACATAACATGATCTAGGTCCATCCATGTTGCTGTAAAGTCTGTGATTGTATCATTTCTGACTGCCATGTAATATTCCATTGTATATATGTACCACATCTTAATGATCCATTCATCTGTTGTTGGACATCGAGGTTGGTTCCAAGATTTGGCTATTATACTGAGTGCTGCAATAAATAGTGGAGTGCATACGTATTTTGGAATGAATGTCCTTCCATCTTGGGGGTATATGCCTAGGAGAGCAATTGCTGGGTCAAATGGCAGCTCAATTCTGAGTTCTTTGAGCACTCTCCAGACTTTTCTCCGTAGATATTGGACTAGGGGGCATTCCCACCAGCAGTGGATGAGAGTTCCTTTCATACCGCAACCTCGCCAACAAAGGTTGTTTCCATTATTTTTGATGTGAGCCAACCTCACTGGTGTGAGGTGGTATCTCATTGTTGTCTTGATTTGGATCTCCCTGATGATGAGTGAAGGTGAGCATGTTTTCATGTGTTTGTTGGCCATCCTTCTGTCTTCCTCAGAGAAGTGTCTATTCATTTCATTGCCCCATTTTTTATGGCTTTATTTGGTTTTGAGGGGCTCAGCTTTCTGAGTGCTTTGTATGTTCTAGATATCAGCCCTTTATCTGATATGTCAAGTGAAAAGATTTTTTCCCATTCTGTTAGCTGTCTTCTTGCGTTAAGTAGGGTTTCTTTTGCCATGCAGAAGCTTTTTAGTTTGATGTAGTCCCATTTGTTTATATTTGATGCTAACATTCTTGCCATTGGTGCTCCATTCTCAAAGACCCTTTTGATATATAGGTCTTCGAGTGTTCTGCCTATTTTATTCTCGATAAACTTTATAGATTCAGGTCTGATTTCAAGGTCTTTGATCCATTTTGAGTGGACTTTTGTATAAGGAGTGAGATATGGGTCGATTTTCACTTTCGTACATGTGGTCTTCCAGTTGTACCAACACCATTTGTTGAATAGGCTTTCTTTGTTCCATTTCAGGTTCTTGCCTCTTTTATCAAATATTAGTTGGCTGTATATCTGGGGGTTTATGTCTGGGAATTCTGTTCTGACCCACTGGTCTGAGGTCCTGTCTCTGTTCCAGTACCATGCTGTTTTAATTACTATGGCTTTATAGTATAGTTTCAAGTTAGGTAAGGAGATGCCTCCCAGCTTCTTGTTTATCTGTATGTGTTTGGCTATCCTGGGTCTTTTGTGGTTCCAGATAAATTTTGTGATTGATTGTTCTATTTCTTTAAAGAATTGTGTCTGGATTTGGATAGGATTGCATTAAATCTATATAGAAGTTTGGGTAAGATAGTCATTTTGACTATGCTAATTCTACCTATCCATGAGCATGGGATGTTCTTCCATTTCTTTAGATCGTCTTCAATTTCTTTCTGAAGTGTTTTGAAGTTTCCCTGGTATAGGTCTTTCACTTCTCTTGTAAGGTTGATTCCTAGATACTTGATATTTTTTGGTATTATCTTAAATGGGATTGTATTTTTAATATCTCTCTCCTCAACTTCATTGTTTGTATATAGAAACGCTACTGTCTTTTATGTATTGACTTTGTATCCAGCCACTTTGCTGTATTGGTTGATTGTTTCTAGGAGTTTTACTGTGGACTCTTTAGGGTTTTTGATGTATATCATATCGTCGGCAAATAGAGCTAGCTTGTGTTCCTCTTTCCCTACTTGAATTCCTTTGATTCCCTTCTTTTGTCGGATTGCTATTGCTAGGACTTCTAAGGTTATATTGAATAAGAGTGGAGATAGTGGACAGCCTTGCCTAGTTCCTGACCTTAGTGGGAATGCTTCTAGTTTCTCGCCATTAAGTATAATGTTGGCTGTAGGCTTTTCATAAATAGCTGTAACTATCTTAAGGAAGGTGCCTTCTAACCCTATTTTGCTGAGTGTCTTTAACATGAAAGGATGTTGGATTTTGTCAAACGCCTTCTCGGCATCAATTGATATGATCATGTGGTTTTTGTCTTTCATGTTGTTGATGTGATGTATCATGTTTATTGATTTGCATATGTTGAACCAACCTTGCATTCCTGGTATGAATCCCACTTGATCGTGATGTATGATCTTTTTGATGAAGTGTTGGATTCGGTTTGCTAAGATTTTGTTGAGTATCTTTGCATCTATGTTCATTAGTGAGATTGGTCTGTAGTTTTCTTTTTTGGTGGTGTCTTTGCCTTCTTCGGGAATGAGTGTGATATTAGCCTCATAAAAGGAGTTGGGGAGGATTCCTGTTTTTTCTATGGTTTGGAAAAGCCTATGGACCAGTGGTAATAAGTCTTCTTGAAATGTTTGATAGAATTCACCTGTAAATCCATCTGGGCCTGGGCATTTGTTCTTAGGGAGTTTTTTAATTACATCTTCAATTTCCTCTGAAGTGATTGGTCTGTTTAGACTTTCTAGATCTTCCTTTTCCAGTCTTGGAAGAGGGTGTTTGTCCAAGAATCTGTCGATTTCTACTGGGTTCTCTAGCCTAGTTGAGTATAGTTGTTCATAATATGATCTCATGATGTGTTGTATTTCTTGGGGTTCTGTTGTAATCTCTCCCCTTTCATTTGTGATCCTAGTGATTTGGGTGTTTTCCCTCTTTTTTTGGTGAGTTTTGCCAATGGTTTGTCTATCTTGTTTATTTTTTTGAAAAACCAACTCCTGGTCTCATTGATTTTTTTGTATTGTTTTCTTAGTTTCTATGTTGTTTATTTCTGCTCTGGTTTTTATTATTACTTGCCTTCTGGTTGTGGTTGGATTTCTCTGTTGCTGTTGTTCCAACTCTTTGAGGTGATCTTTTAAACTGTTGGTTTTGTTATTTTCCTGTTTCTTGACATAGGCCTGTATTGCTATGAGTTTCCCCCTAATTACAGCTTTTGCTGTGTCCCATAAATTTTTACATGTTGTCAAGATAAACATTTAATGAGAAACCAAAAGCTCTTATAGTGGAAGACACAGTTTGGAAAAATAATTTTAAAAAATAAAGAAAAAAGATAAAACATCTGGGTGTGTGAAGATACAAGAAGGACCAGCTGCTTTTCTGGGGCCAATAGAAACATTCCTGGTCTCCCACAGGTGCCAAAAAAAATCTCTGAACAAAAGGAAAAGCGTGACAGCCACACCTTCAAGATAAGGACCAAGTGGGGCTCTGGCAGTCAGATCACAAGCCCCAAGAAATCATCCATCAGAGAGCTGATTGCAAAAATGTAATTCTTGTCTATGTGGTGCCCACGATCTTCAGCCAAATGTCATCATCCTGCTGAATCACCATGTTTTCATCCAGAGTCTTGTAACATGGAGGATTGGAATTAGGATCAAACTCCATCTCTGATGGGATGGAATGTTATGAGATGAAGCTGGACATGGGTCCAATTTCAGTGAAGACTTTGACCTTGTTAACCTGGGTGACTATGGCATCCACAATCTCCCCTTTAAAGGACCAGAAAACAAGGTCTTGTACTTGACTGGAGACAGGACAAAGCCTCTGCCCAGCTGGATCACACCAGCACCAATGTCGTCGAAGGCAACCACAAAGCCATACTTGCCAGTGCAGGTGCCCTCCACTTCTGTGAAAAGCTTCTGCTTCACGGTGTTGGGCAGGTTGGGGCCGAAATAGCACAGGTGCAGCAGGATTTTGTGTTCCAAGGAGATGTGCTAGAACATCTTTGCGAAGGTACCACCAAAGCCCCTGGGTCTGTCTCACAACCTGTCCTTTATAGGCCAAATAGAAATCACGTGGACGTGAGTTTCTAAAAAAACAATTGCCCAAGACTTAAGAAGAACCTTGGCATTTGAACTGGGGGAATAAGTTACAGCTTCTACAAAATATTCTGAGCCAACATTTATAATTCATATAAGAACCTACTCTAGACTCCAAGCCATATGGCTTTCGGGAATGAAACTGCTGATTGTTTTGTCATGTCAATAATTAAGTCACCTGTAGCCCTTCATACAAATGCCTGTCGTTTGCATGTCAACTATCATATTCCATGGAAGCAAGCCATACAATTAGTTGATGCATATACCATTTTTGCACCTTTGAAAAAAAGAACACATGTCACTGGGGCCAACCCCCGAAGATTATAGACTATTTAATTGAGGCAAACACATGTTGACTCCCCCCCCAAAAAAACCCTATCTTCATGTGATGGTAGAATCATATTTTCATTTTATATGGGGAGTTCCAAAGACTTCATAACAGGGTAAAGAAATTTGCACCTTCTTGCATCAGTGCTTTTCTGTTATGGGTTTTCCCCAAAACATGACAGACAATGGCCCAGCCTATACGAGGAAAATTTTTCAATAAATTCGTAAGTAGTGACAAATCAAACATATCACTGGCATCTCATATAATCCATAAAGACAAGCTGTAGTTGAAAAAGCTCACAGAACTGTAAAATATTAAATTAAATTATGGGACTGGAGAGATGGCATGGAGGTAAGGCATTGGCCTTGCATGCAGAAGGACAGTGGTTTGAATCTCGGCATCCCATATGGTCCTCTGAGCCTACCAGGAACTACTCCTGAGCATAGAACCAGGAGGAACCTCTGAGCACTGCCTGCAGTGACCCAAAAACCCAAAAATGTTTTTTCAATTATTAAAGTATAGAACTCTTATCCATTGCTGGTGGGAATGCCGTCTAGTTCAACCTTTATGGAAAGCAATATGGAGATTTCTCCAAAAACTGGAAATCGAGCTCCCATATGACCCAGCTATACCACTCCTAGGAATATACACTAGGAACACAAAAATACAATACAAAAATCCCTTCCTTACACCTATATTCATTGCAGCACTATTTACCATAGAGAGACTCTGGAAACAGCCAAGATACCCTTCAACAAATGAATTGCTAAAGAAACTGTGGTTCATATACACAATGGAATATTATGCAGCTGTCAGGAGAGATGAAGTCATGAAATTTCCCTATACATGGATGTACATGGAATCTATTATGCTGAGTGAAATAAGTCAGAGAGAGAAAGAAAGATGCAGAATGGTCTCACTCATCTATGGGTTTAAAGAAAAATGAAAGACATTCTTGCAATAATAACTTTCAGACACGAAAGAGAAAAGAGCTGGAAGTTACAGCTCACCTCATGAAGCTCAACACAAACAGGGATGAGCTTAGTTAGAGAAATAAGTACATTTTGAACTATCCTAATAATGAGAATGTAGGAGGAAATAGAAAACCTGTCTAGATTACAGGCGAGGGTTGGGTGGGGAGGAGGAAGATTTGGGACATTGGTGATGGGAATGTTGCACTGGTGATGGGTGGTGTTCTTTACATGACTGAAACCCAAACACAATTATGTAATAAAGTTGTTAAAAAAAAAGAGAGGCATGTCACCCACAGATATTTTGTTCTTATTATTTTCACTAAACTTCTTTAATTTACTCCAAGAAAAATCTTATACAGCTGCAGAAAAACACATTAAAAAAGATGTTCAGGTGCAAGAAATAATTGATTCACCTATTTGGGTAAAAATGGATAATGATGGATTGCTGGTAATCTCCTAATTTGAAAGATAGGATATGCTGTGTTGCTACAAGTAGCAACCCTGCCAAGAAACTTTGGGTTTCAGTATACAATGTCAGAAGCAATATTTACATACATGAAAAAACTCAGACACAAATGCATGATAAGAGTGTAAACCTTCTTTCAGAAACCCCACGAATTATCCCCCAAAAGTGTGCCTTCAACAGGTAACAGAAATTATAGGCTGACACCACATTATGTATGAGGCAGAGAATGTTGGTAGTGGAAATGACCAGTTCTAGAATCTTGATGATCTAAATCAGGGAACTGGCCCTGGTCTCACCGGACTTCATAACTTAAGAAACACTTGTCACAGAAATTCAGTGTTACATGCTTGGATAATATTCCCAGTTTGATAGATTCCTTTTACCAGAACCATTATAAGAAGAACATCAGGTCAAATCTGTTGAGACATAAGTGGCAGAAGAGTTTGTTAAGATAATAAAAGCCTGGTGGCAGTACAGCACAGGTAAATCAACCCAAAACAATTTAAGAAGGCCGGAGTGTTAGTACAGTGGCATTTGACTTCCAAGCGGCTGATCCAGGAACTGAGGTGGTTGGTTCGAATCCTGGCAACCCATTTGGTACCCCTGTAAATTCCAGGAGCTATTTTGGATCAGATAGCCAGGAGTAACCTGTGAGCACAGCCAGGTGTAGCCCAAAAACCAAAAATAACAAACAAACAAACAAACAAACAAACAAAAAAAGGATTTAAGATGCCTGATGAAAAGATAAACAATTTACAGGAGACAGCCAATAGTATCCACATGAAGAAATGTTCTTTCTTTTTTTTTTTGTTTTGCTTTTGGGCCACACCCGGCCGTTCTCAGGGGTTACTCCTGGTTATCTGCTCAGAAATAGCTCCTGGCAGGCATGGGCGACCATATGGGATGCCAGGATTTAAACTAACCATCTTAGGTCCTGGATTGGCTGCTTGCAAGGCAGACACCACTGTGCTAACTCTCCAGCCCCAAACAACTATTTTTGTAAATTTTTTAAATTTTTTTATTTTTAATTATGAGAACAAAGATGCAAAGAAAGAGGCCAAGGTAAAGTTACAGTGGAAGGACAATCAGCCATAACATAATTCTCAGAAGAAGTCCCCTTGCTGATATCTTAACTTTGAACTTTCAGCCAAAGAACATTAAGATAAATAAAACAGAATCCATGTACAATTACTTTGTCCCTCAAATCCCCAGATTGTAACACATTATAATATTTCTTAACAGCACACAAGGCAATCTAAAGCCATAAGACTTACATAAATCCTTAAACATTAGAGGCATAGTATTTTTTACATTTCCATGTACATGCATGCTTAAGTTAACCTCAAATTTTAAGTGGTTTTTTTTTAAGGATTTGAGTCAAAGGAGCACAGTAAAAACAGTTTAAGAGTGGCAATTGTTGTTTGCATAGGCCCACCAAAATATGAGGGGAATGGAAGGGAATAACCTTGGACTAAATACAAGGTGACCCTACCCCTGAAGTTTCCTGGCATAAGACCAACTCTAGGCTCCAGGCAAAATAGTTTGTCCAATCCAAGACATTGTCTGTAGTGCCAACACACTTTTATTTTTCACACATGTTGGTATCATGTTTCTTTATTAAATATCCTGGAGTCTGCATATCCTACATTGAAGTCAGGATGTGGAGCATCCTCTTGTTTCACCTCACAATTAAAGGGCAATGCAGAGAGCCCTGTCCTGTAAGCAGGTCGTTGTTGTTGTTAAGTCTTCTCAGTGTTAAGAGATGTTTCTTTTGAGCAGGTTGATGTCTGAGCAGTGGTAGGGTCTTCCATGGTAGAGATTTACTTCCAGGTGATGCTATAGACAAACCTGGATGTTTCATGAATGGCTTCCATGATTCAGGGGTGAATGGAAAATGCCCTTTCTTCTGAGGCCTGTGCCAGGTCGTTATGTCAATGTTCAGGGTATAAGGTCCCTTTGCACTACAAGATTTGTGTGTTACAATCTCTATTAGATAGGATCTTATTTGTATGTATAGTATTTTCCCATTTTAATGTGCCTATGCAAAAAAGGAGTAATGCCACGTGGTGTTATTGGTGCATATGGGGGCCATAAGAACAAGTACAACAATCCCCATGACATGGTTCAATCATAAGCATTAAACTGAGGAACTCTTTCAACAAAATTCCTTGTTGAACAGCTCATAAATAGAAGATAAAAAGTGGTTAGAATCATCAATGTATAAGAGAATATTTAGTAAGAATTATAGCTGTCAGAGAAAAAAACACAAAATATTTGAAAGAAATACGTGTCCATTTTATGTCTTTTGAAACAGTTTAGGATTGTCACACACAATGCACGGTTTTGGTCTGTGATTAGGATTGTGAAGTACTAAAGTTAAAAAGAGTAATGTAGGTTAGTGATATTTTGGGGGGTGAGAGTTAAGGAGTAAAAATGAGCTTTGGAGGGGTGTGGGAAAGGGAAAAATACAAAATGGATATTATGGATATGCAAAACAAACATAAAGATAAGGAATACACTTAATACATGCAGTGTGTGCGGGGGCTCTAGTCCCTGCACAGTTTTCCATATGTGGACTAGTCAGAAATTGTCTGTGATAAACAGCGCAACCGAGCAAATCTCAGCACACCCCAAGTTAAGACCCACCATTTCTGGCCTCCTGGGCTGCCACCCCAGAAGGCCTGGAGGCCGGGGGCAAAAGAGGGGAAGGCTGGGGGCCTATCAAGTCTCCCAGCACACCCAAGTTAGGGAGAAGGCCTTCCACATGGGGTCTCCCCAAATCCATGCGGCTAGAGCTAGCCTCCAGCTCAGAGAGGATGGATAGAGATCCGGAGGCCGGGATCTGCCTGCCCTACACCCTGTGCCCTTCCCACCTTAGAGCTGGGGAAAGGGCAGGGAAACTTGGGACCCCACCCAGGAGGGACCCCGACACCCACCTTGTCTGGCAGCTTGGGCTGCCACCCCAGAAGGCCTGGAGGCAGGGGGCAGAAGAGGGGGCCTATCAAGGCTCCCAGTGCACCCAAGTTAGGGAGAAGGCCTTCCACATGGGGTCTCCGCAAACCCCAACCCAAACAACTATTTTTCATTGAGAGTCTTCATCAGGACTTGAACAAAGCTGAGATGCCCAATAGACATATAGAGTAAAATAAAGATCATCTTGTTGACTGTAAAACAAGCTTAGCTGGGACACAGGCAGTTACATGTCTATTATTGCTACCCTTTTGAAAGGTCTATAAGTCTTAAGTCTATAATGCAATGCCTCATCTGCCACCAAGAATCTCAGACACCGGAGATCTTTATTCATTTGTACTTGCCTTTGATATCTACAGGTAAAAGCATGTTACAGAATTGCCTTAAATTGTTTTTTTTAATTATTATGAAAACAAAGATGCAAAGAAAGAGGAAAAATGTGAAGTTACAGTGGGAAGACGATCAGCCTTAAACAGAATTGTCAGAAGAAATCCCCTTGCTGGCACCTTAATTTTGAACTTTCAGCCGAAAAACAAAAGAAAATACCCTGTTTTTTGGCTGAAAGTGGTTTTTAAAGAGGAAGAAGAGTTGTAGCCACTGTGACAAAGAAGGATTCCTTAAAAAGGATAGAAATATGAACACAACCAACTGTGCTCTTAATACATTTGAAACGCTTCTTCTACAATGGCAATAAGATGAAAAAAAATTTAGACCTCTTTGCTTTACAAAACTTTGACTTATCATAATACATTATAGACTCTAAGAACAATCATGAAGGATACAATTTATTCTCTGTTTTGATTCTGTATAGTCAAATGGAAAAGGGTCATTGGACAGCCTATTGTAAAAAATACAGCAAAAAATATTGGTTTAAATTGGATGGTCAAGAAATTTCAGAAATAGATAACTTGTCTATAAAATCTGCAGCAGTTTATATGCTTTTTATACTTCTAAGAGACTTGCTGCAATAAATACAGCTGATTAAATTAGTGGATGCTCTTTAGAGATGTCTATAATAATGTTCTAACGTTTTATCAACAGAAAAATAGCTGCAGTGGGTCAGAGAGATAGAACAGTGGTAGGGCGTTTGTCTTGTGCATAGCCAACCCAGGACAGACCTGGCTTCGATTCCTGGCATCCCATATGTTCCCCCAGGCCTGCCAGGAAAAATTTCTGAGTGCAGAGCCAGGAATGTACTCTGAGTGTTGCCGAGTGTGGCCCAAAAACTAAAAAAGAAAAAAAGAAAAAGATCTTCATCATGCAGACTTCCACTATAGTGTTCATTATTTGAATGTTAATTTATGTTTTAATTTCTTTTTTCTTCCTTTTTTTGGGGGGGTTTTGGGTCACACCCGGCATAGCTCAGGGGGCCCTCCTCACTACACTCAGAAATTGCTCCTGGCAGACTCGGGGGACCATATGGGATGCCAGGATTTGAACCACTGTCCAGATTCTGCATGGAAGGCAAGTACCCTACCCACTTTTTTTTTTTACCCTACCCACTTGTATTTTGGTCCAGCCTATTGCCTGGGATCAAACTGGGGTTGGTCGCATGCCAGGCAAACACCAGGCCCATGGTCCCATCTCTCTGACGCAAGGCTTGGGAGCCTTTAAGAAATGTCTTCCCAGCACCCCAGGGCAGGGTCCTCTTTCGGGGAGGGAAGGGTGATGCACAGAGTTCAGAACCTCAGGATCTGCTCCCTGTCCCAAGCTCAAAGTGCAGCCACTCCAGGACCCTCTCTCTGACCACGTTGAGGAGAGAAGGCCCAAGGGAGGGCCTGCTGCTCACCCTCATTCTGTCCTGTGGTGCTATGCAGGGAAGAAGCGCAGCACGGACACTGGAGACACCCCCTAAGTGAGACGAGGGGGTGACAGTGCAGAGGATGCTGCCCAGACTGGCTGAGGGGTCTTGGCCAGTTCTTTCCCTCTATGCAGAAGGAGAGGTCTGGGTCTGCGACTGTCAGTCTCTTGCTCACTATGCTCTTGTTTGGTTGGTTGGTTGGATATTTTTGGCTTTGGTGCCACACTCAGCGGTACTCAGGGGTTCCTCCTAGCTCTCTGCTCAGAAATTGCTCTAGACAGGCACAGGGGACCATATGGGATGCCTGGATCCATCCTGGAGAGGCTATCTGCAAGGCAAATGCCCCACCACTGTGCTATTGCTCTGGCCCCACTAGTGCTTACTTTCGTGTTTGTTTTGGGGCCATACCAGGCAGTGCTCAGGGATCCTGGCAGGCTTGTGGGATGCTGGGAATTGAACCTGGGTTAGCAGAGTACTGGGCAAGCCTGGTTCATCCATTCCCTTTGATTCTTATATTTTAGGTATTCTTTTTTTTTTTTTAATATTTGCTGGGGGGGGGGCACACCAGCGGCACTCGGGTTCCTCCTGGCTCTGCGCACAGAAATCATTCTCGAAAGGCCAGAGAGATAGCATGGATGCAAGACATTTGCCTTGCATGCAGAAGGATGGTGGTTCGAGTCCCAGCATCCCATAGGGTCCCCCAAGCCCGACAGAGGCGATTTCTGAGTATAGAGCCAGGAGGAACCCCTAAATGCTGCTTGGTGTGGCCCAAAAACAAAAAAATTACTCCTGGCAGGCTTGGGGGACCCTATTGGGATGCCGGGGATTGAACCTGGATCCATCCTGGGTTAACCGTGTGTAAAGCAAATGCCCCACCACTGTGCTATCTCTCTGCCCCCCCTTCCCTTCAATTCTTCAACTGGGGTGGAGCTACTAAAGGTACAGCATGGGCCACACTGGGAGGGAGAAAAATGGAGCAGGAGAGTTTTAAAATGGGCTGAGTGCTAAGAGAGGTCATCAAATGGCTCCAAACCCTTGACAATGGGCCTCACATGAAGGAATAACATACCAGGGCACCTGCACCACAGATAACGCACATACTTAGCAAATGGCTGGGGCTGGGTCAGTCCTCCCTGAGTCCTGAGTCCTGGGTCCAGAGCAAAGAGCCAGGAGGAAGCCCTGAACATGTCGAGTCTCAACAGCCTCCCCCAAAGTGCTAACTAATTCCACCCTTGCCCCCACCTATGAGGTAAGTGCTATTCTCATCAGGCTCATTTGCAAGCAAAGAAACTGGCACAGAGAGTTCAAGCGTCTCCCCAGCGAGAAGGCTGAGATTCATAATCAGCCCACTGGCATCACTGTGGGGGGAAAGGGGGCATTTACTTTGCACACAGCTGACCCTAGTTTGGTCCCTGGCATCCCATAGGGTCACCTGAGCCTGCAGGAGTAATTTCTGAGTACAGGACCAGGAGAAATCCTTATCGTGTTGTCAGGTGTGGCCTGAAAATCAAAAATAAATATATATAAATAATATATTTTACAATATAAAATAATAAGGAATAAATAATAAAATAAATAAAGAGGGCACCTCAAGAAATAGGATGGAATAAGTGAGATTTCGGCCAGAGAGACAGTACAGTGGGGAAAGTGCTTGACCCAGGTTTGCTCCCCAGCATCACATTTGGTTTTTGGGTTTATTGTTTGTTTTGTTTCATTTTGTTTTTGGGCCACACCTGGCAGTGCTCAGGGCTTCCTCCTGGCTTTGAACTCAGAAATAGCTCCTGGTAGGCTCAGGGGACCATATGGGATACCAGGGATTGAATCTGGGTCCATCAAATGCCCTACCGCTGTGCTATTGTTCCAGCCCCTGAGGAAAATGGTTTAAAGCAGTTCTGAAAGGTTCAGTGGCCTCTCCTTTCCTCCTTCACTCCGATTTAGTCCAGGAGAATGAGGTTTTCCCAGGGCTCCCTGCTTGATTGAACTCCAGCTAGGCCACCTGCCTGCTAATGACTGGGGCCATGTGGGGAGACATGCAGGGCACCTCTCATTCCTAGTCATCACTGAGCCCTCTCAGAGTTGCTGATGGGCATTCCATTTCTTGGAGAATTGGGGAACCACCTGACTGGAAGGAGGGGGAGGCTTCCCCATCGGGTCTCAGACCTGGAACTGAGAGATCTGACCTTCAAGAGAAATCTTAGGGAGGTGCAAAGAGCTCTGGCTCCTATGATAGTCCAGAGTGGGAAACAGGTTCTAATCTGGAGAGGTTTTGAGTAAGTGGTTTCGCCCTTCCACTGTTTCAACGGAAATGTGGAAATAGACCTCACAGCGGTACACAGAAAATAAACTATAACCCACCTAAGGATAGCTCTTTTTTCTTTTTCTTTCTCTCTCTTTTTTCTAAATATAAAGGTATTTATTTATCGTTTGTTTGTTGGGTTTTGTATTTTTTGAGGGTCACACCCAGCAGCGCTCAGGGTTTATTCCTGACTTTGCACTCAGAAATCATTCCTGGCATGCTTGGTAGGGACCATATGAGATGATGGGGATCAAACCTATGTCCATCCTGGGTTTGTCTTGTGCAAGGCAAATGGCCGACCACTGTGCTATTGCTCCAGCCCTTTCTTTTTCTCTTTATTTTAGTCTCTGAGCCAAATCCAGCAGCACTCAGGAGTTACTCCTTGCTCTGCTCAGAAATTACTCCTGGTAGGCTCAGGGGACCATATAGGATGCTGAGAATAGAACCTGAGTCAGCTATGTGGCTAAAGCAAGAACCTTACCCACTGTGAAATCACTCTGGCCCCCTATGTATCTTTTTTGGGTGTTGTGAAGGGCCATGCCGACAGTGCTCAGGGCTTACTCCAGGCTCTGTGCTTGGAGATCCCTCCTGGCAGGGCTCAGAGGATGATAATACAATGACAGAATCAAACCCGAGTCAGCAGCATGGGAGGCAAAGTGTCCCACTCGCTGTTTTATATCTTGCTCAGCCTGTGGTCTCCATTTTACAGGTAACAAAACTACAACCCAAGTCACCCAGGTGCAAATTCCAAGGCCAGGGATGCGAGTCATCTCCCAGTCTCATGCTCTACTCGTCAACCCGCTCCCCAATCCCGACACTCACAGCCCCCAAAACTGCCCTTTCTGACTCTCCATGTTCTCAAGCACCTGGAACTCAGTTCCAGGAACTCAGTTTCCCCAACTTCCATGACAGTATCTCTGGCACCCGTGAGAAGGTACCAGAATCATGCCTCAGCTAGTGTTGGGTAGGGTTAGCCTCACTGGCCCAACCATGGCTGTGGTGACACTCGCTGTGGGTGACTGACAGCTGTGGGGTGAAGCTGGCCCCTGGGCCCCCAAGGGAAACTGAGGCAGCCACCCCAGATATCTAATCCTGTCTTGGAAGCAGCCGCTATTTTGAGGCCCTCCAAGCCTGAGCAGTGGGGAGATGCTGGAGACCCAGCGCAGCCTGGGAGTGAGCAGGGGGCCACGCCAAGGGCCCTGTTCTGGCAGGAGGGTGTGCTCTGGCCACCCCATGGGGAGAGCGTGAGAGGAGGACTTCTGGTTGGCTTCCTGCACGAGGTAGAGTGGGGTGGGCCTTGCCCTGGGGCAGAGGACACAAGTGCCACGTCAGGGCCTGAGGCTACAGAAAGGCCCCCACTCTGGGCATGAAACCGAGGCCCAGAGCTGTTTTGAGTTCCTGCCTTGCGATCAAATGGGTTTGAACCTGGGGTCACCATAGGCATGAAACGGGGTTCTTCCACCCTGGTGACTGAGCCCTGCTACTGCCAGTAGTAAGACAGGCAGGTGTGTGTAATACAACCAGCAGAGGGGGCTGCTGGGTGTGTCTGTCTGTCCTCAGAAGTTGCCTCCTCCTGTGAGCATGTGTGTGTGAGCCCCTGCAACCCTAAATTGTGGGCCTCAGTCAAAATCCCTGGGCTATGGACCAGAGAGATAGGACAGTGGGCAGGCCCTTGCCTTACATGTGGCTGACCTGGGTTCGATTCCTGGCATCCCATATGCTCCTCTGAGCACAGAGCCAGGAGTTACACCTGAACAACACCAGCTACGGCCCCCAAGCTACGGCCCTCCTCCCCTCTGCAAGTTATTATTATTATTATTTTTTTTGGTTTTTGGGTCACACCTGGCAGCATTCAGGGGTTACTCATGGAACTGCTCAGAAATCGCTCCTGGCAGGCTCGGGGCCTATATGGAATGCTGGGAATTGAACCCGTGTTGGTCTAAGGTTGGCCAAATGCAAGGCAAATACCCTACCACTGTGCTATATCTCCAACTCCTTCAAGTTACTTTTGATCCTCGATTTCCTTCTCTGTAGATTGGGGTTCATAAAGCAAAGTGCCTCCTTTAGTACAGTGTGGTTATGAGTCATGCTATGTTACATTCTAGAACAAGGGCCGGAACAACAGCACAGCTGTAGGGCTTTTGCCTTATATGCAGATAACCTAGGTTTGATTCCCGGCATCCCATAGCTCTCCTGAGCCTGCCAGGGGTGAATTCTGTTTACAGAGCCAGAAGTGACACCTGAGTGCCTCCGGGTGTAAGCCCCCCCAAAAAGAAGAAGAATAAAATAGTACTAAAAATGTTCTAGAACATTCAGGCACACAGTCAGCCAACAGATACTCACATAGCACCGACCCTTTGCTAGCAGCAGCGGCAGCAGCACTTTTCAGGCTTCCAAACCACTTTCAAATTCCCCTGCCCTTTGGCACGAGTGCGGAATGTCTGTGGGATTCGCTTCCTGGCTGCGTCGTACTGGGTCAGATCATCGTGTCCTTAATCTTTCAGTTAACTGTTGGAAGCAGGAATCCTCCCAGCAGGCAGAGGGGAGGGAAACGGGGGAGGGGCACGAGGAAGCCAGGACAACAGGGGCAGGAGCCGGGCTGGGGACTGTCTCTGAGGTCGAGGCGAGGGGGCCGGCAGGGATCACGTCTGCTGAGCAACGTGGATTCAAGGTGGATTCAGCGGTTGGCTCCAAGGGCCCTGGGCCAAGCAGATGGAGGGTTTCATTGGATCCACCTGTCCCAGCAAGGCTTAACGGGGAATTGGTTGACTGGATTACCGCAGCAGAGCCCCCACCCCCAGAGGCAATGACTCCCCTTTACCGCCCTCCGCCAAGGGGGCCTCTTGCGTGCCAACAGCGTCTCAGCAGGCCAGAGTGGTAGCACACGGGTAGAGTGTCTTGCACACGGCTGACCCCAGACAAAGCGGGGTTTTATTCCTGGCATTACCTGGCTTGAGGGCTACAGGGTGTAGCCCAAAACCCAAAAAATAAATAAAAAATAAAAATGAAGGATGGTGGGGCTCGAGAGATAGCACAGCGGTAAGGCATTTGCCTTGCACACAGCCAACCAACAGGGACTTGCATTTGATTTGTGGCATTCCATAGGGTCCCCTGAGCCTGCCAGGAGCAATTTCTGAGCACAGAAACAGGAGGAATCCTTGAGCGCTGCTGGGTGTAGCCCCCACACCAAAATTTAATTTAATTTAGAAATAAATTAAGAGCCAGAGAGATAGCATGGAGGTAGGGCATTTGCCTTGAGTGCAGAAGGATGGCGGTTTGAATCCAGGCATCCCATATGGTCCGCTGAGCCTGCCAGGAGCGATTTCTGAGCATAGAGCCAGGAGGAACCCTGGGGTGCTGTCGGGTGTGACCCAAAGACAAAACAAACAAGCAAAGAAGAACACAAGTCTGTCTGGGGTTTGCATGGATCAGGATTCCACTGTTGGGATGAGTTTGCACTCCCACCCTGCCTCACCTGGAGAGGGGCATGTGAGAGATGAGGGACCCCAGCCAGGAGGGACCCAGAGTGAGGCCCGAGCTCCAGTGCTCCAGTGCTCCAGGCTACCAACCCACCACCTTCCTTCAGCGCTTCTGTCAGCAAGGGGATCCTGGGTATCTGCCATCAGCCTCCAGCTCATTAGGAGAGGTGTCATTAGTGGCTGGCAGAGCCCATGCTGGCTGGGGCTCATTCCCTCGGGGAGAGGGAGCTGCACCCCGCGTCTGGCCGGGCTGTCCCTGGAAGGCCTTCTCCGGGGTAACACAGGCTGGGTGGTAAACTTGTCTCTCAGGGCTGCGCTTGCATTTGTGCATTTGGCCCCATTTTCTAGCCCAGTCCCTTCCCCACCTAGAGGATGAGGAGAGGAGCCAGGACCACCACCTGCCTGGGTCAGAACTGAGGACTATGAGCCCATGGTTGGAGATGCGAGGAGAAGGCGTTGGACCTATCTGTGAGCACACAGACAGTGTCCAGGGGACGTCGGTGGTGTAGACATGAGTAGTGCAGACCTCGGGGGTCAGAGGTGGCTTTGGATCCAAATTCGGCTGCTGTGGGGAGTGTGGCTTTCGTCCCTCAAAGTGCACGACATCCTGGAAAAGATGGAGAGAGCTGAAGGCTGAAGGTTGGGCGGTTCAGGCATTTTGTTTTAGGGACCCTAATGGAGAAGGGATGCTGCGAGGTCAAGGCTGACTTTTGCCGGCTCACCACGTGCCTCCGACGTCCTCTGCTGGTCAAAGGAGGTCGCTGGCCAGGCGGGGTTTTGCTTAAAGCCTCAGTTTTGGGGGGCATTCCAAGGACCTCCCGGACAACTCTCCTCCATCCTTCATCCACCATCCTTCATTCTTTTTCTTAATGTATTTAAAGAAAATGCATCACATAGTTGATATAACTGATCATAGTACACTTGTTTTAGGAATAGCAAAACCAACATAATTTAAAAAAATAGAAAACTGAAAGGAAAACTAAAGAGATGGAAGAAAAAGGAAAGAAGAAAAAGTTCAGTAGCAAGTGTGTGTGTATACACACACACACGTATACACACATACACACACATACACACACACACACACACACATATATATATATATATATATATATATATATATATATATATATATATATATATACACATTTAGTTTTTGGGTCACACCAGGCAGCACTCAAGGGCAACTCCTGGCTCTATGCTCAGAAATCTCCTCTGGCAGGCTCGAAGGACCTTATGGGATGCCAGGATTCAAAGCACTGTCCTTCTGCATGCAAGGAAAACACCTTACCTCCATGCTATTTCTCTGGCCAGCAAGTATATTTTTGAAACTTATTGAATTACAAATGAACTTAGTAAAGCACTAGCAAAAATTTTAGTAACTCTTCTTTTTTTATTAAATGATAAAAGTTTAGAAAAATACTGTAATAATAGTGTGAGAGTGACAATTGTTGTTTGCATAGACCCAGCAAAATATGGAGAATACCTAAAGAAAAAAATAACAAAAAACCTTGGTTTAAATACAAGGAGACCTTACTCCTGAAATTTTCTGGCATTAGACCCGACTGGGCTCCAGGCATACTAGGTTGTCCAACCTCTGAGTCACTCTGTGGTCCTGGTGACATTTTTTCACACATTAGCTGTTGTTGATATCAGGTTCCTATAGTTAAAGATTCTGGTTTCTAGGGCCAGAGAGATAGCTTGGAGGTAGGGTGTTTGCTTTGCATGCAGAAGGATGGTGGTTCAAATTCTGGCATCCCTTAGGGTCCCCCGAGCCTGCCAGGTGCAATTTCTGAGCATAGAGCCAGGAGGAAGCCCTGAGCGCTGCCTGGTGTGACCCACAAACCAAAAAAAAAAAAAAAAAAAAAAAAAGATTCTGGTTTCTGTGCATCTCCTTCATCGAAGCATCGAAGTCAGGATGCTGTGGGGCATCTTCTAATTTCACCTCACCATTAGATGCAGAGAGACCTGCCCTGCAAGCAGGTTGTTGCTGAGTCGTTAAGAGAACCTCTTTAGAGTAAGTCAATGCCAGGGCAATATGGCTATTTACACTTTTAATTTGGCTCTTCTGTGTGCCTGGCACCGGCTTCAGGAGTCAGGACTCTGCTCCTAGCCTCTGTCAGTGCGCGCCCTGTGGTTTTGTGGTTTTGGCGAGATTTGGCTCAGTTGAAAAAAAGGTTGCTGACAACCGACATAGACCATTGCATATAAAATGCACACAATCACAAAAGGTATTTAAAAGATCCTTAAGAATAAAATGTGATAGGATATTAAAATCACAAATAAGCTTAAGTCATCTACAAATTAATAATATTTTTCATATTAAGTCATTTAGACTGTGGTGCTAAAACAAGAGTGTTATAGCCATCAAAAAAAGTATTTAAGAACAAGATGAAGTATGAAGTCATATCTATTTCACATATAAGATGCTTACCTTTATATTTATGCTATAAAATATATATCCTTCTTTTGATCATTGTTTTTATTAACATTCAGATTGTAATTTGGGTAGAGGAAATAATTCCAAAGACACATTTTATATCACAATTTAGTATTAAAATGTACCAAGCTATTAACAACAAAATAGACTACACAAAACAAAAATATTAATACTATTGGGGCCAGAGAGAAAGCAGGGAGGTAGCACATTTGCCTTGCATGCATAAGGACAGTGGTTTTAATCCTGACATCTCATATGGTCCCCAAAGCCTGCCAGGAGCGATTTCTGAGCGTAGAGCCAGGAGTAACCCCTGAGTGCTGCTGGATGTAACCACCTTAAAAAAACAAAAACAATTTAATACTATAGAAGATTTATATTAAGATCATCATTAGATATTAATATGATTATAAACATTTTATGGTGCCATTCAATTTATTTCTACCTAAGAAAAATATAAATGGTAAAAAAATTGGTCTCTGTGACTATAAGATTTAGTGTATTATATAACCCTTTGTTGATATTTTAGGTGATAACACAGTTAATGAAAATTCTCCCATTAAACTTTAAGAAATGATATGCATAAATACACTTATGTAAAAAATTTTGTCAGTGTTTTAAAAATGGCAGGTCATAGTTTTATACATTATAAAATGTAAAGCAGATCTTATTAACATTTCTTGCCAATTGTTAGGTGTGACAAGCTTGTCATAATTGCCTTGTCATTTGCTATTCATGATAAATCTCTGAAACTAATTCATTATTGCATGGGTGAAATTATCTTTTAGTCTTCAACAGCCAAATCAACTAGATTTATAAATGGAAACTAACAAGTAAAGGCCAGATTTTATTCAAGCTCTAGAAAATATATAAAAACTGGATTCTATATAGACTGCATAAATACCTAAATTAGAGCTAAAATATATATCAAACAAAAGCAATTGCTTCTTGTTTATGCAATTAATGTGACCTTGTTTTTTAATATATTTTTATTTAAGTAACATGATCATAGTTGGGTTACAGTCATAATCAGAACACCCCCCTTCACCAATGTAACATTTCTCCCTCCCCCCCTTCCCATCCCCTACTTGTATTCAAGACAGGCATTCTACTACAGTTATTTGTTTTTAAGTTCAGTTAGTTGTATTTTTTTTCCTTAAAGGATAATAGTAAAAAAAATATAGTAAAGGTGTGGTAGTGGCAATCGCCATTGTTTGCATAGGTCCAGAAAAATGGGAAAATAGAAAAAATCCTTGACCTCATTCCAAAATCCTCACCCCAGAACTTTATTGGCATAAGACTGACTCTGGGATCCAGGTATACCAGTCCATCCAACTCGAGTCATTCTCAAGGTCCCAGTGAAACTTTTTCACAATTTAGCTATTTTTGGTATCAGATTGTTATATTTAAAGACTCTGGATTTTGTGCATTTCTTTCATTGATGTCAGGCTGATGTGGAGCATCCTCTAGTTTCAACATATAATTAAATGTGGAGCCATCTGCCCTGCATGCAGATTGTTGCTGAGTCGTCTGGATGTTGGGAGAACTCTTTGGAGTAAGTCAATGCCAAAACAGTGGTAGGTCTTCCCTGGTAGAGGCTTGGATCCTGGTAATGTTATAGATAATTGTGGTTGTTTCCATAGATGGTATCCATTGTTCAGGTGTGTGTGGGCAATGCCCATTCTTCTGAGGCCTAAGCCAAATTATTATGCCAATGTTCAAGGTAAAAGGCCTAATTACATTACCAAATATGTGTTCCCATCTCTATTAGACAAGAACTTGTTTGCATATGTATTATTTTCCCATTTTAATGTGCCTATGCAAAAGAGAAGCAAAGCCACAATATATTGTTGGTGCATCTGGGGGCCAACGAATAAAATCCAACATTCCCCGTAACTTGGTTCAAATATGAAATCTATACAGAGATACTCTTCTACCAGTATTGCTTATAAGACAGATCTCAAAGGGGGAAAATCAAACAATCAAATAACAAATCCAGTGAGCAAAATTGTCACTATATGAGGATGTTCGAAAAGAGTTATAGATGTTAAGGGAATACATCTGAGACATACAAAGGAGATACACGTGACCCTTTTGTGTTTTAGAAATAGTCAAGAGGAAGCGGGGTATTTCTGAGACACAACTTTGGTCTCTGATTTGGACAAGCAAAGAGAACATGGAGTCATGTTCTCCCCTTGTTGCCTGCTGAACCTTCCGACTCCCCTAGAGGCGTTTGCTTCCTAATTGCTGGAAGTTGAAAGTTCATCAGTCCCCTCCCAGCCCCTTGAAGGAGCAAGGAAGCCTGGGGTCTCTTTTAAATTGCACCTCACCACCTCACCGGAACCCACTTGATGGGACCCTGAGCAGGTGTCCAGAAATAACCCTGGGGACGGGGAGGAAGGAGGGAGAAAGCTGTGAGGGGCAGACAGGGCTGCATCTTCAACTTATCTTGTCCAAAAAAGCCTACAGCATGAAACCTTGCAGTGACACCTTGCCTGCTGAAGCTTCAGACACTACCCAAAAAATTACTGTGAAAGATATGTAATCCACCTTGGCCAAAACAAAAAATATTAGTACAGAAAAATGGTTAAATGTGGGGTAACAAGAGATGGGAGTGAGGGAGTAAGGGAATAAAATGAGCTCCAGACGACGTTCAGATAATGACAAGCAATGAAACACAATGATATCCATATCTTTGTCATAATGTTCAGCGCCCCCCCCCCCCCCCCCGCGCTGTTTCACAATGCACTGGTTTAATAAGGGAACTTCCCTGGTAAGTCCTATTGCCAGGACCTATTGTGATGCTATTCCTCCTGGCTCCAGGAAGGAAGGAGATCCTTCCCGAGCTAGAAGACCAGGTCAGAGCCCCCACGCCCTCCCTTTGGAGCTGGGAGGGAAATGGGGAAAGCCTAAGAAAACCAATAAACTCCTCCAACGGACCAGCCTCGCTGGCTTGCCCAGCCATGTAGCCAGGAAAATCCCTGGAGCACCAGAACAAGGAAATAGCAGGGTGCTGGGGTGACCCATGTCCCACACCCCTTCCTAGGCCCGGTTAAAGAGGCCCTTGGCATGCGGTGGGCTGCCAAACGCCATGCTGGCGGAACCTCCCAGCTCCCAGGAAGGAAGGAAGGAGATCCTTCCCGAGCTAGAAGGCAAGAAAGTCAGAGCCCCCACCCCCAGACCCTCCCTTTGGAGCTGGGAGGGAAATAGGGAAAGCCTAGGAAAACCAATAAACTCCAAGGGATCCACCTCACTGGCTTGCCCAGCCATGTGGCCAGGAAATGCCCTGGAGCACTGGAGGAAGGAGGTAGAGTGGTGCCGGGGTGACCCATGTTCCGCACCCCTTCCTAGGCCCGGTTAAAGAGGCCCTTGGCATGGCGGAGGGTTACCAAATGCCATGCTGGCCAAACCTCCCGGCTCCCAGGAAGGAAGGAGATCCGTACCAAGCTAGAAGGCTAGAGCCCCCACCCCCAGATCCTCCCTTTGGAGCCAGGAGGGAAATGGGGAAAGCCTAGGAAAACCAATAAACTCCTCCAAGGGACCATCTTCGCTGGCTTGCCCAGCCATGTGGCCAGGAAAAGCCCTGGAGCACTAGAGGAAGAGGTAGAGGGTTGCTGGGTGACCCATGTCCCTCACCCCTTCCTTGGCCCAGTTAAAGAGGCCCTTGGCATGGCAGAGGGCTGCCAAACGCAGTGCTGGCTGAACCTCCTGGCTTCCAGGAAGAAAGGAGATCCTTCCCGAGCTAGAAGGCCGGAAGGTCAGAGCCCCAACCCCCAGACCCTCCCTTTGGAGGGAAATGTGGAAAGCCTTGGAAAACCAATAAATTTCTCCAAGGGACCCACCTCGCTGGCTTGCCCAGCCATGTGGCCAGGGAAAGCCCTGGAGCACCGGAGAGGGATGTAGAGGGGTGCTGGGTGACCCATGTCCCGCACCCCTTCCTAGGCCCATTTAAAGAGGCCCTTGGATGGCCGAGGGCTGCCAATCACCATGCTGGCCAAACCCCCCGGCTCCCATGACCTTGTTTTAAGTTTTTCATGACATAGTAAAATTGATGGCTTTATAATCTACCTATTGCCATTTACAAACATCGGTATCTTTTGTGAACATTTTTGGAACAATAAAAAAATATTAAAACTTGGTGTTATGAGTACTTAAGTGTGAGGGATTACTTAGGACCATACTAAGTGCCCTGAGAAGCAGGTGTTGTAGATCAATGGGACTATTTAGGCCTTCATTAATTATTGACTCAAAATATTACATAGCTTTACATGTGAACTGTATACATTATAAATGCTTTGATTGGTTTCTTTTTATTCTGGGATTTTTGTTTGTACTGAGCCTGATTGTGATCAGGGATTACTCCTTGCTCTAAAGTAAGGAATTACTCCTGGCAGGGTTTTGGAGATATTTGTCGCTTTCCCTCAGGAACCAGTCTCTGCTGGGTCATTTTTGAGGCAAGAACAGTGGATGGCGGCATCTGAGAACAAGTCTGTCTATTCTGGCACTAGGTGGATCTCCTCTGCTCTGCCACATTGGCTGGAGCACTGTTCCTGAGAACTAGAAATGTTAGAGTGTTACAATGTCTCTAATAACTGACTAACAGTTTCAGATGCCAAGGACTCTAAAGAGCCATGCTTCACTTAGCTGTTCTAGAAATAGAGCGCTTCTTGCCTCTTCAACCTCTAAGAACTGTTGGCAACCTTGGTCCTTTCTTTAGACTGCTTCTGTCCAACGTCACTATCTACAACCCCATTACTTTGTCCTCTTATATGTGCTTCTCCTTCTGCCTTTCTCAATAAACACATATTGAGCTGTTCTTTTCAAGATACCTCAAAAATCCTTGATTTTCTCTATAGTTTATGATATAAGTTAAGGAGGTGGAGAGATAGTACAGAGGGTATGGTTTCTATTGCAAGTGCCCCTTACCCAAGCACTGCCAGAAGTGATATAAAGAAGAGGTCCTAAACACTGATGGGAGTAGACCCCAAAATACTCCTAATATTCAACTTCTAGGGAATTGATATTTTGGGGCGATAGTTTTCATCATGTCACACTGTGTCCATTTTAACATAAACATCTTAAAGTTCCTCTTCAGTTTAACCCAATTTCTACCCAATAACCCTTTATTTCCTTCTCATTTCACAGTTGTCATATAAGTTTTCCAGTGAAGCCTTCTTTTCTGCCCACTCCTACTTTCTCTCTTGTTCTTTCTATGTCCTTCAGTTTTTAATATTTGGCCTCTCTAAACAGTCCTGGCTTTCTCCACTGACTAATAGCAAAACAGAAGCAATAGCCCAGGAAAAAAGTTTTGCATGGCAGCAGAAATGTGTCACAAATCAGGACTATGCTTTGGAATCCACCCTAGCCACTAAGTATACCAGAGTTTTGACTTTGGGGCTCCTGTGTTCCAATAGCCTGAGGTTTGGAAGTTGAACACCATAGGAACATACAACTCTCCATGACACCAATGACAGGAAACTGTATGTTTCTCCTACTTGAACAAGTTAAAGCATTGGTCATAAAGAAGGTATTTTATTTTCATAAAAAAGAAAAAACAAAAAAACAACAGATTCTTATTGTGGATTTGGGCTTGTGTCTCCAGTCTACAAAGGCTCAAACATTTTTTTCTATTATGCATTACCCAGAAGCATGGAATCACACACAAAAAAAGCATGAGAGAATTCTACTGGATTCAAGAGACATTGGTGCTAACTCACTCAGTAAACTAATAAATTATAATTTGTATTCACAAGATCAATTCTTTAAAAATGTTTATTAGCATGAAAGATATGAAAGGTAACAGCTATATTTTTTACCTATCATTATATAACATATTTTTAAACTGCCACAGTAGTTCCTCGGTTTTTAATTAGGCATAAATTCTATTAATTCCTTCACTAATTTGTCAAAGGCAGGATAAGGTTCAAAATAAAAAGTATACTCTACTTCTTTACGCATCAATTCTAAGAAAAAAAACATGATGTGCTAAAGAAACATGTCCTACACTAACATAAGCATTTTGTGCTGTATGATTACAACTAAAGGGTATTCTCTGTACTTTCAAGCTGGAATATTATTTAAGGAAAACATATAAATGAGAGAATGGACAATAGAGATGTTCCTGATATCACAAAAATTATTTTAAAATGACAGTGAGAAAAATAAAGTCAATAGTCTTCTCAAAACTGATATAGTTGCATAGTAAATACAAATACTACCAGGCATCAAAGCTTGAAACCTTTAAAAATAGCTTACCAAGAAAGGCAGATCATCTACCATAGTGGCAGACTTTTCTTCAGATGTAGTCAAAATGAACCCCAATAATAAAAAAAACTGAAAAGAATGGCTCATAGACACTGAAAAAATGATCATCTCAATCCTAAAGGAAGTGAATAAAAGAGATCAGGAGCCTAAATTTTCTTAAATTCAACTTGTACACTTTTACAAAAGGACAATATGTAGACATTTGGATTATTATATAAGGGGGGAACATAGCCTCAAGGGCTTCTCCTATACTTTCTAATTTTTGGTAATAATTATTTTTATGATAATCTGCCCTTCTTGTTCATAACCCACCATATGTACCTTTCATTATACAAAATGTTCCTATCTCTGATAAATTAATAGGTGTTGTAGAAACACATATTGCAGTAGAATGTAATGTATATGAAAGCTGAATACCTGAAAATTGATTTTCTCAAAATGTTATGCTTAACTACCATTTTAAAAGCTTTGTGTTACCCCTAGAGATATGTAAAACTCACTTGATAGTGTGGCAGGTTTACTGGTTGATTGTTAATTTGATGTAGGATGATGAAAGACTTGGTAAAAGTTTTAAGTCCTAAATGTGAGATATAAAGCAGTATACTCATGTACTTATGCATAATGTAAGTCAAATGAAAAGAAAGTTTTATACAAGTTGGACAAAACAGGTCTGAAGAAATAATAGACATATTACTTAGGGAAGTCTCAAAATAGTTATTCCTATCTCCATTGTTTTCTAATTAACAAATCATTTAATAGTACTTACAGACATATATACATACACAACAAATACATTGCAACAATAGAGACCAGTGGAATTACAAATAATCAATCAACTACTGAAAGAATAGTTTGATTTATAAAAATTGCCAATCTCCATTGTTTCTTAGATTTTACTTGGTGAAGAAGTACTCAAAAAGTAAGCATTTATAGGGTCAGAGACATAGCATAGTGGTGTGTTTGCTTTGCACACATCCTATCCAAGATGGACCTGGGTTCAATCCCTGGTGTCCAATATGGTCCCCCAAGCCAGGAGCGATTTCTAAGCACAAAGCCAGGAGTAACTCCTGAGCGTCAGCGGGTGTGGCCCAAAAATTAAAAGAAAATCCATTTATAATTGATGGATGGTGGGTCTCGAGCAGTGATTCAGCGGTAAGGCGTTGCCTTGCAAGCAGCTGACCTATGTGCCATATGGTCTCCCAAGCCAGGAGCGATTTCTGAGTACATATCCAGGAATAATCTCTGAGCATCACCGGGTGTGGCCCAAAAGCAAAATAAATGAACTAAAAATAAATAATGGGTGGTCTAATAGCAATGTTGATTTCTGAAAAAAATATGAAGAGTTGTGACCAATAAACCTATTGTTATTTTCACTGGTTTAGAAAGTATAACAAATTATGACACCTTGTGTCAACCTCCTAAAATATCTAATTAAATTGTTCAAGAAAATGAAGAAGTGGCTTATCACAAATACAGTTTATCGGTAATGAATAAATTACAACTCAGAAGGAACATTTATTGAATTCCATTTAAGCGTCACTATGCCTAGGTAGTAGTAGTAGTGAACAAAATGTATATAACACTGGATTTTTTAACCTGCAAATAAAGACAATAATTTTTAAAACATGCAGGTTATATGAGATTTAGTCTTTTCTATTGTGAAAAACTCAATAATTTATTATCAGAATTTAATTATTTTTCAATTGAATTAAATTTAAAAATTATTCCAAAGGTTATATGAATGTAGTAAATACAACTTTTCTAAACATTTTTAATTTGAGCTATATCTTCATTCTGTGATCTCTATTGATCCTATTAAATACAAATACTTATTTGCTAATATATGGATGAAACTAGAAGGTATCATACTGAGTGAAGTCAGGAGAGCAACAAATACAGAATAATCTTATGTGGGATATAAAGATTCACATTAAGAAAGTAATAGCCAAAGGCAACAGAACTGTAAATCTAATCCACATAATGCAGGGAGTGTGTGTGTGTGTGTGTGTGTGTGTGTGTGTGTGTGTGTGTGTGTGTTCTGGAACTTTCATGATGGGAAGTGGTAACTCTAATGAAGTGTATCGTGTTGGAAGGATGTATACATAACTATCCTTAGTAATTTTGTAAATTACAATACCTCAATAATGGTGAGAAAAAAAATCAATTGACTTTAAATATGTACATAAAATTGGCTTCTGTATTGTTAACTTCTTACCATTCATACACCCAAAACAATTGTATTTTTGAAAAAAAAAACATTTTATGTAAACAAGTCACATGATATATGCCTTTAGCTAAAATGTATTATTAACATTAAAATGAGAGCTCATAAATCATGTTTCCTATATTCACTTTCTAACATGCTATTATAAAAAATAAATCTGATTTCTTATTAAATAAACAAGGAAGATTTTCAACATATAGTGAAACAAGATATAAAACAGTACATACTGCTTTTGCTAAAACTGAAAGTTTTTTTAAAAAACTTTGAATAGAGTACTTTGTAAGTATAAAGTCACAATGAGCAAATGTATAAGACGTGTTTAGCAATAGATAAAAAGTGAAAATTTAATTAAGCGAACAAATAACTAAGATTTGAATAAAATTGTTTTCTGACTGAATTTAGCTAAATATTTTGTTTAGGATTACAAATAGTGTTTAAGGAGCCTACGTGCACATGGTCAATCTGATTTCGATTCCAAGTTGCACCAACAGTGATCCGCAGTACAGCTTGGTATGGCCCTTCACCCCTAAAAGGTAGATGGACCATAATATGACTATTCGGTGCATTTGATTACATGATAAACCTAATTAATATTTCAAATGTATAATTATACCAAATTACAATTACCTTTAAGAGAAAAATTGAAATTATCATTTTTGTAGTTGTATTGAAAAAAGAATTGAATATAAAGTAAACTGCTGTAGGTGAATTTTAAGAACAGTTTCAATGTTATTTTTATTTATGTTGAGGCATAATATACTATCTCATGTTAGCTAAATGAACTTACATATGAAAGAGACAGCTCATTAATTCAAGAACCCTTTAAAATGTAAAATGGTCAATGACTATCATCAGTAAACTCCTTCTAACATAGCTTTAAATGATGTATGTGAAAATTAATATTTCACAGATGAACCAAAATCACATACTTGTACCTAAAATTCATGGAAACTGATCTCTCCAGCTAATGAAATTTGAGTTACTTTCATGTACATTAGGCTTAATATATAGGAAGTTAATAGACAAGATTCTAATTTTTTGATGAAATTTAAAAATAGATTTAAATGCAATACATATATAGATAAGCCACGATAATGATAAATATGCACAAAATAGTCCATTAAGAAAATAATATTGTTAAAAATTGTTACAAATTATTCAGGATTATTTAGTTTTATATATAATGTTTTGTTTATACATTTATCAGCTGATATATGGACTTTAAAAGAGAAAACCTTCAGGCTCTATAGACAGTACTGTTGATACTGGACTTGCATTGCTTTAGCTGACACAAATTCAATTCTCAGCACATTCTGAGGCTCCTAAACCCATCAGGATGAACACCAGTGCACAAAGCCAGGAGTAAGCACCCCACTTCTAGACTTGGTCCAAAACTACAAAGAAAATAAAATTATTCTTTGGGCTATTGTGAATAATGTTGTTCTTATCAATGGATGCAAATAGCTAATTTAGTACTTGCCTTCATTTCTTTTACATTTTTGTTTTTGTTTGTGCCAAACCAGGCAGTACTGAGGGCTAACTCTTGACTCCTTGTTCAGGTATCATTTCTACCAGTGCTCAGGGTGTCAGAGATTCAACCTGGTTTGGCCACATGCAAGATAAATGCCCTCCCCACTGTCTTACTGCACTAGCCTTCATTTCTGCTAACTATCCCTCACAACTGTGAGAATGGCTATTATTACAAGAACAGAAACCTCCAGTGCTGCAGATAATGTCTGAAATGTTGGATAGTACTAGGAGAATCCTTGTACACTATTAGTGGGAATGTTGATGGGCGCAGAGATTAAAAATACAGAACAGAGGCACCAGAGAGATAGCGCAGTGGTAGGGCGTTTGCCTTGCATGCAGCAGACCCAGGACAGACAGTGGTTTGATTCCCGACATCCCATATGGTCCCCAGAGCCTGCCAGGATCAATTTCTGAGCACAGAGCCAGGAGTAACCCCTGAGCGCCACAGGGTGTGACCCAAAAACTAAAAAAAAAAGAAGAATGCAGAACAGGATTAGAAAGATGGTATAGCAGGTAAGAAGTTTGCTCTGCCCCAGCTGATCCCCGTACATAAGACGAGTGCCCACTACTCTACCAAAAGCAATTTGGAGATTACACAGGAATTAAAAAACAACAAAATTCCTACAATCCATTTTCCCATTTCTGCATATTTATCCAGAGATTACAGCAACAACAGCAAAGAAGTACATATACCCTCACATTGCAGTATTTTAATGATAAATAAAAATAGACTAGATTGTATAGTCAAATGTATTGACAAGAGAAGAGACCAAGTGTGCAGAAAAAGAAAGCAAAAAAATTAAACTGTGTGGTATTTATTTGTGTTGATTAAGAATTATATAAAAATTAAATATATATTTAGCTCAAAATGTTATTCAGGTTTTTGTACTGTTTAACAGAATAAACTTTCCTGTATCTTTATGCTGTAAAAATTGTTTTCATGTGAAGAAATACTTTATTATACATATCCATTTAGAAGAAGAGAGGGAAAAAAGATAAGGGCAACAAACAAAAACAAAACAAAACAAAAACAGCAAGGCAGTAACAACAAAAGTACAAAAAGAATAAAAAAAGGGGGGCGGAGACATAGCATGGAGATAAGGCGTTTTTCTTTCATGCAGAAGGATGGTGGTTCGAATCCTGGCGTCCTATATAGTTTCTTCTGCATGCCAGGGGCAATTTCTGAGCATAGAGCGAGAAGTAACCCCTAAGCGCTGCCGGGTGTGATCCAAAAAAAAAAAGAAAAGAAAGAAGAAAGAAAGGAAAGAAAGAAAGAAAGAAAGAAAGAAAGAAAGAAAGAAAGAAAGAAAGAAAGAAAGAAAGAAAGAAAGAAAGAAAGAAAGAAGAAAGAAAGAAAGAAGAAAGAAAGAAAGAAAGAAGAAAGAAGAAAGAAAGAAAGAAAGAAAGAAAGAAAGAAAAAGAAAGAAAAGAAAAGAAAGAAAGAAAGAAAGAAAGAAAGAAGAAGAAGAAAGAAAAGAAAGAAAGAAGAAAGCAAGAAAGAAAGAAAGCAAGAAAGAAAGAAAGAAAGAAAGAAAAAGAAAAAGAAAAGAAAGAAAGAGAAAGAAAGAAAGAAAGAAGAAAGAAAAGAAAGAAAGAAAGAAAGAAGAAAGAAGAAAGAAAGAGAAAGAAGAAGAAAAAAGAAAGAAAGAAAGAAGAAAGAAGAAGAAAGAGAAAGAAAGAAAGAAAGAGAAAGGAAAGAAAATAAAAAAGAAAGAAAGAAAGAAAAAGAAAGAAGAAAGGCAAGAAAGAAAGAAAGAAAGCAAGAAAGAAAGAAAGAAAGAAGAAAGAAGGAAAGAAAAGAAAGAAAGAAAGAAGAAAGAAATAAGAAAGAAAGAAAGAAAGAAAAGAAGAAGAAAGAAAGAAAGAGGAAAGAAAGCAAGAAAGAAAAGAAAAAGAAAGAAAGAAGAAAGAAAGAAAGAAAGAAAGAAAGAAGAAAGAAGAAAGAAAGAAAAGAAGAAAAAGAAAGTAAGAAGAAAGAAAAAGAAAGAAAGAAAGAATGAAAGAAAGAAAGAAAGAAAGAAAGAAAGAAAGAAAGAGAAGAAAGAAAGAAAAAGAAAGAAAGAAAGAGAAAGAAAGAAGAAAGAAGAAAGAGAAAGAAAGAAAGAAAGAAAGAAAGAAAGAATAAACCAAAAACCAAAAGCATCAACTACACAGAAACAAAAACAAAAACAGACCCAGCAACTACTTAACAAGGGTTAGCTTCTTCTTCTTCTTCTTCTCTTCTTCTTCTTCTTCTTCTTCTTCTTCTTCTTCTTCTTCTTCTTCTTCTTCTTCTTCTTCTTCTTCTTGTTTTCTTCTTCTTCTTCTTCTTCTTCTTCTTCTTTTCTTTTCTTTCTTCTTCTTCTTTCTTCTTCTTCTTCTTCTTCTTCTTTTCTTATTCTTCTTCTTCTTCTTCTTCTTCTTCTTCTTCTTCTTCTTCTTCTTCTTCTTGTTTTCTTCTTCTTCTTCTTCTTCTTTTCTTCTTCTTCTTCTTCTTCTTCTTCTTCTTCTTCGTCTTCTTCTTCTTCTTCTTCTTCGTCTTCTTCTTCTTCTTCTTCTTCTTCTTCTTCTTCTTCTTCTTCTCTTCTTTCTTCTTGTTCTTCTTCTTTTCTTCTTCCTCTTCTTCCTTCTTTCCTCTTCTTTCTTCTTTTCTTCTTCTTTTTCTTCTTCTTCCTCCTCCTCTTCTTCCTCCTCCTTCTCCATCTCTTCTTCCTCCTCCTCCTCTTCCTCCTCCTCTTCTTCTTCCTCCTCCTCCTCTTCCTCCTCCTCTTCTTTCTCCTTCTCCTCCTCTTTCTCCTTCTCCTCCTCCTGCGTCTTCTTTTCTTCTGCATAGGCACTGTAAATATTGGGGAATTTAGAACGGGAATTCCCTTGGCCTAAGAGATACAGGGTTTCTCTGCCCTTGAAGCACACTGCATGGGAATAACTACAGGCTCCATACTCGTTCATTTTCACACTCCGAGGTTTTTTTATGATGCCAGGAATCTTTCCATTCAGATGCGGATGATGACATACCTCCTCTATATCTGGAGATCTTGTTATTTGCATAGGTTATAGGGTGAAGGCTAGGAAAGAGTTTTTCTTTACAGTTCTAGGAGTTCTGTTCCATCACTGTTGTTGTAATCAGTCTTCTGTAATTAGTGGCCTTGGTTTTTGCTCAGATCCTAAGACAGAGCCTAGGATATAGTCTTTCAGCATGGTTCCAGAAGTTCTGCTCAGTCGCAGTTGTCAAAGTCAGACCTCTGGAATTAGACATCTTGGTTTTTGCAGGAATCCTAGGCTGAGGCCTAGGCTAGGAACTTCCTCATTGATCCCTCAATAGGTTCTTTGCAGTCCATGTTTGTCAAAGCCAGTCTTCTGTAGATAGCGATTTTGGTTTTTGCTTAGAGCAAAGGATGACATGTCTCCTGTTTGCATCATACCCCACCTCTCTTAGATCAAGTTGTTGCTGTTTCCTAATGTCAGGACGTCATATTAAAACTGGTTCAAATTGTTGACGGATATTCGAGTTTGCCTGGAAAGAGTTTGGTTCCTGGTGCTGTTGCTGGGACTTGTGTCAGTTCCATGTCTGGGATTTGAGGTTCTGGATTGGAAGGTCGCTGTCCAGTCACATGGAGTCTAAATTGGGTCTACATGACACATGTTCAGGGTGGGAAGCATTCCTGTATTGTAAAAAGTATGGGTTCTTATCCTTAGTAGATAAGAGCTTATTTCTGTGTTTAAGATTTCCCTTTATTTAGAATACCTGTGCAAAAGAGGATAGTGCCATATTATATTGCTGATGGATTTGGAGGTAAGAATGATAGTCTGCACAATCTCTGTACTCTGATTTTGACCTGAGCTTTTATCCCAGACAAGGCTTTTCTTGTAGGTTTTCGTACCAAGTAGAACCCAAACAGGTGAAATTGGAGAGAGAAAGAGAGAAAATAAAAAATCTACCTATCTACCTATCTACCTACCTTCCTACCTACCTACCTACCTACCTACCTACCTACCTACCTACCTACCTACCTACCTACCTACCTACCTACCTATCTATCTATCTATCTATCTATCTATCTATCTATCTATCATCTATCTGTATATATAATGAAAAAATAAATAAAAATCCATTTAAAAACAGCATTAAAGAAAAAAATGCTATTTACGAGGCTAACTTACATTTGGGAATAATGGACATTTATAACATCTAGACAGACTCCTATTTTTTCTCTTTTTTGTTTTTCATCTTGTTGTTTTTTTTTCTTTTCTTCTCCCATATCGTTTCTGATATCTCCAACAGAACCACATCACTGGAACCACCTTGATCACCCTCATAATTGGGGGGGGATGGTACCAAGACCAGACAGTCGTATGATCATTTGGTGGAATTAAAAAATGATCAGACTTGAACAGTAAATCCAAAGTCAATGACAACAGAATTGATACCCAATCTACAACAAGCTGTACAAGTGGAGAACAGTTGCACTAGCATTATGGGGGTAAAGGAGGGAAAAATGGGATGCATGCTGAGAGCAGAGATGGAGGAAGGACAACACTGGTAGTGGGAATGCTCCTGATTCATTGTCACTATGTTCCTTAAATATTACTGTGAGAGATTTGTAATTCACTTTGACAAAAATAAAAATTATAAAAAAAAAGAAATACTTTATTTAAAATCATAGAAAGGCATTTTTACTTTCATGATAGCATAATTTTAGGTTCAATTTTCATAAATTTAGAAATCCTCTACTGTGAGATTATTTTGCTTGTATTTCTCTATCATATTGTTTTGAAGTTGTTTTATATTTGACATATCTAGATTTTGTGTCCCACATGAATATTTATACAGCACAAAGGACCCTCTCCTGCAGATAGTATATTATCTGATAGCATCAAGGAATAGTTCACTTGAATTTATACATCACATATACAATATTAAAACTATTCAGAAGAATAGACTATATTTCTATATAAGCACAAATGAAGAGATTTAATATTTACATAAAAATAGAACACTCATGAAATGCACTACTCAGCAGTATCAAGAAATAAAAACTGTCAAATTCAAACTTAAAAATATATTAAATAAAATAGAAAATGTGATAATAAATGAACTATTTAAATTAAAACATTGGTAAAATTCTTCCTTTTACATACACTGTCTCTGATAAGTATGGTACACATCTGTGTTATCAGTTCAAATGCATGACTGCTTTAAATGAATGTGATACCTAAGAATTACTATTTCTTTGGGATTTGATCAAAAGAGAGAATTTGCAAAATACATTGTAACATTTTTCCTTCTTTTTTATTGGTATCTGAAAATCACTTTAAGCTTTATTGAAGTGATTTAAAATATCCTGTAATGGAGATTGGGTGTATCACAAAAAATACTGTGATTTCAACAGTAAGAAAATATTTTAATCCTAATTTAAGATAATTTATATCACTTTCTCATTACAGCTATATTAATTTACAACTTGGAAGTTTTATTATTTTAAATATATTCTAAAATTTACCAAACAACCTTTTAATGAATATTTGTAAACAGAGGGTTTTATTGTGATTTTATGTCTTTGTTTAAATTTGGGGCCACATATGGTAGTATTCAGAGCTTACTCCTGGCTCTAGGCTCAGGAATCACTCCTGACATGCTCAGAGGACCATTTGGAGTGCTGAGATCAAACTCAAGTTAGCCACATGCAAGAAAAATACTGCACCCTGATATCATCAATTGATATAATTACAAATCAAGTACCATCATTTTTGTCTTTAGAACACATTATTAATATAATTTAAAGATACTGTCCACACTCTGCTTTTAGTAAGTACCTAAGCAGGTGTTGCTATACAATATATAATAAATTTGCTGAATGTTAGGCATTATATGTTCAATGTGGTCACAAAACTTAAGTAAATCAAATAGTTTATGTATCTCATTAAAAAGAAGTAGATATTTTTTTTGTTTATTTGGGCTACACCTGGTGATGCTCAGGGGTTACTCCTGGCTATGTGCTCAGAAATTGCTTTTGGCTTGGGGGACCATTTGGGACACCAGGGGATCAAACTGCGGTCTGTCCTAGGTCAGCATGTACATAGATAATAGATGACAAGATTTTGTTTTGGGGCCACACCAGATGTTCAGGTTTACTCCCGATTCTGAATATCAGAATCATCCTGATGTTGCTCAGATTGAATCAGGATGCCACTTGCATGGCAGATTCCCTAACAGCTATATTTTCTCATCAGCCTCCATGACAAAATTTCACCAGAGAATTTCATATAAACACTGCTTTTGATAATTATCCTTGGAAAAAAATATCCTGAATTTCTTAGATTCTGATATATTCATATATATACATATATATATTTAGAATATACAGTAATTAAGTATATCTTTGAATCAGTCAATATATAATTATTAGAAAATTATTAGAAAATATAAGAAGGTATACATCAACATGTCTAAAATAAGTTAAATAAGTGCAAAAAATAAAAAAATATCAAATCATCTCATTTAGCTGTGGTACATATATATAGTAAAATAGGGTATAAGTAGTTTTGAATGATATAAAACTCTTGGCCTTTGATTATCAAATGCAGATTACCAAGGAGTGGAGACATAGGGTTATAAAGAAGCAGACTAGAGATGACATGTTAGAAGATCACAGTCATTTTAGTAATGGTAAAAGTTTAGTACATTTGTAAATCCATACTTTAAATGCCAACAGTCTTTAAATCACGTTACTTAAATTATTATATATTAAACAGTTTTAAAGTTTTAGTTTAAAGATAAGCTAAGCATACTTAGTTGTGGATGCAAGGAGAACATAATAAAATAAACCATGTCCTAGAAAATATTAAGGTTGTGACTACGTATTATTTTACAAGTTCATAAGATTTTATGGTATCAATAAGCTCATTCAGGGTATAGGTACATGGCAAAAGAGTTTAGAAACAATGAATTTATATCCACAAAAAGATAATAATCATAATCTTGTGTTAATTGTCAATGGAGTTCAACTGAGCATTCTATGCTTAGGTAATTTTCTTTTTTTTTTTTGTTTTAATAATTTTTATTGTGACCAAAATGAATAACAAATCTTTCACAGTAATATTTAAAGTACATAGTGACAGTGAATCAGGGCTATTTTCACCACCAGGGTTGTCCTCCCTCTACCCTTTTCCCAGCAGGTCCCACATATCTCCCTCCTTTGTGCCCCTGGAGGGCTAGTGTAACTGTTTTCCTCTGTGTATAGCTTATTGTAGCTAGGGTATTGATTCTGTTGTCATTGACTTTGGGTTTGGTATTTAAGTCTGATCATTTTTTATTTCCATGCAATGTTCATACAACTGTTTTGTCCTGGTACTGTTCATTTTTATTTTACACCTAAATTTAAGTTGTGTGGTTCTGTTGGAAGAAGACAAAGAATGAGAAATAAAAGAAGAAAAACATAACAAAAATTCAACAAACTACAACAACAAAAGTTAAAAAAAATAACAGTAATTGCCAAAAAAGTACCCACAACAAAAAATCACCAAATAATAACCACAAAAGTGGAAAATAAAAAAAGAAGAAAAAGAAAATATATAAAAAGAAAGAAAGATCATTTTTTCTTCTTAAATAATTTTTCTTAAAGTATTTTTCTTACTATATGTCATTTAGAGAAATTAATCCCCCAAAGTTTTCAATTTCAATAACCAGCATATATTATACTTAATGTTTACTTTATATAATTGTAAACATACAAGAAATATATTCTTTCAACAAAATGTGTTGCTGTCTATATTACATCCTCCTAAATTTATGTGTTTTTCTAAGTAATATGAAAATCTTAGTAGCTCTAAAAGTGCAGTGGGAGTCATGATTTCATAAACAGAACATTAGTTATTTTTATAAGATTATTGTGTAATTTCCCACAGGATTTCCATATCAACATTTGTTTTACTGTATTATGGAACAAGGTGCTTGGGTTCACTTCTGATATGAAGTAATACTGTTTACAACAGAACCCCAGGATAAGCAACACATCTGTCTATGGAGTATGAATAGTTATGAACTGAGGTGCTCAAATGGCTTTACAAGCAAAGCGTTGCTCCTGATATATTTTTGCTGCAAATAGAAGTGTCATTTTTAATAGCCTTGTAGCTGCTTTCAAACCAACCAATAATTTCAAGGGCCATCACTTCTCTACAACAAATAGTGCTTTAGAACAGAATATAGAATTGCTAATTTTTGGTTGGAGACGCATCAGATTCGCCCCCTGCAGCCCCCTCTCTCGCTCCAGAGGAGAGGGTGAATGCAAATCTTTCACTACCGCAAATTATGCAATCAAGTTTCACACATTTGGGGAAAATTGTAGGGAGTCAGCACATCTGGAGTGCAGCAGATTACCCCCACTCTGAAAAAACTACCTTCATGACCATGGTATCTCCCCTGCCATGTATAAGATGCATTAGATTCTTGTTCAGCATTTTAATATCAATTTTTCCTGTCGTTAATCTTTTTAAATATTATTAACATTTAGGAAGCTAAATTTTATGCAAAAATTTAATATGGCACCACATATATAATGTTTTAACAGACTACAGAAATACGTTATTTACCCATATCTAGGAAAATGTAACTTTTAAATTAAAATGTTTCATAACTGAAATGGATGAAAAGAAAGAACATACAAGAGATATTGTAATATCACAGTATCCTTTCCAGAATAGAATATACAGGCAGGGAGATAATTACTCAAATTTAACTTTTTCAAGTAGGTCACTTTGTCTATGACATTCAAATCAGATGTTCAAAATGATGACATTTAATATTTAGCATAAATAATAAAGCATGAAACTGTTATAATAACCATATTATGTGCAAAGCATAACTTTTAAGCCAAGTATGTGTGTTTACCTAAAAATCCTGTATTATCTCCTAAAGCTTTATAAAGAAAATAACTAAGCAGTTTTACAACAATCAAATATTAAATAATAATAATAGGAAGTATCATGTAATAAGCAATATCACTAGTTTTAGGAAAATTTGCCAGTGAATTGGGCAATGACATAATCACTGCTATTGTTTTTGTTATAGTAACACAATATATATTTATAATTTATATATATAATACCTTACTTTTTGCCAATCTACATATGAAATGTTCCCACTTCCATGTACAATATAGTCTCATTACTATGGATGAGTGCCACTGGGTATGCCCCTCCCCCAAAAGAGAGAATACCTTGATATTAATAGATTTTGAAAAATCTTATTGGTAAGATTAACATTCAAATATTATAAAAATAAGTGAATAAGAGATGGAATATACTCAAAATAATAACCACAACTAACATCATACTTAGTAAAACATAAATTTAAAGCTTTGCCCTTAATATCTGGAATTAGAAAAGAAAGTGTACTCTCATCACTACTATTGAATAGTTTTGAAAGTTATAATCAGACAAAGTGATCAAGAACAATATAAAATGAACCCAAATTGGAAAAGAGGAAGAAAGGAAAGAAGTAGCCAATGGACCTTACCAATGATTAGCCATCTTCATGGGAAGAAATAATTTACCTACTACCTGTATCTTATTCTGGAATCACTCTTGGTAGGGTTCAAGGAACTAGGTCAGCCACATGCAAATCAAGAGCTCTACTGTCTGTTCTACCTTCTAGGCCTATAATTACTTTTCTAACACAAGTGAAAAATACTAGTCCCAAGATGAGTTCCTCTGTCTCCCTGACTGCCAGATAATGTAGTTTACCAAATGCAGTAAGAAGGTATAAAATACACTGGCTTTTTATTTTTTCTTCTTTCCTAAAGATGCACCGTATAAAATGCATCAATAATTTGGCCTGGTGGGCCAGAGTGGTGGTGCAAGTAGTAGGGCGTTTGCCTTGCACTGGGTAACCTAGGGCGGACTGTGGTTTGATCTCCTGGAGTCCCACATACTATCCCAAGCCAGGAGCAATTTCTTTTTTCTTTTTTTAACATAATTTTTATTTTAATTGTAGTGGCTTATATATCGTTCACAGTAATATTCCAGGTACATATTTACATTGAATCAGGGGAATTCCCACCACCGAATTGTCCTCCCACAACCGCTCCCATCCTGCTACAATGCGAATGTGTGGTCCCCTCTGTGTCTAGTTAATTACTTAGTGGGCTCATAACTGTTTGGTCTTGGTGCCTCCATTATTGCCCCCTCTAGTTGGAAGGTGGGACTAGAAAGATCAAGTTATGTGAATTTATTTGAGGAAGAGAAAGGTAATATAATGGGGTAAAAATCGACTACGCCGACTATGAGTGGAGTCATTCTAGAGGCTCTCATTCTTAGTTTGATGGACGATGGGGAAAAGAAGAAGGTGAAACATCACAGCAGTTCAAAAAGAGGAATCAAATAAGATATTCAGTGAGCAGTGAGCCATAAAAATACGCACCACATAGTTGCCATGGTTCGGAGATAGGAAATATGACAAGGCGCAAGGAGGAAGAAGAGAAAAGAAGAAAGAAAAAGTAAATATATAATTAAAAATGTACAACTACTTCAATATTTACCCCAAAACAAAGAATTCAATCAAAACTAGATAAAAATAATAAAAAAATTAAAAAATTTAATAAAAGGATTATTTAGTGTTTTTTTTTTTTTTTGGTCTCTTCCCTCTCCCTCTGCATAGGCACAGTAAATGTTGGGGTCATCCGAAACAGGAATCCCCTTGGCCTTAGAGATACAGCGTTTCCCTACCCTTGGAATATATTGTCATGGGATTATCTATAGACTCCTTTCACGTTCATTTACTCTCCCCTTGGTGTTTTTGTGCCGTATGGAAGACTTCTGCTCCGATCTGGATGAGAAAAACAGACCTCTAAATCTAGGGGTCTTGGTCTGTGCACAGGTCAAGGAGTGGAACTTATGATGACTTTCTTTGTGATTTTAGAAGTTCTGTTTCCTCGATGTCATTTTAATATGTCTTCTGTGGTTAGTGGTCTTGGCCCTTGTGCTTAAGCTCGGATGGAGTCTGGGATATTGTCTTTCATTATGATTCCAGAAGACCCGTTCAGTTTCAATTGCCTCAGTCAGGACTCTCAAGCCAGGAGCAATTTCTGAGTGCATAGCCAGGTGTAACCCCTGAGCGTCACTAGGTGCAGCCCAAAAACCAAAAAAAAATGTTTTGACCTGGGTTAATAGATACATTTATTCCTGTGTTGTTTTGTTTGGGGGTCATGCTTAAGGGGTTCTGATGTATCCTACTCCCAGCTCTATATCTTGGGATCAGTCATGAAAGTTCTCAGGAGACTATACAGTGTCAAGGACTGAACCCAGGTTTCCTAAATACATAGTATGTATTTTATGTTTAGTCTGAAAAGATACTATTTAATATTAACATTTTAAGTGGCACAGCAATGCTTCTGATTGTAATTTTTCTTTTTCCTTTCTATTTTTTGTATTTACCAATTATTAATTATTTATGTGAATTAACTTTTAAAACATTATTTATATGTGGAAATAAAACTTCTGGCAGTGCTGTTTAATTTAAAAATTATAATAAACCCAACATTATATGATAAACGTCTCAATTAACATCTTAAAAAACTGTTTAAACTTAAAAGCTGTTTAGACAGTTTTCATTTTTTATGATGTAATAGAAATTAGAATGGATCCAGAAAAACTTTCCATCACATAGAAAGTGGTTTAATCTTTTTTTTTTTTAAGTTTGGAGTAGGGGGTGGACCACATCTAGTGGCACTCAGTGGTTACTCCAGGCTCTGTGATCAGAAATCACACCTGGCAGACTAGGGGACCATATGGGATGCCAGGGATGGAACCCAGGTCTGTCCTGAGTTGACCACATGCAAGGCAAATGCCCTACTACTGTGGTATCTTTACTATCATTCTAGCCCTTTTTTTAGAATTCTTAAGTAAATAAATTATTTACTGTATTTTTCAGCATATAAAATGACATTTTATGCCATAAAAAACTTCTTAAAAGTTTGGGGTCATGATTGCCCCCAATTTAACGTTTTTTTGCCTGTTTCACTAGTTTATCTCCCCCATTGTTTTACATTTGTTTCTTTAGTCCTAGTACCACTGTGTTTTGGTTGTTTTAATGCCTAAATTGACTGTTAGATCAAAAATTGCCTTATTACCTCTTAAATATAATCTTGTGTCTCTCCCCGCTGCAGTACAAAAATCAAACACTGCCATCACCCTAGCCTTATTAAAAGGCCTAGGTGTCATTGGTGTAAGCACAAATATTTATTCATTGGTTCATACTCTAGAATCTGCTAATGCCTTATAACTGTTGCTAAAAATGTTTACAAACTTAAAGAAGTTTACACTACTGTTGATTTCCTAGCAAAGAGTGCAGAATAACCGCCGTGGTTCAAAATTAACATTTTTTGAGGGAGGGGGGAATTTGTGTCATCCTTAGAGTAAAATGTTGCTTTTTAAAATAAATTCGGCTTAGCTAGAGATAGCATTCAACACATAGAGGATAATTTAGTAAATAGACAAAAAGATATAGAGCAGAATGAGAGCTGGTACAAAAATTGGTTTTCTACCACTCCATGGATAACAACAGTGCTCCCAGCCTTTTTGGGGCCCTTCATTGGCTTTATGTTGCTAGTTTCCTTTGGTCCTTGGGCTTTTCGCAAACTCACCACCTTCGTAAAGAATCAAGTGGATGAAGCAACGAGAAAGGACTTAAAGGTTCTGTACCAACAACTATGCACCTCAGAAGACCAGCTGACACCTGACATCTCCCCTCCTGCCAACTCTCCGCCACTTAAGTTTGAAGTTATCGAGGAGCTGGCGCATAGACCTCAATCTGTGCCTTGCCAAGCTTTGGAAACGACTGAATCAAGGGTAGCAGATGCGGTGACTGGAAGCCCCACACCTCTTCACCCAGTGTGGCCAGTCCACTGAGGCACGTCTGTCCCTTCTATATTGTATACTAAACAGGGGGAGATGTGGGAGATCGAGCACCCCACATATCAAAGGAACTCTGAATGAATTTTCCACCGCCTGTCTGATTCAAGCCACAAAAGTTTGCATAGCCCCGAACCAACAGAAAACTCTGCAAATAAATTTAGCTCAGCACAAAGAATCTGGCTTAACCAGATGCCTTAACCTTTCCATGGAACCTGTTTTTGTAACTGCTCTCAAGCATGTAGTTATAGATATGTTTTTGTAAAGTTTAAATTATGATCCTTATTGCTTGCACAAAAGATAGATCTAAATGGAAAATAGGCTAAACAAATAATTGTATTTGCGTAAATATCAATTAGCTATTTGTTTAAGAATTTGCTTCCCCTCCCCCCATCCTGCCAGGTTCCTCTTTATCCTTCCCGCCATCAAAATGTGTTTATGCTCCCATTGGTTAAAATTGTTGTACTTGTACAAATCTGATTGGTTTATGTTTCAATCCTATGTTACTAAAATAGGCCCTGGATTGAGCTATTATGAAAGGGGCCCTTGGGCTACTGTGAAGGTAAGAAGCGCTCAGGCCATGGGGGTACTGTTGGAAAGATGTGTGCAGAAATAATGTTAACTGTATATTAACTTCTGATCTTCAATAAAAATAAGCTATTATAAAAAAAAAAGTTTGGGGTCATTTTATACGCTGGTATACGGCATGCTGAAACTTACTCCAGTTTCAGGGATAAGTGATCCACTCCTGTCTTAACCACAGCATCCCATCCAGCTGCCAGGCGTTATCACTCAGTCCTCTGCTTGTCCTGATTCATCTTTCAGGGCACATAGAGGAGCTGAGTTAACAATTGCTGAATCCCATCTAGCAACAGGCTATCATTGCTGGTAGGCAGCTTTCCAGTGCTCAGTCCTCTGTTCAGCTTTTATGGGACACAGAGGAGGCACTCTTTCTCCCTCTAGGTGTCCTATTAATCACCGCATCCCAGCCACTGCTCTTAAAAAAGCCCCCTTTGCCTGCTTTCAAAGTAGAAAAATCAGTCACTCACTACAAATGACAAATGTAAAATGATTGTTGGCACTCCAAAGTCTAGCTTTATTAAACATATACTGTTAAACTTTGAGGGTTCTACTTTTTTTCTCTTATGTTTTTTAATTTCCATTTCATGTGCATTAAAAGAGAGGTAGTCTTATACGACAAATATAACCATAAAGGCTATTATTTTAACAGGAAATTTAGGGGGTTTTCTTAAACACCCAGTCATCTTCTACACTGAAAAATGTGGTAATTGAATCACAGTGACATGCAGTTGTAAGTTATTCATGATTGATTTTCTGTCATACAATATCTAAAACCTTCATCGATGTACATTTCCACCAACAAGCTCATCATTTTCCCTTCTGCCCTCGCACACTGCCCTCTCCCTTACCAGTCTCTGAGTCAGACATCTCTCTCTCAGTCACTCACTCACTCACTCACTCACTCACTCACTCACTCACTCACTCACTCACTTTATTCCTGTTTTTCTTTTAAAGTGGCTTAATCTTTTATATAAGCATGCTTAAAATGCATAGTGGACCACACCTGAGGATGTTCTATTTTTAATTTTCAGTTAAAATATTAATTAGAAGGAAACGAAAAGAACATTAACAAAGATCAGAACTGTGGTTTGATCCTTTCCTCATTATTTCTATAATATTCTCTTTCTTCCTGGCTCACCTTTCATATCTTGAGTTCTATTTGTTGGAAGCATTACTCAATGGCAGCAAGAGCCCCTTACATGTCACTTTCATATTGTGTCACCCAATGGGTATAGATCACATGTCACACCCTTAATCTTTTGCAGAAGGGTAGGAAGCTTGATAGTTTTTAAACTCAGTAAACATCCTACTTAGGAGTTTTTATTTTTATAAAAATTTAATTATTCCAGTAATTCTATAAATAGCACTAAAAATGGAACAAATAGAATTATTATGCCTACCAATAGCAAAGTGCAGGTTTTTTAGAAATAGTGAATTTTGGATCTTGACTTATTTGCTCTATATTTTGTAAATAAGATCCAATGTTCTATCACAAAAAAAGCTCTGTAACAAACTCACTTTGAACATTGATAAAGCCAGATACTCTAAAATGTACATAAATTTGTTTATTTTCTTACATAGTTTATGCCACTTTTATATTTTTCCTTATATATTTACACAACTATTTAATAAAGCCAAAGTTACTAGTATGAAATTTGATACAATAAAAGCAGAAAAGGAAAATACTTTCCTAAGGAACAGAAAATATTAATATAATAGTACAATTATCAATAGTTTGGTGTTCTCAAGGAAATACACATAAGTACTAGAAAAGACTAAGAAAATACAGTTAACATCTAGTGATTTGTAAAAAACTCAACCAAAACTTAATAAAACATTCTCTAAATTAATTACATATTCAGAGTCTATATAATAGATAACTACATCCAACTTAATAGTTTCCTAATTAATAGAAAAAATGTACCATTCCTTCAATTTTTTTATTTGCTTTCTTCTCTGGTGTTTATTCTTACTAGATAGCATTAAATTTATATTGTATCTTGTTGGCAATTATAAATAGATCAATATTAGTAGAAACCTATCAATCATTACTAAAAGAAAAAGAAGCCACCATAAAATAAAATTACATGCACTGTTGATTGATAAGAAGGAATGAATGCCAACCACTTTTGGTAATGTCTTCTCATGATTAAATCTGAAATCATTTTTTAAAGTACACAAGGTATCTTTTATAGCTCCAATTAATTAAGATTTCTCAGATGTCCAAGGGGAAAATTTTCTATTCACCTGTAAAAATTTCCATTAATTCTTTGTAGCATTTGAGAGATAGTACAGGAGGTAAGGCTTTTTGACCTTGCGTGTTGAAGACTCTGGGTCTAACCTAAGCACTAGACCCTTGAGTGCCACCAGGGGTCACTCAACACCATATGGTGTGATTCTAAAATTATAATAATAATAATGATAATAAATTTAAAGATTAAGTTCAATATTTAGTTTATTTTGAAAAACACATTCTCAGAACTTTTCAATTTATTTCAATCTAAACAAGCTAGCTATTATTCAGGTTTATGATCACATTAAATTTAATTTCTGCCTGATGTCTTATATCATTCTCAATAGCAAAAATTTTGAAACACTCTCTGCTTTTAGGAAAGTCCTTTTACAGTCTCTGGGATAGTAGAAAAAAATGAAATAGTAACATAAGAATGTGTTCCTAACAGCTAGTCCTGCCCATTTAATACTACCTGTCAGTTGTAATGAGGCTGAAAAAAGGACTCAGTGTGAACAGCTCACTGGGGAAGAACCTGGTGTGCAATGTGAATGTATCTTTATTACCTGCACAATTGCTTCTTTCGTTTTCATATTTTAATCTGATTTAGGTGCTTCTACTTAAGTCGCATTTCTTTGAGTTCCTCATGCTTATTTTGAGATAATGTATGTCTCTCAAAAAAGTAGTGAAGCATGCATTATTTTGAAATCATATTTTGAGAGCCCTAAGTCTAGAAGTTAAACACCACTGAATAAAACTGAAAATTTGAGGTCAGCATATTGGACTTGATTTTTTTAATGTAGTGACCATTACCAAGAACAACAACAAAACAGAATTTAAAACACTAGTTAAAGTAGAGTTCTAATCTTAAGAGTCATTTGGGTGGTCATTTTTTTTTTGTTTGAAGACAAAGATGCAAAGAAAGGACAGGTGAAGTTACAATGGTAAGACAATCACCCATAAACAGAATTCTCAAAAGAAATCTTGCTGACACCTTAATTTTGAATTTTCATCCAAAAAAAACATTAAGAAATATAAGACAAAACACATGCACAATTGCTTTATCCCTCGACTCCCCAGATTGCAGTACATTATAAGATTTCTTAGTATTACATAAAGCAATCTAAAGCCACAAAATCCATGTAACTCCTTTAACATTAAAGGCTATAGTATTGTTGACACAGTTGATCATAATATATTATTTCATTAAGGATAAGTCAAAGGAGCACAGCAAAGATAGTGTTAAAGTGGCAATTGTTTGCATAAGCCCAGCAAAATATAGGGGACATGGAAAGGAAAAGCCTTAGCCTAAATACAAGAAGATCTTACCCCTGAAATTTTCTGGCTTAAGACCAACTCGAGGGTCCAGGTAAACTAGGTTGTCCAACCCAAGTCATTGTCTGTAGTGCCAATACACTTTTATTTTTCACACAGCCACTGTTGTTGGTGTCAGGTTTCTGTAACTAAGGATTCTGGAATATGTCCATATCCTACATCAAAGTTAGGATGTTGCGGAGCATCCTTTAGTTTCACCTCACAATTACAGGGTGATGCAGAGAGCTCCGTTCTGAAAGTAGGTCGTCGTTGTTGTTAAATCTCTGGTTGTTAAGGGAAGTCTCTGTTGAATAGGTCTATGCCAGAACAGTGGTATGGTCTTCCCTGATAAAGGATTGCTTTCAGATGATGTAGTACACAACCATGGTTGTTTTGTAGATGGAATCCCTGGATCAGGGGTAAATGGACAATGCCTGTTCTTCTGAGGTTTGAGCCAGGTCTTTATGACAATGTTCAGGGTGTAAGGTCCCAGTGCATGACAGGATTAGTGTGTTCCCATCTCTATTAGATAAGAATGTGTTTGTATATATAGTATTTTTCCATTTTAATGAGCCTATGCAAAGAAAGGAAAATGCCACATGGCGTGATTGGTGCCTATGGGGATGCTAGAACAAGTCCAACAATCCCCTTGACTTGGTTCTAACATAAACTTTAAATGGAGGGACACTTCTATAGACTTCCTTATTAAACGGATAACAAAGAAAAGGACAAACAAAACAAACATATAGAGGGGAAATTTTGAAATAGTTGGGTGGAGTGTTAAATTCACTGAAACACTTTGGTCTGTGATTTGACCTGTATGGTATTGAAGGCAAAAATGGGTAAATAGGAGGAAATAATGGTTGGGACTGAGACAGTAAAGGACTAGAAATGAGCTTTGTAGGGCAGTGTCAAGGGCACAATACAAGATGGATATCATGCATATGGAAAATATATGCATAGAATACTCTCAATATATATTGTATATATTGGGGTGCTAGCCCCTGCGTGGTTTTAAAAATGGAGACCAATGAGAAAAAATTGCCAGTGACTGCCCCAACACAACCCAGTGAAACATCTGCCCTCCCTACTTCGTGTGCCCCTTCTTTCTAGTGTAGGGAGGGGTGCCTAAAGACCCCTATTAAGTCCACCCACTCTGGCCACCTGGGCCGGCACCCAGGGAGGGCCTGGAAAGATTGGACTTGATTTTTAAGCATACATATCATTAAATATTTATAATAATAAAGAATTTGAATTATCTGTGAGTGTTTCCAAAGTATTTTTCAACATAAACATCAAAATAGCCTGCACCAATCAGCTGAAAATAGCAAGTGACTTAAAATGTGTGAGTTAAATATTTGCTGAACTTTTTTTAACAGCCTGAAATCAAATTTTGTTTTCCTGATTATTAGTGAGGCAGATGTCTTTTGGTCATTTCTGTCTTTTATGAGGAAGTTTCGTTTTATTTCTTCTCCTCACAATAACCCAAATCTAGAAACAAACCAAATGCTGGAGAACAAATAACTGGGTAAAGTAACTATGTAAGGCATGCATTGTAAGATAAAATCTTTGCTGTTAGGAAGATCAATCTGGAAAATCTTTGTCAGAGTAATGATTTCTTTCATATGTGGGATATAAGGAAACACACTAAGCCCAAGATTCATGGTTAAGCAGGTAGAGTACTTGTCTTGCATGTGGTCAGCCCAGGCTTGATCTTCAGCATTTTATAAAGTTCCCTAAACCCTTCCTGTGCCAGTAGTAAGTCCTGAGCACCAAGGGTATGGTCAAAAAAAACAAAAGCAATATATAAAGAGAAAGAAACATAGTAATAGAATAACAAATTCCAAAGGCATTATTCAAAATACTTATCCAAAGACAATGGAAAAGAATATGAAAACTGGTCTTCAATAAGAGCATCATATCAGGGGTTGAAGGATGGGACGGATAAGCCAGGGAAGGAAAAGAAACACTATAACAATGATGAAGGAAAGTGCTCACTTTAGAGGAGGAAGGGTTGGTACAAAAAAGGTGATAAAGTGGTGTATATGTGGAATCGTATCAATGTAAGTACTATAAACTATAGTACCTATAAAGAATTGCAGCTGGGAGGAAGGAAAAGGGGAACTTTCTATAGAGGGAATTAGATACTGGTAAAGAAATTAGTATCAAAATATTGTACTCCTAAAACTTAATAGTGAATAATTGTGTAAATCACAGTGCCTCCGTGAAAAAAGATATTTTGAAAAACACAATGGTGCTCAGAAATAATACAGATGGTAGGATGTTTGCTTTGCATATGGCCAACATGGGTTTGATCATCCCATATGGTTCCCTGAGCCCCACCAGGAGGGATTTCTGTATGTTGAGTCAGAAGAAAGGATGGAGAATTGTCAGATTCCCCTTCCCCTCCCAAAACAACAACAATATACCCATTATAGAGGTGCCAGAGTGATAGTACAACAGGCAGGGCATTTGTATCTGGGTTCAATCTCTGGTACCTCTTATGGTCCCCTGAGTACAGAACAGGAGAAAGCCCTGAGTACTCCTGGGTGTTTTGAGGGCCTAACCCTCCCCCAAAAACACTATAAATATTTCTCAATTATTAAAAATAGATATTCCAATATGACCATAAGTGGCAAAATATACATCACATAATCAAATTAATAGACGCAGAGAAAGCATTTGATAAGGTCCAACACCCATTCTTGATCAAAACTCTCAGCAAGATGGGAATGAAAGGAACCTTTCTCAATATAGTTAAGGCCATCTACCACAAGCCAGTGGCAAATATTATCCTCAATGGAGAAAAACTAAAAGCCTTCCCTCTAAATTCTGGCACAAGACAAGGCTGTCCTCTCTCACCACTCCTATTCAACATATCACTGGAAGTCCTTGCTATAGTGATCAGGCAAGAAAAAGATATCAAGGGAATCGATATAGGAAAGGAAGAAGTCAAGCTCTCCCTGTTTGCAGATGACATGATACTCTACTTAGAAAACCCTAAAGACTCTACCAAAAAGCTTCTAGAGACAATAGACTCATATAGCAAGGTGGCAGGCTACAAAATTAACACACAAAAATCAATGGCCTTCCTATACACCAATAATAATAGGGAAGAAATGGACATTAAGAAAACAACCCTGGGGCCGGTGAGGTGGCGCTAGAGGTAAAGTGTCTGCCTTGCAAGCGCTAGCCAAGGAAAGATTGCGACCACAGTTTGATCCCTTGGTGTCCCATATGATCCCCCCAAGCCAGGGGCAATTTCTGAGTGCTTAGCCAGGAGTAGCCCCTGAGCATCAAACGGGTGTGGCCCAAAAAACCAAAAAAAAAAAAAAAAAGAAAACAACCCCATTCACATTAGTGCCACACAAACTCAAATATCTTGGAGTCAACTTGACTAAAGATGTGAAGGACTTATACAAAGTAAACTATAAAACTCTGCTCCAAGAAATAAGAGAGGACACACAGAAATGGAAACACATACCCTGCTCATGGATTGGCAGGATTAACATAATTAAAATGGCAATACTCCCCAAAGCATTGTGCAGATTTAATGTGATCCCTCTAAAGATACATTTATTTTGTTTCTTTGGTTTACAGACCACGTTGTTGGTGCTCAGAGCTTACTTCTGTCTCTATTCAAGGACTACTCTTGGCAGTGCTCAGGGAACCATATTCAAAGTTGGAGAGTCCAGGTTCATTGCAATTGAGGTAAGCAACTGTATTACTTCTTTTTCCCCCAAAAATTATTTTAAATATGATAACATATTCAAATGTAGGTCAAAAGTATACTATGCCCAAGACCTAAACATACCCATATTCTATATAAGATTGACTAGTAAAAGTACTTGATATGGTAGTTGGAACGATGGAGGGGGAAATGTATGCATTTATTTTAATAGATTGCTAAAGAGTCAAGAGCCAAAATATTATTATTATTATTATTATTATTATTATTATTATTATTATTATTATTATTTTGGTTTTTGGATCACACCCAGCAGCACTCAGTGGTTACTCCTGGATCTCTGCTCAGAAATCACTCCTGGAAGGCTCAGGGGACTATATGGGATGCCAGGATTTGAACCACCATCCTTCTGCATGCGAGGCAAATGCCTTACCTCCATGCTATCTCTCCTGCCCCAGCCAAAAATTATTGTCATGAAATAACAGTCTCAGATATTCTCTAGAAATAGTAAAAAATAATTCTCTGTTTTCTTCCTTTGAGGATAGTCATCTGATTTGCATTTTGATTAGTTCTTAAGCATAATTTTTGCAAATGAATGTATTTGTCCTCATCTCAAACCACCATATGCACTTTATTAGTGGGTAACCTTGCATGTGATTACTTTGAGTATGACTGGAAAACATGTCCTAGTGGCTAATGGGAAAAGTCAAGACAAGTTATGTTTCTGCCCAACTGGAGCCCCCTTGTCCTTTCTAGTTTTGTTAGCTGCCTAACATTTTGCAGCAGCTAAACAACTCTAATTAACTTGAATGTCACAGTAAGAATTAGTAAAGCTTTCTAAATACAGATTTTAACTGCTAAAACATGATGGTATAATTTAATGCTCTTAATGAACAACAAGCTATGGCAGAGAACTTAGACCCTTCACAAAAGTAAGACCTTCACACACATTTATAGAATTATTTTACATGGAAAAAACTTGAAACAACACAATTAATACTGGAACATCAGATGTTAAAACCATCTTATTTTGTGATGATAAAAAAAGCAAACTTTGAGTCTTAAAATATCTTTTCTTCCTCAAAGTATATCTTAATGCTGAAAAAGAGAATGTTGAATTTTATGAATACATTTATATTGCCTATAAATATATTCTTAATTATTGCTTTGGTTTTAATTCTAAGGTATCTTATTTTAAATTTCATGCTTATTGTATATGCATATATTTGTTTCTCTTTTATCATATTTGCATATTAATTATTTTAGAGAAAATTAAGGTTCCTGATGGAAAAATTACTTCTAGTGCCTTCAATTTTATTTTATTGTAAGTAATACAAGGTTTACAAATACACATAGAAAATGCTCTACCAATCACCGGCAAATAAGAATTTAATTACTTTTACAATTACATACTTGACAGATAATATAGCACTTATTCATAAAAACTATGCCCAGCAATGTGCACCTAGTAAAGATACCAAATATAAAAAGAAGCATACAAAAAGAAATATAAAAAAATACATCATAAAAAAGAAAGTTCATATTGAAAACAGAAAATTTCATTGATATAAAATTAACTACTAACTCTTGAAACTAATATTAGAGACAGCTCACTAGCTGATAAAATTATACTTTTTACTGGTTAAAAGGAGCTATAAGAAGGACACTATCCAGAAAATAGTGGACTGATCTACAATAACAATAAAAGACTTTCTAGACTAATATTTCACTATGCATTTATTTGATAGCTCTCAAAACACTAATATATAATATTTCCAATAGAGCAAACATAAAAGGCAAAATACAAATTTATAATATGTAGCCATCTCATAGTTACATGCATTTTATATTACTTAAGTATTTTCTTTTAAAACATTGATTAACTAGATAATGCTAATTCCATTTTCCTGCATTATGCATGAGTCACTCTCTCATCTCGTATATTACATGTCTTTGTATTAATCATATCTTGTATGTTTAAAAGAAATGCATGCACACTAAGCACATTTTAGTTTTTCTATTTGAGACCTTTCTGCAAAAGTCATATTCCTCAGCAATATTACACTAGAGCTATGTGGGGCAATTAACTGACCTTGCTATTTCTTACAGGGTTATTTCAATGACACATTAAGTGAAAATAGTCAAGTGTGAATCATTGAATATAACCTACAGTGCATTGCCCTAGAAAAACAGAAAGTGTAGATACATTTAGCTTACAGTTTTTTAAAAGAAATGAACAGATAAAATATAATTTCACTTTTTAAAAGTAAAAAGCAATAAAAAGGAAACTGATTAAAACAAGAAAAAGAAGTCCCATCACTGAACTAACTCCTAGAAGTTTACTATATAATCTAGAAATTTTTTAACAAATTACAAAATAACTTTTAAATGCAAACTCAAACAAATTTTGTTTGCACAAATGCAAGTGATTTTAATTATAGTCACTAGACCTTATAATCTGAATAGGATGCAAAGAAAACACAAATATTCATCTATATAGACATAATAAAATATATATTCTAATAGAATAGTTTAACTATTAAATATTAAAAAGTTGTTTAAGTATATGTTGTTTTGTTTGGGGAGCTACAGTAATGGTGCTTGAGGGGGCCACTTTAGCTTGGCACAAGGGTTTACAATCCAAGATTCTTGCATATAAAACTCTAGTCCTGTGAGTTATGACAGGAAAAGAACAGTTTTAGAGAAAATTAATGTCACCATAAATCAGTAATGTTTTTCAGGATCTGTTATTATTGCCATGCAGTAGCATCAAGGACATAAGAAGTATGCATGTGTACTTAAGAAATAGACTATTTCCTGTATAGATGGATGAAAATATCTAAATAATGGAAATATATGAAATGAGATGAGGCATACAGATTAAAGCTGTTCACTCTGTGTTTTAATGCAATGTAGTACAAAAGAAATGCTTTCACATATCTGAATAAACTTGTGAATGATATAAATGTCCAACTTTTACATTACTAATATTTTATCTGTTAAGTTGAACAATCAATATTCAGCTCTAAGTATCAGCTGAGTGAGGTTAGTAAGAAAGATAGGTGAGATACAGAATGATCTCACTCAAAACAAAACAAAACAAAAACATAGTTAGGGAATAACCAATGGTTAAAGGCAATAGAACTTGACAACTGTTCTACAGAATGATTTTTTTCCTGGTGAGGAGGAGATGGAAGTTTGGGAGTAGAGTAGGCACACTGAGATATCAGTAGAGAGAGGTAAACACTGGTGAGTGAGGAATTGGAAAATTGTGTGCATAAAACACTATCATGAGCAATATTAAGTCAGAGTGCCTCAAATAAAAATTAAATAAGATGTTTAATTCTCAAGAATTCCTTACAATATATATTTATCATCATGAAATTATATACCAAAGTAATTTAATTATAAGTTTGAGAACAAACAAATAAAAAATAAAAACTATTGTATTTCCATTATGTAAAAAATATCTTGATCCTTAGCAACCTAGCATACAAACATAAACTTCTATGAAGCATTGAATTTTTAATAAAGTTAATGACATATCATAGTTTTCATACTAACCCACATTTCACTTTAATTTTAATAAACCAGAAATGTTTGATATTTAGTTTATCAACTGTGCCTAAAACCTGTCATCTTTTTGTGAATTATTCATTTTAATCTTCATAAAGAGAAATCCTAAGATATTTTAGTGTGCAAATATTTGTGTGTATGTGTATGTGTATTAAATTCTCTTTGTAAATCCCATCCCTCAGCTGAACTGGCAGAGCCTTTTAAATTTGCTAGTCAGTATCAATGCTACCTCAACCGAGAAATCTATGTATGCTCTCATTTTGGTTTATAACTTTTTTAATGACCTTAAGAATTTGTTATTTACTATAGATTCTATAGAATCTTACTCTTTGCTTCTTTATCACCTATATTACATAGTTCGTATAGTGCAGAGAAAATGAGTTTAAGGTACATAAAAGCACATCTGAGGCAGCAATTTCATTTTTTCCTCTGAACTTTCATCTGCTTATAATGCTAAAGCTGAGACGCATTAAGCTCCTAAGTACTTAGCAGCAGAAATGAAGGGAATTATTCAGGAGATTATTGAAAAAAGGATTAGTGGTGAAATTAGGTGGAACTGCGTGCCTCTGTCATTTGCTGATTATTTTGGGCTCCCAAGGCCTGGGGGACAAAGATAACCCATAGGTCTGTGTGCTGGGCCTAGGGAATCTATTGGGTTCTGTTCAGTGAGCCCAGAGCAAACAGAACATTCATGAAGCAATGGTTTGAATCTTCACAATATCTTATCAAATGTCAAGGTGAATAACTGTGCTTTAGTTTTCTGTTTTTCCATGTTTGAAACTTTTCAAACAATCCTAAATCAGAGTGCCTCTATTCCAGTTCATTTTAGGAAATATTTTAAATATTTGGAAATGTTTTTTTTTTAAATATTTTATGTATCCTCTGACTCACCTCCCTCAAGAGAGGTCATGAAAGAGCTGATGAAAATCAAAATCACAATTCAAGGAGATGAAGCCAAGTCCTGAAAGAGAACACCCAACAAGTAACCCTAAGACCTGCAGGAATAGAGTACAACTTTCAAGCCTGTGACTAATCTCAGACTTGTTCAGAAGCTTTATTTCACAAAGGAAATAAGGAAATCATTAAGACAGAAATTAGTGTCAAAGTCTCTGTACTCCACTAATTTGCTATTTCACCTTTGAATCCTTATTATTACTCCCTTGAACTTTAGCTGGTTGCCCATTGAAAAGTTTTTCCAGTTTTGAAAAAGGTCTTTGTTTTGTTTTATTTGTTTTGTTTTGTTGTTGTGCTTTGGTTTGTTTTTAACAAAACTCAGCAGTGCTCAGGGCTTACTCCTGAATGGACTCAGGACTCATTGCTCTGTCTCTCACTCTGTCTCTCTCTGGAAAGACATTTTCTAGTATCATCTATCCATCTGTCTAAATCATTCAGAACAATACATATATGAATATATGTTAACATACATTGACATTTAATGCATATATATAACACTTGTCATAATATCAAGTCACTGAAACATAAAAGAAGAAAGAACATTCAATATAAATAGAAAGCAATAAAATGGCCTATGACAATGCATCTCAGGGCATACAAATTTTTCACACAGCAGAGTGGTCATATGGGAGATGGAGTTGGTGTGAATCCAAGAACATGTACTCTATGTCTCTGTAAGAAATGAAAAACTGAATAGTCACAAATAGAGAAGTAAAAATGAATCACAATCCTATACCATGCATGAAGATAGCTTAAGAATGAATTAAAGGTATAAATGTCAAAGTATTTTGAAAAGAAGTTAGGCAGAAGTTTTTATGATATTGGCTGCAGTGGTATATTTAGGACTTCAATTTTAAGAACAAAGGAAAAGTCAAATAAATTACAATAAAAAGAATAGCTTATATATAAGAGATCTTATTGAATGGAAGAAAACATTTAAATTATAATCTGATATTTGACAAAGGGTTAATTTCTAATATATATAAATAAATCACAAAATTCAACAAAAATAACTATGTAAAGATGGAGAATAGAGAGCCAGAAAGATAGTACAGGGATTAATTAAACACTTGTCTTACATACAGCCAACCCCAGTTCAAATCCAAGCCCTGTGTAATGTTTCCTAAATACTACCACTGATATCTGAGCACAGAGTCAGGAGTAAATCTTGAGCTATAGATGCCCCCAAACAAAAACAAATTGTGAAAGTATCTAAACAGATATGTCCCCCATATAAGTTACAAAGATGGTCTATAGGCACTAGGTAAAATATTCATCATCATTGATATCAAGGAAATTCAAGTCTAAGCAACACTTTGGTATCCTCTTATATTTGAGAAAATTGTTTGTACACATAAATTGTACTATAATATGATACATAGATTGATCTTCCAGAATGTTTAAACAAAAAATAAATTTTGAAAAAACCATAAATATTTTTTATAAAGCAAAGATTCATGAAGCATTGCTTTGGAATTATTGTATAATTATATATTAATACTATATATGTATTATATATTATATACAATAATACAATAATATATTATTGTATAAGAAGTATTATGAAACATAATCGTTAGTCACTTATATGTTCCCTGGCATACAGCTGCCCTTTAAAAAATACACCATAAACAAATATTTAAGTATATGATATGGGTAAAAGATAATATCTTAGAAAGTTAAAAACTTTTCAAACAGAAAGAAGCACAGAAAGAGATTTTCTAAAATAAAGTTGAGAAACTTTTAAGCTAAATTTAAAGAAACAAATGGAAATCAGTATGAATGATTTTCAATTTTAGCTACCATATGACCCAGCATGACAGAAAACATTTATCCAAAAAGATGTATGCACACTGCTATTCATTTCAGCACACAGTACAATAGCTGAGACTTGGAATCTACCTATCTCCAAAAAACAGACGAGTGAACCATGAATATGTGGTACATATATACAATGGAATACTACATAGTTGTAAGGCATGATACATTTATGCAATTTGCAGCAACATGGATGGAACTGGAAGATACTACGTTAAATAAAGTAGCCAGAAGAAGGATAAATACAGAATGATATCAATTATATTGGTATTTAAAATTCTTGATTGCATATAGAAATGCACTGGTCTAAATGGGAGTTTCTTGAACATCCTTGTCCCCAGAGTATAGCATGGAGAAGCAAAGAAACTGAGTGGAGGAGGAGAAGCACACATATGAAAGAATGGAGGCAGGAGCCAACTGATCTCAGGTGTATTAGTGGAGATAAAAAAATCCAAGCTAAAGTTAATAACAATATAATCAAGAGACTCAAACTCTAACACTCTAAACTTTAAATGATCTTTCTTATTCTGACAGGCTGCAGGTAAAGGGTAGTGGATGAAATACACTCTGAGAACATGTGGAGAGAGGTCAACACTGGTGGTGAGATTGACCCTGAGTCATTGTATGTCCTAAACCCAACTATGAAGGACTTTGTAAATCACAATGGTTTTAATAAAATAAAATTTTGAAAAATACCAAGAATAATTATTAAAATTGAATAAAAGTAGAAAAAATAAAGAATTAAAGCTACATAATTTTGTTAAACAGATCATTAATAGGAGATTTATATACATTTAACTGCAACTGATTTCAGAGGCCATATGAGGAAATTTATGTGAGGAAATTTTTCTTGGAGTTCATTAAAATTATGTGATAATGGCTATAAATTCAATACTAGCTATTCAAGCCACAGCATGAAGACTTTCATTCATAAACATAGTCAATATTATTTTAATAATATATAAATTATGTGAAAAAGAGAGTTGACTGTACCATTTAAGAAATTGACATTTTATTATATTAAAATTCTATCTCTAAGTTAGAATGATTCAATTCTGTAGGGTCAAAATATTTAATATGTATGCATGTAAATAATATAGTGTACATATTTATAATAATTATGTATTTGTCATAACAAACCACATATATTATCATAAATATATATGTGCATATCTGTAATGTGTAACTTATAGGTAGGTCAATTAATGTTATATCATAATGCTAAATATGATATATTTGAATATAGAAGAATAAATAACAAAAACTATTTTCTAACCTGTTTTTTTAAATTATAGTATAGGTATTCTAGCACATCAAACACTGGCAAGTTGGGGGCTGGCGCGATAGAACAGCAGTAAGGCATTTGTCTTGCACACAGCTATCACAAGACTGACCCGGATTCAATTCCCGGCATCCCATATGGTCTCCCGAGCCTTCTGGGAGGAATTTCTGATGCAGAGCCAGAAATAGACCCTGAACGCCTCTGGGTGTGACCCCCAAAACAAATAAATAACCAAAAATAAAACCCTGGAAAGTGTTACTGAGTGTGGTTCAGTATTAATTGATGCAAATTGTTAAAGCCTTTATTTCATGATTGAAGAGTAGAGGCCAACATAATTACATCAAACTGCTACTACTGAGCCTCTTTCTGCAAAGATCTGAGAAGCTCCAGTATCTAAGTTAATGAAAAGCAACTGAAATCTAAGTCAATGAACATTTGGCAGTCTTTGTAGGCCATCATAAAGCCCTTTTTAACTAAAAATATTAGTTTCAATGATATGTATTCTTCTCTAAGTTTGGACCTGATACCTCTAATTAATATTTATTGTTGCTTCAGGTCCTGTTTAAAAATGCATAACATAGTATTGGCACTTCCATTTCCAGAAATCAAAATAAAATTAAGAAATAAGTGGGGGGGATTCATTTTTACATGAATGCTTAATGGTCATAGTAGATTTCATATGAAAATAAACTTGTGGAACGTTACCTTCATTTGTTTAAGTAATTTGCTGAAAATCCAAAACTCTGTACTGGAAAAAAATGCCTTGAAATACCACTTCAAATTTTATGGCCCATTTTGTTTTAATTAAAGTGAAGTCAAGTTGTTCTTCAAAATTAAAAATATATTGAGAAAAATACCTTTTCTCTCTTTGAGCATCTAATTACCTGAATTATAGTACATTTATTTATTGAAATATTTGTATCGATTTTCAAAGAAAAAAGCATGTGGTTGTTTCACTTGAACATTTTACATCTCTTTTACTAGTTAGTCTCTAGCTAAAAATAAATCCTATTTCCCCATTCTAATTACATACCAGTGTATCTCACTGGTGAAAAAGTCATAAAACAGCACGATTTTCATCTGGGAGAGTTTAATAATCCTGTTATCAAAGCTTTGTTTACTCTACAAAAGTAACAATGCATTAGGTCAGTTATTAAGACTTCAAATCCTAACCACAATAGCAAAACAATTTAATAAATACAAATAATGATTTCTAAGGGTTTAGAATTTTTTCATTTGATACAAACTGATGAAAATTTATATATTGGACAATACTAACATCAGGACTTTCAAACACATAAGAAACAAAATGTATAAATATTAACCTAGCATAATGAATGTGCTGATGTGTATGTTAGTTTCCATTATTTACTGACATGTGGTGTATCAATTCTTTGGTACATCTAAACACAAGTCAATAAAATATTTTTTCATATTTTCACATGACTGAATGTGATTATAATGATAAAGGTATGAAAATAATCTTTACACTGAGCCACTGTGTCCACAGGGGCCTGTGCACTGGGGGTGTGCATGGAACTTCCCCTGCCCTGCATTTGTGCCCCTGAACTGCCTGCACTGCTGTGGCCCCTGGGACCTCTGCACCAGGGATGGGTCAGTGTGGAACTTCAACCGACACACATGCACACTCCTGAACCGCCCTGCACCCCTGACTGCCTGCGCTGCTGCGGTTGTTGGGACCTGTGGACCAGGGGTGAGAGTGGGACTATTTCCTACCCAGACCACGAGTGTGCTCCTCTCCGCCTGGAACTTTTGGGTATCTAAAGACAGCCTGCCCCCCCTCCCAGCCCTGGAGTAGAGCTTGGACTCCCAGTGGCTAGGCCAAGGAGTCCAGCCAAGTCTTGGTGCCCAGGGCTACTGCCTGGGAGGGGAGGGCCGGCTGAGGCCAGGAGGGGTATCTGGCGGAGCACCACTGACTGCCAGGAGGAGAAGGGGGTGAGGAAGCTAGGCTCAACAGTGCCCTCAACCATTGTGTCCAGGAGCAGTACTGCAGTAGCTGGCAGTAAGAGCTGGCAGTAGGCAACTGACCAGGCTCCTCTGGAAGACGTGGGAGGGCCAAACTCAGCAACCTCAGCCAACATACCCACCTAGTGCCGCACTCCAGAGAAAGGACCCAACCCCATGCCATGCCACAGGTGCCATAAGTGTGCTGAAATCTGAAGGCACTGCACTCAAAGTCGAACCAACAAATGCAAAGAAACATGGGTAAACTAAGGAAGACTATAACATCTGGGGATATGGAGAGATATCCTAACAAGTTTCAAAGTCCACCCAAATGCACAGACTCAATAGATGAAGATCTAAAAACAGCCATGAGAAAAGAAATGCAAGCCATGATAACAGCTTTGAATCACTAGCCAGCGAGTATAAGAAATCCATGGATGAACAAATCAACCAACTTAAAAAAAAGACATGTACAGAACATGAGAGATTCCATACAAATGGAATTAAAGGAAATAAAAAAAACTCATAAAAAGCCATATGAACAGAATCACACAGTTGGAGAAGCACATGGAAGAACTGGAAGAAAAGCTACAAACAGAAAAATGACAAAGAAGCCAAGAAGAAAAAAAAAAGGAAAGCACTGGAAGAAAAATTCCAGTATTTAATGAACAAAAACAAAAGAAATAACCTAATAATTGTAGGTATACCAGAAGGGGAGAAAATAGAGAATGGGGAAGAACAAGCAGTCCGGGAAATAATAGCAGAAATCTTCCCCACCCTCTAGAAAGAAGCTTTGGTGCAAATCCAGGAAGTGAAAAGAGTTCCTAATAAATTAAATCCTAATAAACCAACACCAAGGCATAAGTAATCTAAATGGTAAAAAATTAAAAGAAAAAGAACTCCTTAAGGCAATAAGAGAGGAAAAATGCGTCAAGTACAAAGGAAGGAACATAAGAATCAAACCAGATCTCCTATTTGAAACAAATCAAGCAAGAAGACAGTGGAATGACATATTTAAATAATTGAATGAAAGAAATTTTCAACCTACTACCCAGTCCACTACCCTGCAAAACACTCATTTATATGGAAGGGAAAACTAAAAACATTCTCAAACAATAATGAACTCTCATTATTTGCACAAACAAAACTGATTCTAAATGACCTACTCAGAGACTAATTACACAATCCAAACCCCCAATTGTAACAACAACCACTTTATACAACACAACTGCACAACAGCCCTCTCTGTCAATAATTTCACTAAATATTAATGGACTAAACTCTCCCATTAAAAGATACAATAGAGAACTGGATTAGAAAACATAAATCAGATTTCCGCTGCCTGCAAGAAATACACTGACAAGTACAGGATAGGCACAGGCTTAGAATAAAAGGATAGAAATCAATTATTCAGGTTAATGGAAAACAAAAAACAGCAGGGACAGCCATTCTGCATTCAACCTCAAGAAAGTGATCAGAGACAAAGAGGGTCACTACTTACTGATCAGGCAAACAGTAGATCAAGAAATACTAACCCTGGTTAATATTTATATTCCAAATGCAGAGCCCGCAAAATATTTAAGGCAACTGCTTGCAAACCTGAAGAAATACATGAAAGGAAATGTAATAGTAGTAGGAGATCTCAATCTTCACTATCACCATTGGACAGATTCACCATACAGAAAATAGCAAAGATATAAGAGCCCTAAATGAAAAATTTGAAGATCTAGGACTAATAGACTTATATAGGGCCCCCCACCACCAGAAAGCAGAATACACATTCTTCTCAAGCCCAATTGGAATCTCCAGAAAATACCATGCCTTCAGATATGTCTAACTTGTATAAATCACAAAGGTAAGGATCATTAGAGCACCCTATCAGAGGTCAAAATTGACTGTAAGAAGAAGCAATAGAGAAAATCCAACACTGTAGATTAAACAACATGCTGCTCAACAATAGCTGGATCAAAGAGGAACCCAAGGAAGAAATAAAAAGATTCCTTGAGACAAGCAATAATGAAGAGACAAATTGTCAAAATCTATGGGACACAGCAAAAGCAGTAATTAGGGTTAAACTCATAGCAATACAGGTCTATGTGAGTAAAGAGGAAAATGACAAAATCAGCAGTTTATACATTCACCTTAAGGAGCAGGAACAACAGCATCAAAGAAACCCAACTACAACCAGAAGGCAAGAAATAATAAAAACCAGAGCAGAAATAAACAACATAGAAACTAAGAAAACAATAAAGAAAATCAATGAGACCAGTAGTTGGTTTTTCAAAAGAATAAATAAGATAGGCAAACCACTGTCAAGACTCACCCAAAAAAGAGGGCAACCACCCAAATTAGTAGGATCACAAATAAAAAGGGAGAGATTACAACAGAACCCTGAGAAATACAACATATCATGAGGTCCTATTATGAACAACTATACTCAGTTAGGCTAGAAAATCTAGAAGAAAGCGACAGATTCCTGGAAAAATATCGTCTTCCAGACTGGAAAAAGGAGAATTTAGAAAGCTTAAACAGGCCTATCACTTCACAGGAAATTGAAGCAGTAATTAAGAAAGTCCCTAAGAACAAAAGTCCACATTGCTTTACAGGTGAAATCTATCAAACATTGCCAGAAGAATTACTACCATTGATCCACAGGCTCTTCCAAACCATAAAAGGATAGAATATACAAAGCACTTAGAAAACTGAGCCCCACAAAATCTAATAAAGCCATAGAAAAATAGGAAGAAGAAATGAATAGACTCTTCTCCAAGGAAAACCAAAAGATGGCCAACAGACACATGAAAACATACTCACCTTCACTCATCATTAGGGAAATCCAAATTAAGACAACAATGAGGTACCACCTTACATCAGTGAGAATGGCTCACATCAAAAATAACGGGAACAGTCTCTGTTGGTGGGGATGCAGTCCACCCCATATATAGGCAAATTTTAATCATAAACAACTATAACTGTGTATAAAAACTGTATCATGAACAACTTTGTAACCATTTTGTATAAATAAAAATTTAAAAATAAATTAGTGGTTAATGATTTGTTTCATAACTTAGTTATGCAAAATGTAGTGCTCTAGTGTATGAATATATAAAATTATTTATCTATTAAATCACTATTAGTGTTTCCATTTCAGCAATTTTGTGTAATGGTTTTAATACTATTCAGAAGATTTTTAGCAGACAACATGCATACTTGGTAAGGTCTGATTATTAAAGATGTATTATAGACTTTGCAATGTTTATAACTTTAATAGATACTAGGAGTATTCTCAGGAGCTATATATTAAAGAACTGCAAGAACTGCTTTTTGTCAGTTTCACTAATAATATTATATGAATTTCCTTGTAACCATTCTCAGTATATTGGTGTCTACATTTGGTGATTTTAATTAGTATTTACCAACTGAGTAATAAATTCAACACATTATTTTAGTAAGGATTATTTTCTTTTTTTATAATAACTTTTATTTTGATGAAAGTGGATTACATATCTTTCACAGTAATATTTTAGGTACATATTAACATTGAATCAGGGGAATAATAAAACGTACAACAACCTTCATCAGTGTGCAGTTCCTGCCACCAATGTCAAATATTCCTCTCACCCTCCCTCATCCTCTCTTCCACACTGATTTGTATATGAGTGGATTCATGCATGCTGAGTGAAAGCAGCCACATAATTTGTCTGAATTAGATTTATATAAAAATCAAATTATATGGAATCAGAAATATTTACACTACATTATATTATTTTATAAGGATATTTCAAAAAATATTTTGTGATAAAAAGCTCAGGAAAACTATTTATATATGAAAACTAGTGCACTGCTTGGTAGAACTTTACTGTAAAGAACAAGGATATGATTTATGGAAAATAAGCACTGAATTTCTACATTAAAACAAATGTAAGCTAATTTTATAAAAAGTCTTTGTAAAGACATGCCTTGTGAAATTTCATGTGGCAGTTTACACTTTCTTCAAGTTTTACTTAAAACTTTAGAAAGTTACAAATTAAGCAACTTTATTTGGAAAATATCTTAGATACCCTGAAAATACAGTTTTAAAATTACCAACAGTTCAAGTACCATCATTTGAAAAGGGTTATTATTGTGTATGATATTATATGATAATATGTTATATATATTATCATATGCTTTATAATATTACATGTTATGTGATATATACTGTTATATAAAACCTTTTTCAAATGACGTTACTTTAGCTATAACATATACATATATATACACACATATACTTATATAGATGCTATAACCAGCAGTATTCAGAGCTCTGCTCAGAGATCACTGCTGGTGGGGCTCAAGGGGACAACAGGGGAACCTATATCAAGTCACATGAGATGCTCTTTTAGTTTTTGAAGATCTAAGAAAATATTCTAGAGCAATGTTCCCAGACATAAAAAAGGCTAACTTTATTCTCTCTCTCTCTCTCTCTCTCTCTCTCTCTCTCTCTCTCTCTCTCTCTCTCTCTCTTTCTCTCTCTCTCTCATTTTTGGACCATACCCAGTGATGCTCAGGGGTTACTTCTGGCTATGAGTTCAGAAATCACACCTGGCTTGGGGCACCATATGGGATGCAGGGGGGTCAAACCCAGGTTCATAGTGGGTCAGCCATGTGCAAGGAAAATGCCCTACTGCTGCGATATCGCTCAGACCCCAACTTATTTTTCTCTTTATAATATAATCTAAATATTTATTCTATTTTAGATCTGGGTGGTGCAATCACACATGTAAGTGCTCAGGTTTAATCCTGGTTCTGTATTCAGGGCTCTGTGGACTAAAAGATATCCTAAATATTTAAACCTTTAAGGATATAGGGATTTTTTTCCAATCAACAAGTGAAAATAGAGGCTAATAACATTGAGACTTATTAAGATGGAGAAAATTCTAAGATTGGAAGATATTCCCCTATAGAGAATGTCTTCTGATTTTCATTATGCACTTGTTTGTATAGTGTGGCATATCATGGGCATGTGCTCTGCAGGCAGCATATTATAGATACCTAATTGTCTTGGACTTTTTTGAAATATGATTCTTCATAATACCACACTATATCATTGTAACTACCCTCAAATGACTTCAGAATAGAACATACACTTTGCTAATTACTAATTATTATTCTAATTATTCTCTAATTCCTACCCAGACTTTATTATTTTCTTCTTTAACTTTCACTACAGCTAATATACTTTGGAAAAAGATACAAGATCACATACAAAATTGCTGAGAGCCTCACTCCTAGAGTGAGAGACTTAAAATAAATGATAGAGCAAAATAAGTTACTCTGGCTTGCTGCTACCTATCTGTTCTGCTACAGAGGAGGAATCTACTGAGATTTCAATTCTGAGTCCCCTGTAACTTTCACCTCCTTTTGTGCATGTGTTCTTTTTTACTTGAATATATACGTTGACACTGTAGAGATATTACGCACCCCTTCCTTTCTGTGACTGTGTACAAGTCTTTTCTTTACTTCTGTTATGTCTTTAGTTGGGTTTTGTGTGTTACTGCTCTGGTGTCATGTTTCTCTTGTGCTTTTTTCTATCTCCCTGATTTGTTTTTAGTACCTCAGTTGTGCTGTTCTTGTGTGGCTCTCTTCACTGCCTTTTACTGTTACTAATGGTGTTAGGATTGTGTTGGTGGTAGAATGAACTGAAATGGGGTGTTTAGCAGATTACTGATTCTGCCTTAAACTGAGATAGTACTTGACTAGGGTGTTGAAACACCAGGATTCCTGTTACTCCTAATCTGGTAAAAAGGGTCCAGTATGTTCAGTGACACATCAGGGACTTTCCTTTACTTTTATGTTCTCCAAAACCTTCCTACAAGTACTCTAATGAAGGATCACGTTCTCTAGGAGATTGGTTGAGGTTTGATTTTCATCAACCTCCCAGACAGGAAAGGCAATTCCCATTCTCCTGTCCAAGTAGGACAGGTGGAACAGTTCTAGTTGTGAAGATTCGCAGGAAATAATTCACACATTAAGGAGGCACAAGAATGGATTCAGAAAATCCAGTGATCAAGCATGAAACTAAAACCACCCAAGCTTTCTGCTCCTAAGAAGGAATGCAGCTCAGTGGAAGAAGACCAAAGAATGAGCCCCTAACTTCCACAGACCCCTGCTTTTATTGACAAGAATCAGGTCCCACCCTAGGGTGGAAGAAAAATACCAAGAAGAGAATAATCTAGTATACTATCACCAGATCACCCTAGGGTGGAGTACAACTATTGATTAGGGTAGGATCAGTAGCCCAACAATTCTAAGACTTTTGTTTTTGAAAAGCCACAAAAAGTGCTATTAAACAGATATTAGCATCCACTCTTCCCTTCCAGCCAGATCCAATATCTCTTCCAGCCAGAGTCATGAAAAGGCACTTTCTTAGGACTACTGGTCAAATTTTATTATTGTTGGCCCTGGTTTTTTGAGAAAAGAAGGACTTAAAAGTTTTTGTGTGTGTCTCTCTCTCTTCTAAAACTGCCCTTTAGTTGTTAATTCTTCTTTAATATTTTACAGAACTTTTATGACACTTGACACCCACTGACTGCTTGGGCTAAGCCAATGCTCAACTCTTTGTTCACATTATACCCCAGAGAGGTTTTTATTTTGCCTACCAAGTTTTTCAGTCCTGTTATTTTTAGTTTGGAGATTTTTTCATTTCAAATTTCATGTGCTCTTGATTCTTATTTGTGTTTTTTTTTTCAGCAGGTTTCATAATTCCTTTGAGTTCTATGAGTGTCCTCCATATTTCTTCACTAAACACCTTATCTAAGAACTAAATAGGTGATTGGCACACTCATCTGAGCTGCCATTTTAATTTTCTATGCACAGTGGAGTCCTGCATTGTTTCTCCAGTGTTGTACTTGTATTGTTATGCTTTCTATGTGTTGTGCTAAAGTTCATTAATTTTGAGATGTGCACAGTCACAGAGTAGAGCAGCCAGGCTCATCTGGCTCTGCCCTTCATGAAGGGTCAGCTCACCTCCATCGACATGGCTTCCTCAGACTCTTCTGGGTTGGATTAGGTCCCTATCTCCCTTCAGTAGGTGAATGAATAAATGTACCTATGGGCAAATTATATATAATTCATAAAAATTTTAGGTAAACAAATTTGAATCAAAATATGCCTTTGGAATCAAGCCAAATTCTACTTTTTGTTAACAAAATCATATATTTATGGTAAATTCTAATCTACTTTTGCCAAGATTTTTTTGTTATTATTGCAAAAATATCTGATTTTAAAGTAGTGTTTATTTTTTTCTAGATCACAAAAGTAAAATATACCAGGCTATTATACCTCCTTGGAAGCTTAAGGCAAGTCACTCAATATTTATTGGTATTAATTTTTTTATTATTCGAGAGTAATTTTGGAGTTGTTTGATTAGAGCACTTACCAAGTCTTCCTAAACTTGCAGATCCCATACCTAAAACATAATAGTAAATTTTAACATATGTGTGTGTTGATGTAATGGCATTTGAACTTGGACATGCTCCTTGAGTAACCCCACTGTAACAACAGTTGAATCTTGGCACAACACTGTAAACACCCCCTTGGACATACCCCTGGTGATGCCGGGTATAAAAGTAAAATATTGATCTATTGGGGGGGGGCAGTATAGGATAGTGACCAGACCAGTGCCTGCGGCTCACGGGGAGCTGGTGAGATGCTGCCTGCTTTGTATCTATTTCTCTATATTTCTTTCTTGTACCTGAACCTTCACCAACTGCCTCTGGCCATTGAATTTCTCTTTTTCTCTCGCTCTTTTCAATACAAGTTGGTGTCCTTGGGTGGGCACAAGGCCCAACCTGACATCTAGAACTCACATACCCCTGCAAACCTTGCAGTACTGGGCCCTGGCAGCTTTGGGCCTCTGCAACCTTGCATCAGCTAAGCAACAGGTGAACTTGCAGATTATTACAGTAACCTGAAGAAGCCTAGATTACAACAGGTAAACAGGTAAACCTCCTATGCAAAGCTACATGATGGTGAGTCTACAAAATAACACCACTAACAAGTAAACCCTGTATTCTACAAGGATTAAAAACAAAGGTAAAAGAGGAATGTTGAAAGAGAAAGAAATTGAATGAATGAAGAAGAGAAAAATTAATGTAAGAGAGAAAAACGATTATAAAAGACAGATAAAATGAGAAAAATATATTTATTATACAGAGAAAAAAGATATAGACTCGGAGAAACAAATAGAATTGATAAAAATATTTATTATATATATAAAAAAGTGAACTAGATATATAGAGAAACAAGGAAAAAAATTAAATAGAGAATATTTGCCCCTTTTATAAATAGATGGAGATAGAAAGTGAAAAACATTGATAAGCACACAAAGGCTCCAATCAGCAGAAAGCTAGAAATAATTTTTTGCTTCTTTACCCTAATAAAGGATTGGGTTTTTTCACTGTCTTAAACTAGGCAGAGCTTTGACAAAAAGTTACAAAGCTACTATATCTTCCTAACACTGATTCATTTCTTCCCTACACCTGTCTCTAGGCTTGGAACATTTAAATGAGCTCTCAAGAAGAGAAATGCAACTGACAATCACCATGGTTTTTGCCATGACCTGACTGAAACCCACTGACTTCTGAGGATAACTCTCCATATAATTAAAAATAAATATATAAAAAGTTGATGTTGATATAATGGCAAGTGGGCTTGGACACACCCCTGAGAGAGCCCCACTTTAGTGAAAGTTGAACCTGAACAAGCCTCCTGGAAACGTCTCCTCTGGCATGCCCCCATGTCATGCTGGGTATAAAGAAAAAAACTTGGACCTTGAGGGGACGGCTCAAAATAGTGACCAGCGCAGTGCCTACTCTCTTGTGAAGGACTCATGAAAAGCTGGAGATAAAACATTGGATAGATGCTGCGAGCTTTGTATCTTTTCTTTGTTGCACCCGGGCCTCCCCAGGCCACTACTGGCCAGTAATTGTCTGTCTCTGTCTTTGTCTCTCTCTTTTTCTGTCTCTGTCTTTCTCTCTATCGCAGTCTTTCTCTCTCTGTCTCTGTCTTTCTCTGTCTTCCTCAGTCTCAGGCAGGGGTCACTACGTGTGTGAGTTTTTTGTGTATGTATGTGTGCATGTGTGAGAAACAGCATGAGGAATGCATTTCCAGAGAAAAGTGCAAGTGTCTATTTTGTGTGTCAATATAAAATATCTCTTTGAATTTATTCAATTTTACTCTAATTCAGTCCTCCCTTTTTTATTCAGTGCTTGTTTTTATTTTCTTGACACGTGTCTAAATAATTAACACTAGAAATTACTTTCTGAAACAATACCAAATGGTAGGAGTAGATGTATCAACTTCAGTTTTAGTGTTTGTCTAAATATTATGCCCTATGGCCAAGAATACTTTAGTACATTATAATGACTTTACAGCAAGAACCTATTTCTTATTCTAAATAGAAATTAATCATGGATTATTACACAATTTGTTTCACAACTAAATTATATCCATCAAAATATTCTTGAAAATAGTATATTAACATATATAATGTAATACTATTTTTATGACTATTTATCTTATTTTATTTATTTTATTTGGTTTTTGTGTCACACCCAGCAGCGTTCAAGAGTTACTTCTGGTTCCACACTCAGAATTGCTCCTGGCAGGCTCAGGAGACTATATGGAATGCCAGGATTCGAACCACCGTCCTTCTGCATGCAAGGCAAACGTCTTACCTCCATTTTAATTCTCCAACCCCTCTATGACTATTTATATTGCAGTTATCATATTGTTCTTTTCTACATTGATACTTAAATAGAAAAAATCTCTGAAAAAATAAGCACAGATATACATGTATGTTGTACTATATTGGAGTAGAGACAGTGATTTGAAATCATACAGGTCAATGTAATACAATAATATTTACACTCTACTAATTCATGTCCTTTCAACTTTCCTCATTTTAATTTTTCAGAAAATATAAACATATTTCTATATTGAACAAATATTAAAACATTTTTGCTAGTAATATTTATATCTTTTATATCTCATGTTGAGTTTTTCCTAAATAATTGTATTAATTCATAGTAAATAATTTTCTAAAAGAAACAGCGGTTATTTTGATTAATATGATATGTTAATAATCAAAGTTATTTTAAAATTAGATTCTGTTTGGTTTATATAAGACAAGCATAAATTTAAATTCCAGACAATTTAGTTAAAAATGTAAAAAGGTCTAGAGATTTCATTATTATATTCAATTTCTTGGATTTAGTATTCTTGGAAAATATTCTGGCTTGAACATATTAAAGGTTTTGAAAACTTTAAATAAATTTAAATATATGATATATTTAAAATAGAATATGATCTGGAATTTGGTACATAATTTGTCATATATGTTGCTTTATATTTTTTAAAACTCTAATTTTCTAGTCTTTCCTTTGATTAGGTATAAAATAAAGAATATGTTGTACAGAACAGTCCTAAGAACTTTTTCATTTCCATTGTACAACAAATATTGGCAAGATATACACTTTCTCAAATTATGTAGATCACTATTAAATGATAAAATACTGTTTTATAAAAAATACCTGGGGGAAAATACCTTAATATTTTTCCTTTCCCAAAGAATCGTTGTATTCTTTTGAAAATAGTTGTTAAATGTTTGTTAAAAAATCCCATATAAGGGGCCGAAGAGATAGCATGGAGGTAAGGTGTTTGCCTTTCATGCAGAAGGTCATCAGTTCGAATTCCGGCGTCCCATATGGTCCCCTGTGACTGCCAGGAGCAATTTCTGAGCATGGAGCCAGGAGTATCCCCTGAGCACTGCCGGGTGTGACCCAAAAACCACACACACAAAAAAAATCAAAACAAAAATTCCATATAAATTTTAAGGGAAAATTAACTATAACTCCAAATTATTGGCAGATGTTAATTTAGGTTAGAATATTGCTTAAATATAATAGCTGACATTTCTCTTACTCTATGCTAAAGATTTTTAAATTTTAACTAATAACTTACTGTATTTGAGGAGAAATATCTGGAATAATGTTATAAAAATGACCGCAAAAGAATCATGAATGAGCAAAGGTGAGAGCTCCCATTCGAACTGTTCTCTACACAGAGATGCAAAGGGGACTTTTAACTTCCATTCAACTAAGTAAAAGATAATATAGCGCTAGAGTGTCATGACTGTAGAATCAGAGAGTTGTTTTTAGCATGTTTTCTCATAAAACTTTGATTTGACCAGCTAAAATAAAATATTTCTATGTAACTTTAAAAAGCTTACTAAACATTTTTACATTGTCTTAGAAAAATTTTGTGGCTCACCTGCACATACAAAATAAACTATACAGAAACACAGTTTTGATCAACTCACAGGGGAAAATGAGCACTTAGAAGATTCTGAAATTTGTCTTGAACAGTAACATTCAAGTTTTATTGTTCAGAATTGCCTTTACCCAAACAAGTGCAGAAATGGATAGTGGAAAAGATTAAGTGGTGGTCTAAAAGAAGAATTAGTTTGGGGCGAATGTGATATGACTTTGGACATCTAATTATAAAAATATATTTTGGGGCAGTTATTTAGCATAATTTAAAGACTCTGAATTTCTTGTTCTGAATATCAATATAGGTTATATATTTTAGCATAAATTTGTACTTTAAGAGAATTATGTAATTTACAGTTGTGTTTTAAAAAGTTAGTGCATACATAGGGGCCAGAGTGATGGCACAGTGGTAAGGTGTTTGCCTTGCATGCTGCCACCCTGGGACAGACCCATGTTGGATCCCTGGCATACCATATGAATCCCTGACTCTAACAGGAGTGATTTCTGAGTGCAGAGCCAGGAGTATCCCCTGAGAGTCGCCAGGTATGGCCCTAAAACAAACAAAAAAATGTTAATGCATGCAATAACAAAAATACCATTATCAAATTCTTCTTATGCAGTATAAGCAGAGGTCAATCTGATTTTACAAACAATTTTGCTTGTTAAAAAAGTTACTCTGGAGAAATTTAGCCTGTAAGTAAAATAGTCTGAAACCTTGGGATTAATTTAATCTACAATCATACTTAAAATTAGGATTCAAACACAATTTAAAGAACCATTTAACTATTCCTTTAGACATTATATCTTCAGTAATGTGAATATGCTTAAATTATCAATATTCATAAAGTCTTGGGCATGACAATAGTCCTCAGGGAAAGAAATAAGTTAAAGAAAAAGTCACTAGATCATTGAAATTTCTGAAATTCAAGAATACAGAGTTTGGGTGGAAAGTTTTTATATTTGTTTAGTGTGATATGCACATTTAATTTGGATCTATATTAGCAAGTATTTCTTAATGTTGTTGTTTTCCAATCATATAATTAAAGGCATAAATAGTGAACAGCAGGCTTTTCATAATCACCTTTCCTTAAAATTTGATTTGGGGATGTCCCTTGGGTAAACACAATTTATTTTTGGTATGTTTTTGAAACATGACTTGGATTAATGCTTTTTGCTATTGAAACACTCAATGTTATTGCTTGAGAGAAGCACAATGTAACTAAACAAATGAGCATCCTAAATTTTCGCAATACTTTTAGCACCCTTTTTTTATATACTTTACTTGTCAAAGCTAGATTCTTTTTTGTAAAAACATAAGCAAAAATTGTCTTTGAATTGCTGCCAGTTGATGAATAATTAATATTTGTCACACCATGCTGGCAGGTGTTCTTTTGACACACAATTAATCTATAAGAGTTTCTCTTCATTTACTATTAGCATATGGTCCACAGTGGAACCAAAGCATAGTGCTCCCAAATATGAAAAGTTTATGATAGCTTTTACTTCAATAGTAAATCCCTTCAGTTTGCAAGAGTTCTAAATTATTTCAATGAAAGTTGATAATGAGTACAAATTTGAATCTCACCCCCCACACACATTCATAAATTCAAGTTTGGAATATTATAGCATGTTCTGTTTTTATCTTATCTTTATCATTTCACAGTTTACTATATCATTCTTCATTAGTCCCCAAAGCTTTGCCATTGATAGGTATGAATCCAGTTTCTTTGCTCTGCATGTCCTTTAGCTATTGTCATCCAACAATTACATTTTAGGTTACAATTTGGAAGAATTTGTTTAGAAAAAAATAGCTGTGTGTGTTAAAAAAAAAAACCAACAATTACTGTTTTCGAACTATATGTACTAGGCAGCACACCAGGATAGGGGTTGAGACAAACATTTCTTAAAGTATTACTCCTGAGGATTTTAAGCATAATGTTAAACTCTTACTTTTTTTGTCTATTAATCTGGGATGACACTATGAGGGCATTTGTAAACTATAAGACCTTTTTGTAATTTCCCAGCAGCACACATAGTTGTTGGAACTTAGGGAATTATACTCTTTTGGGATGTGTTTCAGAAACAATCTAAAAGTCTCAGTCTATCTGAAACAATATTGTTCTCATAAAAACAGATAACTTTTAAGGGCTTTGCAAAAAAAATAATAAAAAGTAAAATAGTGATAAAAATAGACTTGTGAATGCATAGATTTGGTGATAGGGAATGGTACAATAGGATAAAACCACGGGTGGAGATACTCAAAGTATTATATGAGGCTTTAAATCTTGGTCCTAGAAATGAAGGCCTAGAGGTTATTCCAGATTGATGGAATTATTCAGACTCTTTATCACATATCTTTGAACACGGACCAGCTTGTTGATGCTGAGGTTGGAATAGAAGAAGCTGTATTCTCTTTTTTCATGGCCCTCTTTTCATTCCACTCCAAACATAGTGAATTTCCTCATCTTCTATATGGAAGGTGGTGATAAAATACCTTCTCTCTCTTTTTAAATATTTTAAAAATATTTTCTCTCCCTTTTTACTTTCTCTCCATCATTTGCTCTGAACTTCGAGGTTGGCTTGTCTATTGTAGCCACACTTTTTTCAAATAAATTAACCAAATCACTTTGAAATACAGAACAGCATAAAAACATTAAATTAGTTGTCAATCTCCAAATTTAAAGATTAAAAGAGAGATAAATGTATAAATAAAATAATTTTCATTTAAACAGGACAAGTGAATCTTTTTTGAATATGTATAATATCAGATAAGTGATACAAAGTGAAAAATAAGAACAATTATCATTTTGGGGAGCAAAACAGTGTAAATAGCATCATACTATATAAGTTTTTGCAGTATCAAAATATTCACCTAATAAAACTGGAATTTTACATCTACTGAATTCCCAGAGTCATGCTATTGAGAGTATGCAGAAGAAAAATTACTATGTCTTCATATCTACCTAAAAAACAAAATTTTAATAACTTCATTTGCCAAGGGAAAAATCTTGTATAGTGGCAATTTTTCCACAGTATTTTTAATTTATTATTTTTGTATTTGTGCCATACTTATCAGTGCTCAGACATCATTCTTGGAATGTAAAGGGTGGACCCATATGTGGTACCAGGGATCATATAGGGCAATCACTCTACTCTCTGTATTGCTTCTATAGCCTCTCTAAAGGATTTAAGAGTAGTTTGGCCACAGTCTGAGATGCCCAGAAACACTCCTGGCTCTATGCTCAGAAATAACTCATGGCAGGCTTGGGGACCATATAGGATACCAGGATCAAACCCAGGTTGTCCATGTGCCAGGTCAATGCCTTACTTTATATACTATCACTCTAGTCGAAGATTTTTAATAGAAAGAGAAACCTCTTCACAAAGTTCAATGGTAAACCAGAGTGATATACAAGGTTATGGTGCATGCTTTGCATTTGGCCAAACCCAATTCGATAGTGCCAAGACCTCTGGTTATTACATTAAACCATGGCTTATTTGGTCAAATATTTCCAAGAGAGGTTCTAATTGTTCCCACCCCAATACAACTACAGTTGCAATTTGCTATTTTGTGCCTCAAAGTCTTGTTCACAAAGGTTCATTTTTTAAATATGTAATATGTATGAGTGTGACAAATCCCTCACTTAATATTTATATTATGAGAAAAATTACATACTAGATTATGACAACAATAAAGCCTTTCTCAGGATTATTAAATAATAACTGAATATTAGAAATATCAATAAAATCTATATGCTTCTATAGGGAAACAAGGAAAGAAAATGAGGAAAGATAGAAGGGCAGAAAGTAAGATGGGAAGGAAAAAGTAGGTAGAAGAAAGGAGGCAAAGAGAGCCAAAATAACTATTATAAGAACAAAACGAAAGTCATTGCTACACAACTCATGGAAGTATAAAGTGAATTCTACAAACAACCCAATAACCATATATTTGCTAACCTAAAATCTTAGTTGCAATTTTTTTAACCTTTAAAGACTCAGATCTAACTTTTATAGGTTATTTTTAAATCAATGTTTATACTCTAATAATAGAGGGACTACATATAATAATGGAACTGAACCCATAGTTAATAATTTAAAATAGAAAATTACTGACCCTGTTGAGCTGACTAACAATTTCTAAAAAAAATTTTTGATTTAGAAATTATACTAACTCGGGGCCGGGTAGGTGGCGCTGGAGGTAAGGTGTCTGCCTTGCAAGCGCTAGCCAAGGAAGGACCGCGGTTCGATCCCCCGGCGTCCCATATGGTCCCCCCCAAGCCAGGGGCGATTTCTGAGCACATAGCCAGGAGTAACCCCTGAACGTCAAACGGGTGTGGCCCAAAAAAACCAAAAAAAAAAAAAGAAATTATACTAACTCTACACAACATCTTACACATCCAACCACAACATTTATTTTATGCTATAAGGCCAGTATAACCTTAATACCCAAAGCACAATAGATTATAAGAAAACACAAGTCAATATTTCTCATAAACATTTTTAAATCAATAAGATATTATTAAATCAAGGAGTAAATAAAATATTTATGTTCTCAAATAATTTAGTTCAAGAAGACTAGACTGCTTAGAGATTTGAAAATTAATGTTATCCATACCAACAAGCTACCAACGAAGAAATTTATTATTCTATAATGAATGCATAAAAATAGACATATTGTCATGTGGAACCAACTTAGACCCCAGAGAATTAAGCACTGACCGTCCAGCCCTGACTCCTGGATCCCAGACATAGAAATGACTAAGTTATCCACAACAGCTCCAAGAACCAAATCCGCTCCAGGGCATTCATAAGGCTGCTCTGACACCAACATGCGCCAGTTCTAAATTGATAACCTGACAACTAGGAAATGGGAATAACTAGATCTAAGAGCAAGTTGTCCTTCCTCACCAACCAATGATAAGACAAAATCAGAAGACATGTCACTCTTTGATCTGTGCAAAAGCCAAAATCACTATATACAGATGACTGGTTGTTACAACCAGGACTGGATAGTATGCATCCCGGGACCACCACCAACAACAACAACAATAACAAAAAGCACTAGCCTAGCTATTGGTCTACAATTTGTTCAACAAACAAGATCTCCAATTCCAGAGGTCTGACTGAGACAATCGCAACTGAATGGGTCTTCCGGAAGCATAACGAAAGACTATCCCAGACTCCATCATAGGAGCAATGTAATGACCAAGACCACCAACTACAGAAGATGGATTAAAACGACACCGAACAAGCAGAACTGCTAGAACCACAAGAAATACTTCATCATAAGCTCCATTCCTTGAGCTGTACAGACATCAAGATCTCTAGATACAGAGGTCCTATTTTACCATCCATGACGAAGCAGAAGTCTTCTATACACCAAAAAAGCACCGAGGGAAGAGTAAATAATCATGCAAGGAGTCTATAGTTAATCCCATGACAGTATACTTCAGGGGTGGAGAAACCCTGTATCTCCTAGGTCAAGGGAATCCCCTCTATAATATCCCCAATAGTTACTGTGCCTATGCAGGGAGAAAAAGAAAAAAAGCACAAAATAATCATTTTCCACATATAAACTTATTGATTGATCGATTTTTTTGACAGCTTTATTTTGGTGTAGATATTGAAGTTGATTTTTCCAATTTTATTTTATTTTATTTTATCTTTTTCTTTTTGTACTCTGGCGTGGTTTGATTTCAGAACCAAGACTTTTGTGTGGTGCTTGTCTTTATTGCTGTAGTGCTCACTGGATAATTAATTTGATATTTCTTTTTGTATTGATGTGGTGTTTCAATTGCCTCTTTCATGTCCTCACTCAAACTGAGGTTGAAAGCCTCTAGAAGGACTCTGCCATTTTCAGCTTATTTGATTTATTTTCTTTTTTCTTTTTTTCTTATTTTTTACTCCATTCTATTGCTTTTCTTTCCTTCAAACAAAACCACATAACTCAAATTATCAAGCTCCACCTCTCAAGTAGAGGGGGAAACAAGGGAGGGTACCAGGACCAAACAGATATATGATCACTAATAGTAAGCTAGACAAAGAAGGGACCACCTACTCTAGCAGCCCAGGAGTAATGTTGGGGGATATGGTTGCAGGAAAGGAACAGGGATGGGGGGAGGACAAATTTGGTGATGGGTATTCCCCTGATTAAATGTTTATATGTACCTAAAATACTACTGTGAAAGATATGTAAGCCAATATGATCAAAATAATAATTAAAATAAAATAAAATAAAATAAAACTCAGTTAGATAACAATAAAGAACTTCCATCATATTGATACAATTTATTTGCAAATTAAAAAGACCCAAATCATAAAGGTAACACTTTATAAACATAATGAAAAAAATCACATATTTTCCAGTAAATTTACAAAGAGTAGGGGATAGAGAAATAACACAGTTATAGGGCATTTACTTGCCTTGTGTGTGGCCGACCTGGTAGAGACCAGTTCAATTCCCACATTCCCATATGGTCTCCCAGTCTGTCAGGGGTGATTTCAGAGTGAAAAACTAGAAGTAGTTCCTGAGTGCCGCAGGGTGTGGCCCAAGAACCAATAAATCAATAAGTAAATAAAGTTTTTCTCCTCCTTGGTCTCCATTTCAAAAACCATGAGGGGGCTAGTGCCCCCACGAGTACAATATATATTGGTAGTATTATATGCATATAGTTTATATATGCATAATATCTTGTATTGTGACCTTGGTACTGCCCTACAAAGCTCATTTCTAATCTTTTACTTCCTCAGTCCCAACCATTATTTCCCCCCATTTATTCATGGAGGTGCAGCTCATGACATAGAGTGATGAGTGCAGTTAGAGAAATAAGTACACTGAAAACTATCATAACAATGTGAATGAATGAGGGAAATAGAAAGCCTATCTTGAGTACAGGTGGGGGTGTGGTGGGGGGGAGGGGATTTGGGAAATTGGTGGTGGAAATCTTGCACTGGTGAAGGGGGTGTTCTTTACATGTAATCATAAAACTACAATCATATTTGTAATCACGGTGTTTAAATAAAGATAATTTAAAAAATAATTTAGAAAAAGTCAAAGGCTTGAAAGGTATAGATGCTAAGAATGTATAGTATTGGAAAGAGTAGTACAATAAAATATTCTAGAGAAAGCTCAGAAATACTCATAATAAACTAATCATTTGCAAATAAGCAAATTCAATTGAGCAAGAAAAATATTTATAACAGTGGATACTAGAGTAACTAGTACTAAGCTAAACTAGTATTATTGTTAACAATGCCAGATAAAACTAGATACAATCCTCACATCCTACACAATAAAAAATAAAATAAACCAAAATTTAAAATAAAAATAAATAATGTGTCAGAGAAAGGTAAATCAAAATAATGGTTTATCAGTAAACATCAACTATAATACCCAAATCGGAGAATGAGCAACACCAAATTCTAGGTGTTATGCAGAACAAGAACACTCACCTCTGCTACTGAGGAGACAATATGATACAGTAACTTGGATAGCAGTTTAGTAACTTTCAAATATACCATTACATTATGAGCTGAAAAATATGCTCTTTGGTTTTCCACAAAAAGGGCAAGATTGTTAGTACAACAGGTTGGATACTTCCCCTGTGTGTGGCTAACCTGAGTTTATCCCAGTACCCCATGTAAACCTATGAGTGATCCATGAGTAAAGAGTCAGGACTAAGCCTTGAGCACTGGCTAATGCCAAAAGAAAATACCAAAATAAATGTATTTAGAGCAATCTAATTTATTCTTACCAAAACTTGTATTCTTACTGGGCCGGAGCAGTGGCACAAGTGGTAAAGCATCTGCCTTGCATGCACTAGCCTTGGACTGACCGTGGTTTGATCCCGTGGCATCCCACTTGGTACCCCAAGCCAGGAGCAATTTCTGAGTGCATAGCCAGGAGTAACCCCTAAGCATCACCAGGTGTGGACCAAAAACCAAAAAATAAGTATTCTTACCAAGAGCAATCAAGATGTACTTTAGTAAATGCCAATGAATTTGCTATGTACTTACAGAATAGTATTCTTGTAGCGACTCCACTTGCTGTGATTCCACCTTGGGAAAGCAAGTGTGAAGTAGGGGTTGCAGCAAGAAATAAATAATTCAGACCACACTGAGAGGGTGAATAATGTTTGGTGGAGTAGCTTTCTGCATTATTGAGTGAGAGAGAGGATGTTTGCCAGAACTGCAGTTTTTATTGAACACAGAAACCACCTGTGGGTAGGAGGAGAGTAAGGACAAGAGCTCTAACCTGAGCTAGTCCCACCATGATATGCTTGAGACATGTAAAACACGATGGTAAATAGAAAAATATCTGTTTCCGATAAAACTGAGTCATAAACAAATAGATACAAAGAAACCAGAGATGATCTTTGTTTTGGGTGAAACCAAGTTGTAACTTGTGAATCAACAAATTCTCCTTTTTTGTTTACTGAAGAGCAGAAATCAGAATAGCAAAGTTCTAGAATTTTAGAATACTTAGGGTTTGGGTAAGAACTCGAAAATTGGAGCTATATAAGTGGCTATTATTTTGCATGGGCACAATAAAAGTTCTGGAAATAAACATTTTTTAGCCTAGATAAGAGCATGGTGGTCTTTTCAGGAATTATTTGGTCATTGATGCCAACTGCAGGCTTTCACACCAGTGTATAGTTTGCCTAACCCCAGAAAGTTTTTCTTCTAGGTCCTGGGAAAAGTAAAAGAAGTTTCTCTCTTCTTCATCTTCTTCTCATTGATCACTGTCACTGTTTCTGTCAGGCATTGCTAGAGTCCTTTGGGTTTCTTCCACAAGCCTTTAACTTGTTGTCAAGACTTAGTGAATCATTCCCCAGTTTACAAGTCATTGCCAGAGTGTCATGAAGCATGCTCCCATATCAAGTCATTGCCACGATGATGTGAACCTTGACCCTGGTTTCCTCATCACCAGGATGGCTTGAAACCTGTTCCTGGTTCTATTTATGGGATCCAAAGTTTGGGGTTGTATCTCAAAGCAAGTGGAGTTTAATTCAATCCAGTATGACAAATGTTAAATGGTTAAATGTTGAAGGGTTAAAGACCCATTTACAACATAAAAATCTAAGAGTTTTATCCGTAACAGACGGGAATTCTTCTCTTCATAAGATTTTCACATTTTACTGGGTCTCTGCTAAAAAGATAAGAGGATATTGCCATGAGGTTATATTGGAATGCCAGGGACTATGGATAGGCTATAGTAACTACCTTTCAGAAGATTTCATGATCTATCATTCTTGATGCATAGGTATAATAACACTGTTCCTCAGCAAATACTTATAAAGAAATATACATAAACCCTTTTATTTTCTGCTAAACAGGTCCAAAGGAGCAAGAATGTATTCCAGTAATGAAAAACATATAAAGAAATATATATTAAAATACACATATACCCTCTCCTGTTGAATAAATCCAAGGTGAGTAAAATCTGGATTACTGCTTCAACAAACGAAGTGATCTGATGGTTGATGGCAGTCAGGGAGGCAGTAGAAATACCCTGAAGCTTATTGGTAGATTCATGGCCAAGATCAGCCCTTGAGTCCGAATTCACTTGAAAAGCCAATTCAGTTGAGAACAACAGTCCACAGTAATGAGAAGTTGAAAGGGTATGTGTTGGGAGACAGTAAGGTGTGGGAGTGGTGTGGTTTTTCAGACACAGGGGATTGATCTGTAGAAGTAAAGGAATATAATAGGGAAAGCAACAAATCCAGGATAAGTGAACATAAGGAAATAATAGAAAAGGTTTTGCTTAGTGGCAGATGATAGAAGAAGGTAGAATGACTATATACTATACATGCATGCATTATATACAACATAGATGGATATTAGACTAACATAAAGGTGACCACCACACATATACACTGGCACACTTATACATAATTTATCGATCACTAGGTTACAATTGTAAAACTGACCCATCTAGGATGGTAAATGGGAATGTGCCAAAGTGTTTCATAAATATAAATCTGGCAAGTATGGTGGTGAGAATATTCTAAGCTAGATACTGTAATAGCTAATTCCTAAGAATCAATGCTAGTGACGATAAACTTGCTATAAAAGCATCATATGTAAAATTATGCATACATCATTCTCAAGCTTTGCCATGTCCCATTTTAAATGTATCACAAAAGCTTTTTTCCTAAGTTGCTAAACTTCTTTATAATGAGAACTGTAATAAGAGTTAAGAGCACAGAGCACTGTAGCACATGTCAGAGCATACAAGTTCCTTTCCTGTACACTTCAGTAAAAAACTAAACATTAGATCATTTTTACAGGCATGTATATTATACATATATATATAGGCACACATATATATATATGTATATATAAAGCAAGTTCTAGACAAACAGATACAAAGAAACCAGGGATGATCTTTTTTAAGAAGTGGGGTGGGGATGTGATATCAAGTTGTAAATTGTGAACCAACAGTATTCATCATGAAAAAGAAATGAGTTATGTGAGCAAGCCAGAGAGACAGAATGTCTATGAAGCCACAAAATGATAGCCTTAAATATGTATTACAAAGTGCATTAAAAGATGTATCACAATGTGCAGCCTACATGTATCATTTTAATTACTTGACAGTCTGGGCATTGCTAATGATGGCACCAGGAAAAAGAGCAGTAGTTGCCAGAGTCTGTGAGGATTCTGAAATCGGTGACATGGAGGAATTTTAGAGAATTAAATTTATAACATAGGCACATGTCACACCATACATTTGTCCAGACATTTAGAATTTGCAACATTTAGAGTGGACCCTAACATATATTCTAATGACTAGAATTATCACTTTTATCAAAAATAGTACTTTGACAATGAATGTTGATAATGGGGAGAGGTAGATAATAAGAGATGCTACAGATTTTAATGGTGCACATGGGAAGTCTCTTACCTTCCTCTGAAGGTTCTGATAACCTAAAACTACTTAAGATAAAAAAGTACTAAAAATAAGGAGAAGAAAAATTTTTATTAATAACTTTACATATATATATATATATATATATATAAAACTACAGATTCCGGGCATGGGAAAGAGGGATATCTTATATATGGTGATAGCAATCATTTCCTTTGGGGCAAATTCTTGAATTTATGCTTTTCTTTCGCTAAACATATCAACTTGGATAATAAGAAACATTTTATGTGGACATTCGGGGTTCCACATTATCTCTGATTTTGTTCACTGTGTACCAATACTTGTTTACAATTTATTAACTGTGAATTATACCTGAGTAAATGAAGCATTTTTTAATGTAAGCACCATAGTTACAAACATCTGGTTGGGTTTCAATGATAAAACAAAAGTCCCATTTCACCAGTGCAATTTTCCTCTCTATCAGACCCTCCCTTATTCCATTTCCCAGGTATAAAGATTGCATACATTTGCAAACCAGCCACTGTCTTTTGAACACTCAATTAAGTTAACTGCAGTGTGAACTCCTTAAAGGACTTAACGGGTTCTGTGCATTAACTACTGAGACTAAATTTCAAGACAAGAGCAAGATATATAAATCATTTTCCTCACATGTACCTGTCTTCCTGGTACTATTTACAGTTATTACTGCTTATTAGTTTTCTTAGCTTTAGGAAAATGTGTTCTCTCTCCACTCTGCATAGCCCTCTCCCTTCTACATGAGCACTCTGTTAGCATAAAGTCAGAGTAGTACAAGTTCCATCTCCAAGACTAATTTACACCAAAATACTTATATCATACAGTCTGGTTAATTTCCATTCTATTGATTATTTACTTTGATATGAGAGCCCTTCTTTCTTGTGGTAGCTAGTCATGAAATAAAACTCTAAAGTCACACTTTGCTTTAGGATCTATTTCTGTGTTCTGTGTCAAGTATTAACCTATTCCGGGAATAAAAATCAGTAACTTAATTGATGCTCTATTGACAAAGCTTTGAAAATAGGATTCAAAAGTTCTCTTGTTTACAGCTTCTCTTTTTTCTTTCTGGTTATTCATTAATATTATAATTTGGGGGCCCTTTCTATTAGAGTCTTCCAATCTTGCTTCTTCCTCTATAATTTGCAACTTTATATATAAGTTCAGATTGGGAAGTTATTCAGGTCCTCTGGAAATACTTTTTCTCTGAGTTTGGAAAGTTAGATATAGTGGTTCTTGGCTCATAAAGAAACAAGTCCTTTAAAATACCCACAGTATTTTTCTTTGCTTAAGGAGTTTAAGACATATAAGCAATAGAACTTTGGCATTTCTGGCTGCTAAGAAGAAAAAAGGCTACATAGTATAATTTTAGGAATTTTTATATCTTGAACATATAACTTTTGGAGCCAAGCTTCCAATAATTTTTTTGGGTCTAGGTTTTTTTTTTTTTATTGTGATCAAAGTGAATTACAAATCTTTCACAGTAATATTTAAGGCTTATAGTAGTAATGAATGAGGGGCATTCCCACCACCAGTGTTGTCCTCCCTCCACTCCTCTTCCCAGCATGCATTCCTCTTCTCCCTCTTCTACCCACCCATAATGCTAGTGCAGCTGTTTCCCCCATGTACAGCTTAATGTAAATTGGATAACTTTTCTGTTGCCGTTGACTTTGGATTTTGTATGTTTCTCTAAAAGTAGTTTTTCCACAAAATAATTCACTTTTCTATTAAAAGTTCCCACTTTAAAGAGTTTGGATAATTCTGCCTGAAAATCTTGTTGAACTTTTGCTATGTATAGCAACATAGACAGTCATAGAGAAATGAGAATACATGTAAGAAATAAATGAAACAAAGTAACATTAAGCCAAGCGGCAATAGAAAGTAACATTAAACCAAGTGGCCATAGAAAGTCATTTATATGTATTTCCTATGGAGTTCATATCCAACATACAGTGAAAATATTTATAATCTGATTGCATATTAAAAACACAATTCCTGCTTCATAGGAATTTTCATAGAGAAAAATCTCATGTTTACAAAAGTTTTTATTTTGCTTTCTGGGGTGACATCAGGTAGCTTTACTCCAATATACCAGATGCTGAAGTCTTCAAGATTAATCAGCTTTCAAGTTAGCTAAAAAGATGGCACCAGAAACTCTAGTCTCCTCATCTTTATGATTTTGATTCTGCACTAACACACTGTAATGAGACTAGAAAGCAAGACTGGCTAAGTCAACTCAATGTACCTGGACTGAGACTATATGTATGCTGTGGCTACAAGTCAAGAGCCTTGATTCAGCGGTGGAAATTTCTGAGACTATGGGATATCCAAGAATCATGAACCCCAATTCTCATTAAAATTTAAAGATTTTTTATTTATCTAGCTCTATTTATGCAAAAAAATCCCTGAAAGATTCTGGAGGAGACTAGTTCTCTTGCTGAAGCAAATAATATTGGTCAACTTTCTTACTGGTCTTGGCATTCATTATAATGTTACTTGTGATGACTGAAGCAGCTAGGATTAATCTGGTATTTGTCATTTGGGTAATATGGGCAATCTCAAGTGAAATTCAAGTAAGAAGTGGACAGAATAAGGCAGGGAAATTAAGGACATTAAGGCCTCTAGATGAGGAAAAATATTTAGCTATACATAAACTGTAAGTTTGTTAAATATTTATTGATGAGTTTTCTATGAAAATGTGAAGGAAAAAGTGTAGACATAGAAGCAGAATAAACTAGTTAACTAATTATTAATATTTATTTTAATATTAAATATTATTAAATATTAATATTATTTTAATACTAAATATTTATTTTTATTAATGTATCTATTTCTTAGTCCCCAAATTTTTAGTTTTTAGAAAAATAACTTTAGCATTTGTACAAAAACACATAAAACTTTTTTGAAAATGACTTATGAATAAAAGTAATTATTAAGTATTAGTATTAAACATTACATATTAAGTAGCAATATTTGTTAGAGTAAGTTTTCATATAGATAGTCTGTTGTAATACATACTAACAACATTTCTAGTAACTAAAAATTAAAATATATAAAAATAAGAAAACCAAGTGTTCGTAAATCTGATAACTATAAAGAACAATTAAAGTGAACATACTATTTTGTTTGGGATCTGAGTTTCCGTTAGAACCAAGGTATAGAGATTATCTAGCTTGTTATTTTTTATCCTCCATATGACCAATACTATCCTGTGGCATTGTTTCTTTTTGCATAGACACTCTAAAATGGGGAAATCTTAAGCATAGAAAGAAGTTCTTATCTCATAGAGATAAGAACTCATACATTTTATAGTGCAGGGTCGCCTTTCACGTTGTCATTGGGGACAAGGCTTAGGCCTCAGCTGATCAGACATTGACCATCTAACCCTGAACCTTGGATCTCATTCTTGGAACTAGCACGGTTTTCTGCACCAGCATCCAGAATCAAATCCCCCCCCCCCTACCTTCAGGCCTTAATGATACCCTAGCACCAACTTATTCCAGGGTAGGTTCCTGATAACAAAGAAATAGCAACAACTTGCTCTAAGGGTATGTATCTCTTCTTCACCACATATCAGTGAAATAAAATTAGAAGAAGTTTCATGATATGCTGGCATCAACATAAGATTTGTACAAAACCCGAGATCTCTAATTACAGAAGCCTGACTGTGACCAAAAATTGAGTAGAACTTTTCTTAGGACCATAAAGAAAGACCTTGGGATGGACAATTAGTATTCCCAGAGACTATATCACATCTTATGACAGTATGCTTCATGTGTAGAGGCACCCTGTTTTTTAGGCCAAGGGTATTTCCTTTATTATTTCCCCAATGTTTACTGTGCCTATGGAAAAAAGAAAACTGCCCTCCCCACTACTATATATTTTATTTTATTTATATCTTCTTGATAGGAGCTCCTGCCTCTTTTGTAGAACCGAGGGACATGAAATACTTTATTTTATCTCATATCTCTATGTCTTTCTACAAATTTTGAAAAGGAAAAAAATGATGGGCCCCAGAGACCAAATGTTCTCAGGTGCATTGGGTAGAGAAAAAAAAAAGATCAGAACTAAATATTCAAGCCAAAGTCAATGACAATAAAATCAAAAGACCCAAATTACAACAGTCTAAACATAAAATGGATCTGTTACACTGGTATACCTGGGGGCTAAGGGTGGAAATATGAGGTGCATGCTGAAAAATTGGTAGCAGGAGGTTAACACTGTTGGTGGAAATAGATTCACTGTCACTATATGATTAAAATGCAAATATGAAATAGTTGTAATGTACAATGGTCTCAATGAAAATTTTCTACCTTACTAGCTAACAATAAGACAAAATCAGAAGACTTGTCACCCTTTGGTCTGTCCAAATGCCAGGATCGCGATTTAGAGATGACTGGCTGATAGAACCATGACTGGACTGTATGTATCCTGGGACCAATAAAAAAGCCCTAGTCTAGGGTTTGAGCTACGACCTGCACAACAACCATGATCTCTAGTTTCAGAGGTCTGTCTGAGACAATTGCAATGGAATGGGTCTTTTGGAAACATAACGAAAGACGCTATCCCAGGCCCTGTCCTAGGATCAGCTCAAAGACCAAGACCACCAACCACAAAAAACGGATTAAAATGACACGGAGGGAACAGAACTTCTAGACCACAAAGAAAGACTTCAACATAAGTTCCACTCCCTGACCTGTGCAGATACTGAGATCTCTAGATACAAAGGTCTGATTTTATCACCCAGGACAGAGCAGAAGTCTTCCATACACCACAAAAGCACCAAGGGGAGAGTAAATGAACCTGAAAGGAGTCTATAGTTAATCCCATGACAATATACTTCAAGGGTGGAGAAACCCTGTTTTTCTTAGGCCAAGGGAATTCCTTTTCGAATGACCCCAATATTTACTGTGCCTGTGCAGGAGGGAAGAAAAAAAAGGCAAAAAGCACAATTTTTTTTTATATATCTAGTTCTTGCCAAATTATTTGTTTTGGTGTGGTTACTGCAGTTGTTGTCTCCATTCTTATTTAGTTTTTTTCCTTCTTTTCTTTTCTCCCTTTATGTACTCTGCCATGATTTTTATCTCAAAACCATGGCCTTCGTGTGGTGCTTATCTTTATTGTTGGAGTGTTCACTGGATGTTTTATTTGACACTTCTTTTTGTACTGTTGTGGTGTTCCACCTCCTTTTTCCTTTTGGTCTCTCAAAACTAGGATGAGTGCTTCCAGGACTTCGCCCATTTTTGATATTTTTCCCCAGTTTATTACTTTTCTCTTCTTCAAACAAAACCACATAACTTGAGCTATCTAGTCTGGCTTCTCAACTAGAGAGGGAAATAAGGGAGGTACCAAGACCAAACAGGTGTAGGATCACTAAGTAGTTAACTAGCCACAGAGTGCACCACTTATTCTGGAAGCCCCTGGGGTGAGAGAGGAGGATATGGGAGGTAGGACAGGAATGGAGGTGGAGGGAGGACAATTAGGGGATGGGAATTCCCCTGATTTTATGTTAATATGTAACTAAAATATTATTGTAAATGATATGTAGGCCACTATGATTAAAATAAAAATTATATTAAAAAAGAAAGCTCATTGAGAATATGAAAAAAGAAAAATTTAAAAATAGTCTTTTTTTAATTTTTAATTTTTAATGATGAGAACAAAGATGCAAAGAAAGAGGACAAGGTAAAATTGCAGTGGAAGGACAATCACCCATAACATAATTCTCAGAAGAATTATGATATTGCTGATATCTTAACTTTGAACTTTCAGCCAAAGAACATTAAGATAAATAAAACAGAATACATGTACAATTACTTTGCTCCTCAAGTCCCCAGATTATAACACATTATAATATTTCTTAACAGCACACAAGGCAATCTAAAGCCATAAAACTTACATAACTCCTAAAACATTAGAGGCATAGTATTTTTTACATTTCCATGTACATGCATATTAGCTTAAGTTAACCTCAAATTGTAAGTGGATTTTTTTTAAGGATTAGAGTCAAAGGAGCACAGTAAAAATGGTGTTAAGAGTGGCAATTGTTGTTTGCATAGGCCCACCAAACTATGAGGGACATGGAAAGGAATAACCTTGGCCTAAATACAAAGAGACCCTACCCCTTAAGTTTCCTGGCATAAGACCAACTCTAGGCTGCAGGCAAGTTAGATTGTCCAATCCAAGACATTGTCCGTAGTGCCAACACACTTTTCACACAGTCTCTGTTGTTGGTATCATGTTTCTGTATTAAAGATCCTGGAATCTGCATATCCTACATTGAAGTCAGGATGTGAAGTGCCCTATCATTTCACCTCACTATTAAAGGGCAATGCAGGAAGTCCTGTTGTTAAGTCTTCTCAGTGGTAAGAGAAGTCTCTTTTGAGCAGGTCGATGTCTGAGCAGTGGTAGGGTCTTCCGTGGTAGAGAATTGTTTCTAGGTGATATTATAGACAAACCTGGATGTTTCGTGGATGGCTTCCATGATTCAGGGGTGAATGGAAAATGCCCTTTCTTCTGAGGCCTGTGCCAGGTCGTTATGTCCAATGTTCAGGTTGTAAGGTCCCTTTGCACTAGAAGATTTGTGTATTCCAATCTCTATTAGATAGGATCTTATTTGTATGTATAGTATTTTCCCATTTTAATGTGCCTATGCAAAAAAGGAGTAATGCCACGTGGCATTATTGGTGCATATGGGGGCTATAAGAACAAGTCCAACAATCCCCATGACATAGTTCAATTATAAACATTAATCTGGAGGACTCTTTCACCAAAATTCCTTGTTGAACAGCTCATAAAGAGAAAATAAAAAGTGGTTAGAATCGTCACTGTCTAAGAAAACATTTAGTAAGACTTATAGTTGTCAGAGAAAAAACGCAAAATATTCTAGAAAAATATGTGCCTATTTTATGTCTTCTGAAAGTGTTTGGAGTTGTTACACACAATACACGGCTTTGGTCTGTGATTAGGATTGTGCAATACTGAAGTAAAAAAGAGTAATGTGGGTTAGTGATGTTTGGGGGTGTGAGAGAGTTAAGGAGTAAAAATGAGGTTTGTAGGGGTGTGGGAAATGGCAGAATACAAAATGGACATTCTGGATATGCAAAACATAACATAAAGATACACCCTGTGCCCTTCCCACCCTAGAGCTGAGAGAAGGGCGGGAAAAGCTTGGGACCCCATCCAGGAGGGACCCCCCAACACCTACCTTGTCTGGCCGTCTGGGCTGCCACCCCAGAAGGCCTGGAGGCCGGGGGCAGAAGAGGGGAAGGCTGGGGGCCTAGCAAGGCTCCCAGTGCACCCAAGTTAGGGAGAAGGCCTTCCACACGGGGTCTCCCCCAACCCCATGCCAGATAGAGCTAGCCTCCAGCTCAAGAGAGCTAACAATAGTCTTAATAAATAATATCAACAGTATTTATTACAAAGTTGAGAAATGTTTTAGATATTGAAATTTTTATAAAAACATAATTAGATGTATTATTATGAAAATAAACATACCTATGATATTACATAGCTAGAACGTACATTATACATTGACTCAATAGTTATGCTATTTCAATTATGTATTAATATTTTATCAGTATCATTTAAAAGTGTTAAGCAACACAATTTTAACTGATTTTATTACATGTATAGAATTCCCCATATGAATCAATTTTAATAATACAGCCAGCTTTTAAATTAATATTTATAATGACTAGTGCTTGAGATGTAAGGTTGCAACAATGTAATGAGAATTCCTGTATTTGTATTATAATAAGGTAATGAAAAAGAAATTGGTCACGTGTTTAAAAAATGCAATGGAGAAAGAAGAAATCACAAATTTTAATAGCATTAAGAACATTTTATTCATTATTGAATAAAAAGTACATTGATTTGCTAACTGAACTTAGCATGATTTCTCTCCTTAACATGGCTTTTGATAGGTTAGATATGTATTGTTATATATAACAGATATTATACAGTGCCACTAAAAAACCAAACAGCACAAATTTCACCAGTCAAGCTCAATATTCTTATCCCTTCTAATCTCTTAATTGGGTTAGTAGTACACAGGTCTAGGATGTGGGCCTGAGGTCTGCATAAGCCACCTCATGTTGGGGGCCTTTCAGGGCCACTGTGCAGTGGTGCTTAGATGGTGCTTGGTAGTGTTGGGGATCTGACCAGAATTGGCTATATGCAAATTACATGCCTAAATTCCTTACTATCTCTGTTTCCACTGGCTTTATATTTAATAAGACTTTGTGAACAGCAAATGAATCTAAATATTTCTGAGCAAATAGACAGAATTGGGTTATAAAAATTAAAAAGCTAAGTTTAAAGAAAAAGTAAAGAATGGGGATTTTTTTCCTTGATGATTGAGCTAGAAGAGGTTAATCAAACCATTAATTTGCTGGGTTAAGGGACTGGAGAGAGAGTAGAGGTGGGCAGGATACTTGTCCACACAGCTGACCAGGGTTCAGTCCATCATCTTTCAATCCTCTGAGTACTGCCAGAAGTGATTACCTGAGTGCAAGGTTGGTCCTGAACAGTACTGGTTATGCCAATCCTAAACATATTTTCTTGGTCACTCAAATATACAAACAATAGTGTCAGAGGCTGAAGTGATACTTAATCAATGCTGAAATAAAAGTGCTTAGTATACATGATCAAAGAAAATGATCGGTAATGTCTGTTTATTTCCTTGCTCTGTCACTGAGTGATTAGACCAAGCATGAACTCAAGCTAAAGACCAATAAACAAAATTTTACTTTTTCTTATTGTTAACATGAATATGAAAAAAATTAAATTAAATTTCTCATAAATTCATATTATCAAAACATTGTAGATACAAGGTTGGTTTAACTAGAAAAACATACAGAATTTAGCACATGAAGTTGATTTCGGTTTAATTTTAAAGTTAAAAATGTGCAGAACTAGTGATAGGAAATGAAAATTGTTGAAGGCATGGGTGTTGGAAACTCAATCATCAATTACTTTTTAATTCTATTGCATGGTGATTAATTAAAATTATTATATAAAAAGTATAGAACTTGTAAAAATGTATTGAGTAGTACTATAAATATATATAACTTTTTAATTTTTTTCTAATATCATTTGAATTATATCTAAAGTTGATTCTTGTATTTATGCTTCTATAAAAACAAATTACTAGTAGAACTTATTAAAGTCTATTAATAGTTTATTATGTATTTTAAAATATTAAAATATATTAATGTTATTAGCATAAGAAACTAATTTGTACTGATTATGGATTATTCTGTTTTTACTATCAACTGGCTATCCTAAATTTTCTTCACATTTCTAAATTTTATGTCATAAATCAAAAGTAAACAAAGCAAGCAAACCTCAGAAACAGACACACCAGGATCCAACACTTAATCACAATTATTATTACAACCATTTTGTTATTCAAAAAATAAACAAAAATGGCTTAGAAGTAGTTCTAGGATGATGAGCTAAGGCAAGTACATGAACCAGGTACCTTCTCCAGCATTTCATGATCCCTTGAGCACAGCTAGGGCAGCCAAAGGACAGAAGCACAGCAAGTGGTCAGATCATCTTCTGCATTGTTAGGGTCCATAGTCAAAGGATAAGACTACTCACTTAAAATAAAGCAAAGCATGACTTTATTCTGTCTACCAAGGAGCCCTGAAGTGACCGGTCAGGGACACCGCACAAAGGAGGCAACTTCCCAGCAGGCTACAAGCAAGTTTATATAGGGTTTTGCACAAAAAAACTACTTCATCTTGCTGTCCTTTAAACTGATTGGCTAATGTCTAGGGGATTTTCCCACAGTTCCTTCTAAGCCCCCAACAAGATATCTGTTATGGCCAGATGTCCTGGGATGGTTTTTATGGTTTCTAATGGCCTTGGAGTCAGCTGAGAAACTTGGCCTTAAATGGAAACTTAGCCTGGTTAGCCTTAAATGGAAACTTAACATTGTGTCAACAAAATGGAGTCCCTTGCGCTCTAAGCTTCACAGATTCTTGGGGCCATTCAGCAGTGCACCTTTCGCCCCACAGGCAATTGCTTGGTAGGTAGCTGGGTAGGGCTAAGGTTCACTACAAAGGGCTGCACAGGCCTTGTGAGCACAGCTTAGAGACCCTCATCTTACTGCACCCAGTCTCACACAAATAAAGAGCAAAGCCTTGGCGGTTAAAATGTTCTTCAAATCTGCAGACCTGTTTAACACACTCTTTGAACCTCTTCTGTGCCCAGGTCACCTAGGACCACAGGGAGCAACTTCATCCATAAGCTCTTCTGACCCTGAGAGAAACAATACCATCTGTAAGGCAGGAAAGAAAGAAAAGCACTGCTTACTGCTCAGTGCTCTGGAGGCTGGGCAGTTTCGAGTGGGGTCCACAACAGCTTGAGACTGCAGGGAAAGCAGCAGTCTTGGGACTTTTGTTGTGGTAAAGAGGGAAGAGGAGGGGGTAGGGGGACACAAGGAAGAAGGGGTTTGGGGTTTTTGAACCTTTTGCAGGAGATAAAGGGAGGCAAGTGAGCTTTCAGGTTGCCCAGGTGCTGACATGGCCAGAGGCAGAAGGTGGCTGGGTCAAATCTCTGAGCTGCTGAATTCTGGACCATGAAAATTATCCTCACATTCACCAACAAAACAAATTATTCTTATTCTTTAACATTGTCATGCTAGCTGTTAGTGTAGTCATCACAGCAATTTGTTTTCTCCAATTTTAACATCTACATTGGCTTAATTTTTGTTTTCTCTCTGCTCTTCCTGGTGCTCCTTTGATTTCTCATGCATCTCAAGTGCTGTTTCCTCCTACTTTGATCACTTTGCATGCAACATTACCCATCACACATGCACTTTTAGTACACAGCAAAAAGTGGTGTCTTTTCTAGCAGCCCAAATGCTTTCAAAGCTCTTTGTGGGCTTATCTGAAAGAAAAGGACTAATCATGATTTTTTTTTGAACAGCAAGATTGAACATATCTGATTTATTTTTTAATACAATTATATATTTTATTATAAATATTTAAGCACCATGATTACAAGCATGTAAGTTGTAGTTGGGTTTCAGTCATAAACAGAATATCCCCCTTCACCAGTGTTGTTCCCATCACCAATGGCCCCCCCCCCCCCCCCCGCTTCCCTGACCCCTACCTATATTTGCGACAGGCATTCTTCTTCTCTTATTCTTTAACATTGTCATGCTAGCTATTAGTGTAGTTATCACAGCAATCTGTTTTTTGTTTGTTTGTTTGTTTTGTTTTTGGGGGTTTTTTTGGGGGGGTCACACCCAGCAGCGCTCAGGGCTCAGGAATTACTCCTGGCTCTCTGCTCAGAAATCGCTCCTGGCAGGCACAGGGGACCATATGGGATGCCGGGATTCGAACCACTCTTGGTCCTGGATCTGCCGATTGCAATACAAACGCCAGACCACTGTGCTATCTCTCTGACCCATATCAAACTGTTTTTGTTGTGTGTCCATCACTCCTTCTACCTCCATTAGTAATTTGAGAGCCAGGCCTTACAGATCACCATGTCATGTAAATGCCTCAGGGACGGTACAGGGCATGACAGAAACTGATCAGGACTTGAATCTCCTGGAGATTCCTGGACTTTTTCTGGCAGGGAGTCAGTTTTGTGACATACAAAGATGCCAATTACAATGGAATAGAAAGATTACAATTATGCCAAAGAAGTAATTAAGAAGGACATCAGATTTCAAATCAAACACTTTTTTTTTCAATCTTTCTCTCACTTAGAGGACTTTTTTCTGTCTAATGAAGAGGGCATAGTAAAGACAGGTCAATTCCTCAGAAATATCTGGTTGCTCATTTGGATTGTATACTGAAAGAAATGGACCCAAGAGTACAAAGGCCCTGTCTATTTGGTATAAAATCTCATTTACATACAAAAACCATTAGTGAAGAAATTGTCATATTGAAAACAGCAATGAATATAGCCATATGAATAGAGATATAAAGCTTTTAACAGATTTCAAAATAGAAATTCTGAACAGACAATCATGTATCTTCTGGGTTTCTAGCTTTAATGTATTTAATATGAATGCTGTTACATATACAACACTAGATTTCAACAGTGACAAATAAAAACATAAGTATAAATTTACTATTAATTATTTTCTATTATGTTAAGTGGAGATACTGATTGTTGCCATATATATGAATGTTATATTGGTCTGTTTACTACTCACACATTGACCTGGTAGTAGGTAGTGATATTTTTCACTTATATTGTAAGTGAAATGAACATGTGTTCTTACATATAAATTTTATGTACATACATGTGTATATGTATATGCAATGAACTACGTATGCAGAGGTCATTTTTGTATTGTGTTTTTGTGTTTCTCGGGTATATCCCTAGAAGTGGTATAGCTGGATTAAATGGGAGCTCAATTTTCAGTTTTTGAGGAATTTCCATATTGTTTCCCTACAGAACTGGAGTAGATGGCATTCCCACCAGCAATGAATGAGAGTTCCTTTCTCCCCACCAGTTCTGTTGTTCTTGTTCTTTGTGATGTGTGCCAGTCCCTCTGTCATTAGATGGTAGCTCATTGTTGTTTTGATTTGCATCTCCCTGATTAGTGGAGCAATTTTTATGTCACTTATGGCCATTTGAATTTCTTCTGTTCACTGTTTATTTCTTCTCCCAATTCTTTGATGAGTTAGATTTTTTTGTTGTTGTTAAATTCTGTCAGTACTTTGGATAATTTAGATGTTAACCCATTATCTGAGGGGTGTTGGGTGAACAGTTTCTCCCAAGCTGGTGAAAATAGGGATGCATTTTTGTATTGTGTTTTTATGTTCCTAGGTTATATCCCTAGGAATGGTATAAAATCTCAATTTCCAAGTTTTTTGAAAAATATTCATATCATTTTCCAGAAAGTCTGTAATGAATGGCATTCCCAACAGCAGTGAATGAGAGTTCCTTTCTCCCAACATCCCCACCAACACTGATTGTTCTTGTTCTTTGTGACATTTGCCATTCTCTGTGATATGAAATGATACCTCATTGTTGTTTTGATTTGTATCTCCCTGGTGAATAGTGATGTATATTCCACCACATCCAGCAGTATTAAGTGTAGGCTCCTAAATCTGTGTTCTGATATCACTTCTGGCAGTGTTCCAGGGACCATATAAAGTATCAAAGATCAAATCTCTGTTTACTGCATGCAATCAAGATCCTTATTCAGTAGTGCTCTCTCTGTCAACTCAATTGCCCTTTTAGGATTTAGTCATTCAGTCTAAAATTTCCATAATTCATTTAGAAATTGCTCTTGATATTTGATGAAGAACTATTCACCATGTTTTAATGATATATTCAGGAGAAGAGATAGTTGTTCCAAGTATTGTCTTGGATTTACAAATCATATCACATACACAGTGATAAAACTAAATTATGTAAGAATATATTCTTCCAAATTTTTCGAAAAACATTGATCACAAGGTTTTATGTAATTATCCAGGGATAGTATCCATTTGTCAAGTTAATCCATCTGTTTTGGATCAGCAACACCTGAAATTAGGTCCAGATGAATAAGTAATTTATATGTAAAATAAATTATCATGTAGCTGGCAAAACAATGTGTGAGAAAAAATAAGGACATCTGGGATGCTTATTAGAAACTAAAAAACATCCAGTTCTTTCCAATAATTAAAATATATTCATTAGATGTTGACAAAATCCATCTTTCACAAAATTAATGACAAGTATAAAGTGTATTGGAGGCCTCACAATGCATCATATACATTTCTCTAAGTTAATTTAATTATATTGGAAACAAATATAGAAAACTGTAGTATACTTTTTAACTACTATGAGATGGCAACAGAAAGTGTTCTGCATGAAGAGCCAAGAAAACTCACACTCACACAACCTTTCAAGACAGAGAAAAGAAAAACAGACTCTAAGACCATTATTAGTTTAATATTTTCCAATGGGTTATGCAATTTCACTTCTATCCAATCTATTGATTTGCATTTTGAAACTTAGAAAAGTCATAATATTCTACCCAATCATCTAGGGAACATAAACAATCATCCAGCCGGTTGCAAATTATATAATTTAAGGAGAAATCCTTTGTTTCAAATAAAAGGTCACATTTGTTTATTAGAAATTTTAGGGCCAGAGCCACAGTACAGTGAAGATGGCACTTGCCTTGCATGCATCCGACCTGGGTTTGATCCTTGACATCCCATATGGTTCTACAACCCAGTAGTGATCCCAGGGAGCAGAGCCAGGAGTAAACACTGAGCACAGCAGAGAGTGTCTCACAATCTATAAACATACACACACACACAAACACACACACACAAACACATACACACATATTTAAATACCACAGAGAGAATGAGAGAGAGAACAAGAAATAGTAATCCCCTAAGAGAATAGAATTTCATTCTTCATTCAAATAATAAAATAAAAAAATTGGAATAAATTGGAATAGTTGTTCTTTCTCTTCCATTTTGGGGTGTTTGGTATCATATCAACTGTGCTCCAAAGCTACTCTAGCCCTAGACTTTGAGAGGATGTGTCTCTTTCTTCTGTTCAGGGGACAATGCAGTGCAGGGACACATCTGGGCCAGCTGGAGGCAAGTCAAGTGTCTTAACGTCTGTCCTCTCCTCTAGCCTTAGCTTTCTCTTTCCAAAGTTTCAGCCTTTACAGAGGAGATGCCCTTGTGCTATGCAAATTGTTTCACAGAGGCAGAAGAGTTTGAGGACTCAAGAAATAAGATACACAAGGTCTGAAGCCATAGTATACCAGGTACAGTTTTTGCCTACCTGAGTTTAATCCTTGGCATCCCATATGGTCCTCTGAGTCCATCCATGAATTATTCCTGAAAACAGAGTCAGGAGCGTTTCCTGGTGTATACTGTCTTCCCCCATTGGGTATGAAGGAGGAACTGAGTACGGCAGTGTCTGCTAGAGTTTAGGATAAAGACTTCACAAAACCAGGTGCTTTCTACATCTTGCTAATAGTAGCCACCTGAAGGGCTGCCACCCTGCTTGAGGGTCCCTGAGTGGTAGTGCCACTGCAAAACCTGAAGTTTTTTAAGGTCCCATTTAGATCCTAGTAAAGGAAGACAAATGTTGTACAGGAAATCGCAGTATTTGGAGCACCTGGAGCACAACAGACAATGAGCCCTGAAAGCTGACTGAAATGTCAATTGTCAGACCAGCAAAATGTCAACAGATTGTTAAATATGCATTAGCCAATAAGCAAAGCCATTAAATTCCAGGATTTTATCTGGTACCGCACAATCACCCAGAGTAATATGCGTTACCTTTTAGGTCCTCTACATAAATGTACTTTTAAACTAAATCTTTTGGAAGACTTCGAGGACCCTTCATTTTCCAGTAATCAAAAACTTGTCCTGAACAGTAAGACCCTCTGGGTACCGCCTACCAAGTATCCAAATGAGGTCTCTGCAAGGAAACTGCCGACCATGGAGGTACCTAGATGCAGCATCTAAGAATGCTCTTCCTGGGGCTGTCTACACCACACCTCATCCAGGCAGCCCCTCCACCCAGGCTAGTTTAAGCTGAACTGGGCAGTAGTGGAGAAGTGGCTAGTTAGAAGCCTGCAAGCAGTTAAAGCTTGCTCTGAAGTCTGGACCCAAGGTCAGCCTGCCTCTCTCCTAGGGAGAATGCTTTTGCCCCCACCTCCATCTGATCCTCTTCCCTCCACAAACATTAGCCCATCACCCATCAGCCATACCCAGCGCCAAACTTCCTTTGCAAAGGGCAACAATTGGCAGGTCTCAGGGTGCCCGGCCTCAGAAATTGCATTCAGCAGATTCATACAAAGAGCCCGTAAAATGCTGAGATGTTGCTCTGGGTCTTCAGGATCCAGCCCCTAACACATCAGGACAGAGAGAATAAGTGTTTGATGTACAAGCGCATTTATGCAACGAGCAAGTGGGCTACTCTATTAGTAAAGTTTTAAAACGAAGTTCAGTGATGTGCAGGGCTGACTCCTGGCTCTGTGTTCAGGGATCACTCCTGGCTGGTAGTGCTGCCTAGTGCAGAGGGTCAAATATTAGGGTTGGCAGCTTGCAAATCAATCCACATTTTCCCAAGCCCCTCAGGTATTTCCTGAGGTAGTTATTTCCTCCAGGCTCTACATTTAGATATATTCTAGTTTTGAGCTCCAAAATCATTGTTCAGGGGCTTCAGAATTTCTACCTGTCCCCTGAATTTTTATACTAGGAACACAAAGTATGGCAGAGCATGCTCTTATCCTGTTTATTAAATTCAGCGGAAACCATGTTTCAATGGCCCAACTCTCTTGTGACACCACCAGATCTGACAGTGATGTCTGATGTCTTCTATTCCCCAATAATAGCTATTGTTTCAGGGGTGACACTGAGCACAAATCAAGGCTGCCTGAGGGAGAAAGATAAGCAGCTCTGTCAGGAAAGTTGATGCCCTGGGACAATAGGCCAGAATGTCTACTCACACTGCATATACTCACACTGCTTCAGCCAACTTGTGACAGCACAACTGGAAAATTCAAACCAGCCAGACAGCCAGCAGATGATAGTGGTCTGTATAACAGTCCTGAGTGAACAAGAAGTGACCTCGGTGAAACACAGGGAAAGATGGGACTTGGTCTGCAAAGACACCTCTAGGCAAGCCACATTTAGGAACATTGCAGTCTGAACATGAGAATATTCATTCCCAAATCCAGGGTGATTTACAACATCCAGCACACCACACTGATCATACACAAAGTACCTGTTATGACACTTTAAATTCTGGATACCTAGGAATATTGTTTGAATCTAGAAAGATATCAAATAGTATCAAGGTAGTATCAATATAGCATCAAGTATCAAGAAAGTATCAGATAGTATCAAGCAAGCACTTTGGGACCAAAAATGAGAAAGATGCTAGTAGCTAGAGGTTTAAAAAGCATTGGGTTCAAACTATCAGTTTTTGGTCATGTTTATTACAAGTCTCCTACTCTTCCACATGTAAGAGCTTCAGCAATTATCTTAGTTTAGATCACTATTTCCATAATTTTATATTGTGATTGTTATAATCATGTAGGGCCCCTTGAATACCTGCTTTCCAAGTATCATTTGGGTCTCTGCAAGAAAAGCAGGGACCATGCTGCCAAGAACCCCCTGCTTTGATCCATGATTTCCAATTCAGGAGGAAATGACCTTGTCTGTTTCCTAAAATTCAATATACATTTAAAACTTTTCAATTGAATAGAGAATATAAGTGAGAACATTTTATCATCTGCCTATCACTGCTGTATTATTAGTGCTGAAATACACTTCTAAGATAATACACATTAATACACTCTTAAGATAGACTAGAGTAGATGGGAGAATATCTTTTAGTGGAAATATTGCCTGAAATTTTATATCAAGGTTCCAAATCCATGAAAAGCTGAAGATCTATGACAAACTGAAAAATAAATAGAATTGTGATAATTTTTTTAACTTTAAAGTGTTGGTCAATCTGTATCATTTTGTTATGATCTACACTCTGAGGTCATCTTGAATAAATATTTTTTAAACATTATTATTACAGTTTCCAATGGTATAATGAAAGGGAAACTCTGGTACAAACCAAAGTTGGATCAAAAATTCATAGTTACTGATTAGAGATAACTAATGCGAGCAAACATCTTACTTGTAAATGATACACTAAACTTTTAACTCATCAAAATCAAATTATTAATTGTAATAAATTAAAACTATTTTGATCAGTCATGTTACTGTATGCTCATGGTGTTGTGTGCTCATGTTTTCTGAGCACAAACTTCCTTATTTTTGCAATTTGAATAACCTTTTTGTAGTCATTTTTAATAACTGATTCATGGCATAAAATAAAAAATTTAGACATTTTAGAACCAATATTTAAAGTTTAATTAATTAATTAATTTAAATTTAATTAATTTAAAGTTAAATTTATTTAAATATTTCATCAGTTCCATTATATATATTGTATATATATATATATATATACAATATATATATATTTTTTTAATTCGGCTGTAACTCCAAACAGGATCCAGAGAGTAGTTTTACAATCTCCTCTCTAGGTTTAATGGAGACTTATTTTACCCTTCTGTGTTAGCCTCTTAAAGCACTGAGTCAACCTTAAAAGGACACAGGAAAGGGAGACCATTATATATTTTTTGATTTTTAGAAACAACATAGGGTTTGTTTATTCTATTTGTTTTATCATATGGACAGTGAGAAATTATACAGAAGTTAAAAATATGTCACAGGAGCTGAAGCAATAGCACTATGGGTAGGGCATTTGCCTTGCATGAAGCCAACTCAAGTTTTATCCCCAGTATCTCATACAGTCAGTCCCCTGAGACTGCCTTGAGTAATTTCTGAGTGCAGAGTCAGGACTAACCCCTGGTTACTGCTGCTGAATGTGGCCCCAAAACAAACAAACAAAAAACAATATATGCCACAAATTCTGAATAAGTTAAATGTATTAGGTTCACATATACTAGCACACATCTCTCTCTCTCTCTCTCTCTCTCTCTCTCTCTCTCTCTCTCTCTTTCACACACACACACACACACACAAAACTGTGTTGGCATGGATGCAAGGTGAAAAAGGACTGGTGGGAATGGAGACTAGTCCAGCCTTTTTGGAAAAATAATATGAATATTCCTCAAAACCTAGAAACTGAGCTTCTATGATCCAGCAATATCAACCCTAGGGATATACCCCAAAAACACAAAAGCAAAATACAAAAATGATCTTTAATCTCCTATATTCATCACAACACTATAATAACCAGAGTCTGGAAATAACCCAGATAACCTGCAACAAATGAGTTGTTAAGGAAACTGTACATATATACACAATGGAAAATTATGCATCCTTTAGGAAAAAATGAAGTCATAAAATTTGCTTGTACATGAAAGAACATGTACTATTATGCTGAGTGAAATTAGCCAGAGAGAAAGGAATGGACATAAAATAATCTCACTCATTTGTGGGATATAAGAAAAATAAAAGACAGTACGGTAACAATATCTAGAGACAATAGAACTAAGGGTCAGGCAGTCCATTCCAGGGTAGGAAGCTCACAAAGAGTGGTGTGTGCAGTTAGTATAGAGAAGGATCTTCTAGGAGAGTGGTCGGCAACTTTTTTTTTCAACTGAGCCAAATCACGCCAAAACCACGATTGAAATTTATTTTGAGAGCCACACACTGACAGAGGCTAGGAGCTGAGTCCTGACTCCTGGAGCGACCTCCGGAAGAGCCAAATTAAAGTGTAAAGAACCACATTGCCCTGGCATTGACTTACTCTAAAGAGGTTCTCTTAACACACAGACGACTCAGCAACAACCTGCTTGCAGGGCAGGTCTCTCTGCATCTAGTGGTGAGGTGAAACTAGAAGATGCTCCACAGCATCCTGACTTGATGAAGGAGATGCACAGAAACCAGAATCTTTTTTTTCTTTCTTTCTTTCTTTCTTTCTTTCTTTCTTTCTTTCTTTCTTTCTTTCTTTCTTTCTTTCTTTCTTTCTTTCTTTCTTTCTTTCTTTCTTTCTTTCTTTCTTTCTTTCTTTCTTTCTTTCTTTCTTTCTTTCTTTCTTTCTTTCTTTCTTTCTTTCTTTCCTTTCTTCCTTCCTTCCTTCCTTCCTTCCTTCCTTCCTTCCTTCCTTCCTTCCTTCCTTCCGTCCCCGTTCTTTCTTTTTCCTTCCTTCCTTCTTTCTTTCTTTCTTTCTTTTTCCTTCCTTCCTTCCTTCCTTTTTTTTTTTTTTTTTTTGGTTTGTGGGTCACACCAGGCAGCGCTCAGGGCTTCCTCTTGGCTCTATGCTCAGAAATTGCACCTGGCAGGCACGGGGGACCCAAAGGGATGCTGGGATTTGAACAGCCATTCTTCTGCATGCAAAGCAAACGCCCTACCTCCAAACTATCTCTCCGGCCCCAGAAACCAGAATCTTTAGCTATAGGAACCAGGCACCAACAACAGATAATGTGCAAAAAAAAATTTCACCAGGACCACAGAGTGACTCAGGGGTTGGACAACCTAGTATGCCTGGAGCCCAGAGTCTGGTCTAATGCCGGAAAATTTCAGGAGTAAGGTCTCCTTGTATTTAAGCCAAGGTTTTTTGCTTTTTATTTCTTTCGGTTTTCTCCATATTTTGCTGGGCCTATGCAAACAACAATTGCCACTCTCACAACATTATTACAGTGTTTTTTAAACTCTTATCATTTAATAAAAAAGAAGAGCTTACTAAACATTTTGCTAGTGCTTTAATAAGTTAATTTGTGATTCAATAATTTTCAAAAATATACTTGTGGGCCGGAGAAATGCCATGGAGGTAAGGTGTTTGCCTTGCACGCAGAAGGACAGTGGTTTGAATCCTGGCATCCCATATGGTCCTTCGAGCCTGCCAAGGCAATTTCTGAGCATAGAGCCAGGAGTTGCCCTTGAGTGCTGCCTGGTGTGACCCAGAAACGAAATATATCTTTGTCTTCCTAAAACAAGTGTATTATGATCAGTTATGTCAACTATGTGATGCATTTTCTTTAAATACATTAAAAAAGAAGAATGAAGGATGGTGGATGAAGGATGGAGGAGAGTTGCCCGGGAGGTCCTTGGAATGCCCCCAAAACTGAGGCTTTTAAGCAAAAACCTGCCTGGCCAGCGACCTCCTTTGGCCAAGCAGAGGACGTCGGAGGCACGTGGTGAGCTGGCAAAAGTCAGCCTTGACCTCGGAGCATCCCTTCTCCACTAGGGTCCCTAAAACAAAACGCCTGAACCGCCCAACCTTCAGCCTTCAGCTCTCTCCATCTTTTCCAGGGATGTCGTGCACTTTGAGGGACAAAAGCCACACTCCCCACCCACAGCCGAATTTGAATCCAAAGCCACCTCTCTGACCCCCGAGGTCCGCACTACTCGTGTCTACACCGCTGATGTCCCCTGGACATTGTCTGTGTGCTCACAGATAGGTCCCAACGCCTTCTCATCACATCTCCAGCCTTGGGCTCGAGTCCTCAGTTCTGACCCCTGCAGGTGGCTAGACCTCTGTGGGTGTGCCTATTTGAGACCCTAAGACCCACCCATTTCTGGGAGGGGTCTTGGGAGCCGGATAGTAGGTGTAACTTTACCTGCGAGCCCCTCCCATTCTTGGGAGGGGTCTGGGAAATGTGAGATAAGGGTTGGACCAAGGGAATTCGGCCCTTTTGGCTCTTTGCCCTTTCTGCGCTGCTGTTCGCTCTGGCTTCTGGGTTTCTGTGTTCTGGTCTTTGACCAGCATGGAGCCCAAAGGGAAGATGGCTAACAGGAAATAAGATGCAGGGCTAGCAAAATATTGCTGTGCTTGAAAGGTTATGAATAGGCCACACACATGTGGTGGCTAGGGCTTGAATAAAGTTGCTTCCTGACGCCTGACTGTGAGTGAGTGATTTCACCTGGGCCTGGGACTCGCCGACTGCATAAAGGTTGCAGAGCCACGTGGACTGGAATGGCATGGAGAGAAATCCACCGCCATCCAGCCCCATCGTTAATTATTTCATGCAACAGTCCTCCTCATCCTCTAGATGGGGAAGGGACTTGGCCAGAAAATGGGACCAAATGCATAAATGCAAGTGCAGCCCTGAGAGACAAGTTTACCACCCAGCTGTGTCGCCCCAGACAAGGCCCCAGCCAGACTTGGGATGCAGCTCCCTCTCCCCGCGGGGATGAGCCCCAGCCATCATGGGCTCTGGCAGGCACTAATTACATGTCTCCTAATTAGCTGGAGGCTGCTGGCAGACACTCGGGCCCCCCCTGCCCACAGAGGGGCTGAAGGAAGGTGGTGACTTGGTGGCCTGGAGCACTGGAGCTAGGGGATCACACTGGGTCCCTCCTGGCTGGGGTCCCTCATCTCTCCCATCCCCCTTTCCAGGTGAGGTAGGGTGGGAGTGCAAACTCACCCCAACAGCGGAATCCTGATCCATGCAAACCCCAGACAGACTTGTGTTCTTCTTTGCTTGTTTGTTTTGTCTTTGGGTCATACCCAGCAGCACTCCAGGGTTCCTCCTGGCTCTATGCTCAGAAGTCGCTCCTGGAAGGCTCGGGGGACCATATGGGATGCCTGAATTCGAACCGCAGTCCTTCTGCATGCAAGGCAAATGCCCTACCTCCATGCTATCTCTCTGGCCCTTAATTTATTTTTAAATTAAATTAAATTAAATTTTGGTGTGGGGGCCACACCCAGCAGCACTCAAGGATTCCTCCTGGCTCTGTGCTCAGAAATTGCTCCTTGGAGGCTCAGGGGACCCTATGGAATGCTGGGAATCAAATCCAAGTCCCTCTTGGTTGGCTGTGTGCAAGGCAAATGCCTTACCACTGTGCTTTCTCTCCAGCCCCACCATCCTTCATTTTTATTTTTTATTTATTTTTTAGGTTTTGGGCTACACTCTGTGGCCCTCAGGCCAGGGAATGCCAGGGATAGAACCCCGGTTCTTCTGGGGTCAGCTGTGTGCAAGATACTCTACCCGTGTCCTACCGCTCTGGCCCACTGAGATGCTGTTAGCACGCAAAGGCCCCCGTGGTGGAGGGCGGCAAAGGGGAATCATTGCTTCTGGGGGTGGGGGATCTGCTGCAATAATCCAATCAACCAATGCTCAGCTAAGCCTTGCTGGGACAGCTGGATCCAATGAAACCCTCCATCTGCTTGGCCCAGGGCCCTTGGAGCTGCTGAATCGAACAGATTGTTCAGCAAATGTGGTCCCTGCCGGCCCCCTCACCCTGACCTCAGAGACAGTCCCCAGCCCGGCTCTTGCCACTCTTATCCTAGCTTCCTCGTGTTCCCCCCCCCCCCATTTCTCTCCCCTCTGTTAGCTGGGAGGGTTCGTGCTTCCAAAAGTTAACTGAAATATTAAGGGCACGATGGTCTGACCCAGTAGGACTCAGCCAGGAAGCGGATCCCACAGACATTCCACACTGGTGCCAAAGGGCAGGGGAATTTGAAAGTGGCTTGGGAGCCTGAAAAGTGCTGCTGCTGCTGGCAAAGGGTCATTGCTATATGTCTGTTGGCTGACTGTGTGCCTGAATGTTCTAGAACATTTTTAGTAGTATTTTCTTATTTTTTGGGGGGTGGGCTTACACCCGGAGGCACTCAGGGGTCATTTCTGGCTCTGTGAACAGAAATCACCCCTGGCCGGCTCAAGGGACCATATGGGATGTCAGGAATCAAACCTAGGTTGTCTGCGTACAAGTCAGACGCCCTACAGCTGTGCTGTCGCTCCGGCCCTTGTTCTAGAATGTAACATAGCATGATTCATAACCACACTGTACTAACGGAGGCACTTTTTTTTTATGAACCCCACTCTACAGAGAAGGAAATCGAGGATCAAAAGTAACTTGAAGGAGTTGGAGAGATAGCACAGTGGTAGGGAATTTGCCTTGCATGTGGCCAACCTTAGACCAATACGGGTTCATTTCCCAGCATCCCATATGGTTCCCCGAGCCTGCCAGGAGCGATTTCTTAGCAGAGCCATGAGTAACTGCTGAGTGCTGCCATGTGTGACCTAAAAGCCAAAAAAAAAAAAAAAGTAACTTGCATAGGGGAGGAGGAAGAAGCACAGCAGCTAGGATACTTGCTTGGCGGCTGTAGCTGGTGGTGTTCAGGGTTAACTCCTGGCTCTGTGCTCAGAGGAGCATATGGGATGCCAGGAATCGAACCCAAGTCAGCCACATGTAAGGCAAGGGCCTTGACCATTGTCATATCTCTCTGGCCCGTAGCCCTGCGATTTTGATTGAGGCCCACAAGTTAGGGTTACAGGGGCTCACACATACATGCTCGCAGAAGGAGGCAACATCTGAGGACAGACAGACACACCCAGCCGCCCCCCTCTGCTGGTTGTATTACACACACCTGCCCGTCTTATTACTGGCAGTACCAGGGCTTAGTCGCCAGGGTGAAAGGACCCCATTTCATGCCTGTGGTGACCCCAGGTCAAACCTGTTTGATGGCAAGCCAGGAGCTCAAAACAGCTCTGGGCTTCGGTTTTATGCCCAGAGTGGAGGCCTTTCTGTAGCGTCAGGCCCTGACGTGGCACCTCCCGTCCTCTGCCCCAGGGCAAGGCCCACCCAACTCTGCCTCGTGCAGGAAGCCCACCAGAGTCTCATGCTCTCCATGTGGGGTGGCCAGAGCACAACCTCCTGCCGAAACAGGGCTCCAAGGTCACTTGGTGTGGCCCCCTGCTCACTCCCAGGCTGCGCTGGGTCTCCCCACTGCTCAGGCTTGGAGGGCCTCAAAATAGCGGCTGCTTCCAAGACAGGAATAGACATCTGGGATGGCTGCCTCAGCTTCCCTTGGGGGCCCAGGGGCCAGCTTCGCCCCACAGCTGTCAGTCACCCACAGCGAGTGTCACCGCAGCCATGGTTGGGCCAGTGAGGCCAACCCGACCCAACACTAGTTGAGGCATGATTCTGGCACCTTCTCACGGGTGCCTAAGATCCTGTCGTGGAAGTTGGGGAAACTGAGGCCCAGGAAGCAGAGCAGGTGCTTGAGAACATGGAGAGTCAGAAAGGGCAGTTTTGGGGGCTGTGAGTGGCGGGATTGGGGAGCGGGTTGACGGGTAAAGCATGAGACTGGGAGGTGACTTGCACCCCTGGCCTTGGACTTTGCAACTGGGTCACTCGGGTTGTAGTTTCGTTACTTGTAAAATGGGCACCACAGGCTGAGAGAGAAATAGAACAGCGAGTGGGTCACTTTGCCTCCCATGCCGCTGACTCGGGTTTGATCTGGCATTGTATTATCATCCTCTGAGCCCTGCCAGGAGGGATCTCCAAGCACAGAGCCAGGAGTAAGCCCTGAGCACTGTCGGAGTGGCCCTTAACAAGACCCAAAAAAAGATACATAGGGGGCCAGAGTGCTTACACAGTGGGTAAGGTGCTTGTCTTAGCCACATAGCTGATTCAGGTTCTGTCCTCAGCATCCCATATGGTCCCCTGAGCCTACCTGGAGTAATGTCTGAGCAGAGCAAGGAGTAACTCCTGAGTGCTACTGGATTTGGCCCAGAGACTAAAATAAAGAGAAAAAAAAGAGCTGGAGCAATAGCACAGCAGTTGGGCATTTGCCTTGGCCAAGACTAACCCAAGATGGACATAGGTTTGAAAACCAGCATCTCATATGGTCCCTCCAAGCATGCCAGGAGCGATTTCTGAGTGCAAAGTCAGGAATAAACCCTGAGCACTGCTGGGTGTGACTCTCAAAAAATTACAAAACCCAACCAACCAACCAACAAACAAACAAATACCTTTACATTTAGAAAAAAGAGAGAGAAAGAAAAGGAAAAGATAGCTATCCTTAGGTGGGTTATAGTTTATTTTCAGTGTGTCGCTGTGAGGTCTTATTTCCACATTTCAGCTGAAACATTGGACGGGCGAAACCACTTACTCAAAACCTCCCAAGATTAGAACCTGGTTCTCAATCAGGCCTATCTTAGGAGCCAGAGCTCTTTGCACCTCCCTAAGATTTCTCTTGAAGGTCAGATCTCTTGGTTCCAGGTCTGTGACCCTATGGGGAAGCCTCCCTCTCCTTCCAGTCTGGGGGTCCCTGTGGGCATGCTCGGCTCTCCCAGAAATGGAATGCCCCATTAGGGACTCCAAGAGGGCTCAGTGATGACTAGGAATGAGAGGTGCCCTGCATGTCCCCCCACGTGCCCCCAGTCACTGTCAGGCAGGTGGCCCAGCTGGAGTTCAATCCAGCAGGGAGCCCTGGGAAAACCTCATTCTCCTGGACTAAATTGGAGTGAAGGAAGGAAAGGAGAGGCCACTACATATTTCAGAACTGCATTAAACCACCTTCCTCAGGGGCTGGAACAATAGCATAGCAGTAGGGCATTTGATGGACCCAGATTCAATCCCTGATATCCCATATGGTCCCCTGAGCCTGCCAGGAGCGATTTCTGAGTTCAAAGCCAGGAGGAACCCCTGAGCACTACCAGGTGTGACCCAAAAACAAAATGAAACAAAACAAACAATAAACCCAAAAACCAAATGTGATGCTGGGGAGCAAACCTGGGTCAAGCACTTTCCCCACTGCCCTGTCTTTATGGCCAAAATGTCACTTATTCCATCCTATTTTTGAGGTGCCTCTTTATTTATTTTATTATTTATTCCTTATTATTTTACATTGTAAAATATATTATTTATTTATATATATATTTTTGATTTTCAGGCCACACCTAACAGCACACACGGGGTTTCTCCTAGCCCTGTACTCAGAAATTAATCCTGGCAGGCGAGGTGACCATGTGGGATGCCAGAGACCAAACCCGGGTCAGCTTTGTGAAAAGCAAATGCCCCCATATCCCTGAACAGTGATGCCAGTGGGCTGGGGAGATGCTTGAATGCCCTGTGCCAGTTTCTTTGCTTGCAAATGGGCCTGATGAGAATAGCACTTACCTCATAGGTGGGGGCAAGGGTGGAATTAGTTAGCGCTTTGAGGGGAGGCTGTTGAGCCTCGACATGTTCAGGACTTTCTCCTGGCTCTGTGCTCTGGACCCAGGACTCAGGACTCAGGGAGTACTGACCCAGCCCCAGCTGTTTGCTAAGTATGTGCATTACCTGTGGTGCAGGTGCCATGGTAAGTTATTCCTTCATGTGAGGCCAATTGTTAAGGCTTTGAAGCCATTTTATGGCCTCACTTCGCACTCAGCCCATTTTAACTCTCCTGCTCCATTTTTCTCCCTCCCTCGTTTTTTCTCATCCCCCTGGTAGAATGTGTGTTTCCCTGAAGCTTGTATTTGCCAGTGTGGCCCATGCTGTACCCCTAGTAGCTCCACCCCAGTTGAAGAATTGAAGGGAAGGGGGACAGAGGATAGCACGGTGGTGGAGCATTTGCTTTGCACGCAATTGATCCAGAATGGATCCAGGTTTAATCCCTGGCATCCCATAGCGTCCCCCAAGCCTGCCAGGAGCAATTTTTTTGGTTTTGGCCGACACCCAGCAGAATTCAGGGGTTCCTCCTTGCTCTATACTCAGAAATCACCTCTGTCGGGCTTGGGGGACCCTATGGGATGCCGGCATTCAAACCACCGTTCTTCTGCAAGCAAGGCAAATGCCCTTCATCCATGCTATCTCTCTGGCCCTTCGAAAATAATTTCTGTGCGCAGAGCCAGGAGGAACCAGAGTATCGCTGGGTGTGTCCCCCCAGCAAATCTTAAAAACAAAAAACAAACAAAAAAAAAAACACCTAAAATATAAGAATTGAAGGGAATGGATGAACCGGACTTGCCTAGTACTCTGCTAACCCAGGTTCAATTCCCAGCATCCCATATAGTCCCACAAGCCTGCCAAGATCCCTGCCTGGTATGGCCCCAAAACAAACACGAAAGCAAGCACGGGTGGGGCCAGAGCAATAGCACAGCCTACCCAGGATGGACCCAGGCATCCCATATGGTCCCCTGCTGCAGACATGCTGCGTCCCTAAGCAAAACCTTCGTAGGGCCCAAGAACCTTTACGGGGAGAAAGCTAGAGCACGAGGTGGACAAATTATGAAATATGAAATAAATAAGACCACACAAAATGCATTGTATGGGGACCCACGTCCATGAGACGAAAGACAAATTTTTACTATTCAGCCAATGACATTTTAAGCACAAACTCTGGTATGCAAGGTGTCTTCAGGGAAAAAAAAGTAGGAGATCTTCCAGAGAAACAGTACAATGAGACAGGGCCCTAGAATCTACATATCAAATAACTACCCAATGTAGGTGAGAAAAAGCCTGCTAGAGAGCTGGGGGAAAAGATGAGGTGGAGGTGCTTTTGGGTAAGCAAAAAACAGGTTTCTCAAGAAACCAGGAGGAGAGAGACAGGTTTTGGAAGAAATGTATTTGCAGTGGCCTGAAAATGGATTTTTTGGGGGAAGGAAATAATTGTATACTACCATAGAGCTAGACTCAGGAAAACAAGCTGCTGGCATCTTAAATTCTTCTTCTTTTTTTTCTTTGTTTTTTTTTTGTTTGTTTGTTTGTTTTGTTTTTTGTGCCACACCCAGTTGTACTCAGGGGTTACTCCCCGCTATCTGCTCCAAAAGAGCTCCTGGCAGGCACAGGGAAACCATATGGGTCTCTGGGATTCGAACCAACCACCTTAGTTCCTGGATCAGCTGCTTGCAAGAAAATGCCGCTGTACTATCTCTCCGGCCCTCTTAAAATTTTTTGGGTTGATTTACCTGTGCTGTACTGCCACCAGAATTTTATTATCTTACCAAAATGTTCTGCCACTTATGACCCAACAGATTTGACCTGATGTCCTTCTTATAATAGTTCTGGTAAAAGGAATCCATCAAACTGGTAATATTATCCAAGCATGTAGCACTGAATTCCTGTAACAAGTGTTTCCTAAGTTGTGATATCCAGTGAGAGCTGGGCCAGTTCCCTGAGCATCGAGATTCTGGAACTAGTCATTCCCACTACCAAAGTCTCTGCCTCATAATGTGGTGTCAGCTTATTATTTCTGTTAACTGTTGAAGGCACATTTTGGGGGGATAATTCGTGGTGTTTCTGAGGGAAGGTTTACACTCTTATCATGCATTTGTGTCTGAGATTTTTATTTGTGTGAATACTGCTTCTGACAATGCATAGTGCGACCCAAAGTTTCTTGGCAGGGTTGCCATTTGTAGCAACACAGCATATCCTTTCTTTCAAATTATGAGATTACCAGCAATCCATTCATTACCCATTTTTACCCAAATAGGTGAATCAATTATTTCTAAAACCTGAACATCTTCATTAATGTGTTTTTCTGCAGGTGTATAAGATTTTCCTTGGAGGTAAATTAAAGAAGTTTAGTGAAAATAATAAGAACAAAATATTTGTGGGTGGCATGCCTTTTTTCCTATACTTTAATAACTGAAAATTTTTTTTTTGGTTTTTGGGTCACTCCAGGCAGTGTTCAAAGGTTCCTCCTGGCTCTATGCTCAGGAATCCTTCCTGGCAGGCTCAGGGGACCATATGGGATGCCAGGATTCGAACCACTGACCTTCTGCATGCAAGACAAACACCTTATCTCCCTGCTATCTCTCCAGCCTCATAATTTAATTTAATTTTTTTAGAGTTCTGTGAGCTCTTTCAACTACAGCTCGACCTTATGGATTATATGAGATGACAGTGACATGTTTGATTTGCCACTACTTACAAAATTATTGAAAAATTTTCTTGCTGTAGGCTGGGCCATTGTCTTTCTTTATGTTTTGGGGAAAACCCATAACAAAAAAAGCACTGAAGCATGAAGGTGCAATTTTTTAGCTCATTATGAATTCATTGGAACACTGCATATAAAATGAGAATATGTATCTACCATCACATGAAGATAGGTTTTTTTGGGGGCAGAGTCAGCATGTGTAATATCCATTTACCTCAATTAATTAGTTTGTAATCTTTGGGGGTTGGCCCCAGCTACAAATGTGCACAAATGGTACATGTATCAAGTAATTGTCTGGCTTGCTTCCATGGAATATGATAGTTGACATGCAAATGACAGGCATTTGTATGAAGGGCTGCAGGTGACTTAAATATTGTGTGACCAAACAATCAGCAATTTTATTCCCAAAAGCCATAGGACATGGGAGTCTAGAGTGGGCTCTTATGTGAATTATAAATATTGGCTAAATGTATTTTTGTAGAAGAGCTTGCAATTGCTGCAGCAAGTCTTGAACAACTTGATCATGAGCATAAAGAGGCAGTTGTTATGCCTGGTAACAGTCTACTATGTAAGCTAAATTGCTTACTACATTTCATGGCTGGGCTTGGAAGGCCACTAGCCCCTGGCCTAGCACTGATGCCTTCTCTTCACCAGCAGGAAGGACAGAGCCTCACCTAGTCACCAGAGGTTCCCTGACAAGCAGAGGGCCCCGCCTCAGTCATACAGCCTGTGACCACTGGTGGCCAGCTGCCGACCCACAAGGCCCAGCCCACCTGTGCAGGCTGCCTGGTGAGGAGCCCAGCTTTCCTGCAGTCTGAGAGGTCTCGGGTGGTCCCACCATCTCCAACCTTCCTCCTAGCTGAGTCCCTCCTAAGTCAAACAGTATCTTCTTGCCCCTGACTCTGTCCTTCCAAATGGCACCCAAGCATCGTCGACCTAGGCCTGGGTAGAAGGGCACAAAGGGAGAAGAGTGCTGGCAGATGAAGCAGAGCAGGGCTGGAGGCATGCAGGACCTGCTGGTACTGAGAGGCCAGTATGTAAGGGAGGAGAGTGTCCTGGCCCCATAGCCTCTCTCTTTCTCTCCTTCCAGAACCTTTCCCAGGACTTCCCCACCCACACATGAATAGGGAGTGTGCCCAGCCTCATTCATCCCTGTCCTTCCAGCTCTGTGCACAGCCTCTGCTATGCAGCTGCCTTTCTTGATCTCTGACTCTCTTCTTTGTTGCAGGCACTTGGCTGAGAATCAAAGGCATTTTGGAACGATGGCAAACAAGTGTGCCTGCTGGTTTGGGTTGTTTGGGGTGCTCAGTGGAAATTGAGGGGCCTCATTTATGTGGCCTAGTGCTGTGGTTAGGGTAGATCCTATATATATATAGAAGAGGATCTACATATAAATATATATTTATCCACAAAATATAAATATGTAATATATTATAATAATAAATAATATAATACATTAATATAAATAATAAAATATATAATATAAATAATTTTATATAAATATGCAGGTCCTCATTTAGACACAAGAGGGTCGGCAACAGACAGTCAGGACAGCAGGCAGGTATGGATTGTCCTGGTGGGCCCTACAGAGGGGCCACAAAAGAACAGGGGAAAGGAGAGACAGTGGAAGTGCCTGACTAGGAGGAAAAGTTCAGGGCTGCTATCGCCTGACTCTCCCTACTGTGACACTCAGCAGTTGGTGAGACTGTTAATCAATAGGGGGAACTTTTCTGGGTCCTGCTGTCAGGCCTCATCTGGGGGTGCAGGTTATATGTTGGACATGGAGAGGCCTCTAAGACAAATTCCCCACAATCCAGAAGCAGACTTTTGTGCTGGCAAAAGAGCTTTGTGCCCTGTTCACACACGCACATAGCCTGGTTCAGATCTATTGCCATTTATTTGAACAAGGGAGGAAATAGGACAGAGAATGTCAGAGAATATCTTCCCCTTCCTCTCTCTTCTGCCTCCAATGATTGGGATTCATTGCTAAATGAGCTCCAGTCATTGCAGAGAGTGTTGGTACTCAGTCATAGAGCAAACTGTAGCAGTGAATCTGCTGCCATGGTGTCTCCCAGGAACACGCAATGTGTGCTGCGGCAGTTCTGACTTTTATTTGGCTTTGGGAGCTTTTACAGTTAAGTGTTGAGTGTGGCCAGGTTTTGGAGGCAAGAGATTGGCATGTTTGCCCGCAAAGTGTCTGATTCTGCAATGAGAGAGACCCTCTCCACAGGGTTTCCTTGAAGAATTGAGTCCCTTCATGCACCCTTCGAAGTGTTTCACTGAGCCTCAGGGCCTGGAGAGAGGTCTGCTAGATTTCTCATTTGGTGTGCTTTTCAGTGACTCCATGTGGTGCCAGAGAAAGGACTGGACCTCATGTAGGCAGGCCTGCATTTGTCAATGGCGCCTCTTCCCTGGACCAGAATTCTGGACACATCTGAAGTAAAATCTGAGGGGGAATGCCTGGCCCACCTCCAGCACAGCCCACACCCTGCTACTCCATGGGCATTTTCCATCATCCTAACATGGAGCTGCAAATGGAAATGTGGAGTCTAAAATGCTAAAATAGGGGGACATTTTTGTTGTCCCCTATCCAGATGCCACATTGGGGGACATTATTGTCCCCTAGATAATATGCTCAGTTGAGGCTGTATTTCTGCACCCTATGTCATTGCCCAGTTTGGGGAAAACTTTCTGTCCCCCGATTTATAGTGCTGCCTTAGCGGGACACTGTTGTCCCCCAATTCGAGGTCAGCAATTGGGAGCATTATTGTCCCCTACTTAATATGCTCAGTTAAGGAGATATTTCCCCTTGTCAGTGACCAGTTTGGGGGACACTTTCTGTTCCCCAATTTAAGGTGCTGCCTTTTAGGGACACTGTTGTCCCCCCAATTTAGATGCCACCTGTGTGGGACATATTGTCCCCCAGATAAATACTCCCTTGGAAAGAGTTTTCAGCCCCATGGTTCTGTGTCTGGTTTGGGGGACACTTTCTGTCCCTCAATACAAGGTGCTTTTTTGGGGAAACAGTTGTCCTCTGATTAGGAAGCCACCATTGGACATTACTATCCCCCAGATAAAACTCAGTTTCATAGATATTGCTGTCCCTGGTTTATGTGCCCTTTGGGGGACACTTTCTGCCACCCGATATAAGCTATAATCTATGGGAACATGGTTTTCCCCCAATTCAATTGCCACCAATATGGGACACTACTGGCCCCCAGATAAAGCTCAGTTAAGGTACTTCTGCTCCTGATTTCCTGTTTTCTATGGGGACACTTTCTGTCCCCCGATATAATGTGCAGCTTTTGGGGGGGCACTGTTGTCCCCTGATTAGGAAGCCAAAATAGGGGGGCATTAATGTCCCCCATATAAAGCTCAGTTAACATATTTCTGCCTCTGTTTTCCTGTTTGCTTTGGGGGACACTTTCTGTCCCCTGATATAATGTGCAGCTTGAGGGGACATTGTTGTCCCCTGATTAGGAAACCACCGTAGGGGAACACTACTGTCTCCCAGATAAAGTTCACTTTAGGAAATATATCTGCCTCTTGTTTGGCATGCACTTTGGGGGACACTTTCTGTCACCAATATAATGTGCAGCTTGAGGAGACACTGTTGTCCCCTGATTAGGAAGCCACCATAGGGGGACATTATTGTCCCCCGATAAAGTTTAATTTGGGAAATATTTCTGGCTCTGGTTTGGCATGCCCTTTGGGAAATATTTTCTGTCCCCCAATATAATGTGCAACTTGTGGGGACACTGTTCTCCCCTGATTAGGGAGCCACCATAGGGGGACATTACTGTCCCCCAGATAAAATTCACTTTAGGAAATATTTTTGCCCCAGTTTTGGCATGCACTTTTGGGGACACTTTCTGTCCCCCAAATAAGTTGTAGCTTGTGGGGGACACTTGTCCCCGGGTTCAAATGCCAAGATTCTTAAGTCTTGAGCAATTGTTTTTTTAGAAACTCACGTCCACGTGATTTCAGACAGACCCAAGGCCTTGCTTGGACCTTTGCGAAGATGTTCTAGCACATCTCCTTGGAACACAACATCCTGCTGCACCCAAACTACTTCGGACCCAACCTGCCCAACACCGTGAAGCAGAAGCTTTTCACTGAAGTGGAGGCCACCTGCATGGGCAAGTATGGTTTTGTGGTCGACATCACTCCCTTGGACGACATTGGTGTTGGTGTGATCCAGCCATGCAGAGGCTTTGTCCTGTCTCCAGTCAAGTACAAGGCCTTGTTTTCCGGTCCTTTAAAAAGGAGGTTGTGGATGTCAATGTCACCCAGGTTAACAAGTTTGGATTCTTCACTGAAATTGAACCCATATCTGGCTTCAGCTCGCGACATTCCATACTGTCAGAGATGGAGTTTGATCCTAATTCCAATTCTCCATGTTACAAGACTCTGGATGAGGACATGGTGATTCAGCAGGTAGTTGACATTTGGCTGAAGATCGTGGGCACTCGCGTGAACAAGAATGACATTTTTGTGATCAGCTCTCTGATAGATGATTACTTGGGGATTGTGAGCTGAGTGCCAGGGCCCCACTTGGTCCTTATCTTGAAGGTGAGGCTGTCATGCTTTTCCTGTTGTTCAGAGACTTCATTTGACGCCTTTGGGAGAGCCAGGAAGGTTTCTATTGGCCCCAGAAAAGCACCTGGTCCTTCTTGTATCTTCACACACCCAGATGTTTTATCTTTTTTTCTTTGTTTTATTTTATTTTATTTTCTAAACTGTGTCTTTCAGCATAAAAGCTTTTGGTTTCTCATTAAATGTTTATCTTCTTTTTAATAAATAATATCTTTATTTAAAAAACTCACATGTTCTATCCATGTGATTTCTAACCAGCCTATAAACAGTTTAAGACCATTCCAGTGAAGGGAGCCGGTGGGAGCTGCAGACCAGTCACCTGGGTAGGCTGAGCTCACTTCCTAATCTTCCGACCTCCCCAGGGTGTTCTGGGAAATGGTGCCTCACATTTGCAGACCTTCTCAGGCCAGCATCCACCGCCTAAGACCAAGAGAGTGAGACAACTCGTTGTTACTAGGGATGGTAATGTCCACAGAGTGCAGAGGAGAGTCTTTCACAGAGCCATCATTGGCCACTAAACGTCAGATGCCTCTGTGAGGGGCTGGTGGACAGCCATGGGGTCAGGAGCCAACCAAAGTCTCATCTCCCGGAAAGCTGCTTGCATTTGTTGAGGGAAGAGGCCAGCAGTCGGAGTGGCTCAAGTGGCAGTAGCTGGACCACTTCGGGACAGCCAGTCTTCCTGGCTGAGATGACACTGGCTGGCATCAGCTGGGTTTTCTTTGATTTTTCTTCACCAGGTACCCTAGTGGGACATGAGCTGGGTTTTCCGTGGTCACAAGGGCCCGAGCTGCCAGCAGAAGCTTGTCCCAGCTGAGTTTGAGGACATCGTCCTTGTTCCCTGGCAGGACATTGAGGGCTCCAGACATTGGAAATTTCCCCTTAAGTTACCCCGGGCATGGAAGACAATGCCACATGGAACCCTCGCTGAGTGGACCACAAAGAATTGGGGGCACTTTTTACCAAAATGTCCCTGTGGCCTCCCAGTGTTGAGGGGGCACTTGGTGGCCTGCAGTCAAGCAGCCAATAAAGCCGAGCGATGTTGTGTGGGTCTCATTCTGTGCTCCTTGGTTTGGGTGTTCCCCAAGGAGGTATGGTGATTTTTCTTCAACCAAAGAGAGATGGAAGGGTGGAAATAGGAGAACAAGAGGAAGATGAGGTGGGAGAGGGTGGGGAGCAGGAGGGCAGGAAGGACAGGGTGGGTTTAGATGAGGGAGACCTTAACAGGGGAGGATCCATTCAGGCGGTAGAGCTTGGTGAATGCAGCCTAGCACTGTCCTGTGCCCCGTTTCAGGGCCAGCGACATGTTCGGTGTGGCCCGCCATCCCAGGGTGACTCTGAGAGGCATGCCGACCTCGGAGGCTGTGTGGTAGGTGCTGGGTTCTCCCTCTGGCTCTGCCTCGGTGCCAGGTGTTGTTGGCATCTGTGTGCAAGAGGTAGGGTGTGGTGTGCTTGTGGGGTGCATTTGGGAAGCCACCCTCCTTCCTGGTCCCTCCACGGTGCCATGCTTACCCAGGTCTCCTCATGCACTAGTCTGACAGGCAGAGTCCAGGCAGGCGGTTTCTCCTGCAGACACACTGTCTGTGCAGCCAGCTCAGTCTTCCTTTCCAACTCCTCCTCTTCCACTCCTGCCACTTCTCTCACTGTGGGGAGCACTGGGGTCTCAGACACCCATGGATCTGGCTGGGCTTGAGGCAAGGGCTTAGGCAGCGCCTCTCTGACTCTCCTGACTCTCCTGACTCTCCAAAGGTGGCTGCTCACCCCTGGGCCCCTCCACTCACACTCCTCAGATGTCTGCAGCACCTTGGCCAGCTGGGCCCACAGTGCCTCCTCCTCCATGGCCAGCGCTTGGATGTATTTCTAAAGGGGCAGGAAGCAGGGAGGAGGCATAAGGCTGAGTGGAGCAGGTCCCAAGCCACCTTGCCAGGAGCCTCAAACCCCCCTTCCTCTCTTATCTTTCTCCTCTCTTATTTCTCTATCCTCTCTTATCTCTCTCTCTCCCTCCAACACCCTCTCTCTCTCCAGCATCTCCCTCACGTCCAACAGGACTTTCTCCACCTCTACCTCATCTCTACCTCATTGTGGCTTTTCTCCAGCTGGAGCCTGGCCAGGAGCTGATTTTGTCTCTGGACTATATTTTCCAGTTCTTTTTTCTCTCCAGCCAAGTGCTGGTAGGCTGCCCGGTTTTGCCTGAAGGTCTCCACGTACTTCAGGACACCGCCAAGGCAGTGATGCCACTGTTGATGCAGGGATGCAGGAATGATGCTGGGGGTGAGGCCACATAGCAGGAGAGACCAGACCAGTCGAGAGATGAGGGGCACAAAGTAGGACCGAGTAGGAAGAGCATAAGAGTGCCTTTCTACCAAGCCTGGGGTGTTGTGGGGCTCGGGCTGCCCCCAACAGCCTTCCCTCTCCTTCCTCCCGGACTCTGGGGCTATCCCTGACTCCCGCACAGTGAGCCAGCGAGGTGTGTGCCTGGGAGGAGTTTAAAGGGGACCCCAGGCTTTGCCCAACCCCCACCCTGCACAAGAGGGACTCGCTTGGGGAAATCACCGTCAACTTTTCTTTCCACCAGTGTCTATTTTCACACTACGTGGGAGTGAAAGTATAGATAGTGTAATAGGATAGCCTAGGGTTTTTATCTATATTTGCAATATAAAGAGGTCTGTGTTGTATATATTCCTTCTTCCCTTGGCTCACCACCTTACAAACTCATTTCTAGTCCTTTACTACCAACCCCCACCACCTATTACCCCTCATTTAACTCTTTTTACCCTCAATTCTTGGTTCCTCATGAAGCAGATCATTATCCCCACTCAAGCCAGCTGTCAACCAACTCCCAAAGTGGAAAAAATAGAGGCTCAGCCTGAGAAGAAACCAATACTCTGTTCCTATTTATCTACTCTCAAAGGCCTCCTGTCCTCCACCTTCCTTCACTGTGTACCTGAGCTTGCACCATACTCAGTTCTGAGAAGTCCTCACTAAATCCTGAGATAGGACTACTGGGAGTTGCTTTGCAGACTCCAGAAGGCTAAATCACAGACCAATGTGGTGTCCCGGATTCAACACCCTTCCCCACTCTGACTATTTCTAAAGACAAAAGGGACGTGTATATCTCCTTTGAATATCTTAAATGTATTCCCTTAACAGCTATAACTCTTATTGAATATCCTCTTATATAGTGACAGTTTTACCCACTGCATTTTTTTCTTTGTAATCTGTTCAATAAGGAATTCTGATAGAAGAGTGTCTCTGTTCAGCATTCCTGTTAGAACCAAGTTGGACTTGTTCCCTTGGCCCCAGATGCACCCATAAAACCTTGTGGCATTGTCTTCTTTTGCATAGGCACATAAAATAGAAAAATTTACATATGCAAACAAGTTCTTATCTGATAGAGATGGGAATACAAATTTTGTAATGCAGTTGGACCTTCTACCCTGAACCCTGAGCATAATGACTTGGCTCAGGCCTCAGAAAAATGGACATTGCCCATACACCCCTGAACCATGGATACTATATATGAAAACAACCACAATTGTCTATAACAGTGGTTGGCAACCCCTTTTTTTTTTTTCAACTGAGCCAAATCTCGACAAAACCATGATTAAAAATTATTTTGAGAGCCACACAGGGCGCACACTGACAGAGGCTAGGAGCAGAGTCCTGTCTCCTGGAGCAGCCAGCCAGCACACAGTAGAGCCAAATTAACAGTGTAAAGAGCCACATATTGCTCACGAGCCGTAGGTTGCCAACCACTGTTCTAGTATAGTGCTAGCTGGAACTTATATCTTTGGACCAGAACTAGGTGCTGAAAGGGGAGAAAGTGACACTCAAGGCATCCTCTATTGACAATAATGCAGACCACACACACACATCATACACACATCACACACACTCATACACACTGAGAGAGAGAGAAAGAAAGAGAGTGAAAAAGAGAAATAAATTGTCCAGAGAAAGGGAAACAAGTGACATAGATAGCTGGAAGGGTACACTTGTGAAGGATGGTGTACTTTATATGACTGAAATCCAACAATGAACAGTTTTGTAACCAGAGTGCTTAAATAAAGCAATTAATAAAAATAAAAGTTCTGTGACAGTAAAAAAATGTTGAGTTCTAATTTGATCAAACAAATTATCTGGAACCCAATTAATATTTATATAGGACAGGGGTCTCAAACTCGCGGCCCGATGGCTGTTTGCGGCCCTCTGTACAACATTTTGTGGCCCTGCCCTAGAGGAATCTTTTTTTCTTTGTTTTGTTTTAGTTGTTTGGGTCACACTCCCCAATGTTCAAGGCTTACTACTGACTTTGCACCTCGACTTTGCCTCCTGCGGCCCCCAGGTAAATTGAGTTTGAGACCCCTGATAAAGGATGTTTTGCTCTATAATCCTTGGTAAATTTTGTTGGTGAACACATCTTACATCATTTGGAACCAAGAAAATTTCAGAAAAAAATTAAATCCATTTAAGCTTTATGGTTGTTTTAAAAATACAAACCTCATGTTTCACTCATTCATTGACAAAAGAAGTCAAATTCAACATGCTCTATAGATTTCTGTGATATAACAATTTTTCTTAATCCCGGTATGTTCACTCTCTATAACTGCCTCTTGATGAGCAGTGCCTGTAGCTCTGAGATAAGTAATGCTTTCTGATGATTAGGTAGAACTTCATTCTTTATGCTGGCTTTAGTCCAAAGCAGATAATTAGATTTTTGTCTTGTTTATAATATCAGTCATCTCCTTGGGGATCCTGGTAGGTTTTCTGTCTTATCCTTTGGTCTCATTATCCAAAGACGATGCTGGATGTTTTGTCTAGAGTATATCAATTAATACTGAGAGGTAGAAAAAATAATAATCAAACTTTAGATTGCTTTTAGAAAACAAATTTCAAATTAATAGAAAAACATAAATTTCAGGGGCTGGAGTGAGTGATAGCACAGTGGTAGGGCATTTGCCTTGCACTTGATCCTCGGCATCCCACATGATCCTCCCCTCCCCATGAGCCTGCCAGGGGTGAATTCTGAGTTCAGAACCAGGATTAACCCCTGAGCACCTTTTTGTGTGACCCAAAACAGAAACAAAGAAACAGAAATATGGATTTCAAATAAGTGAATCTTTTTATTTCAACTGTTGGTTTTTATTTTGATTCTAAGGATTACAAGTGCAAAAGTTAGATGTTCTATATTGGGGGGTGGTGCATATCAAAGCAGGAAGTGCATTTGTCTTGCACACAGTTGACCCAGGTTTGAGCTTCACTGTCCCATGATTCCCTAGCACTGCTGAAAATGACTCCTGATCATAGTAACCCTAGAGCTCTGCTAGGTGTAGTTCCAAAAATAACAAAACAAAACAACAAAAATAACACCTAAAAAACAATTGTAGAGAAGATATCTTGTTGCTTTGTATAATACTTCTTGTAATTGGCACCCTGATCTTACCTTCACAGTCCAAATCATGTGCTCAAATCTATGCCAAGAACATTATTGGTGTTTACATGTTCAAATAAATCAAATATATTATAGAATACTTTTTATGCTCATGTGATACACACTGACATTTTCGTCATTTCCCAAAGAACACTACCAGTTTGATAATCTTTTAATAAGACAACAATTGCCATTCTTTTTGTTTGGGAGTGGGGCACACCCAGTGACGCTCAGGGATTACTCCTGGCTATGTGCTCAAAAATCTCTCCTGGCTTGGGGGACCATATGGGACACCAGGAAATCGAACCATGATCCATCCTAGGTCAGCGTGTGCAAGGCAAATGCCCTACTGCTTGCACCACCGCTCAGCCCCAAAAGGGGTAGCGATTTTTTTTTGTTTGGTTTTTTTTTTTTTTGGTTTTTGGGCCACACCCGGTAACGCTCAGGGGTTACTCCTGGCTATGTGCTCAGAAGTCGCTCCTGGCTTGGGGGGCCATATGGGACACCGGGGGATCGAACCGCGGTCCGTCCAAGGCTAGCGCAGGCAAGGCAGGCACCTTACCTTTAGCGCCACCGCCCGGCCCGGGGTAGCGATTTTTAAAGATCTTTTGGAGACACTCTCTTTGCCTAAAATGTATAGAATAGGTGGGGCTGGATGATAGCACAGGGGTAAGGCATTTGCCTTACATGCAGAAAGATGGTGGTTTGAATCCCGGCATTCCATATGGTCCCCTGAGCCTGCCCAGTGCGATTTCTGAGCATAGAGCCAGGAGTAACCCCTGAGCACTGCTGGTTGTGACTTCCCCCGCAAAAAAGTATAGGATAATAGGTGACAAGATTTTGTTTTGGGGCCGCACCAGATGATGTTCAGGAATTACTCCCGATTCTGAATATAAGAATCATCCTGATGTTGCTCAGGGTTTCTGTAGGTTGAATCAGGGTGCTACTTGCAAGGCAGATTCCCCTAACAACTAATTTGGGGGACCATATGGGATTCCAGGGGATCAAACCATGGTCTGTCCTAGGCTAGCATGAGCAAGGCAGATGCCTAACAATTTGCGCCACTCTCTGGCCGCAACAATTGTCATTCTTTATATAAAAAGGATCTGAACCCAGAGAAGGAATATCTCCAGAGATAACCATATAATTCAGTCACATCCTAAGAGATGAAAGAAAATTTTACTGCATAGAAACCACTATTGAAATGAGAGTTTTTACCTATGAGGAACTTACAAGTTACATCAGGACTACAAGAGAAAGAACAGAGATCTGGGAAGATTTTAGGTTCAGAGATATTCTCTGTAGCACTAAATAAGACTTTATGTAAAATTACAATTTGTAAATCTTATATATGAGCCCTTATGACTCCCCATCATTAAGCGGGAAAAATAATAAGTGTTTTATGGATTTATAAATGATAGAAGAAAGAGAAAATAAAATTAAGTTAGTAAAAAGACAGAGGAGGTAATTTAAAAAATATAGGATAAGGAATGAGAGAATCTCTTGAAGAGTTTCTTTGTAAATAATCTGTGACAGCTGACCTCCTGGAAAAGGACAGATGCCCAGATCTGGAGGTAATTGCAAGGTTAGACTTCAGGGGAAAAAAATTCTCTGGCTGTCACCATTTTTATCCAGTGTTTGTTCCTAATGGGGAAGTCAGAGATTTCTCAACAAAGATTGTAGCATCTTAGATCATTAAGAACCATAATTGAGAATCCCAGAGGCTCTTCCTGGAATTTATGGAAACACCAGACATTAGAGGCTTAATACTAAAACTGACACCCCATGATTTACGACCCAAAACAGACCACTTTGTCTTCTCAGGTAATCCATGTAAGGCAAACTGTAAGATGGCTTCATGCTGCTTTTATCTTTAGCTAGATTTTCTAAATTTCTTCCTACTCAAAGCCTTCCACAAACTCACTGAATGAAAGCAAGACTTAACAGATATCAAGGTCTTATCCATTTCCTCCTAAAATTATGGAAAATTAACAAGAAAACAAGGATAGTTTCTTCTCTAAAGAGTTAGAAAAACATAAAGTTTAAAAAGAAAAATAGCAATCATAACATTGAGGTAATGGACCTATGCATAAGCACCACCTCATCACTTATTAATAATGGGATATGAAATAAATTGCTTACCTAAGTCAGAGATTCTTAATAAAGAGAAAAGAATAATACTATCTTCTTTCTTATTTATTGGTACATTTGTTTTGGGGCACACCCAGCATTGCTCAGGGCTTACTCCTGACTCTAGGTTCAGGAATCACTCCTAGTGATGTATGTTTCTATGGGATGCTCAACCATATTCAGTACAGGCACTGAACTCCTTTATTCTCTTTATTCAGACCTATAGAATAATTTATATAAAGTCATAAATCAGATATATGTTGCAATGAATAAACTGAAGCTGCTATGACTAGATAGCTATGATCATAATTAGAAATTGTAATCTCTAAGTATATTACCAATTCATAATAGAAAAAATGATTCACTAGTACATAAATGGGAATCATTTAACATAATGTCACTACCAGAGGCACAATATAAGTTTCATTGAAAATACTACTTTTACCCAACTGAGAAAAATCTCCCTCTTTGTTCTCATTAATCATCTGTCTCATTCTTACAGAATGTATTTTGCTGGTAAGATACACATGACCATTTCAAACTTATAGTAATTAACAAATAATTATAAATATTATTTTTATGAACTAGAAGTTAATAAAATAGCTAAGGCTAGGTACAGACGTCTTTATCACCTCTCTATTTTCAAATCAGTTTATTTAAAATATGTCCATCAAAACTTCAGCAGTTGTCGAGATTATGCTGCAAACAACTATTATTCACAGCGGCAATGCTCTTCTTGTTTAAATTCAGGGGAAGCATATTCTTGTTCATTTTTCTAACAATACAAACCTCTTCCCACTCCATATCCTTTTGTAAGGTTATACTGGCTCAACACGCTCCATGGATAGCACAACGTAAGATCAAAATGTGCAGAAATAAAATAATGGTGTATGAGGATCATCTATTGTCTTTTGGCACTATCCTGGCAGCAAGCAATTCTGTTAGCATTAGTGCAGTTCTGACAGCAAAGCTAACATATTTTGGCATTAGCTTCAAAAGCAACTTCAGGTGATTAAATCACAATCTTTCTGTCAGAAAAAGCTGAGACCCTTTCTTAGAGTAACATTATGTCTTATTTCAAACCTTTTAATGGCTCCACAGACTTGGTCATTAAGGTAAACATTTTTTACATTCATTAGAAAGATTTATATATTTTTGTTGTTTTTATGCCACACCCAGTGGTGCTCAAGGGTTACTCCTGGCTCTGCACTCAGAAATGATCCCTGGTATGTTTGGGTGACCCTATGGATACCAGAGATTAAAACCAGGTCAGTTGCATGCAAGGTAAATGCCCTCCCTACCCATTGTGTTATTTGTCTGGCCCCTAGAAAGATCTTTAAAAGAAGGTATATTTCTACAAACATTGAACTCTAGTATGTTTTTAATCACAAATTTATCATCTTTTGAAAAAACAATAATGCATTTGAGAGAGAGGATGCTTCAGTCACAGCTGTGGAGCTCTGCAGTCAGGAATCACTGCAGTCAGAGATCCAGAGACCATATGTGATGCTGGGATTCAGACCAGGTCAGCTGAGTGCAACACAGCTGCTTCATACTTGTACTATATCCTGACCTCAATATTAAGATTGTATTCTGTAATGTTTTTTAATTTTGTCACTAGTTTTAAATAATAAAACCCACATTCTTGTTTTCTACTATCAGTGCAGCTCTAACAGGGTTAGGATTCCTCTCCCATTATTCCAAGGTCACTTTCCACACTTTTGTAATTTTTCTGCTATGTTTTATTACATTGGAAATACAGGCCCCAACTTCTTGTCTCTAAGGAGAAGTCAGTTTCTGAGAAAGTCAGTCAGACTTACATGACACAGGAAGGAATTGTCCCTTTGCTGCTTTAAAAATTCCCTTCTTGAAGATGTTTTCACTCTACTGTGTACTGTATGATGTGTAGTAGATCTTGTGTAACATTTTTAAATCAAATGTATTTTAAGTCATTTAAGGATCATAAAATATGTTTTTCACTTCTTTGTATTTATTTCCCAGAAGTCTTATAATGTGCATGTGAAAAAATGTATACAGTGCCCTAGAGGGCATATTCATTTTTCTTCACTCTCCTTTTCCCTCTATTCTTTAGAATCTATCATCTGTATTGTCTTTTCTTTGAGTTTAATCATCATTTCTGCTGTCAGTTTAAAGCTATGTTATTTTATACCTTAAGCAAACTTTCCCTTTTAGCGACATTTTATTTCACCAACTGAATTTTCACTTGGGTCTTAATTGAAGTCTTTACTAAGATGCTGTATTAACTAATAAGCCATTATGCTACATTTTTTGTGTCAGTTTTGGTTTTATCTTTAAGCATTTTTTTGGTGATTAGACATACCTGTGGATGGTTCTTTTAAGTCTTTTTGAGTCTGATATTGTTTGATTTCTGATCTATAATCAATGAACTGGGTGTGATTATCCTCTTTCTAAAATGCCTAACATTATTTAATTGAAATTGGATTTTCATGAAGTTACAAATATGAAAAGAGAGTGGCATTAACTGATTTTATTAATTTTTGATTATTTTAATACTTTTGTCTTATGGTAGCATTAAAATGAGATTAAAATCTTTTATTCAATCTCTAAAGATTTTAAAATTATTTCTGTTCCTTCACTTCCAACTTTTGTTTCTTCTTTCCATACATTTCTGATTAACTTATTTCAATTTTCTTCTCCTTCCTTTATAATTTTTTTCTCTTGTAATTTATCTTCCCTTTCATTATATCTTTTCTAGTCTTTATCACCAATTGAGCTCATCTCTGTAAGAGGTATTGTGATGAATTCATTATAATAACTGGTATGTACTTACAATATTGAAAAATTAACAAAACTATTGACAATAGCTTACTGATCAGAAGGTGATTAAAACTTGTAATAAACCATGTGCAGTAACTGGAGTGTTTTATAAGGGCAATTCATATTCTCAGGAAATATTCTGATGAAGCTTTCAAATTAATTATGCTATTATTTTCTTCATCAATCCATCTACTTGAATTAATAAATGGGAATGTTAATTTTAAGGGAAAGCTCCAATCAAGTAAGAGGCTTATCATACGGAATATTAATGCTTCTATTCACAATAGAATATGAACTATTTTTAGTTCAGTTCCATTCTGAAAATCTCTGGCTCAACTGAACATGCAAAGACAACTTTTTGTCTTAAACTTTTTTAGGTTTTAGTCTTACTATGTCAAGTTAGCCTGTAGAAATTTAAGACTTGCTTTTGGTTCCTGTAAGAGTCATATGACAACCCTCCTAAGTTTTCTTTTATAACCCAGAATTGTGAGTATGATGTGAGATAAGTTATGTTAAATGAAACAGTAAAAGTATGTGAAGACATTCACTTATATTATAAGGTGTTTTTATTTGTTTTTATTTTTCTATTGTTTGTTTTTTGGTGGGTGGAAACTCACCTGGTGGTGCTCAGTGCTTACACCTAATTCTGTGCACAGAGATCACTCCTGATGTGCTCTAGGGATCACACAGTGTGACAAGAATCAAACCCAGGTCTCTGGCCCAATATATTGGTGGGTCTTATGAAATCAGCTATCCCAAAGAGGAACTGCCTTTATTGAGAACAGTAGTGGAAACAGATTGTCCAGACATGATTGGGATTTTATTTACTGTCCTAGAACTGAAAAAGCAAGCAGGAGAAGCCACAGAGAGAACATCTGAGAACTGCTTTGAGAAACAAAGTGTTAGACTGAGTCCAGCAAAGAGTATTCAGCCACCTTTCTGTGAATACAAGGAGATGCATTTTCACTAGTATTCTTTTTTTAAATAGTTTTTATTGAGGCCAATGTGAATTACAAATCTTTCACAGTTATATTTAAGGTACATAGTGAAAGTAATTGGGGCAATTCCCACCATCCGCGAGACTACCTGCTGTCCCCTGTCCCCTGTTCTAGTATGCATCCCATACCTCCACCAGTATTCTGAATGATCTTGAAAATGGTTCTTTTCTTGCTCCCTCCGAATAAGAGCTTAGCCATACTAACACTTAATGTTGACAGGAACTCTAAGCAGAAGACCTAGCCTACAGAACCAAGCTGATAATTGACTGGGTTTTAAGTTGTTGTTTGAAATATGTTAGTACACTGTAAAATCACTTCATGTGCTGTATCTCCAACCCTAAGTGAATAAGTCAGAAACAGGGTCGAGCAAGATACCAGACCAGGATGAGGATGAAACACATGCAGTTTGACAGTCTTCTATCTCATCTCTTCCCTAAGCTGCCTGCCAGAACTGCCATTTTAATTGAATACAGAGAACTCCCCTGGGTGGGGCAGTAAGGCCAGTATAAGGACAGACATCTCAAGCTATCCTGAGCCAGCCCCACTCAGGTTTACAGTAAGACAATCTCTGTTTTGAAGTAAAACCATGTTGTAAACAAACATAGAGAGGAACCATGATATTTGTTTTGAGTAAAATAAGGTGTAACCTAACAGTACACAAAAAAATCAGTACATTGTTTCTCTTTAAACTTTCAGGAATTTGTATATATCCACAACTAATTTCAAAGACAAAGACACACACACACACACACACACACGCACAAAAAGTACTAATGCAGATAAAATGCACCCAGAACTCTGATGTTTAATACCTGACAAATAAATCAAAATAGTTTCCATGTAAATCAATCTCTGCCTCCTAATATTTTAATTTTATTGGAAAGAGTTACTCCTGATCAAGGGGGGATAGTAATATTGTCTTGATAAGTTAATGAAATTAATAAATCATATATCTCATAAATTTGTAGAAAACAATCAATTCTTATTAAGAAAGCATTATAAAAATTATTCAAAAAGATCCCAATGAAATATTAAATAATTTTCTAATAGATTTGGGGATAGCAAAGTGGGGCATATTACATTTTTATTGAAAAAAACCTTAATTTTTTATCTTTATTTAAACATCTTGATTACAAATATGATTGTGATTAGGTTTCAGTCATGTAAAGAACACCCCCCTTCACCAGTGCAACATTCCCACCACCAATGACCCAAATCTCCCTCCATCCCATCCCACCCCCACCTGTACTCTAGACAGGCTTTCCAGTTCCCTCATTCATTCACATAATTATGGTAGTTCTCAGTGTAGTTATTTCTATAACTTCACTCACCACTCTTTGTGGTGAGCTTCATAAAGTGAGCTGAATTTCCAGCCCTCCTCTCATTGTCTCTGAGGATTGTTGCAAAAATGACTTTTATTTTTCTTAAAAAACCATAGAGGAGTGAGACTATTCTGCGTGTCTCTCTCTCTCTCTCTCTCTCTCTCTCTCTCTCTCTCTCTCTCTCTCTCTCTCTCTCTCTCACTCTCTCTCTCTCTCTGACTTATTTCACTCAGCATGATAGACGCCATGTACATCCATGTGTAGGAAAATTTCATGACTTCATCTCTCCTGACAGCTGCATAATATTCCATTGTGTATATGTACCACGGTTTCCTTAGCCATTCGTCTGTTGAAGGGCATCTTGGTTGTTTCCAGAGCCTGGCTATTGTGAATAGTGCCGCAATAAAAATAGGTGTGAGGAAGGAATTTTTGTATTGTATTCTTGTGTTCCTAGGGTCTATTCCTAGGAGTGGAATAGCTGGGTCGAATGGGAGCTCAATTACCATATTTTGGAGGAATCTCTGTATTGCTTTCCATAGAGGTTGGAATAGTCATTTGTTTATTTGTTTATTTATTTATTTATTTATTTATTAGTAGGGCATATTTTTAAGAGAAACTTTTCTGCCTGTTGGTTGATTTTTCCAAAATGGGTTTCCCTAATTAAAGGGAAGTAGATTCTCCATTAGATTAAGGATATAATATACATTCTTTAAAATAGAACATTTAACCCAAATTAAAGTAAGTCAAACAAAACCTTACATTGTTCTTCTTTGATTCTATTTATGTTTTATCTGATAATGCTTTTGTACATGCTAATCACTACGTGAGGGTTTGTGAACAAGTAAACCAAGTGTTGGAAAACATTCAACTTACAAAGTTTATGAGGTAAACAAGCACATAAGAAAGTGGGTTTTTCAAATAAAAGAAATATAGTAAAGAAAATTATGGAAATGAAAAACTGTGAAGCATGTTTTGAAAATGTGATAAAGAAAAGGAGACAGACATATTACTGAAGCCATACATTTTGTTTAAATATGTAGAGTATTTCTAGACAGTTATTGTAAATTTTGGTTAAGTTTTAAATGGAATTGGGTTAGAGATAAGATATTTGACTTGTCTGCAGTGATTTGGTTTAATGCACGTATGATGTATTTTTTTTTTGAGCCCAAAAGAATGATCCCTGTGAATAGAGCTAAGAATAAGCTCTGAGCACTGCCAAGTTTTGCCACTCCCTAAATGTAACACATTATTTGGAACTGTTAATTAAATCTAGTATGAAAGATAAATAAAACCGTTATTTATTTTTATAAGAAGTTAGCTAAAATGGAATTTACTTTCTTTTTTTTTGCTTCTGGACCATCTGTATGTTTTTTTTCTTTATTTAAACATCTTGATTACAAATATGATTGTGATTAGGTTTCACTCATGTAAAGAACACCTCCCTTCACCAGTGCAACATTCCCACCACCAATGTCCCAATTCTCCCTCCATCCCACCCCACCAGACCTGTACTTCAGACAGGCTTTCCAGTTCCCTCATTCATTCAAATGATTATGGTAGTTCTCTGTGTAGTTATTTCTATAACTGCACTCAACACTCTTTGTGGTGAGCTTCATAAAGTGAGCTGGAATTTCCAGCCCTCCTCTCATTGTCTCTGAGTATTGTTGCAAAAATGACTCTTATTTTTCTTAAAACCCATAGATGAGTGAGACTATTCTGCATCTCTCTCTCCCTCTGACTTATTTCACACAGCATGATAGATTCCATGTACATCCATGTATAGGAAAATTTCATGACTTCATTTCTCCTGACGACTGCATAATATTCCATTGTGTATATGTACCACATTTCTTTAGCCATTTGTCTGTTGAAGGGCATCTTGGATTTTTCCAGAGCCTGGCTATTGTGAATAGTGCTGCAATAAATATAGGTGTGAGGAAGGGGTTTTTGTATTGTATTCTTGTGTTCGTAGGGTATATCACTAGGAGTGGAATAGCTAGGTCAAATGGGAGCTCAATTTCCAGATTTTGGAAGAATCTCCATATCGCTTTCCATAGAGGTTGGACTAGACAGCATTTCCACCAGCAGTGGATAAGAGTTTCTTTCTCTCCACATTCCTGCCAGCACTGATTGTTTTCATTCTTTGTGATGTATGCCAATCTCTGTGGTGTGAGATGGTATCTCATCATTGTTTTGATTTGCATCTCCCTGATGATTAGTGATAATCATTTTTTCATCTGCCTTTTGGCCATTTGTATTTCTTTTTTATCAAAGTGTCTATTCATTTTTTCTCCCCATTTTTTGATGAGATCAGATGTTTTTTTTTCTTTTAAAATTATGTCAGTGCCCTGTATATTTTGGATCTTAGCCCCTTATCTGATGTGTGTTGGGTGAATAGTTTCTCCCACATGGTGGGTGGCTCTTGTATCCTAGGCACTATTTATTTTGAGGTGCAGAAGCTTCTCAGCTTAATGTATTCCCACCTGTTGATGTCTGCTTCCACTTGTTTGGAAAGTGCAGTTTCCTCCTTGAAGATGCCTTTAGTCTCAATGTCATGGAGTGTTTTACCGACGTGCTGTTCTATATACCTTATGGTATCAGGTCTAATATTAAGGTCTTTAATCCATTTGGATTTTACCTTTGTACATGATGTTTACTGGGGGTCTATGTTCGCTTTTTTGAAAGTGGCTAACCAGTTCTGCCAGCACCACTTGTTGAAGAAGTTTTTCGTGCTCCACTTAGGATTTCTTGCTCCTTTATCAAAAATTAGGTGATTGTATATCTGGGGAACATTGTCTGAGAAATCAAGCCTATTCCACTGATCTGAGGGTCTGTCTTTATTCCAATACCATACTGTTTTGATAACTATGCTTTATAGTACTGTTTAAAGTTGGGGAAAGTAATGCCTCCCATTTTCCTTTTTCCTAGGAGTGATTTAGCTATTTGAGGGTGTTTATTGTTCCAGATGAACTTCTTAAGTGTTTGATCCACTTCTTTGAAGAATGTCATGGGTATTTTTAAGGGGATCACATTAAATCTGTATAATGCTTTGAGGAGTATTGCCATTTTAATGATGTTAATCCTGCCAATCCATGAGCAGGATATGTGTTTCCATTTCCGTGTGTCCTCTCTTATTTATTGGAGCAGGGCTTTATAGTTTTCTTTGTATAGGTCCTTCACATCTTTGGTCAAGTTGAATCCAAGATATTTGAGTTTGTGTGGCACTAATTTGAATGGGATTTCTTTCTTGACATCCATCTCTTCCCTATCATTATTGGTGTATAAAAAGGCCATTGATTTCTGAGTGTTAATTTTGTAGCCTGCCACCTTGCTATATGAGTCTATTGTTTCTAGAAGCTTTTTGGTAGAGTCTTTGGGGTTTTCTAACTAGAGTATCATGTCATCTGCAAAGAATGAGAGCTTGACTTCTTCCTTTCCTATATGGATTCCTTTGATATCTTTTTCTTGCCTGATCGCTATAGCAAGCACTTCCAGTACTATGTTGAATAGGAGTGTTGAGAGCGGACAGCCTTGTTTTGTACCCAAATTTAGAGGAAAGGCTTTTAGTTTTTCTCCATTGAGGATAATATTTGCCACTGGCTTTTGGTAGACAGCTTCAACTAGATTGAAGAAGGTTCCTTTCATTCCCATCTTGCTGAGAGTTTTTATCAAGAATGGGTGTTGGACCTTATCAAATGCTTTTTCTGCATCTATTGATATGATCATGTGGTTTTTAGTTTTCTTGTTGTTGATGTTGTGTATGGTGTTGATAGATTTATGGATGTTAAACCATCCTTGCATTCCTGGGATGAAACCTACTTGGTTGTAGTGTACGATCTTCTTGATGATGCATTGGATCCTATTTGCCAGAATTTTGTTGAAGATCTTTGCATTTGCATTCATCAGGGATATTGGTCTGTAATTTTCTTTTTTTGGCAGCATCTCTGTCTGGTTTAGGTATCAAGGTGATGTTGGCTTCATAAAAGCTGTTTGGGAGTGTTCCCATATTTTCAATTTTATGGAAGAACCTGGCTAGGATTGGTAGTAGCTCCTCTTGAAAGATTTGAAAGAATTCATTAGGAAATCCATTTGGGCCTGGGCTTTTCTTTTTGGGCAGATGTTTAATTACAGTTTCAATTTCCTCAATAGTGATGGGGGTGTTTAGATATGCTACATCGTCCTTAATTAACTGTGGAAGGTTATACGTGTGTCCAAGAATTTTTCTATTTCTTCTAGGTTCTCATGTTTAGTAGCATAAAGTTTCTCAAAGTAGTCTCTGATTACCCTTTGGATCTCTGCAATACCTGTCATGATCTCCCCCTTTTCATTTGTTGTTGTTGTTGTTGTTGTTGTTTTGTGCTTCAGACCACACCCTTTTGATGCTCAGGGGCTACTCCTGGCTAACCACTCAGAAATTGCCCCTGGCTTGGGGGGACCATATGGGACACCAGGGGATCAAACCACGGTCATTCCTTGGCTAGCAGTTGCAAGGTAGACACTTTACCTCTAGCGCCACCTCGCTGGCCCCTTCATATCTAATATGGTTACCATTTTTCTCTCTCTCCCTTTCTTTGTAAGTTTTGCCAGTGGTCTATCAATCTTGCTTAATTTTTCAAAGAACCAACTTCTGCTTTCATTGATCTTTCGGATTTTTTTTTGGTTTTCCACTTAATTGATTTCTGCTTTCAGCTTTGTTATGTCCTTCTATCTCCCTATTTTTGGTTCCTTTTGTTGGTTATTTTCGAATTTTATGAGCTGCATCATTATGTTATTCAGGTATTCCCCTTCTTCCTTTCTGATATGTGCTTGTAGTTCAATCAATTTTTCTCTCAGGACCACTTTTGCTATGTCCCATAGATTCTGGCAGTTTGTGTCTTCATTGTCATTTGTCTCCAGGAAAGTTTTGAATTCCTCTTTGATTGCATCTCTGACCCACTGAAATTTTCTTTTTAAATATATTTTTAATTATTTTTTAAAATTCTTCATCAAAATACCTTTCTGTTTTTACCCTCTTAGATGTTTTAATCTTTGTATTTTTCCACAAAGTTTTTATAATTATAGAAATAGTATAGTGTTTAATGCACATTTTATAACATGATTATTCTAGAAAATACTAAGAATACTGACATTATTTGTAAAATCACATATGTATTATATCTTTTTTCCAATTTAAAATGTTATAAAGGCTAACCAGACAGCTGTTTGGTTACTGTGTATGTATGCATCATATACAGAAGGCCTCTGTTTGCTTTCTATCACAACAGGGAAGTAATTCTAGCACAATGCAGAGCTCAGAATCATCCTTAAGCACCACTAAGTGTAGCCCAATCTCACCCCCTCCTGAAAAAGTTGTGAATCTCTTCAGCACACCCTTCAAAAAAATTATATCTAATTAAAAATGCCCAATTGAGGTTTAACCCCACAATCTGAAAGAAATAAAGTTCCTATGAAAATATTTATAATTTTAATAAAAAAGAGTGAAGAATGAATTACTATTCATTTGTATGTAAAGGAATTTAGTGGTAGGACACTTTGCTGGCCTGCATTGCATCACAACTATGTCAAAAACTGTGCTGAACACTATTTGCACTTGTAATATTTTGTCTTATGACCAAAAATCCTCCAGATTTCTTTCATTTAGCAAAAGCAGTTACCAAACAGGTCTTTAAAGCAAGAAGAATTTACATGAGCATTCAGAAAGCAAGTTATTTGTAGCATAAAACCCAAGATAATAGATAGATGCAGTCTTCAGAAGCAATAGTTGTTATGGAAATAGACTTACTTTATTTCCACTGTGATATGTCAGATTCAAATAGAACAATTTAAAATGTACTTGAATCACCAGAAGATATAATTAGAACTTGGAAGTGTTTTGTTTTGCACTAATGACAACAGATAAAAGAAGTCTATATAAAAGTGCAAGGATTGATAAATGATTTAGTGACAATGACTATTAGTACATGACTTGTTATCCCATTTAATATAAAATATAACTATTTTCTAAATCAGGTTATGTTTTTTCTTAAATTTCTGATATAATCAGATAATGACTTAACATGCCACTGATATAAATAACACAATAATGACAATGACTGTAATTAGAATGACTCAAAGACATTTTGATTACTTTTGATTATTCTGGAAGGAAAGAGAAAATAGAAGTGTTACTTATATGATACAATATTATCTTTCTAGACAAGCATATTTAATTAATTGAGTGTACTGACATAGCAGTGTTGTTTTGACTTTTCTTAGGACATGTTGAACTTAGAAATCTAGCTTTAAAAAAAAAAAACAAAAGAGTTTTCTAAAATCCCCATAGATTTTGTTTTGTTTTCAAACTTTGCAAGCAAGACAATTTTCAAAGTATAATTCACCAGGGAAAAATGCATTTAGTTATGTTTATATGTTTATCTGTGTTTATACATCTGTATTATTGCTGTATTTATATATGTAATATCTTATATTACATATAACAAATACATTATATTATATGTATCATGCTGTTTATAGGAATTGGGATTTTAAAAATTAGGAGCTTAATGGTGATTTAAAACGGTATAGTGGGGGCTAGAGAGACAGCACAGCAGGTAGGGCATTTGCCTTGCATGCAGCCAATCTTGGTTCAATCCCTGGCATCTGGTATTGTCCTTTGAGCCTGCCAGAACCGATTTCTGAGTACAGAGCCAGGAATATTCCCTGGGTGCTGCTAGGTGTGGCCCAAACACCAAAAAGAAAAAAAAGAAAAAAAGGAAAGAAAATAACACAGTGGTTCGGACATATTTGTCCATGTGCACTAACATATGGATCTTCCAGACACCACTAGGTACAGTCTAAAGAAATAGTGAGCACCACTGTGGAGACCCCAAGCACTTTTTGTGTGATCATACTGGTCCCTCAACACCTCAGAATCCCAGGAGCGCTCTTGGAATTTAAAATTGTACTTCAAGCCATGTTTGCTAAATATCACTAAAATGGATACCCCCACTAATCCAAGCATTGTTTGTGAGACAGATGACTCAAATAAAGTGATATAGCATGTGTTTGGCTAGAATGTTATTCCTAAAATTGATTAGTGGAGCTTAACGACTAATGTCTAATTTTATTTTCTTTCTGTGTAAAGTAAAAACTGATTAAAATGTGGCTACAGAGATATTACAGAGATTAAGGTGCTTGACCTGCATGCAACCAAGCCCAGTTTGATCCTTAGCACTATTTATGGACATATATAGCCTCCTGAACCCTGCAGAAGTGAGTGATCCCTGAGCACAAAGTTAGGAGTACACCTTGAGTACAAATAGGTCTTGTGAACAATAAACAAACAAACAAAATAACTGATACAAAATATTCAGTGACCCATTAATGCCTACTTTACCTTATTGTGCTTTTGTTTGTTTATTTTGGGAGAGCCCACAAAAATAGTATTAAGGAGATCTGGGGACCACTACCAGTAATACATGGTCAAGTGGACTAATGTTTAGCATCTAAAGATAAGTTTCTGTTTAAGTTCTGGGGTTCTCACCCAGGTGGTACTAGCTTCCTCCAGAGATACACTTAGTGATGGTCAGGAGACCATATAATGCCCGATATTTAATCCCATTTAGTTTGACCACATTTTAAATGTATTTATCAAAATTGTTCCAACTAAAATAAATGGTTTCTCATGAAAAAGGTGAATAATATTACAGAGAGAACAAAAATAATTTCCAAGGTGGTTAGGATAAAAAGACTGTTTTTCACTCCAGAAAATTTGACTTTATAGATTATGCACATTTGTAGAAGCATTATAACTTTTAACAAAGGTCAGAAGAAATACAAGCTTATATCTAGAGAGAACCTTACTATATAATTTTTCTTAAAGTGGATAGTATTAAAGATACAGTAGAAGTTGATATGTTCTTTAGAATTAGAATAAGACTTTAGTATAGGAAGGTAAGTTTGAAATGTATTGGCAATTAAAAAGTTCAAACATCAATTATTACAAAGGTTCCAGAAAGAATATGAAGAAAAGAAACTCCTGAGATTACAGAACCGAAAATCTTATCACAAAATCAACAGGCCTATTTTTATTCCTTAATAATTATTTAGAACACATTTTAATTGAATCACCCTGAAATACAGAATTACAATTAATTCATTATTTTCAGTCATACAATGTTCCAATTCCATTCCTTCAATATTGCACATTTACTGCCACCAATATCTCCCTTTCTGTCTCACTATCCCTACAGCCTACTTCTTCTCCCTTGATCCCCAGTACTTTCCTTTCTCTCTTTTACATATAAGCACTGTGGTTTGCAATACTATTCTTTAAGGGGTATCATGATTATCATTTCACATCATTTCAATACCCAGTTTTTCTCCACAATGATCATGTCCAATTGTCATTGTCAAAGTGAAAAATCTTTTCTGCTGCACCTGCATTTTCCACTTCTCTGTGTTATGCTTTCTACCATGGACCAGCTCCCCTTCCCCTAATCGTTATTACCCTTTAGTATTAATATTTTACTAAGTTTTTAATTTATATCCCCCAATTAGTATGATCAATTCTATGTCAGCTTCTCCCTCTGATTAGTTTCACTAAGTAAATATTATCCATATTCATTTATGTGTAATAAAATATCATGATTTTGTTTTGGTTTCAGGGTGAATTTTCTTCATAGAAACTGTTTAGGGATTTTTCTGCTTTTTTAATTTCTTGAAAGAGCCTTAAAGAGCCTTGACAATAGGAACTCAGTAAGATTTGAAATGATTCTCTAATGAATGAATTTGGACCATGGATTTTGTTTGAGGGAAGACTATGATTACCACTTCAATTTCTCCAACAGTAATAGTCTGTTCAGCTGTTTCAAATCATTTTGCTTTAGTCTTGCTTGGAAAGTTATAGGTTTCCAAGAATTTATCTATATCTTCTAAATTCTCTTGTTCCATGGTATAAAGATTCTCAAGTTAAGCTCTGATAGTCTTTTGAATTTCTGTAATGTCTCATGTAAAGTTTCCCCATTTTGTTTCTTATTTGGTATATTCAAGTTTTCTCTTTCTTTGAGAGTCTTAATAGTCCTTTGTTGATCTTGTTTATTTTTCAAAGAACCAGTTCTTGGGTTCTTTGATATCAATTTCATTGATATCAGTTTATTAATCTCTGCTCTGAGCTTTATTATTTACTTACTTCTTTCTAATTTTGGTTAATTATATTGCTCATTTTCCAATTTCTTAAAATGTGCCATCAAGCTTTCAATGTGGATCCTTTGTTCTTGAATACTTGTAGAGATAACAACTTTTCTGTTAACACCTTTTTTCCCATGTACTACAAATACTGGTAGCTTAAGGTTCTCATTTGTTTTAGGGAATCTTTCAACTTTCTCTCTGATTCACTGATTGTTCAATAGTGAGCTGTTTAGTTTCAAAGTGTTGTTTCTGAGCTTTACTTCAAAGAGCTATTTCTGTTTCTATTTGTAATTTACTTGTATTCAGTACATCAGTAAGAGAATATACTTGATATAATATCTATCCTCCTGACTCTATAGATATATGCTTTGTGGCCTAGCATATGATCTATCTTTAGTCTAAAATGCTAGCTTCTGAATAGATGCAACCGCTTATTATCACTCTAATTTTGGCAGGATTCTGAGCATTGATAATAACAGCTAACTCATATAAACATTGTTGTATTTTATTTTGTTTGAGTTATTTGTTATTTTTTTTCTAACACAAGGTAATTCACAGCTGTCTAATACAATTACTTGGAACTAATCATGTTTTCAAAGAGCCTTGTTGTTGTGTTTTGCTGGAAAATTATTTAAAAAAACATGATCTAAAGACAAATTATATCTACACACACTGTATTTAAATCAATTTCTTTTTTACTATAGGAATGATTACCATTATTCACCATCTATTTAATTGCTCAATTCCAGTAGATATATATTTCTTTCAAAATTCTTAACTATATACTCACAGATTGTGACTTGATCAACACAACTTTCAATACCTACATTTGTCTCTCTTTTCCTACATAGACTACTCATTTCCATAATGGTATATTCTCATTTATGCAGAGAAATGAGAGTCCCAAGGAGCACTTTCATTAGCATGTCCATAGTGAGATCTCAGAGTACTTCTTAGAAAAGCTGCCCAGGAAAATGAATTTTTTACTCAGAATTTTACTCAGAATCTGCTTTTCTCTATTCTAGTCTCCAAGTATATAATTCATTAATGTTTCTATGTAAGTTTTCCTTTCAATTGAATTATCCCAGTATCATCTTCTCCATATGATATCCACACACCAATTTTATGGTCTCTCTGAGGGTGACAATTTATTGGATAAAAAGAATTGGGTATGACATAATTTAGGATGATCCACAAATGAAATGATTTTCCTGGTTGTTATTTTTTTTATTTTCAGTTTGATATTATTCAAAAGATCAGAGTGATAGTGTCTAAGCTCTTTGTGGTTGAAGTGACAGCAGGCTGAAAGGCATACTATTTATTATAAAAGTTATACTTGCTAGGGAAAAATAAGTACTTCCTAATACATATATCACTTATGGAGTAAAGCTTTACATATTGGTAATTTTATGATACAGAAACTAGTAAATTTTTATAACTGTGATGATTTTTTAATCTTTATGGAATGTTTTCTTAGGAGTACATTTGCTCTTTTACTTTTACACATCTATTTCCACTGCTATGATGCTGTCACAACTGACTTATCATTTGACACTTTCATTCATGTGATATAATATGTGCTGCATCCAAACATGTCAACCTTTTCTGTGGTTTCTTGGTGGTTCTCTCTGAGAGAGAGTTGATAAATGAAAGTTCTCACCTTCAAGGCCTCACTTCTTCAAAGGTAATGAATCACTGTCATGTCAGGCAACAGTTTGACTAGAAATGGCAGGTTTCTTCTTTCACTTTATTGTTTATCTTTTTAAATTCCTAGAAAGTGTGATTCTTAAGCATGTTCACTGACTCATTCTATCATATTCTCAAGTAAAGAAAAAGCTTCAGAAGAGCAGTTAATAAGCCTTTCTTTAATTATCTTCTGTGTCTTCTCATTCATTTTAAGAGTATTACATTTATTAATTATTATTCGGTTTGGGGGCACACTCAATGGTGCTCAGGGTTCATTTTTAGCTTTGTGCTCAGAGATCACTTTTGGTGGGGCTCAGGAGATTATATGTAGTTCTAAGAATCAAAGTTGGGTCAGCTACTTTTAAGTACACCAGCCACTGTACTATCATTCCAGCCCTTGATATCCCTATTCCCTAAACAGAAAAATGTCATATATTTTTAATTTCCAGAAAAGCTTTAAAAGAGTTAGAACATCAATAGAAGGCCAAAAAAGTACAATTTCTTAAAAAAAAAAAAAAAAACACTCCTAATAACTGTGCTTCAGAACTATTTGCAAGTCCTATGGGAACTTTTGTAGCATAGCTTGAATAGTTAAACATGTATTATTCTGTGTAGTTAAGAATAAGAATAAAAACTTTGAGACCATAGAGATAGTATAGTGGGTAGTGCTCTTGCCTTTTACATTCTGAACCAGGTTTGACTTTTGATAACACATTTGGTCCCTAGAGCCAGATCTCTAGGAGTGATCCTGAAGCACAAAGCCATAAATAAATTGCTGAATGTGGTCCCCCAAAATACAAAAAAATTAAAACTAATAATGTATATTCTAGAGGGCTAAGCTTATACACTGAGAGTTCCAAACTTTTTATTTTAGTTTCAACACTGTAACCAGTTTTTACACATCTGTAGCAAGAAAAAAGATTCCGAATTTAGCATGAGATGGATAGCCTAACTAAGGTGTATAAGATCACTTTGTAAACTAAAATACATAGAATAAATAAAATTATAATTAAATCTAATTAAAGAAAAATCAAAACAATTTAAAGATAATGTTCTGATTAATATCTTATAATATATTATGTAATATATTAATTATTATATATTATAATAAATACTGTTTACCACTTTAAAATACTCTCATTTTTCATGATTGATTTAAATTTTAATTTCAAATTTAACTTCAAATATCAGCATTACTTTTCTCTGATCTTTACTTTTATGCCCTTAAAAATACTATATGTGAGCTGTAAACTATTAAGAATGCTGTACCTTTGTTTTGGAGTCACCTCTATAAAACTGACAATACCAATCTTGCAAAACGTCATACAAATACAATCGTCTGAGAAGTTTGTAGTAGAATTCAAATCTTCCTCTTGTAATGTCAACATTTAAAGCTAGTTTTATTTGCATTAGGAGATCCCAACTTTTGACAGGATATGTTGAAAATATCAGTAACTAAATTGATCCAAAAAGTGTTAAAATATAAGTTCAATGTAAAGACATCTTTAGCCTTACATATATGGCATATCTGTATACTTGCCATAACATTTTTTGTTATACTTAGTGGTGCTCAGTACTAACACCAGCCTCAGGAATCATTCCAAGTTAGGCTCAGGGGAACATTTATGATTTCAAGGATCAAACCCAAGTTAGCTGTATTCAAGGCAATTACCCTACATATTGTACATTAGCTATAGTCCAACAAGAAATAACTTTTGGAAAAGAAGGTAAATAAAAATTGCCATGACATCCAAGTTAAACTATTAGAAGGCCTATGAATCCCAGGAGAAATCATGGTACTTTAATCTGGAAAGACAACTTGGATGGTTGGCAAGTAGTTGTGTTCTCTAAGTTGTCCCACAGATATCATATACAAAGTGCTTACTTGTATTCTTAATTGTTAATCACACTCATATAATAGTGGAATTCCTGCTATGTTTTTCTATCCCATTACAATAAAAATTTAAGGAAAGTCAGTTAATACCTATTTCCCTGACCTCCATTTTGGATTATAACTTTTATGTAAGAGGGAAAAACTCCTCAATTTTAATTCTCCTATGTTCTTGTAATTATCAGACTCGCATGAGCTATGTATCCTTGTGATCTTCATAAACCAAGCATGAGTTTCTAGTTGAGACCTGTCCATCATATCACAGAATAGGCTACTAAAGATATGACAATATAAATAAGGATTTATACCCATTTATAACTATGGTTGCAAAGAGGAATTACTTTTCTTAGGCAAGAAAACTTCAACTTGGTGATTTCCAACTTAAAGGCTTTACATTTCTTGCTGTTACTCTAAAAAATAACCAAGGGTAGAAAAAAGAAGGAACAAAGTATTCTTATTTGTTTATTTATTTATTTATTTAGGGTTTTTTTTGTTTTTTTGTTTTTTTTTTTTTTTGGCCACACTCGGTGACGCTCAGAAATCACTCTTGGCTTGGGGAACTATATGGGATGCCCAGGGATCAAACTACAGTCCATCCTAGGCAACCGCTCTGGCCCCTATCACCCTAGTATCTTCTATACCAAAGAGCATATTCAGAACTACATTTGCTTTCTATCATATTAAACATATATGCATTTCTTTGACCTTGCACTTTTATACAAAAGCAGCTTTCCCTACAGAAACTGGTAAAACCTGGTAGACAATCGTAGCTTGTCTACCCCTGAAAAAAAAAAAAAAACTAAAAAAAAACTACCTCCCCCCCAAAAGAAACTTTACTTCTGAAACTAGTTGTTCAGATTCTGCCTTTGAAAATTTAAAACTAACATTCTCTCTTCTAACTTAGGACTTTTACTTCCTTAGGAACAATAGTCAGTTAGGAACAATTAGGAACTTACTTAGGAACAATAATTCCTTTCACCAGAGCTGTTTATCTCCCTAGTCAAATTGTTATGTTTATCTAATAGGGCTACTGCTAATGTCTCTGTGAATCAGAAGTTCTGTTCTTTGTCTATCCAGACATTCTTCTTATACCTGTGACTGGCATTTTTATCCCTTGAAAAACTCTTAGCTTGGATATTAAATTTAGAACACGCTTGTCAGATGCTGTTTCCCCAATACATTCATTGTGTGGTCTCATTTCTTCACATTTCGCCACTGCTCATACATCCATTCTCCTCAACAGGACTCAAAGTCCTCTAATTCAAACTAGATCCCAAGAGCTAGTCAGCGACAATATATTCTATTAACATATTTAATAGAATTGTTATTTATTTTTAAAATATGCTAAAATATAGAAGGGTTATTAGAAAGTTCTGATAATTTATAACTATAAATATTAACTTTTTAATTAGTTGTATATATTTTATAACTTGTAATCAATAGGAATACTCAGTATGATAAAAATATAACATTTATTTTTTGCATCCTAAATTCAAAACATTGATTACTTAGTAGTGAACACAATAAAGAATTATTAGTTAACTCTTTGAAATCTTCTTTTACACTAATGTTTAAACTTTTCTGAAATGTTACAAAGTTATTCATGGGGGTAGTGTGATTGCATAAGTGGTAGGGCATTTGCCTTGCATGTGCTAACCTAGGATTGACTGAGGTTCAATCCCCTAGGGTCCCATATGGTCCCCCAAGCCAGGAGTGATTTTTGAGCGAATAGCCATGAGTAACCCCTGAGCATCACTGGGTATGACCCAAAAAAGTGAGTCATTAAGAGATTTTAAAAGCAAATGAACAAAGACACAGATTAAAATATCTAAGTGCCAATGTGTGTATAAGAGTGATATCACAAATTTTAACCTATAGAAAATGTATGGCTGTATAGATAATGTAAAGTTTAATTTGCCATAAATTATTACACATAAGAGAAAATAACAGCTGTATTTATATTTTAATAGAGACATGCATATTTATACATAATTATAGGTATAAGTACATACACACATACAGAAATACATATATACATCCTGAGAAATAAAAATATTCTATCTAAATTATCTGATAACAAATAGTGTCTCCAATTTTCCCTATGAGTCAAAGGAGTAATATACAGTTCTGAGATAAAAATCTGATATAACTGTCAAACTGTATGAGATCAGCCGTCCTTCTACTAGAAGCACAATATCATGCTGAGTCTCACTTCTACATGTATTTGGGACTTTTTGTTGCTAATCAGACAAACTTGGTTCTGTGGATGACGAGCAAGTTGAAGAAGATAAACAAGTACAAGAACTACCCTTACAATTTAGGAATAAATACTGCGTAAGCAAATAGTTTATACATATGTTCCTATGTTTCTTGGAGAGGTGCTTAATCCCAAACCATAACCACCAATAGAAGCCTCAAGAATTGTCAAGATTTAGGATCCTAGTAGAATTTAGTTTTAGATGGCATCAGCTTCTAGGTACAAATTATTAAGAGGCAAAGGTCATAGTCTAATAAAGAACCACAGTCATTCTTTTTTTTTAATACTACAGGCAACATATTCTTTAATAGAGTAGAGCTGACAAGGCACTTGGAAAAGAAAGTCTTTATAAATATTTAAATGGACTCTTAATGCCATAATTAAGATTGAATTACTTTAATGCAACCAATTTAGTTAGTGTTTTTTTCAATTACAGAAAAATCCATTTACTGAACAAAATAGTTTTAGCTTTGCAAGCTTTATATTTTGCTGCTTAGTAGTTTTAATTTAGCATCCTGTGTTCACCCAGACATTTGCAAATGCTGCTAATTCATCAGTCGAAGGAAAATTGACCTGACATACTGAACAAGTTAAAGTTAAAGTACCTGATTTTAGACACTAAGGAACTTGTTGGAATTCTTCATATCTCTGCTCTTGAGTGTATAGAGTCATTCATTACACAGACATACGTCAATTTGAAGCAAGTTAGAAGCAAGTGGCAATTAAGTACATATATAGAAATGTGAAACTATTGATATATGGTTGTGATCATTATGATAGCAACATGATTCTGAGATACTGACTAAAAGGGCTGGGTCAATACTTCCTGGTGGAAAGACACACATACACATCAATAGGTGCTACCATAGGTACAAAACTGAGCTGTCACAGAATAGGTCCATTTTAATTTCCTTTATTTTTGTTCTAACTTTTTTATATTTATATTATTATAAATATTACATAATAAATATAATAAATATTACTATGTATCTTATTTATATCTAACTAAGGTGTCTAGTTTTTTTTCTTAACAAAATTTATTTAACCAAAGTGACTAGCTTTCCCTACTTGTTATTCAGATGCAGTAGGAAGTCCTATTTACTGAGGTCTCGAGTTTTTGACAATGAGCTTACAGAAGTTGACTGCACTGCACAGTGGACAGGAACTAACAATTAAAAACAACTCTAAGTAGTATACCTTTGTCTTCATAGAGAACAGAGAAACCTAGAGCAGTGTCTCCCATTTCTATTGTACATTAGTATAAATAACTAGCAATGATATGTGGTTATTATACATTAGAATATCTACTATATATAGAAGTACACATATTATTTACCAGAATATTGTATCAACTCTTGAATATGATATTTTATATCATTGTATATCTGAGATTTGTATATATAATTTTATATGATCAAGAAAATAATAAAATCATGGATAGTTGAGGTTTTAATTTTTGGGGGGGCCAACCCAAAGGTGCTCAGAGGTTACTCCTAGCTCTGGGCTAAAAAAATCCCTCCTGGAAGGCTAGAGGGACCATATGGAAAAATGGGGATTGAACCTGGGTAGGCCGTATGCAAGTCAAATGCCCTATCTGTTGTGCTATCACTCCAGCTCATAATTGAGTTTTTAATGTACTAACATCAAAATAGAAGCACACACATACACACACTTTTATATATATATATATATATATATATATATATATATATATGTTAATAATATAGCTTTAAAATATCTTCTTATTTGATATTTTGCATTGTAATTGTTGTTTTTACTTTTTTATATATGAGGAAAATAAAAAACAGAAATAGACAGAAACTTTACCACATATACTACTCAGTGGGAGAAGAAAGACAATTTAAGAGCCAAAGAAAAGCTTTCATTTGTCTTTAATGCTTTATATTAATACCATAATGTGTTCACTATTTTATAGTTTTCACTAACATAAAAATGCTTGACATTGTCCCTTATTTTAGTATAGAAATTTATAAATATATACAAGCTTAATTATCAGTAGTCAAATATTTCTTTGTCTATATGCCAATTCATTCACCCAAACTTTGATGATCTTAAAGTTAATTTTACATGTTATGTTATTTTGTCTCCAAGTAAAGTGTTGAACATAACAGTTTCATTCAAAAGTAAATATATAATGTGGTTATTATGTACTTGCTAAGAATTTTATTTTGTTATAAAATTGGGGATTCACAGCTTCTTGAAGGATCTCTCTCCTTCCTGGGAGCCGGAAGTCTAGTAGTATGGGGCTCGCAGGCTCCCACCATGCTGGAGGCCTTCTTAACCACACCTGGGAGGGTGTGGGACTTGGGTAACCCCAGCGCCCCTCTACCGCCTTGCTCCAGATCTCCAGGGCTTCCCCAGGCCATGTGCCTGGGCAAGCCAGTGAGTTGGGCCCCTTGGTAGAGCTTGAAGGTACCCTAGGCTTTCCCCCATTATCCATTCAGCTCCTTAGGGAGGGTGGGGCTCTGAACTTCTGGCCTTCCAGCTTCTTGAAGTCACTGATAATCTCTTTCCAGTCTGTATTTTCAAAATTGCGCGGGAGCTACCACCTCCGCCCACGCACAAGAAACATTAATAGTACTCACTATCATTAAATTATGTTTTTATGTATGCAGAATGTCTATTTTGTACTCTGCCCTTTTGTATACCCCTTCAAAAGATCATATTTCTCTTTAACTCCCTTAACTCCTAATATCATTACTCCTTATTTACCCTTTCTAACTTAAGTACTTTAGAGTCCTAAGTCACAGACCAAAGTGGTGCCCTGGAGTTAACACCCACCCAACTATTTTAAAAGGCATAAAAAGGACACATGTCTTTTCAACATTTTATGGGTGTTTTCTTCGATGTCTATAACTTTTGCTGAATATTTTCTTATACAGTGACGATCCCCCCCCATTTTTTTTATCTTCTCTTTGTGAACTGCTCAATATTGAATTTGGTGCAAAAGAATCCCTGAGTTTAATGCTTACGTTTGAACCAAGTCATGGGTATTGTTGGAAATGTTCTTAAGCCCCCATAAACTCTCATAGCACCACGTGGCTTTATTTCTTGTTTGCTTAGGCACACTAAAATGGGAAAATACTATACATACCAATAATTTCTTATCTAATAAAGATGGGAACACACAAATCTTGTAGTGCAATGGGACCTTACACCCTGAACATTGACATAAAGACCTGGCACAGGCCTCAGAAGAATGGGCACTCTCTATTCACCCCTGATCTAGAGAAGACAACTACAAAACATCCAAGGTTGTATATAACATCTCCTGGAGGCATTCCTCTACCAGGGAAGACCCTGCAGCTGCTCTGACATCAATCTACTCATAAGAGACTTCCCTTAACACTGAGAAGACTTAACAAGAACGATGACCTGCTTACTGGACAGGGCTTGCTGTATTGCCCCTTAATTGCGAGGTTTGTCTATAACATCACCTGGAAGCAATCCTCTACCACGGAAGACCCTACCACTGCTCAGACATTGACCTGCTCAAAACAGACTTCCCTTAACACTAAGAAGACTTAACAACAACGACCTGCTTACAGGACAGGGCTTCCTGCATTGCCCTTTAATGGTGAGGTGAAATGAGAAGACACTCCACATCATGACTTCAATGTAGGATATGCAGATTCCCGGATTTTTAATACAGAAACATGATACCAACAACAGAGACTGTGTGAAAAGTGTGTTGGCACTATGGACAATGTCTTGGATTGGACAATCTAACTTGCCTGCAGCCTAGAGTTGGTCTTATGCCAGGAAACTTAAGGGGTAGGATCTCTTTGTATTTAGGCCAAGGTTATTTCTTTCCATGCCTCTCATATTTTGGTGGGCCTATGCAAACAACAATTGCCACTCTAACACCGTTTTTACTGTGCTCCTTTGACTCTAATCCCCCCCAAAAAAAAACCACTTAAAATTTGAGGTTAACTTAAGCTAATATGCATGTACATGAAAATGTCAAAAATACTATGCCTCTAATGTTTAAGGAGTTACGTAAGTTTTATGGCTTTAGATTGCCTGTGTGCTGTAAAGAAATATTATAATGTGTTACAATCTGGGGACTTGAGGGACAAAGTAATTGTACATGGATTCTGTTTTATTTATCTTAACGTTCTTTTGCTGAAAGTTCAAAGTTAAGATATCAGCAAGGGAACTTCTTCTGAGAATTATGTTATGGGTGATTGTCCTTCCACTGTAACTTTACCTTGTCCTCTTTCTTTGCAACTTTTGTTCTCATAATTCAAAATAAAAAAAAAATAAAAAAATAAAATAAAATAAAATAAAATTGAGGATTCAATCTGCTATAATTATCTTTATTCTTAATTAATTTTTATTTGTTGTGTTAAGGAGTAAACTCAAGGATTGTATTCTACTGACAACCAAATCACTCATTTTCTACAATTTTTTTTGTAGTCTCCTTTTTATTTAATTAAGGCACTAATACAAATTATATTGATGTGCTTAATAATTTTATAATATAGTAATCTATTTTGAAATATATATGCATATATTATTATTGGTTATATTTTGGGGAGCACACCCCAAGAAGCTCAGTGGTTACTCCTGGCTATATGCTCAGAAATCGCTCCTGACTTGGGGAACCATATGGGACATTCGGGGATCTACCTGCCATCCATCCTAGGTTAGTGCATGTAAGGCAGACTCCCTACCGCTTCTCTTGCACCACTGCTTCTGCCCCTGTAGTATTTCATTTTTTTAAAACTTCAGTCAAACTACATGATTTCCAAAGTTCTTAAGTATCCATTTATTTCAGGCATTTAATGTACTAACACCAGTCCCACCACCAGTTTCCACCATTGTCCCCGGTTTCCCTCCGAACTTACCGGCCTGGCACTTCAGCAGGCACTAAATTATTTATTTATTTATTTATTTATTTATTTATTTATTTATTTATTTATTTATTTATTTTGGATTTTTAGGGCCATACCCAGTGATGCTCAGGGGTTACTCCTGGCTATGCACTCAGAAATTGCTGCTGACTATAGGGATGCTGGGAGATTGAACCAACGTCAGTCCTGGGTCAGCCACATGCAAGGCAAAAGCTCTATGACAAGACTGTGCTATTGCTCTGATCCCAAAATAATTTATTTTATATTGCTTATTAAATGCAAAGTGGAATTTTCAAGAAACCACTCACTAAGAGAACGTTTGTGTAAATTATTGTATTTTAAAATAGGGTTTATTGGGTATTTACTGAGCTGTTTATTGAAAATTGAGCATTCTGTGTTTATTGTTCTTGTGACTGAATTTAGTTAGCTATTTTTTGTTTGTTTGTTTTGTTTTGGGCCACATCCAGTGAGGCTCACTGTCCTAGGTTAGTGTGGGCAAGGCAAGATACCTTATCCCTTGCACCACCACTCTGGCCCTGAATTTAGTTACTTTTATTTTACTTTCCCATCTAATGTGCTATGCTCCTACTAGGTAGTCAATATTCTGGGATTTGGAGTTGTCATATGTGGCTAATGTGCTCCAAGAGCTATGGGATCTGTGGATGTGGGATGATTCTTGGAAACATTTTTTATTTAGAAAAGTTTTATCTAAATCAGCCAACTAAGTTGTTTTTTGCAATAAATTGTATAAAAAATAAGTACATTTAACTTTAAGTTAATCTACTCATATGAAATTGTCACCAAAATGTTAATTTTAATGACTGGCATAATATAAATTTGTAATAAATGATATTTTTAGAATGTGCTTGTATAGAAATGATTAAGTCTGTAAGATTAACTTCAAGGTCTTAAGACAAGGTTGTCATTGATTTTTACAAATCATTACTTATCTGTTTTTTTGTTGTGTTTAGCAATACTTCTTTGGCCTTCAAGGTCAAATGTACTAAAATTGGTTATAGACTAAGGTCACATGACTCAAGTGTTGCCCTTTTCAGTAGATCACGGTTATGGACACTCGAGAAACTTCCTATGAAGGATGTGTTATTCAAGAACATTTAAAATGTTAACCTAGGTGAAGCGACAGCAGCTCTGTCAGTGGGGAAGCAGGTCTGGAGAGACTGATGTTCGCCTGGCCCACACTCCAGCCCTTGACCCAGTAGCATTGGCCTGTGGCTGTCCCCACTACCTCCCTCACCATGGTCCTCTTGGCTGCAGTGGTGTGTAAGAAGGCAGGAAAGGAAATTATTTCCGACAGATCCTGGAGGTAGCCTGGACTCATTAGACGGCTAATTATCAGCTTTCCCGAAGCTCGTGAATATGAACAAGCAGCACTAGTTTCTTGAAAGTGAGAGTGTGTGGTACATGTACCAACTGTACATGGTGCTGATCACCACCAAAATCAGCAACATCCTGGAGGACCTGGAGACGCTGCTGCTATTCTTGAGAGTGATTCCTGAATATTGCTGAGACCTAGAGGAGAATGAAATGTCTGAGCACTGTTTTGATTTGATTTTTGCTTTTGATGAAATTGTCACCCTGGAATACTTGGAGAATGTCAACTTGGCACAGATCAGAACCTTCACAGAAATGGATTCTCATGAGGAGTAGGTATTTAGAGCAGTCAGAGAGACTCAGCAAGGAGATGCCAAGGCAGAAATGCGGTGTAAAGCCAGGGAATTACAACAGGCCCAAAGAGATGCTGAGAGACAGGCAAGAAGGCATCTGGTTTTGGAAGATTTGGAAGCTCTCTGGTACTTGGAGAAAGCACAGCTTCCATGATCACAGAGACCATCATAAAATTGATAAACCAAAAGTGGCACCCTGCCCCAGCCAGACCTTCCAGCCCCAGCAAGGCTTTGAAGCTTGGAGCCAAAGGATAGGAAGTAGATATGTTTGTCGACAAGTTAAAATCTGAAGGCTAAACCATCGTGTCTTCCATTATGGGCAAGTACCCCTCCAAAATGCCAAAGTTCATGCTTCGCCCATTAATATGGAGAGTGTACACATGAAGCTAGAACAAAAGATCACATTGACCTGCGGACGAGATGGAGGGTTACAGAATATAGAGTTGCACGAGATGATAATGTTTTGGATCTCAGATGATAAATTTGGCCTAATTTGCTTTCATATGGAAAAATGCAAGAAAGTCGTGCAGCTACAGACCCATCCAAATGTGGACAAAAAACTTTTCACTGTGGAATCTCCTATTGGCTTAAAGAATTCAGAGAATCATTTCCAGTTAACAGTGATGTGTGGGTGCTAAGATGGAAATTACAGACCATAGAGGAATCTTTCATTCTACTGACTATTAACTGCTGCCCCTCAGAGAGTGGAAATGGCTGTGAAGTCAACACTGAGTATGAACTACAAGTAGACAATTTAGAAATGAATGGTGTGGTTATCTCTATACCCCTCCCATCTGGTGTTGTTGCACCTGTGATCTGTGAGATTGATGGAAAGTATCGTATATATAGTTGGCAAAATACTTTGGAGTGGTGCTTTCTGGTGAATGATGCAAAAAATAAGAGTGGCAGTCTGGAGATTAACATTACTGGGCATCCCAATGACTTCTTTCCTGTTCCAGTCTCCTTTATCTCCAAAAAGAATTACTGCAGCAAACAGGTAACCAAAGTAACCCAGGTAGATGGAAACAACCCTGTAAGGTTCTCCACAGAGACCACTTTCCTAGTAGATAAGTATTAAATCCTGTAATACTATAAGGAAACCAAAACTGAAAAGTTTGAAATTAATAAAGACAAATTCATCAGTGGCTAGAGTTTTTATTTTCCAAATCTATAAGTCATTGGAGACCCTTTTTTCTGACACTATGCTCAATTCTCTGCACACAAGGATCTTTAACCTCATCCTCAGTGTTCTGGTGTCACAGAGACATTCATTGGGAAAACATACTCAAAGAGAAAGGATGCAGATTTCTTTGGCAGGTTTGACTGACCAGCAGGAGAGTGAGCTCTCCTGAGAGCACTCCCAGTTATCCACCTTCTCTGCCTTTACCTAAATTGCTCCTTTATTTTGATCTCTAATTTTAGATTTCCTATTTGTCTTAAACACAGAAGGCTTTCTCTGCAGTTTTTTTTTAATCTTTCACACTTTTTTCCCCCTAAACATTCAATCAAGCTTTTGGATCCTCTTCTACGGGGCATTGTCTTGTTTGGCACTCCCAAAACAGCTTCCTTTGGTCTAGCTATGATTTTAGACTGTACAGGAAAACTGCTTAAGGGACTCAGGGCCCAGAGGCTAAGAGATAAGGGCATCTGTGGCATTTTTTTTACATTTATCACGCCACCCCCTTGGCCAAGTTGATTTCTGTCCAGGGCTACCTTCAGTTTAGTGTTCTGCTGTGTCTCTAAATAAAAAAAAAAGTAGCTTTCAAATGTCACAGCATGCCCTCCAGGACAACTGGGAAGAGAGTGGCTCTGCCCAGTTAAGTGGTTATTCTATGTTCACTGGTAATCATGTTTGCAGCTGGTGATCCATGTTTGAGTACTTAAGCTAAAATATAGCTGCTGCTCCTTGTATCTGTGATTCCCTCAGATCCCTCACATTAAGCACCTCAATCTTCCAGGCTATGTTCAAGACTTTTCTTTCTAGTAGAAATGAGGTTATGACCCTAAAGGTAGTGCAGTCTGTCTTTCTGCCAATTACCTGAGCTGTAAACTCTTTTCCACTATCAGATTTTGAGCATTCCAAGAGGCAGCTGAATTCCCACCTGTAGGAAATGTTGGGCTTTTCTCCATTTTCTTCCAATCTGGCTACCATTTTTTCATCAGCCTGTTTGACCATATCTCTGAATTCCTCTTTTTTTCATACCCTAACTTGAACTTTGTTCACTATTATCATTTGATGATGGATTCTCAGACCTGTGTGTTAAATGGAAAGGGCCATATTTGCCAACTCATCATCAGCTTTTAATCCAGTATTGCATTCAGAGGAGTTGGTGGAGCTGCCACCATTCTGCAGCCTGGTAAGAGTAAGAGGCTAATCACTCTGTGCCCTCATGCCTCTCTGCTCTGCTCTGACCTTCCTAGCTAAGAATAAACTGAGGCAGTCATAAATACGTGACCAAGGAATGATTTGCCAAAGAAATTCTAGGTCTTTCCCATTCCCTTAAGAGTATCAGGGAATTATCCTTTATATTGAGCTTGGTGTCCACATGTGGTTTTTGAAAAAGAGGGCTGGGACAAGGAATCTTTCATGTAATGAATTAGGCAAGAAATCTTATTAATACAATTTTCTTTAGGAGATGCCTGTCCATATGACTTTTTAAAAGTCAAGTTTAGCTTCACAATACTAAACTTTCTGAGATTACTTTTGGGATAATATTTAAACACGAGAGGTTTTATAACCCTGTAAAACACATAGGGAATATAACATTCCAGTGTACACAAAGAAGGCAAATTCTTTAATCAAATAAAGAGTATTATAAAATGAAAAAATATGTTAACCTAGACACATTCATTTTCATGGAATCTGGAAACTCTGAGTTAGAATTTAAAACTAAGGTTGATCTCACTTCTTTCTCTTGAATACCAGAGAGGTAAGAAGTGGGGAAGTGTACCTGAGAGGTGAATGGTGAGTGACAAAGGAGGAACTATGTGCCCCAGGAATAAATTAAGCAGAAAAGACTCTATTAGAGGTATATCATGTATAAAGGGTATGAGTTTGCAATAACTGAGAATAGATGCATTTGTAGGAAAGAAGCATGTCTGTGCAGCTGTAATAAACAGAGGAGAGACCTGCACCAAAATGATCTTAGTATTCTGTGAGGACAGGACAGACACAGAGACTCACACTCAAATATATATGTTGAGTATATATACATATATATGTATATATAATTGCATTTAATTCACAACTACAAAGTCCTATTTTTATCAGAACCTTGGTACAAGCTTAAAACAACAAAGCCTCAAGATTTAAATGTAAAATGTTGCATTTCAACCTCAGAGAATTATTTTATATCTGTTGTTTTGACATCAAAACAAATGGGACCTGTATTAAAGAATGAAAGCCGTGAGTTTTGTGGCAAGGTCAACATCACAAAGAGGCCTTGTTTCAGGGTTCAGGGAAGACTTGGATGACAGAAGAGTTAAAAAGAGATAACAGGGGTGAAGGGAGGACAACCTGGTAGTGGAAATGCTCCCACTCATTGTCACTATGTGCCTCAAATATTACTGTGAGAGAATTGTAATTCACTTCAATCACAATAAACATTGGATATTACTTCCACAAGAGATATTAAGGAAAAAGTTTCTTTCAAGCTAAAGCATAATTTCTGAGGAGTGTCAAGGATCTTTTTCCTTGTTTTATTTGTGTGCTACAAAAGATTATCACATTAAAACTGAAACTCATAAATTTCAACACTTTTACCATCTTTACACTATAACCTATGATCAGAGTTCATTGTTTACATTGCATCCTGTCCATTTGTTCTGTATCACAGTATTTGTCAACTTTATAAGATGGGATATGTTTTAATTTAAGTATTATTTTGGCCCAATGGTTCACCCAGGAAGAACCATCTGATAATAAACACCAAGAATTTTCATTTTAGCTCTAGTATTTTAACAATATTCAACTACAGAGGACAGTGAGCCACATAATTGTTGTGATTACAAAACACCAAGATCATGTGCTTCTAAAAGTGAGATGGTTCTATACACTATAATCTAGATATCTAAAACCAAAAAGGCTATTAAAGAGTAGGGGACATTTGGATACTTTAATTTTTTTTACTGAAAAAAAGTGCTTAAAATATTTTAGAAAAAGATCGTGTGGAGAGTAAAAAATAATTCCTGTTCACAGTAACCATTAGTGATAGTACAGTGGGTAGGACATTTGCCTTGCATGAGGCTGACCTTGGTTCAATCCCCAAAATTCCATATGGTCCCCTGAGTCTGCTAGGAGTGACTTCCCAGTGCAGAACCTGGAATAACCCCTGAACACCTACAGGTGTGGCCCCACCAAAAAATCATTTTTGTTCATGCAATGAATGAAGAGAATATATTACATGATTTTAGACCTTAAAAATTAAACATAGTTCTCAATTGAAGATTAAAATAAAGGCATGTCTGAGACAAGATAGTTGTTCCGAAGCATAGTGAAATTTTTATTGTATATTTGTTTGAGAAAACATAAGAACTTCACAGTATCAGCTATAATATAGTGTTTATATTAAGATATTATTCAAAAATTCATGACTTTTCAACAGAAAATATATCATAATATAGTGAACAAAAAAATCCAAGATAATGCAACTGATGAGACATTGCTAAATTTCAATAAATTTTCCTTTAGATTTAATGTAGTTCCATGCCAACCAATAAGTTATTAAAATTTTATCTTTTATTCTGAAAAAATAGATGACAAGTATTATATATGACTTAAAACCTTTAGATATATAGAAATGTGAAGTTATGCTTATGTTATAAGTAATATGCCTACTTATTAACAACTGATAAATGACAATTTTGTTTTTTTATTTGAAAGCATTTATGAATAATTATTTTTACTAGGACTACAAAACACATCACAGTAAGATCATACTAGAGATACAAAACTATACCTAGAAATTATTCATTAAAAGAGCATTTATTTCAAAGATTTTCTTCTTTTAGAACAATTCAATATTATTTTGACACACAATTGTATAAGATACAAAACAGAAATATCTATTTTTAGTATCATTTTGTGCTACTAGGAAAGAAAAGTACTCATATTTAAATTGATCATAACAATCCAAATGAAGCAGAACATAACATGAATCACGTTTTCATTTCTAGTAGTTATGGAAGTATTTATCACAATAAAGTACTATTTATTGTCCTGTTTCAGACAACCAGTATATACCAAGAAACTTTTTTGGCATCTGCAGATGCATAATCTGAAGTTTTACATAAGCTATTAAGGTCTATAAAATGTGAGATTTAAATTTCACTCAAAGAGAAAAAAATGGGAAAGAGGTTGAATTTTAGCCAAATGATCATCAAATGATGTAAAACTACACAGGCAAGTCAGAAAAATATTGCAATGGTAGGTAGGAAATATACCTTGCAAGAGGCCAACCATGGTTTTATTCCCAGTTCCCCGTTTAGTACTCTGATCCCTGCAAGGAGTGATCTTTAAGAGTCAAGAGTAAGACCTGTATATTGTTAGTTGTGATCCCCAAACAAAAACAAACAAAAATGCATACAGATGTTTTTTATTGAAATTTTCATTTCTCTAGAAATAATATTCATGATATAATTCTAAGTTTTTTAAATTAAAAAAATTAACAATAGAGTTTTTTTCTTTCCTTTCTGCTTTTTCACTCTTTTTTCCTCAAGACTATGTTCTTCTTCAAAAACATCTACTAATATGCTATCCATAAATTTTTTTTGCCACACTCGGTGATGTTCAGGGGTTACTCCTGGCTATGTGCTCAGAATTACTCCTGGCTTGGGGGACCAAATGGGACATCAGAGGATTGAACCATGGTCCATTCTAGGTTAGCATGTGCAAGGCAAATGCCCTACCACTTGTGATATCCATAAATTTCTATTTTGCATTTAGAGTAGGAGAAATGTTAAACACAGATGCTAAACCAAAAAATAAATAAATACATACATAAATAAATAACAGGGAAAACATATCACCTAGTAAAGGTTGGCATGTCAGCTTAAATGTTATTAGTACCTCATTTTGGTGTGTATTTTAATTTTCTTTTATGTGCTAGCAATGCCAAATGTCATTTCTTATAAACTTATCTGTCAGGTTTTGGCAAAAAACTTGGTAAGCAGTGGGCTGAAGCTCGCCAAAGGGAGGAAAATGCATGTCTCAACAGCATATCGACACCAGGAGACCTTATTCTCTGCTGTGAACTGGTTTAACACTAATTAGATATAATGAACAATGACTATTTAGTCCCATGAACCACACTTGAATTTCTAGAGGTGATGTAAAATAGGAAATGCCAAAATTTACAAAATAGTGAAATAAAGGGATAAAACATACAGAACTGTTCTATGACTAAGATCACAAATTTTCCTAAATGAAGTGTAATGAAAACAATGCACCAGAGGGGCATGTGAAGTTCTGTCCTGATCATATCACTTTCTCATATTCCATCAAAAGATAAACATCTATGACTATTTTGTTAATCTGTATTACTTTTGAATTCTCACTAACAAGAATATATCCAGTTTTTTAGTATATTAAGTATTCATATTATTCAATAATATTATTTCATGTTAAAATGAATAAATATGACAAACCAACATGGTATTAGTATCAGTCAAACCACCAACTGTAAATATATCCTTAACTGATTAATAGTCAAACACTCATCTCAGCTTCTTAATAAATTATATCTTCTCCATCCTCACTATCTTAGTTTTTATTATTTTTCACTAAAATTCTCAATGCTTTTCATTCACCCACACACTTAAGCTTCCACATTTCATCATTCCACACTGGAGCACAAAATGCTCCAATGATTTTGTCCTGCCTCAGCTTTCAACTTCATGATAGCCATAGAATTATTTGTAACTGAGCCAATGGCTTTCACACTTATTTCTTTTTTTATTAAATATAATTCTTATTTTAATCATAGTGGCTTACATATCATTGACAATAATATTTTAGGTACATATTAACATAAAATCAGGGGAATTCCCATCACCAAATTGTCCTCCCTCCACCTCCGTTCCCGTCTTTCTTCCCATAACCTCTTCCCTTACCCCCTGGGCTGCTAGAATAAGTGGTCCCCTCTGTGCCTAGCTTACTACTTAGTGGTCTTACACCTATTTGGTCTTGGTACCTCCCTTATTCCCCTGCTCCAATCGGAAGGCAGGACTAGATAGTTCAAGTCATGCGGTTTTGTTTGAAGAAGAAAAAAGTAATAACCTGGAGAAAAAAAAGAAAAAAAGAATCAGATACTCTGGAAATGGGCGGAGTCTTTCTAGAGGCTTTCATCCTTGGTTTGAGAGACAAAGGAGAAAAAGAAGGTGAAACACCACAACAGTACATAAAGAATTGTCAAATAAAATATCCAGTGAGCATTCCAAAAACAAACAAACAAACAAAACAAAACAAAACAAAAGGGTAAGCACCATATAAAAACCATGGTATTGAGATAAAAAATATGTGGCAGAGCACATAAGAAAAGAAAAGAAAATAAACAAATATAAATGGAGACATCCACTTCAATAGCCAAACCACAACAATGCAATCAACAAAAAATAGATAAGTAAATAATAATAAAAAATTGTTTTGTGCTTTTTTATTCCCCTCCTGCATATGCACAGTAAATATTGGGGTCATTCGAAAAGGAATTTCCTTTGCCTAAGAGATACAAGGTTTCTCCACCCTTGAAGTATATTGTCATGGGATTTACTATAGACTCCTTTCAGACTTATTTACTCTCCCCTTGGTGCTTTTGTAGTGTATGGAAGACTTCTGCTCCATTCTGGGTGATAACATCAGACCTCTGTATCTAGAGGTCTCCGTATCTGCACGAGTCAAGGAGTTGAACTTATGATTATATCATTCTTTGTGGGCCTAGAAGTTCTGTTCCCTCAGTGTCATTTTAATCTGTCTTCTGTGGTTGGCGGTCCTGGTCTTTGCGCTGATCCTAGGATGGGCCTGGGATAGCGTCTTTCGTTAAGTTTCCAGAAGTCCCCTTCCGTTGCAATAATCTCAGACAGACCTCTGGAACTAGGGATCATAGTTGTTATGCAGGTCGTAGCTCACACCCTAGACTAGGGCTTTTTTATTGGTCCCAGGATACATACAGTCTGGCCATGGTTCTGTCAGCCAGTCATCTGTAAATCACGATCTTGGCATTTGGACAGACCAAAGGGCATCAAGTCTTCTGATTTTGTCTTATCATTAGCTAGTGCGGTAGGATAACTTGCTCTTAGGTCAAGTTGTTCCCATTTTCCTCATTGTCAGAGTATCATATTAGGGCTGGCACTTGTTGGTGTCCGAGCACTGTTAAGAATGTCCCGGTTGGGATTTGTTTTCTGTGGCTGTTGTGAAGAAGTGTGTCGTTTCTATGTCTGTGGTCCAGGGTTCAAGGCTGGATGGTTGGTGTCTAATCAGCTGGGGTCTAAGTTGGGTCCACATGACATATTTTCAAGGTGGGAGATACCCCTGTATTGTAAACAAGTATGAGCTCTTATCCCTAATAAATAAGAGCTCGTTTTTATACGTAAGATTTCCCCTTTTTTTAGTGTGCCTTTGCAGGGAGAAATGGTGCTGCATTATAATGCCAGTGCATTTGAGGGTGGAGAGAAAAGAAAACAAAACATGTCACACACCCTAAAAAGATAAAAATAGAAATAAAAAGTATATGCTCCCGTATATATATATATATATATATATATATATATATATATATATATATATATATATATATATATATATATATATATATATATATATATATATATATATATGACAAGAAAAAAGATTTTTAAGAAATGAAGTAAAAAATTAATTAAAGGAACAAGGTGATGCAAGAAAGTATCTTGCATTTGGGGAAAAGCAGGTAAAGAGGTAGTGTAATACAGGTCTTATACTTATGATGGTAGTATAGGTTTCCCCATTGTCTTTTGAGATTTTCTTGTGGTGTGTGGGTTCCTGGGCGCCTTTCCATCTCCCCAACCTGACCTTCTTGAGATTGGCAAAAGATTTGCGGTAAGGAGGACTTGGGAAGAGTTCATGCATTGGGGGATACTTGTAGAGCTAAGTCCGGTTTCAAGTAACAGTCCATATTAGGAAGGGTTGGTAAGGAGGACCACGCAGCATGAGTCAGCACAGGAGTTGGTTGCCTTTTCTTGTAGGGGGCAAGGTGTGGGTTTGACTGGTTGTCCCTTTACTTTGGTACTGGGTACTGGTTCGCTGGGGTAGGAGATCATTCTTGATGCCTGAGTAAAACTGAGGGTAAAGGGTTTTAATGTGGGGAATCTGGATGGGATTGCGGGGAAGGGATAGTCGAATTTTCAAAGGGGTGAAAGGGGAAAGTATATGGAAGGGGCAGGAAAGAAAAGAGAAAATAATTTAAAAAGAAAAGGAGAGGGAAAAAAAGAAAAAAGAAAAAGAAAAAGAACAGTAGTGAGAAGAGTAAAGAGCGAGGGAATGCTAGTTTGTTTGAGTGTGTTCAATGAGTAGGGCCTGTAGTATAAGTCTATAGGTCATAGTTGCTGCTTCGGTGGTTTGGGTGGTCACGTGCTTCAAGTCCTAAATGAAGGTATTACCTAGGGTAAAGGGAATGTTAAAGAGTTTTATCGGGACATTCTCATAGTGCAAGCTGGGTATGGTATCTCCTGTGATTGAGCCCCGAGATGCAATCTTAGTTTGTCCACCCTTTGTATCCAAGAATGCCTGTAGATAGAAAAGCTGAGAGGTTATTTTAAGTATAGAAAGATTAAGGCATTAAAACATATTTTTATGGCATACTTCCATTGGAGTCAGTGATTTCCCATGGTATCATTTGCCTGTATAATCCTGTATAAGATCCCTAAAGGCTTATTATGGGCCTTTGTAGTAGAAGGCTGATTACTTACCTGGTCTTTCTATGCTGCTGTTTCTGCTGTTGCTGGTTTTTTTTTTTTTTTTTTTTTTTTGTGGTATAGTGTGTAGTCAAGAGTTTGTATTGTTCTTCTTTTATGTGTTTTGGGCACTACTCTTCGATATATGTTGACTGTTACAGTGTTCAGAGTTTCTACACTGTTAAGCCCTGTTATTTGATTGTTGAGTATTAGTTGTATATAAGGTGTATGTTCTAGGTACTTCAGAATAGTGCTATCATTTTGTGTTTATCTTTCATCTTCTGGCTTACTTCATTTAACATAATATGTTCTAGGTCCATCCACGTTGCTGCAAAGTCTGTGACTGTATCATTTTTGACTGCCATGTAGTATTCCATTGTGTATAAATACCACATTTTAATGATCCATTCATCTGTTGTTGGACATCGAGGTTGGTTCCAAGACTTGGCTATTATACTGAGTGCTGCAATAAATAGTGGGGTGCACACATATTTTGGAATGAATGTCCTTCCAACTTGGGGGTAGATACCTAGGAGAGCAATTGCTGGGTCAAATGGCAGCTCAATTCTGAGTTCTTTGAGCACTCTCCAGAATGTTCTCCATAGGTGTTGGACTAGGGGGCATTCCCACCAGCAGTGTATGAGAGTGCCTTTCATGCCGCATCCCCGCCAACATAGATTGCTTCTATTATTTTTGATGTGAGCCATCCTCACTGGTGTAAGGTGGTACCTCATTGTTGTCTTTATTTAGATTTCCCTAATGATGAGTGAAGGTGTGCATGTTTTCATGTGTTTGTTGGCCATCTTTCGGTCTTACTCAGAGAAGTGTCTATTCATTTCATCTTCCCATTTTTTATGGCTTTATTTGGTTTGGGGGGCTCAGCTTTCTGAGTGTTTTGTATATTCTGGATATCAGCCCTTTATCTGATATGATGGGTGAAAAGATTTTTTCCCAGTCAGTTAACTGTCTTCTTGTGTTAAGTAGGGTTTCTTTTGCTATGCAGAAGCTTTTTAGTTTGATGTAGTCCCATTTGTTTATATTTGATGCTAAAGTTCTTGCCATTGGTGCTCCATCCTCGAAGACCTTTTTGATATGTAGGTCTTCGAGTATTCTACCTATTTTCTTCTCTATAAACTTTATAGATTCGGGTCTAATTTTGAGGTCTTTGATCCATTTTGAGTTGACTTTTGATAAGGAGTGAGGTATGGGTCAATTTTGAATTTCTTGCATGTGGTTTTCCAGTTGTACCAACACCATTTGTTGAAAAGACTTTCTTTGTCCCATTTCAAGTTCTTGGCTCTTTTGTCAAATATCTGTTGACTGTATATCTGGGGGGCTTATGTCTGGAAATTCTGTTCTAACCCACTGTTGTGAGGCTCTGTCTTTGTACCAGTACCATGCTGTTTTGATCACTATGGCTTTATAGTATAGCTTCAGGTTAGGTAAGGAGATGCCAACCCCTTCCTGTTTTTAGTATGTGTTTGGCTATCCTGGGTCTTTTGTGGTTCTAGATAAATTTTATGACTGATTGTTCTAAGTCTTTATAGAATGATGTCTGAATTTGGATGGGGATTGTGTTAAATCTATATAGGAGTTTGGGTAGGATGGTCATTTTGACTATGTTGATTCTACCTACCCATGAGCATGAGATGTTCTTATATTTCCCACGATCCTATTCAATTTTTTCTGAAGTGTTTTGAAGTTTGCCAGGTATAAGTCCTTCACTTCCCTGGTAAGGTTGATTCCTAGGTACTTGCTGTTTTTTTTAATACTATTTTAAATGGAGTTGTATTCTTAATCTCTCTCTCTCTTCTACTTCGTTATTTGTATAGAGAATTGCTACTGTCTTTTGTGTATTAACTTTGTAACCAGCCACTTTGCTGTATTGGTTTATTGTTTCTAGGAGTTTTACTGTGGATTCTTTAGGGTTTTCCATGTATATCATCATGTCATCTGCAAAAAGAGATAGTGTGAATTCCTCTTTCCCTATTTAAATTCCTTTGATTCCCTTCTCTTGTCTGATTGCTATTGCTAGGACTTCTAAGACTATGTTGAATAAGAGTGGAGAGACTGGACATCCTTGCCTAGTTCCTGACCTTAGTGGGAATGCTTTCAGTTTTTTACCATTAAGGATAATGTTAGCTGTGGCCTTTTCATAGATAGCTGTAACTATCTTGAGAAAGGTTCCTTCCAGACCTATTTTGCTTAGTGTTTCCAACATGAATGGGTATTGAATTTTGTCAAATGCCTTCTCTGCATTGACTGATATGGTCATGTGGTTTTTGTCTTTTTTATTATTGATGTGTTGTATGATGTTGATTGATTTGCGTATGTTGAACCAGCCTTGCATCCCTGGGATGAAATCCACTTGGTCATGCTGTAAAATCTTTTTGATGTAGTGCTGGATTCAGTTCACTAAGATTTTGTTGAGTATTTTTGTGTCTATGTTCATTAGTGAAATTGGGCTGTAGTTTTCTTTCTTGTTGGTATCTTTGCCCTCTTTGGGAATCAGAGAGATATTGGCCTGATAAAAGGAATTGGGGAGGATTCTTGTCTATTCAATGGTTTGGAAGAGCCTGGTGATCAGTGAAAGTAATTCTACTTGGAATGTTTGATAGAATTCACCTGTAAAACCATCTGGGCATGGACTTTTGTTCTTGGGGAGTTTCTTAATTACTGTTTCAATTTCCTCCAATGTGATGGGCCTGTTTATGCTTTCTAAGTCCTCCTTTTCTAGTCTTGGAAGCTGGTGTTTTTCCAAGAATCTATCACTTTCTTCTGGGTTCTCTAGCCTAACTGAGTATAGTTGTTCATAATATATCCTCATGATATGTTGGATTTCTTGGGATTCGGTTGTAATCTCTCCCCTTTTATTTGTGATCCTGCTTATTTGGGTGTTTTCCCTCTTTTTTTGTTGAGTCTTGCCAGTGGTTTGTCTATCGTGTTTATTCTTTCAAAAAACCAACTCCTGGTCTCATTGATTTTCTGTATTGTTTTCTTAGTTTCTATGTTGTTTATTTCTGCTCTGTTTTTTTATTATTTTGTGTTTTCTGGCTGTGTTTGGGTTTCTTTGTTGCTGTTGTTCCAGTTCCTTAAGATGGTCTTTTAAGCTGCTAATTTTGTAGTTTTCCTCTTTCCTGACATAGGATTGTATTGCTAAGAGGTTCCCCTGATAACTGCTTTTGCTTTGTCCCACTTACTTTGACAAGTTGTTTCTTCATTGTCGTTTGTCTCAAGGAATCTTTTTATTTCTTCCTTGATTCAGCTGTTTTTGAGCAGCATGTTGTTTAATCTCCAGGTGTTGGATTTTCTCCATTGTTTCTATTTATAGTCAAATTTGACTTCTATTGCAGAGTGATCTGACAGGGTGCTTCTAATGATCCTTACCTTTGTGATTTTATGCAGGTTAGTTAGATTTGTATCCTAAGGCGTGGTCTATTCTGGAGAAGGTTCCATGTGGACTTGAGAAGAATGTGCATTCTGCTTTCTGGGGATGGAGGGCCCTATATAAGTCTTTGAGCCCTAGTTCTTCTAATTTTTCATTTAGGGTTCTTATTTCTTTGTTAGTTTTCTGTCTGGTGGATCTGTTCAGTGGTGATAGTGGCGTATTAAGGTCTCCTACTACTATCACATTTCCCTTCATGTGTTTCTCCAGTTTTGCAAACAGCTGCTGTACATATTTAGCTGGCTCTGCATTTGGTGCGTAGATGTTAACCAGCGTTAGCACTTCTTGGTCTAGTGTTCCCCTGATCAGTAAGTAGTGACCCTCTTTGTCTCTCATCACATTTTTGAGGTTGAATGCAATTTGGTCTGATATAAGAATGGCCGTCCCTGCTTTTTTTTTATTTTCATTGGCCTGGATAATTGATTTACATCCTTTTATTCTAAGCCTGTGCCTATCTTGTACTTGTAGGTGTGTTTCTTGTAGGCAGCAGTAATCCAGTTTATGTTTTCTAATCCAGTTCTCTATTATGTGTCTTTTAATGGGAGAGTTTAGTCCATTAACATATAATGAGATTATTGACAGAGAAGGCTGTTGTGCAGTTGTGTTGTTTAGGGTGGGTGTTACAATTGGGGGTTTGGATTGTATAATTCATCTCTGAGTAGGGCATTTAGGGTCAGTTTTGTTTGTGCAAATAGTGCAAGTTCATTTTTGTTTGAGAATGATTTTAGTCTTCCCTCCCATATGAATGAGAGTTTCGCTGGATAGTGGACTCTAGGTTGAAAATTTCTTTCATTCAGTTGTTTAAATATGTCATTCCACTGTCTTCTTGCTTGAAGTATTTCATATGAGAGATCTGGTTTGATTCTAATGTTCCTTTCTTTATTGCTTTAAGTAGGTCGCCTTTCTCTTTGTTTCTTACCATTTGAATTACTCTGTGTTTAGGAGTTGGTTTGTTAGTGTCTATTTTGTGGGGGACTCTTTTAACCTCCTGGATTTGCTCAGATGTGTTTTTCCAGAGGGTGGGAAAATTTTCTGCTATTATCTCCCTGACTAATTGTTCTTCCCCTTTCCCTGTTTCCTCCCCTTCTGGTATACCTACAATTCTTAGATTGTTTCTTTTGTCTTTGTTCATTAAATACTGAACTTTTACTTCCAGTGCTTTTCCTTCTATTTCTTTGTTGGTTTCTTTGTTGTCTTTTGATTGTAGTTTATCTTTGAGTTGTTCTATGTGATTCTCAAGCTGTGCAATTCTGCTCTTCTGGCTTTCTATGGTTTTACGTATTTCATTTAATTCTGTTTCTATGGAGTCTTTCATATTTTGTAGGAGTTCTTGTTTAAATTGATTCATTTGTTCATCTATTGATTTATTGTAGTCTCTGGCCAGTGTGTCTTTCATTTCTTCTAGCATGGCTTGGAATTCTATTCTCATGGCTGCTTTTAGGTCTTCCTCTCTTGGGTCTGCTCGGTTTGATGGACTTGGGAACTTGTTCTGATTTCTCTCCATCTCCCCTGTTGTTAATGTTTTCCTTGGTTTACCCATCTTTCTTTGCATTTATTGGCTTGGCTTGGAGTGCAGTGCCTTCAGGTTTCAGCCCGCTTTTGCCACCTGTGGTGTGGGGCTGGGTTTCTCAGGATGTGGCTCTACGTGAGTATGTTGGGTGATGTCTCTGAGTTTTGGACCTTCCCTCATCCTCAGTCCAGCCTGACCAATCACCACTCCCTTCAAGCCAGACCATGCAGGTTCATTCTCTGGCCTGTCCCTGTTCCCTTGAATGGCTGCTTTTCACCCGCCGGAGTCTGCGACCTCCTGCACCCACTCTGGCCTGTTCTGGGAGCTCCACACTTATTTCTTTTATATGAACTCATCCATTCTCTCCATTATGTTCAGTAGTTTTCATTTATGTATTTATGCATTATAGTAAATTCAAAAAATCCCTCCTCTGATAAGTTAATTCCTGATACCATTTACCCGACCCTTCTCAAGAAAATTCACATTGTTTATTCTGTTTGTTTGTTTGTTTTAGTGTTTGGACACACCCAGCAGCTCTCAGGGGTTACTCCTGGCTCTATGCTCAGAAATCGCTCCTGGCAGGCTCTGGGGATCATATGGGATGCCAGAATTCGAACCACTGTCCTTCTGCATGCAAGGCAAATGTCCTACCTCCATGGGGGTCTCTCTGACCCCCAGCATTGTTTATTCTGATATGTAAAATTCTGGAGTTTCAAAAATATTAGTATAATTTAATAATATTAATATAATATTGTATCTTAATATTACACACAATATGCTTTAACTTCAGTCAGAAATTAAAAGACACCATGGCTCTCTACAAAATATTAAAATACAAAAGGAAGTTATATTTAAATCACTATAATATCCTTTTATATATTTAGCAATGCTGGGGGTAGCTGATTCTGTAGAAAATTAGGTAAAGACTTTCTTAATATACTAGGAAGGCACATTTTCAGGATAGAAAAACAGCATAGACAGAACTCTTAGTATGAAGTGAGCTTTAGGTCATTTTACTATGTTGTTAGGATAAGGGAATTAGGACCTTGGTGGTAGATGTATATTAGGAAAAAATAAACCAATTTTTTTATCTTTTTATGTAAAATAAAAAATTATTTATGAAATTTAAAAAATAGAACAGAAACACTAGTGCATTATTTTTGTGCCAATGGATATAACATCGAACTAATATAATCAAAATATCTTTGTGGTGGAGAAGCTCAGGAGTTACTCCTGGTTTCATGCTCAGAAATCGCTCCTGGCAGGCAGCAGGCTCCGGGGACCATATGGGATGCCGGATTTGAACCACTGACCTTCTGCATGCAAAGCAAGCACCTTTCCTCCATGTTATCTCTCCGGCCCCAGTGGTGGAGAATCTTGATTCTGGTCCACCACCATTGGACATTCCTGAGGAATGTTGTATCAGAGACAGGCATAGGAGACTAGGAAAGCACCTGCCAAGAGAATGATTAGAGTCACTGTGTGTCACTTGTTTGAGACTTTGAGATTGGTTGACAGGAGCTACAGACAGAAATTTGCAGAGTAGAGTCTTTTGTAACAATTAGGTAATCTCCTGTTTCTTTCCTAATCACCCATAACATTGGAAACAAATCTCAGTGGGCTTCCCTGAGGAAGGGTAGAAAAGCCAGGTTGCATGTTTCTTTTCTTTTCTTCCTTTTCTTTTCTTACCTTATCTTTTCTTTTCTTTTCTTTTCTTTCTTTTTAACTTCTTTGCCACATCTCACTAGTCTCATGGTTTACTCCTGGAATGCTCTGTGCTCAGGGATCACTCCTTGCAACATACAACCTGTGGTCAACCAGGTTCATTCCCCATTACTCTGAAGCCCAAGGCTTCACTAGTAATTCGGAGCCAGAGATAAGCCCTCAGAATCACTGGTGTTGCTAAATTTTTTTTAAAATAAGTTTTCAGTTATGTTTAACAAGGAAAACATTTAGCCTTGAGTAATATAATATATCTCAGTTAAAGGGAAACTATTACTACATGTATTTCTGTCAATACAGTCATTATTATCTCTTAATTACAATTATGGGGAATTAAAATGCTTTACAATTCTAAAATTTTTACATAAATTTTTTTTTAAGTTTAAAACTCTCAATTTTAAATCAAAACGAACACTGATATTTTGGGAACCTCTAAAAGTGAGTTATTTGTCATTTAGAAACAGTAGATGCTTATATTAAAGCATAATTTTGAGTAATATTTGATAATATTTATTATGGCGATATTTAAATTTACATGTGTTTGGCTGTTTCTTAAGGTACAGTTTTTGCTTTTTATTATTTTCCTCACCCCAGTGTTTGTTTTTAAATTCTAAGCCTAAACTTTCACTGAGCACTCTCTAAGGATTTTCTGTGAACCAATTTTGTTCCTATCCTTTGTATATGCACAAATAATCCTTATAAAGATTTCTTAGGAAAAAAAAACATACGCCAGAAACAAAGACTTAAGATATAGTAAGAAGTGGGAGGACATATGTGGAGGACATTTCTGAGACAGCCCTATCAGACCAGGCTGACAATGCTGATCATCTGCTTGCATATAAGTAAAAGGTATATAATAGTTTGAGGATGACTCAACAATGATTTTGGCAGTGCATTTGCAGGTCAATATGTGAAATATGTCAAAGCTCATAAGAGAATATTACAAAGACTCTATGAATAGATAAAGCACAGAGGCATGAAAGTGGGAATGGAAATTGAAGAGATGTTGAAGCTTCTAAAAATAATTACATGAATCTATCATTTTTAAGGAGAGTTTCTATTGGAGCTCAGATACAGTCCAGAGAGTAAGGAACTTATCCTGCCTGAAGCTCCAGTTCAATCCTTTGGCACCATATCTGGTCTCCCAGAGTCAGGAATGACCCCTGAGTGCTGAGCCTGAATAAGCCCTCTCTACTCATTATGTGATATATTTAGTTGTGTGAATTTGAACACCAAGACTTTTGTATATGACTCACCATTTCTCAAGAAATAGTCAAATTTTGGTGCGATAATATGCATAGTCATAATATTATAAAACTATGTCTGCACCATAATTCCTCACTTGAATAAAAAAACATTAATTTCCTCAATTTTCTAGAAAAAAAGGAAAGCATAATCTCTACTCTTGAGTTTAATAAAACTGACTGTGTCATAAATCAAATCATAATAAAACTCATTTTATTTTTTCTCTATAATAGTATCACAACTAGGTTTCCATTATAGAAAATAAGTTTGACAGAATGATGGATATGTTTAACAGTATGTTATTAGAACTAATTAGAATAGCTAAAAAACCTTAAAATAATTTGAGATTGCAAGTGTATGCTCTCTTTCATAGAGTATACAAAATGTTTTTAATTTTATAACTTTGAATATTCTCACTTATTCATAATTTTATCTTCAGATAAGTATACAGTAATTTCCTTAGCTTACAAAGTACTTTACCAGATATATCTTCACTTCCTTTTTCGAAAATTCTGTGAAATAAATAAAGAAATCTTGCTAAAAAAATTTGGAAGGAAAATCAAATTCATTGGCAGGAAAAAAATAATTTTCTAACTCCTGGCTCTGTTTTTAAAATTTATATTAAATTTTACTTTAGGGGCAGGAGTGATAGCACAGTGGTAGGGCGTTTGCCTTGCACGTGCTGACCCAGGACAGACTTGGTATCCCATATGTCCAAAGCCAGGAGCAATTTCTGAGTGCATAGCCAGGAATAACTCCGAGAATCACTGGGTATGGCCCCAAAACAAAAATAAAAAATAAAAAAAAATTTACTTTAAGGAACAGAAACATTAATGTCCTTCACTAATAAAGTTATTTGCCATTTTGATAGAAACTAAATTAAATCACCACAAAGAGATTGCAACTTTCTGATATGGGTGTTTCAATGCAGCAAAAAACAAAATCAAATTCCAAATCTAAAATATAAATGTGTAAAAATGTGCTTTTATTTTATTTTATTCATAAATTTATTTTGGTTTGGGGGCCATACCTCACTGTGCTCAGGACTGACTCCTGGCTCTATGCTCACAGGTCACTCCTAGTAGGATTCAGGGGACATTTTTGGTGCTGGGGATATAACATGGCAAGTGCCCTATTCATAATATGTTTATTCTGGCCACAGATATGTTATGTAAAAATGGTTTCTTTAATGCAATATGGATAATATAAAATATTATATATAATGGGGATATTATAAACGTGTGGGATATTACTTAATTCATCATAAAGTCTTATTAACAAACAAGCTTATAGGAAAGCTAGGAAAAAATTTTTACAGATTTGTTAATTTGGGAAAAAAATTCAGAGTACAAGAGATGAATACCTAGATGTGAATACATCACTGAAAAACACACTAAAATCAATGCTTTATTTCAGAGAAAAGTAATTTAGATTTATGAATTAAAGCCTCTTGCAGAGGCATGAATAATTAAAAATTATAAATAGGTAAGTTAATATTGATATGGCTTAATATTTGTGATGGATATTTCACAGTTTCCATTGACAATACACCAATATTCAATTTCATATGTAATTTTTTAAAAAAAGATTTACAATCATCACTTAATGAGTTGTAATGCTTCAGGCAGTACAATATGTTAAAATTATTAAAATAGGATTCATTTTGTGTAATCAGTATAATACTCTCTAAATTCTAACATAGTTTGGTTTTAAAATACTTTTCAGAAAACTTATATTGAAATAGCTATTGTTTTCCAAATAAATTTAGATTATCATTTTTATATATAGGTTCATTGCATATATCAGTTTTCAGTTTATTATCAATGATATAATCCAATAAAATTTTACTATTCTACAATAGAGTAAATATATACATACTATTTTATATTAATCATAAGAAAGTAAACATGAAACATAAATATACACTGTATTTTAATAGCATTGTATAACATTTGTTATCTTAAAGTGGCAAATAAGTTACTGATATAAGATAAATAAAGAAAAATAAATTTTAAAGTATTACTTAAAAATTATATAAATATTACAAAAAATTCTATTTCTAAATTTTATTTAATACTTCTAATTTAAAATCTTGGCAAAATTGGGGCAAGAGTGATAGTATAGTGGTAGGGTGCTTGCACAGTTGACCTGGGTTCAATCCCCAGGAACCCATATGGTTCCTGAGACTAAGTAGAGTGAACAATGTGCACAGAGCCAGGATTAAGCCCCGAGCATAGCTGGATGTGATCCCTACTCCCTACCCCTCAAAATATAATTTGGAAAAACTACTAGCATTATTCCCTTTAAGTGTTTATAACTATATCTGTTTAAATATCCAGTGCATTTTTCAGTTTGTATGTATTTATATTAGAATGAATATATATTGTAATATAATGCAATTTTCTATTAATTTCTGAAAACACGAATCAATAACAATAGCTTCCTAATAGCAGTCTCCCTGTTCTATGAAATTGTTTAACAACTGATTTGTGATCTAGACATTGCATTTTCACAAAAAATTCAATCAACAGTTCAAATTTTAGAAGTATAAATTTTGTCAACTTCCATAGTTCTCTGTCTACTTGCCCTTGTCTCCATAATCAGGAAACACTTCTTACCTACATGTCCTCAACGAACAGCCTTGAAGCAAGTTTATTGTGAAGAAAATTTAGTGGCATAGTGAAATGGGCACATTTACCTCACTGATGAAATTGTGAACAGTTTATCGGGTTTTGAATCTAAATACATAGTATTTGGTTTTGCTGTTTATTGTCCTTGTAACTTACCAATACAATCCATTTTAGAAGCTCAATTTTCTTGCCTATGTAGAGAAAACTTTCAATTCACAAAATCATATGTGAAAAGAAATTGTGTTATGCTCAAACTCAAATTCTATTTAAATATAACAACTTATGAAAGCCATTCAGTGCTCAAGCAGAACCTAGAAATAGGCTATACGCATCCACTTTCTGTCGCCCCCTCTTTCAGTCTCCAAGTGCAGTTTTCACTGACTGCTGGTTCAAACCACACCCAGACCCTACCCCAATTGACTTTGCTGTCAGCCTTGGCCCAGAAAATCATGGCTTCCCACGTTGCTAGAAGAAACACTAAAATGTTCTCCACACAAATGCCTGAATGGTGTAGGTGAAGTTTTTTCATTACCTTGTTTGAAACACAGTGATAAGATAAGAAAATTCTAATGCCTTAATGTGTTTGCTGTCACCCTTTAGTATCTTCCATCACTTGACGTTCCCTCAGCTTTAGACCTTGCCCCTCTCTCAAAGTAGTTCCCAGAAGGCTTCCCTGGCACACTGAACATCCCAATAAAATGTTGTCATCTGTTTGGTAGCCTCATTTCTATAATCAAGTCCACGTTGCATTAAATACTGTCTATCCTGGCTTTGTGTCTTTGGATACCATATATGAGGGAGATCAACCTGGGACTTTTCCTCTTCCCTCTGAGTTAGTTTGTTTAGGACAATTACTGTGCACCAAAAGCATTGAGTTTAAACATTACTGTACCCATCATACATCAACAATGAAGGGGGAGAAGCATCTCATAGGTAATTTTGGGCATCTTTTATATTTAACAAAATATACACTTGTTTACATCACTATATTTGAGTGTGGTTTGTTACTCAGAATTAAGTAGCAAATGCAAGTGCCCTACGAGAAAAAGAAATGCAAACAATGGGAATTAAAGGGAGAGGAAGACTAAAACTGAGGTGGTTGGTGTGGTGTTGGAATTTTGTATGCCTGAAAGCTATTAACATCAGGATTGTAAATCACTAATTTAAAAAAATTTTTTGAGAAAAAAATGTTCCCTTATTTTGGTTTGAGTCTAACATTGTTTTCTACTGAGTGGGTTTTCAAAGTTAATGTATCCTTAATGATTCAAAGACTTAATTTCAATTAAAAAAGACTTGATTTTAAAGCCTTAATTATACATAATGAATACTTAATATATATTTATTGTTCAAGTACAAAGGATGACAATGATTATAATTTCATGAGTTTGATAGTTAAGATGCTTTCTCGGAAAGTTCTAGTGTTCAGTGTATTTTGTTTTTGTTCATTAAATATTTATATTTTAGGCATTGTTTTGCTGATCATAATTTTTATATTTATAAAAGGGTTTTCCTATTTATTTGTGTGTGATTTACTTTTATTTTATCTTTGTTTATTGTATACCTTTGTATCACTATGTTAAAGGCAAAAAGTTAAGATGGATTCACAACATATATGTGCTTCATGAATATTAATAAATAAATGTGATATTGCTAAGACATAAGTGATAAAGGGCATATAGTAGCATGTTAAAAAGATATTAGCTCTGCAAGAACTAAAAATATTAACCCTAACTGATAGTGTTATTTAGTCAAATCACATTAAATTTACATGCTGGTAAAATTTATTTCAAATGTAATTTTCTGTTTCTTTAATTTTATAGCTTTGATATATTTTATATTAAATTACCTAATAGTCATTGGAATGAGGAAGATTATCAGTTTGAGTTTAAAATTTTAGTAACATAGAATTATTAGAGAAATTTTGTCTCAGTAAAACTATGTAAGGTTTATATTAAATTAAATCTCCATTTAAAAATAAATAGTTTTGGTTTCTAAAATTAATAAAAATTTACAGAAAACTACATTTTACACAGTTTTGCTATTAAGAAACAAAACTATGAATATTGACAGAGTTGCCACTTTTTATTTTACTCTCACATAGGAAAAAAATTAATAATTACAGTGAATGCCTATGGATTTGCACAGCACTTTACAGAATACATAGACTTCTAAAAAATAACACCTCTATTTGTCACTTTATTTGATTTGATAACTCCCAAAATGAATTGCAGATCTAAGCTCTATGGAATATGAATCAACTATTCTAGTCATTGGCTCATAGAAGGTAGTTTTTTTTGTTTTGTTTTGTTTCAACCAAAGATATAGCAGAGTAAGTAGAACACTTGCTAGCACCTGGCTGACCCATGTTCTAGTGCTTGCACCCCAGATAGTCTCCCAAGCACCACCAGAGAGATTCTTGAGCACAGAGGCAGGAGTAAGACCTGAACACTGTCATAGTGGTACCCTTCCTCCCAAAACAAATAAAATTAAGTCGTTTTTCAAAGGTTCTTAAGGACACTCTAATTAGAACAGCAACTAGAGTAATGGAACTGCATACTCTTTAGTAGTAACTGTCAAATATGTAGATATCCTTATATAGGAATATCTGTATATAATTAAAGGTACAGACCTTTCATTATATTTATCTTGATTTCATTAGTTACTGTATCACCCTAATTTTTAATGTTACCCATTGTGATTTTTTTTTTTTTTTTTGGTTTTTGGGCCACACAGTTGATGCTCAGGGGTTACTCATGGCTATACTCTGAGAAATCACTCCTGGCTTGGGCGACTATATGGAACATCAGGGATCAAACCACGGTCCATCCTGTGTTAGCAAGTGCAAGGCAAACGCCCTACTGCTTGCACCATTGCTCCTCCAGCCCGTTGTGATTATTATTTTTAAAATAGATTACCCAACTTATTATTTATCTAAAACATTTTTCTTTGATAACTTCATAAATGTTTGTGTTGATATTGAATACAAATATTGTAGCATCTTCACTTGTTGCAGAAATATATTTTTCTTTTTTCTTTTATTTATTTATTTTTTAAATTTTTATTTTGACCATCTTGGCTTGCATATCTTTCATAGTAGTATTTTATGTACATATTAACATTGAATCAGGGGAATTCCCATCACCAAATTTGTCCTCCCTCCACCCCCGTTCCCTTTCTGCAACCCATATCCCCCACCATCACTCCCCGGACTTTCACTTTATTTCCTCTGTTTCAATTTCCCTTCCTATGTCCAGCCACATAGATCTATATATATAAATATATATGAGAAATATATTAAATATATATGAAATATATATGATACATATTAAAAGTATATGTATGTGTAGGTAAATCAGTAGAAAGTTGTGGGATGTGCAAAGGAATTTGTTATTAAAAATTCAACCAGAAAAAAAAGAAATTTATTCCATTGACTAGCTATAAGCTAATGACTATATGCATATATCTTTGTTTCTTTTTAAGGTTTCAATATTTTCCCTCATTATCTTATAAATAAAATGTACTATCAGTATATACTTCTAAAATATAAATATCTATCACTAAATTGTCAGTTTATTAATAGTCATTTCTTCATTACTTTTGCGTCTCTAAACACTCTAGACTATTTTTTGGAAAGTATTTTTTGAAAAATTTTAATGAATCACAGTAACATACGTTGGAGCAGGTTTCCAACTTTAATCTTACTATAACTAGAATTGTTTAATAGCAATATATTATTGTCTGCTTCTATTTAGCTTTTTATAAAATTAAAATGCCAAAGACAAATCATGCCCTCTTTGCCTTCAGAAAATGACAAAACATCAAATGAAGATACAATTTGTATGGAAATGAATGTCAGTATTCTAAAATGAAAAATGTATAAGTTCAGCTAAATTGAAAATGTTTCTTGAAATGTGTCTTTTCTATAGCTGTCTTGTAGAGTGGTAAATTTAACCTAACATGTGAAACTATAGTTGAGAAATATTTAATAATGCTGGCAGGTGGTTTTTCTATTCTCAAGCCTCTTAGGATATTGATGTAGCAAGTGAGAAGAAAAAGTATCACTTCTGAAATTATTATATCAAATTCTCTATGTTTTATTTATCATCAGAGATTGAATCTTAATTACTAACTTGAAACAAATAAGTTGAGTGCAATTTTTTAGAATATAATAAATTTCCATTGAAACAATAGTACTGGGGCCAGAGCGATAGCACAACAGAAGAGTATTTGCCTTGCATGCTGCTGATCCTGGACGGATCTTAGTTCATCAAGCATCCCATATGGTCTCCCAAACCAGGAGCGATTTCTGAGTGGATAGCCTAGATTAACCCCTGAGAACCACAGGGTGAGGTCTAAAAAGAAAGAAAAAACAATAGTACCAAAAATATTTTAAACAATGAGATTTAAAATTAGTATGGGATAATGTATATAAAAAGTACTAGCAGAAAAAATTGAATAAACTGCCTATAAATAATTCTGCATACTGTCTATGCTTTTTTTCTAATCATTGCAATTTAGGTTTCAGAATTAAGCTGTATTGTGAAATGTGATTCTATGAAATAGATTCATATACATACTAATCACAGCAATATTCAAGTTCAAATGTTAAAAGTTGTAAAATTTAGGTAAGGGACAGAGCTTTTTCTGAGATGGTTCAGTTCCTAGCATTGTTTGTCATTCCTAGCATCACTCCCTATCAGTCTGGGAGCAGAAGGTTTGGTCCTGGTATCCAGGTGCTGCCAGGCATCTCCCTTGCTGCTTGCCGCCTCAAGGTTGGAATGGTTGAAAAAGAAATAAGAGAAAATTCAAGGACAATCAATTAATAGGAATTCAACAAATTCATCTGACACTTATAGTTGAACATCTTATAACCACATTTAGTTTCATCTTGTGAACTCTGATGCTATCAATCTGAAAACTGTTAGCCTAGATAAAAGGCTAACATTTTCAGATTGCTAGCTTCAATTTTTCTGAGTTCATTATTATTTCACAAAAAAATAACTTCACAATTATCAGTTATTTTCAATTTTATTATCTCTTGTTCATCGCTTCAAAAAACTATAAGATCTCTTTATTATCATAGTTATAAGGCATTTGATATGAAAAGGTGAGATAATTAGAGAATATCTTCCTGCAGAATAAAAAGTGCATACCTTACTTCAATTACTTAAGATGAACTACTTGTCATGACACCTTCTTTATATATGATTAGCATTAAGGCTTATAGATTTCTTATCCACACGATGTATTTCTACGCACAGCATTCATGATTCCTGAGAGCTTAATTGACTCACCTTTGGCACTAAGACTAGAATGTATATAAGACTTTTCTTCCTTTGGCACAATTCTGTCAAGTTCATTCACTTCTGATGCCTTCATTACATTGGAAAATACATCTTCTATGATGACCTTGAATACTTTTTTCTTATACCTGAAGCATACTTTATTTCTTTATATATTAGATTTGGATACCACAATTAAAGACTAGATTAGCTGTGTCTATTGTTGCTGGGTTGTTATGGGTGTTTTTGTGGAGAGTGGATACACCCAAATATATTTAAAACTTTCTTCTGACTATGCACTCAAGGATCACTCCTTCCAGCCTCTAGGGACTATAGGGTGCTGTAGATTGAACCCAGAATAGCCACATGCAAGGCAAGCACCCTATCCATTGACCTATTTTTCTAGCTCAACTTAAAATGATTTAGAAAAATAGCTTAGTGACATTTTTAAGACTATTTAGGAAGAAAAATTTTAAAATGATGTTATCGGGGCCTGAGATATAGCATGGAGGTAAGGCGTTTGCCTCTCATGCAGAAGGTCAGTGGTTTGAATCCCGGCATCCCATATGGTCCCCTGAGCCTGCCAGGAACGATTTCTGAGTGTAGAGCCAGGAGTAACCCCTGAGCACTGCCGGGTGTGACCCAAAAACCAAAAAAAAATGATATTATCACATAATGATAACATTACTAATAAAATTAAAACTAACAAAAGCTAAACAATGGGAAACAAGAACACAATGATAAAAGTAGGTTAACTTTAAAATATTTGTGAGAATGTCCGTATGAAACACTTTTAAATAAGATTGCTTAAAACAGTATGTAGAGATAAAAGGAAAGAAGTCATTTATCTTTAACAAGAACCATCCATAAACTTCTCCTTAGAGAGAATCAAAGTGGATCATATAAGTGCTTTTGAATAGTTTCTCCATTATTGGTCTATTAAGCTAAATTTTCTTTATGTGTCCACTTACTGTATATGATCATGCTACTATTTCCCTCATGGCAGATCTTACAAACTTCTCTCTTTCATTCAAAGGGCTCTTGCCTTGGTGGCCAGCTGATCTTCTGGCTCAGAATCCTTTACTTATCACAAGGTGGCTTCCAATATAATGTCCAAAACATGCATCATTTGCACTCTGAAGAGAAGATTAAAATCTGAAATATTATGAATGTCCATAACAGTAACAGAGTTGTCACTCTAAGTGCTTCAGCTTTCCTGTGTACGGCAGGAAATCATTCCACATAAAGCATTTCTAACATCCAAAGCTCCATTTATGGCAGAGAGAAACCATCTCACTTTGCTATGGTATTTTTCGCCTCTTCTTTTTTCAAATAGCTTTTCTGGAACAAAAGTTAAGCTTGTCACAAAAAGTGGTGAGTGCAATTAGGGTAGAAAAAGGTACACATGACAATTATAGTTGGAACTGATAACTCTGGACAAGAAATAGGTGCTGAAAGGGAGAAAGTGATATGTACAGTACCTCTTCATAATAATAGTGCAAATCCCAGTGAAAAGAGAGAGAGAGAGAGAGAGAGAGAGAGAGAGAGAGAGAGAAGTAAAATGTCTGTAGGCAATGGGAAAGTAGAAAGGAAATGTGACATTGTTGGCATAAAGTGTGCACTGGTCAAGAGGTTTGTATATTGTATAAGTCAAACTCAATAATGAACAATTTTGTAATCACGGTATTTAATTAAAGTAGTAAAATTTTATAAAAACTATCCAAACTAGGTGATTAATATCTATTAGTAGGCATTTAAAAAGTACTTGTTTTTAAATTTTAAATTAAGTCCAGATTAAGCTATATAGTATTATATAGGTTTATATATAGTATTCTATTATATAGTATTCTATAATTTATATTTAAATTTTCTGGTAGAAAATGAGTAGACTCATGTGGCAATATTTAAAGCTTATTCCTAGCTCTTGGCTTGGGGTCACTCTACGAAAACATCTGGGACCCAGATTAAGTGCCAGGGATTGAACTGTTTGCAAGGCAATGTCCTTAACCTACATGCTATGTTTCTGATCATAATTTCAAAGTTTTTTTGTTTGTTTGTTTGTTTGTTTTTGTTTTGGGGCCATACCTGGTGATGCTCAAGGGTTACTTTTGGCTCTGCACTCAGAAATCACTCTTGGCTTGGGAGACTCTATGGGATGCCAGGGATTGAACTGTGGTCCTTCCTAGTTCTGCGTGTGCAAGGCAAACCTACACGGCACCACCGCTCCAGCTCCTAAGTCTTATGATAAAAAATTTTGGCAATATCTTCTAGATAGTTTTGATTAATGGTAAAATACATAAAAGGATAATGACGAATAAAGAAATCTTTTTGATGGCATTATCATTGACATATCACTGTTCTCCCAGGTTCTCCATCATTTCATATTTAATAAACTTTGAGAAACCATTATGTTAGAACAAGTTTTAATTATTATACAAGTCTAATTTTATCTTGCTGCATCCATTGTTATAGTTAATGATAAAAATATGGCTGTCAAGTAACATTTGCAATAAACTTATGACAAGGTATTTGTGTTTGAAGAAATAAAGCATTATCATTTACCATTATTCTTGCTGTGCCTAATTCCTATGATTTCAACTAAAGTGCTCTATAATTAGTTGCTATTATTAAATTGATAGGTTTCACTCTGCAGGCATACTCTTTTCTTTTACTGGAAGTATATTGAGGTACAGTGCATATCATACCCCCCAAATCAGTTACTTTGGCATACTGAACAGTTTCTGTTAAAGGCACTTGAAAAAGAGCAGATTCAGGAAGCATAGGACTCAGTTCTTTGCCCTCCCTAGACCAGAGGGAGAAAATAATTCTTAGCACCAGAGATAGGAGACCAGGTTTACAGATATCCCTTCAAATCTCTTCTAGTCTTCTCTTCCTAGTTAACTTTCACTGAATGAACCACCCTAGCCAATTAATACCCCATTGTCTTGCCATGCTTTTATTATTCACTACTCTTTTTTTTTTCCCACTTAGTGAATACATCTCATATTCTTACAGTTTGGGAATTCTCATTTCCTTGTGAGAAATCCCATGCATATGCAAAACTTATTGAAATTTTTTAAATTTTCACTGACTCATTTTTTCTCATCATTTACCACAGACACACAGAAGATAAAAGAGAAATTTTACTTCCACTGAAAAGTGATTAAGTCAAGTTTCCAGACTTTTTATATTTAAAAAGTATCTCTACTCTAACAGCTTTGTCCATTTTTCACCCAGATTCATTCATTGTAAGATTATTGAATTATTAGGGGCAGGAGCTATAGCACAGCTGTAAGGTGTTTATCTTGCACTCGGCCAACACAGGACAGACCCCAGTTCAAATCCCAGAATTCCATATGGCCCTATGAGCCTGCCAGGAGTAATTCCTGAGCACCACTAGGTGTGACACAAAAATCAAAACCAGAAAAAAAAAGATTATTTAATTATTTTTTGAAGCCCATACGGATACTTCAATTCATCCTTCATCATTCTTGCATATGATTTTTTTCATGAAACATGTTGGTTATAACATTTCCTTTACTATTAAAAAATAAACTAAAAAAGGTAATATATTTCAAAAATTACACATATAGGACTTACTGGGAGTTAACATAGGAGTGCAGATGGTAGATTGTGGATTATCTTAAATTTATCAGGCGTCAATTAGAATTAGTTTAGTGGCTAGTCTGATGATATTGTTCCTTTAAAGTTGTACCTGGCAGTACTAGGGTTCACCAGTATCATTCCAGAAGTAATGAGGTTGGAGACAATTAGTGCCAACGATTGACCTCAGGGCTTTGCTCATGCAAAATAGCTACATTCCTTAAAACTATCTCCCCAGACCTTCTCTGCTTATCTTTTTAATAACATAGGATATAATATATCATGAATGCTAATTTGAAAATTTTGAAAAACAAGGAAAAATAGAGAAGAAAATACAATCCTGTAAATAAAATCTACAATCATATTGTAAACTGAAGACAGAAAATGTCATCTTAACTAGCTGACATTAAACATTCGAGAGCATTTAACAAGCTACTTCAATGAAAATACACATTAGGCTCAGAACAAAGTGGAATTCAGAATGACTATCAATTAAAACATATAAAAACTAACCCTGATTACCGGATTATAATTTTTTTAATTACAAAGGGATAAAATTAAAATATTCTCTTCAAAAGGTACCTATACTGAGAACACCAAGACATAAATAATCTCCTATGGTGTGATTGTTTTCCCCAATACAAACAGCCATACTTGTAACAAACAAGTGCAATTATTCAGAACACAGAGTAAACGTACCTGCTTACACAACATATGCACACACAAGAAGAGTTTACTTTATCAAAATAGAAAATTTGGGGCTAGGGTGATTTTGGATCCTCACACCCAAAGATGCTCAGGTATTATTCCTGAATCTATGCTCAAGAGTGACCTTGGTTGCACTCAAGGAAAGATATGTAGTACTGGGGTCAGATGCACACATTGCAAGCGCCTTAAACCCTGTACTATCAGCCTATTTCAATTGAGAGGATAATGGAATGGGGATGGAGAGGAGAGTCCCATGGTGGTACTTAAGGTCTTCTCCTGGCTCTGTTTATTGAGGGGGTCAAGGATGGAACCCAGGTCTTTCACATGCAAATCACATGCTCATCTCTTTAAGTTATCTCTCTGACTGGCAGAATAAAAAAACCTTTTTTCATGCTAACATTATTGTATTTTCCTTTGCACCTTATCAAATTGTTTTTAATTATATGAAGTTTTATATTACAGACAAAGTGTAAGTGGGCTAAAAAACCCCACCATTACTTCTTTTGGAGCAGAACTTATATTTATCATAGTGTTAGGAAACTATAATTTCCCAGTTCTATTGTGACCCATTTTTGCAATAATTTAGAGTTGGTGTCAAAGGTAGAGGAAAGGAAAGTTGGGAGAACCTCTATAATGATAACTTCAACAATTCCAACCAAGTATGGCAATATTTACATTTAAAAAAGAAGTTACAGGAAATTCATTTAACTTAGATCTAATACATTCCCTTACATGCTTGCTAAAGAGAAATTATTTATTATTTTCCAAAAGAGTAGATAAGACTAAAACTTTGGTGGATACACTTACAGGTTAAAACACACAAAGAGAGAAAGAAGGGGGAAGAGAGACAGAGGCATAGAAGAAGATGGAGACAGAACATTGACCTGATTAAGATTAATTTAAGCAAATACATAGCAAATGAGTTTTCAGCTTCAGTTCTCTTGAGGGGGGCATTACTTGAGAGAAAATTTGAGTTACATTTTAATCTGAAACATTTATAGATATCATTTTTTAGATATTTCTTAGAGGTATTTTTTGTTTGTTTTAATTTTAGCTATGTATGTGGAATCCTATGAAACCTTAGAAAGAGTGTTTGGTGATTTCTAGTGAAGTAAAATACCATGCAAGTTTATTGCCTGGTAGACTAGGTTTTATTTTATTTTATTTTTAGTATTTTATGAGCTCTTTCAAACAATCTATTTTGTAAGTTGTAAAATACATATTTAATAGATAGGTTTCCACTTATAAATGAAAGAATAAAATATCCTAGATAAAACACCACTTGCAAAAGAAATCTATATTTATTGCCTGGGAAGTGACAGACCCAAATGGCATTGATTCTGATATAATATAAAATTGCCCTCATCCATTTGTTGGGGACATCATGCTGAGCTTAATTTATTCCTTGCCTAAAGAAGTTCAGGCATTCCCTGGATTTAAAAGTAGTAACTCCATGTTGCCGATACGTTTAAAGAATAATCAAAGTCCATTTTAGAAGTTTCTATTCTTATAAAGTACACAAAAAAACTTTTGGCTTTAAAATGTTGGTCATTTGGGGGTGGGGTTTCTCAGTTCTTAGAATTCTAAGACAGTTTATGATTTATATGTTTTGAGACTCCCAACTGAGTTTAAAGAAAGGACATCTGGTACTACTTCAATACTAGTAATAATACAGTGTAACTTTTATTAAATAATCAATAAATATTTATAATGAACACTGCAGTGTAACCTGGTATTTTATGACCTTGGCTTTAAAAACCAGGAGTATTATAGTCTTTAAATGACTGTCAACATTTTTTTACATTTAGGAATTATTTGAAATGAATATAAAAATGTTAGGAAAAAATTTTTACAGAACAAATGAAAACTACAAAATACATAATGTAATGTGTGATAAATTTTAACCACTTAAAACCACAAATATTTCATATAGCGTTAACACATGGAAGTATTAGTATAATGCAACAAAAATAAGATGGATGGCTCTTCTTTATTCATTGTCTTTGTTTAGGGCCACATCCAGCTGTGGTGAGGGTCTACTGCTGGTTCAGAGATTCATTTTTTTGGGGATTAGGCAACAATATGAAGTTTGAAGCTAGGTTGGTCGAATGCAAGGCAAACACTCTACTCTCTGTCCTATTTTTCTAGACCCTCTTGACCATTCTTCATTAAAATAGAATTCTGACATTCTGAATTAGAAAAAATTTTAAAGCATGTTAACACAAAAACTAATTGTCCTCAAGCTAAAAAGTGGCATAAAAATGTTATTTGTTTCCCCTGTAATCTTAATAGTGGAAAAAGTAGTCACTTGAAAATACTGGGCAAGACTTCCCCATATCCTTTTCTGTTAGTCTATAGTCCAGAGACTTTTTCTTTACAATTACAGTGTTTTGAAGAATGATACTTAGGCCAATTTATTGCAAAAAACAAGTATTTATTGAAAAGGTACATATCTAAAACAAAACTAATAGAAATATATTTTGTCTAAGGAAAATAATGTGATTATAATATTCTATGGGAATAAAGAACTGCCCATTGATTCAGAAATAAAAGATAATACAACAAAATAAAGAACTATCATTCATTATACAGGAATTATATGTAGGTCCCTTTTGATGTCTGTGAATTACACTTTCAACATATACTGACACTGCTTTTATAAATGGTTGTAAGAGTGGACTGGAAAGATAGCAGAGCTTTAGGGCATTTGCCTTGCATGCAGCCTATCCAGGACTGAAGGTGATTCAAATCCCAGCATCTCATATAGTCTCCCTAACCTGCCAGGAGCAATTTCTGAGTGTGGAGCCAGGAATAACCTCTGAGTACCTCCGAATGTGACCTAAAACAAAACAAAACAAAAGTTATAATAGGAAAATGCCTATTATTATTTTTATTTACCTATCTATTTTGGTCGATTTCCCTGTTTGGGTGTGATTATTGAAATTGTTGTCCCCAATTATACTTATTTTTTTCTATTCTTTTCTTTTCCTTCGTTATGTGCTATGCCATGTTTCTTATATCAAGACCATGGCGTGTTTTTGGTTTGTTTGTTTGTTTTGCTTTACTTTTCGTCTGTTTTTTGTGGTGCTTATCGATATAGCTGGAGTCCTCACTAGATAATTGACACTTTTTTTGGTACTGGTGGAGTGTTTCACCTTCTTTCTCTCCTTCATCTCCCAAATCGATGATGAGAGCCTCTAGAAGGATTCCACCCATTTTGGGAGTATTAGACTCTTACCCCAGTTTATTTATCTTCTCCTTTTCAGGCAAAACCACGCAACTTGAACTAGCTAGTCCTGCCTACAGTTAGAGGGGGAGATAAGGGAGGCATCAAGACCAAACAGGTGCAAGACTACTAAGTAGTGGGTTGGATACAGAGGGGACCACATATTCTAGCCGCCCTGGGGGTGAGGGAAGAGGAAATGGGAGGTAGGACAAAAACGGAGGGGTAGGGAGGACAATTTGGGGATGGGAATCCCCCCTGATTTTATGTAAATATGTACCTAAAATATTATTGTCAACAATATGTAAGCCACTATGATCAAAATAAAAATTATATTAAAAAATTAAGACATTAAAAAAAGCATCTTTAGACAATGGAAGCACTTGGCAGCAATGAATTATGTGACTGGACATTCTTTATACAGACACATCCTGGAGATATTGTAGGTTCCGTTCCAGACCAACTCAATAAAGCAATCACAAAAATTTTTCTTATTCCCATTGTATATGTACATTATGTTTAGACTTTGATAATGTCAAATGAGAATTCAAATTTAGGCAATTAAACCTAACATACAACACGCATACCTTCATTATAATACTTTAGTGGAAACAACAATGAGAGTTTGAAATATTATTGTTTTAGGTGACACAAAGCAGTGCTTAAGATCAATACTCAACTGTTGTTTTGGGTTGCTTTTAGTAGTATTCAGGGAATTGCACCTCTGGGGATCAAATCAAATTTACTTGCATTCAGAAAAAGCATTCCAGCTCATTGAACTATTGCATTGGACCCATCAATCAAAATTATACAGATAAATATGCATACAAACATATATATTCATACATATGTGTGTATTTTGCTCAGGGCTTATTTCTAGCTCTGCACTCAGGGTTCTCATTACTTCATGGTACCAGGGATCAAAGCTGGGTCAGCGGCATGCAAGGAAAGCATCCAAACCTCCTGTTGTGCTATCAATCTGGCCTCCATGAACATTCTTCTTTTTTTTTTGTTTTTGTTTTTGGGTCACACCCAGCAGCACTCAGGGGTTACTCCTGGTTCTGTGCTCAGAAATCACTCCTGGCAGGCACGGGGGACCATATGGGATGCCGGGATTCGAACCACCATGGTCCTGAGTCAACTGTTTGCAAAGCAAGAACCCTACTACTGTGCTATCTCTCCGACCCCTCATAAAAATTCTTAATGACATGCGGACTGATGAATCTTTGCCAGAAGACTTTTTAATCCATTTTCTCAGATTAGGTAACTTTTATCTCTAGAAGTCAACCCTTAACAAAATGTATCTCTTAAGTAGTAAAACTTGAAAATCCAAATGATTTTTATTCCTTTAAGTGTAAAGCAGGTGTGCTATATGTAACACACACACACACACACACACACACACACACACACACCTCCTTAAGCCTCAACAGTACAGATGACCAGTTACATTGTCTCATCAAGAAAAAGTAATTAGTAAAAAAAAATTCCCTTGGGAATTAGGTCTCACAGTAAGCTTAAAAATAGTAAACCATGTCTTAAACAGATATGCTGCCATCCAGACTTTGCTTCCAACCACAAGCTGAGTTACTTTACCTCATTCTTAAGGGTCTTAGGACTTTGGAACAGAAATGAATACTTATTTCAATGGAAAGTTACCAAATGCATTAGCTTGCAAGGAGTCATTCTGCCTATTGAAAAATCTGAAACCAGTACTGACTTCTTTCTAGCTAGGAAATTCATATATGACATTTTTCAATAAAACATTGTTTCATCTACTTTAAAAATGTAGTTAATGATGTCACCATTAGTAGTGATCTTAGCTGGACAGTCCAGAGAACTTGATACTTCTATTCCTTCAATATTTGCTGCTTCTCCCTGCACTTTTATGTTATGGATGTCTTTGTTGTTTCAACATCAGGAGTTAACCTCTGTTCACTCAAACTTACAATGTTGTTTTATTATATTCCTAAGTCTTCAAATGGTGGATGAGTTGGGAGTCTTAATCTAAATTAGGATTTAACTTAAGCAAAATATTGTGCATGTTTAACCTTCTCCCAGATGACTTGAAATTTCTCTGTTATAGTCAGTAAGGCTATTTTGATTTTTTTTTGGTTTTTCGGGCCACACCCATTTGATGTTCAGGGGTTACTCCTCTCTAAGTGCTCAGAAATTGCCCTTGGCTTGGGGGGACCATATGGGACAGCGGGGGATTGAACTGTGGTACTTTCTTGGCTAGCACTTGCAAGGCAGACACCTTACCTCTAGCACCACGTCGCTGGCCCCAACCTTCCTTTATTCTCTAAATCTTACCTTTCATGCCTCTTAAAACATTTCCCTTGCATTAGTAACTTGGATAACTGATGGAAGAGTTCTAGCTATAAGCCGATCATTTAAAAACAAACAATATTTGTTGTTCTGTTTTGGGGTCAAACCTGTCAATGATGAAGGCATACTCCTGGATCTACTCACTCCTAGCTCTGCGCTACTAAAGAATCACTCCTGGTAGATTGAGGAGAAGGAGACCATCTTGACTTCCAGGAATCAAACTCAAATTGGACAATAAAAAGTGTCCTACCCAGTATAATACTTTCAAGCCTCAAGCTTATCATTTTTTCGCATACCTTCTTCACTAAGCTTCATAATGTTGAGCTTTTGACTTAAAGTAATAAATAGCCAGAGGCAAGAGAACAAGAGAACTGGTATACAAAACTGAACTTTATGTAACAGGAAGTATGGGAAGAGGAGTTAGGGGTGTGGCACTTAGACAAAGGTGGGGAAGGAGGGGTCACTAGTGGAGGGTGTGATGTTTGAACATTGAAATGCAATAATTAACAGTATTAATTAATATATTAAAAGTATTGTAAATCATGGTGTCTCAAGTGCAATTTTTAGAAAATGTAAAACTCATCCTTTCATTTAAACACTATGAGACCACTATAGAATTTTTCATTGTCAAGATTCCAGTATTATGGAAACTCATGATGTAAGAATGCCTGGGAAAGAGGTACATAGGAAGGGCAAAATATTGTAACAGTCAGAATGCTCACAACAATGAGGAATGGCATGCTGCAATTTGGGTGCCATTTAGTGTCTCAAAACAATTATAATGTAACACAAATGATCATGGACCCCAAATCACCAGAAAGAATATAGTAATGATAAAATGTTCTGAAATAATACAAAAATTAATGAAATATGACACAGAGATGTAAAGTGACCATGAACCTCAAGCTTATCATTTTTTTGCATACCTTCTTCACTAAGCTTCATAATGTTTAGCTTTTGGGTTAAAGTAATAGCCAAAGGCAAGAGAACAAGAGAACTGGTATACAGAACTGAACTTAATGTAACAGGAAGTATGGGAAGAGGAGTTAGGGGTGTGGCACTTAGACTATGGTGAGGGAAGGAGGGGTCACCGGTGGAGGGTGTGGACAAATACATAAGAAGGATCACTACAACCTTTCCATTTACAAAAAAGGAAAAATGTGGTTGCAAACACAAATATAATAAAAAGAGGTAAACTTATAGTTTCTTTTCCTTTCTTTTTACATATAAACATGTGTCTTAGTGAGAGTATTTGTCTTGATTGTGTAAAGTCCTGGGTTCAATCCTAACACCACATATCTTTATCAATCGTGACACACATAAACTTGATCTTAGCCAAAAGGCCAAGAAGCAATCCCACCACATATAAAACAATAACATACATTTGTGCTTGTAAGTTACTTCAAAATTTAAATATTCTCATACTTTTTATATGTATAGATTCTAGCTGACTACATTATAGATGAATTCCAAAAATGCTAATGAAGCAAAAGTATATTTTTCAACTGCTCATACAACTATGCCATTGTTTAGAATGATCATAACAGATATTAATTTTGTACAAATGGATTTCCCTTTGTATCAGAAGATGTATCCCAGAAAATAATATCTTTAACTGCTCACTTTTATTCAGAATGAAGCTAGTGTGACCATAAAGAATGCAAATTGAGACATAGAGATTCATTTTTCACAGTTGACATTTAACTCAAACTCTCCAAACCTAATAGTAAATCACCACTGTTAAACTTTGAATAAGAAATAAAGTGCCCCAAAAGTAATCCATTCATGGTATTAGATAGACATGTGGAATAAGAGTGTTAAGGAAAATCTTTTTGATAACTTATGAAAAAATATAAATATATAAGATAAAAGTAATTCAGAAAAGGTTATCATTGAATAGGAATAGAGGACATGCTTATAGTATTAAGAGTTTGTTTTTTTCATATTTTTAATAAGTAGTGTGTATTTTAATTTTAATATTATAATTATATTATTCAGTTATTCATTGGATCATAATGCTTTATTTATTTTTTATAAATATTTTTATTTTTACCAAAGTGGATTACTAATCATTCACAGTAAAATTTTAGGCATATAGTGACATTGAATCAGGGGCATTCCCACCACCAATGCTGTCCTCCCTCTCCCCCCAGTCCATTCCCAGCATTCATCCTATATTCTACTCCCTTGCTCCCTGGGCTCCTAGTGTAAGTTGTCCCCTCTGTGTCTAGCTTGTTGTAGATTGGGTATCGATCTTGTTGTCGTTGGCTTTGGATTTGGTGTTTAAGTCTGATCATTTTTTTATTTCTACTCACTGTTCATACAACTATTTAGTCTTGGTAACCTCCATTATTTCCCCTCAGTTTGAGAGGCAGAACAAGATGGTTCAAGTGGCTCTGTTTGAAGGCAAGAAAAATTAAGAAAGAAAAAGAAAGAAAGAAAGAAAGAAAGAAAGAAAGAAAGAAAGAAAGAAAGAAAGAAAGAAAGAAAGAAAGAAAGAAAGAAAGAAAGAAAGAAAGAAAGAAAGAAAGAAAGGAAGGAAGGAAGGAAGGAAGGAAGGAAGGAAGGAAGGAAGGAAGGAAGGAAGGAAGGAAGGAAGGAAGGAAGGAAGGAAGGAAGGAAGGAAGGAAGGAAGGAAGGAAGGAAGGAAGGAAGGAAGGAAGGAAGGAAGGAAGGAAGAAAAAGGGAAGGAATAAGTCAAGCAAGCATGGGAGGACTCCTTTGTGAGGCTATAAATATTTGTTTAAGAGAAGAAAGGGAAAAAGGAAGAATAACATAGCAACAATACTAAAAAGAAAAAAGAAAAAAAATCAAACTAAAACCCTAAAAGCACCACAGCAATAAATACAACAACCAAACAATAACCAAGGTCCCAAAATAAATACAAAACAGAGCTCAAAACATAAAACAAAGCTAAACAAAACAAAAACAACAACAATAACAATAAAAATTTAATTTATGCTTTTTTTGCATAGGCACAGTAAATATTGGGGAGATTAGAAAAGAAATTTCCTTGGTCTAAGAGATATAGGGTTTCTCTGCCCTTGAAGTATATACTGTTATATGCATAACTCCAGGTTCCGTACCTATTTGTTTACTCTCTAGGTTATTTTGTGGTGTCTGGAAACTATCCACTTAATCATGGATGTGAGATCAGGCCTCTGTAACTAGCAGTCTTGGTATTTGCACAGGTCATAGAATAGAGCCTAGGATGGAGTCTTTCCTTATGGTTCTAAAAGTTCTATTCCATCACTGTTGATTTAATTAGTCTTCTGTAGTTGGTGGTCTTGGTTTTTGCATGGATTCTAGGTAGAAGCCTAAACTGGAGTCTTTCATTATGTTTCCAGAAGTTCTGCTCAATTGCAGTTGTCACATTCAGACCTCTGGCATTAGAGATCTTGATTGTTTTACAGAGCGTAGGCCAAAGCCTAGACTAGGGACTTCTTTATTGGTCCCAGAAAAAGTTCTGCTCAGTCATATTTGTCACAATCAGTCTTCTGTAGTTAGTGATCTTGGCTTTTGCACAGATCAAAAAATGGCATGTCTTCTGGTTTCATCTTATGATGATGAGGTAAGACAGCTGGTTCTTAGATCAAGTTGTTGCCATTTCCTCATTGTCAGGGTGTCATATCAAATCTGGACCGTGTTGGTGTCAGAGCAGTATTAAGAATGTCCCAGAGGGAGTTTGGTTCCGGGAGCTGTTGAATAGAACTATGTCAGTTCTATGTCTGAGATCTAGGGTCCAGGTTTGAATGGTCGCTGTCTAATCACATGGAGTTCAAGTTGGGACCACATGACATATGTTCAAGGTGCCCCTGTATTGGAAATTTATGAGTTCTTGTCCCTAGTATATAAAAGCTTGTTTCTATATGTAAAATTTCCCCCTTTTCAGTAGCCTGTACAAAAAGAATTGATGCTATATTATATTGTTGGTACATTTGGTTGTGAGATTGCAAGGCACCATCATCTCTGTGCCCTGGCTCTGACCTGAGATTTTATCCCAGTCAAGACTTTTTCTTGTAGGTTTTTGTACCAAGCAGAACTAAAACAAGTGGAGTTAAGGAAGTGAAGAAAACAAAAAAAGAACAAAAAACATATATATATGTATATATATATATATGTATATATATATATTTATATATATGTATATAAAAATAAAAATAAATAAAATTAGTTTAAAAAAACAGAAATGATCAGGCTTGAAAAAATGAATTTCAAAGAAAAGTAATTAAGGAAACAAAGTGATGCAGAGACTACTTTACATTTGGATATAAACAGGTTAAGAGAGTATTCGGAAGGTCTTAAACTTATAAAGAAAATATAGGCTTCCTCATTGTCTGTTGAGGTATTCTTGTGGGGGGGATGGAATCCAGGGCACATTTTCATCACACACCCTGGTTTTGTTGAATTTGAGAAGTGCTTTGTGGCAGAAAGGGCTTGGGTAGAGTTCTTGCCTTGGAGGTCCTTCTGCAGCTGAGTCTGGTATCAAGCAACAGTCTAGATTTGGGGGGATGAGAAGGAGGGTTGCAGAGCATGAGTCAGCAGGAGTGTGGGTTGTAGTTTCTTGCCAGGGGACAAGATGTGGGGCTGAGTTGGTGTCCCTTCGCTTGGAAGCTGGGTGATGGCTTTTTGGGGAAGGAGGTCCGTCTTGATACCTAATGGGTCAAGAACTGAGGGTAAAGAGCATTAATAATGCGGGATATCACCTTGGGATTGGGGAGTGAAGGGATAGTAGGATTTCTGAAGTGGGGAGGAGGGATAGTATATAGGAGGGGCTATATACACTATAGGCATGAATTGTTTACAATTTAGGAGACCTCTCTCTATGTATTCATGCCCAAATAAAGACATACATTAGTGATCTATTCTTAAGGTGTTGTTAGAGGTCGGACCCTAATAGGGTGAGTCTGAGTTCTTAAGGACTGATTGAATTATTAAATCCTAAACAAGTATAGCTTAAGAAAGAGAGGAAGGGAGAGCAAAAGACAAGAGAGAGGAGAACAGAAAAATAGGTAAACACATTAAATATAAATTAAAGAAAAGCTAATAAATCAAATAAAAGAGATTGGGTCAGTGTGTTGAAGTTGAGAGATTTTCCCATTTTCTAGGCATTTTGTCAGTGATGGCGTTGGGCTCTACTAAATGAAGATTTCAGGGTTAGATAATGGCTGGAGCAGTTTAGGATACATGTAGGTTTTGTGTCTCGAGTACTATAAGCAATGTGTTAATGAGGTCTACCTATGTATGTGGCTACCCTATATAGTATTGTCTTCTGCATCTTATGTATTGAATTTCCTTTCCTAAAAAGAAACTATCAGTGTGGGTTTTATTTGACATAGATTGAATTAACAATAATGAGGAAGAAGAGGAAGAAGAAGAGAGTGGAGAAGGAAAGAAGTAGGGAGAAGAGAGAAAGGAAGAGAGAGAAAGGAGATGTTAATTTTTGGCTGTAATGCTTTAGACATGGCTTACAAAAGGTGTAGTGTGATCTGCAGGTTACTTAGATCTACAACACCAAAGTCACTGACTACCAATGAAGCTGAGATTATTTATATGGCAACTATGAGCTTAAGATAATATGATTAACAAATAGAACTGTCTGCTTAATATAACCAAAATCTTAATTTAACATGTAGGCTTTATGTTTTCTAAGTGAGAATGCCAAAGTTTTAAAAATAGCATTTAATTATATGTATTGTGGATAAAACACATTATTTAAGTTTTATTGGTATTTCACATTGTAAATGTGGATACCAAAGTCCAAAATAATAACATTTTAAATATACAAATTATTTAAAAATGTTTTATTGGAATGTATTATGTCTGTTTAAGCCAATCAATTCTAGGCAGTGCTTTTAAGTAATACTCAATATAATATATGATAGGAGTAATTTAACTTTTGATAGGATCATTCTTTAAATGTTATTTGGGTTTTAAAATATGTAGTTTATATGAGAAAAAGTAAATATTTATGAACCAAGGAAGTTCATAAGAAGACAGTAAAGGGGTAAGACCTTGCATGCTGCTGAGATTACTTCAATTCCTGCCACCTCTCATGGTCCCCCAAGAACCATAAGGAGTGATCCCTGCTCACAGCACCATGAATATACCATGAGCACAGTTGAGTATGGCCCCAAAACAAAGCAAAAAATAAAAAAAATCATGAACTAAATAGAGTTCTATTTTCAGAGGACCTTGAGAAAAAAAGTGATACAGAATGATATAAGGTATATAACAGATTAGAATCTTGGAAATGAAACTTTATATACAGAGATTAAGTAAGGACATAATCAAGAAAGCCATATTTATTTATTTTATGTAGGTATCATAATTTAGAAACAGAAATCAGTATCCTTAATTTACTTTTCTCATTCTTTCTTCTCTCTGAGTTCAGATTAGAAGGATGAGGTCATAGAAGAAACTTAAATAATGACACAGTAATGATTGAAGATAGAGCATAGAAAATAAGGTACTGGCCTGGCTTGGAGCCAACTAGGTTTGATATATATATATATTTATATATATATGGACACCTAATTTTTACCATGAGTAATCCCTGAGCACAGAGGTAGGAGTAAGCTGAGAATCTTCATGAGTGTTCCCATCATCATCCCCACACAAAAACAAAAATCCCTCAATGAGTATCATCAGTCTGAGAATGTTACAGAAACATTTGTTCCAACTTAGATTGAGATCGCCAGACCCTACATCATGTGAAAGCAAACACTCATAAAGAGGCTCAATATACTTAAAAACATGACCGCAGGGTCTCCTTAGACCTTTATCCATGTGGAGATGCACCCAGCAAGCAGCCATCTGAAAACAAGATGTTGAGCATCTCCACAGTAATCACAGTAATGGACCATCCATTCTTGATCTTGGGCTTCTAGACTCTAGAACTGTGAGAAATAAATTTCTGTTGCTTGAAAGACATCCATGCGGGGGCAGGCTAGGTGGCTCTAGAGGTAAGGTGTCTGCCTTGCAAGCGCTAGCCAAGGAAAGACCTCCGTTCGATCCCCCGGCGTCCCATATGGTCCCCCCAAGCCAGGGGCGATTTCTGAGCGCTTAGCCAGGAGTAACCCCTGAGTATCAAACGGGTGTGGCCCCCCCAAAAAAATAAAGAAGAAGACATCCAGGCGATGGCAACACACACCTGAGCCTGTTGTATGCAGGTTCACAACTTTAACGTGCTATATTTCTATGTTCTAGACCCAACAGGCTACTTTAAGATCCTTTGTACATTCATGGAGTAAATAAAGAACCAAGTTCCTTCAAGAGTTCATATCTGAATTTCTTTCTTTAAAAATAGTTCTTTAAAATTTCAAGTGATTAGGGGTCAGAGCGATGGCACAGCGGTAGGGCTTTCGCCTTGCCTGCAGCTGACCCAGGACAGACCACCGTCCAATCCCCTGGCATCCCTTATGGTCCCCAAAGCCATTTCTGAGCACATAGCCAGTATATCCCCTGAGGATCACCAGGTGTGGTCCAAATCCCTCCCCCCAAAAAGCAATTCAAGTGATTATACTTTTAAGAAATGAGCATATATTCTCAAAAAGGAATATATATGTGTGTATAAATGTTGACATAGATAATCATAATTCTATATATGATTAGTTATTTATAATGAGAAATTTGTATCTGCTATTCTAAAAGCATATTATACTCTTGAGTTATAAATAATTATCTGGGCAGTTTTATAAATTATTATTATTATTATTATTATTATTATTATTATACTTTGAAGCATCAAACTAGGCTTTAGTTTTTTTTTTCTTCTGGTAAGAGTTGGGCCACACAGCAGTATTCAGGGTTTACTCCTATCTCTGACCTACTGGGTATTTCTGACAGTGCCATGGTGACCTCATGCGGTGTGGTGCCAGAGATCAAACCAGGCTCAGCATATGCAAGGCAAGATTCTTCATCTTGTACTGCCTCTCCAGTTTTATGTTTTCTTTTAGTTTCATATAGTTTTTTTTTTTAACCACATCTAGGAGGGCTTTGGGCTTACTCTGTCTCTGTGCTCTGGGATTACTCTTGGCAGGGACTGGGGGACCTACAGGGTGTCAGGGTTGGTACTTGGGTCAACTGCTTGTAAATTAGTCAACCAACACACAATACTATCACTCAGGCTCCCACTTTTATGGTTTTTTAAAATATGCTTTCATAATTTAAAGTGTTTTCATGTTTTTGTATGATTTCACATTCACACACAGTCTGCTTTTCTGAATATTCTTATTTATGTCAATTGAGCTGCACATGTGATATATGCATGTATGTACATGCCCGGGACTGTGTGTATCTGTTTCTAGGTATTTCTGTTTGTGCATGCTTCTGTGTGCATCTGTGTATTTTTACATGTATATATCTGTGCCAATGTGTTTATGTCTGGGTATACCTGTGCTTATAAGTCTCTCTCTGTATCTGTGCCTGTGCATCAGTGTGTAAGCATGTGAATCTATATCATTTTGCTTCTGTATGTATGAGTCTGTGTGTCAATGTCACTCTGCCTTTGTGTATTATTTTCCTGAGTGCCTGTGTGTTTTCCATTAGGAAGGGTTAGAGGATTATGCATTCCATCAGTTTAGCCAATACCATGTTTGTTCAACAATAATAACCAAAGCAAACTATTCGATGACATTGTCTCACTTTGAAAGATAAGATTTGTCAACGCAGTCACTTGCCATTTGGATGTTCAGGTCTGAAATCAACCACTAAGGAAGTGAAGTATGAACTGATCTTGTCATATGGTCCTATTTCTTACTGCAAGACACATGGACAAGTAGAGTTGTAAATATTCAGTAACTTATGTGATTAAGGAGGATAAGTAATAAATATTAATATTAGTATATATAAAATTCTCCTCTTTGACATTCTTTTCCCTTTCCACCATCTCCTCCTCCTTATTTCTAGGCCATTTTTGCAGTACTGAATCTGTTTCAGGGATCACTCGTGATGAATGGGGAGCTATATGTGGTATCAGGGATTGAAATAGAGATGGCAAGTGCCTTATCTCTGTACTATCTCTTTGACATCCAAACTATTTTTTTAATTTATGTCCCTTTACACTCTTTTGATACTTCATGAATAAAACAAGGACTCTTTCTATACACATGGGAAAAGATGATTAAAATATTGAATGTATTTTTACTTCCAAAGATTGAATTAAACACTTTGCTCATCTTGTGATGTACATTTAATATTTTTTAATTTCATGAAGTCAGAAAAATACAGTTATAAGCTGAATGTTCAGTTAAAAATCTTTCCAGTTGGGGCATAAAGATATAGTGCAATATGTAAGGCCAACTAGGTTCAATCCAAAGCACCAAAAATGAGCATCTCTAGGGTTAATCAATGAGCACACACTGATGTGTCCCAAAAATAAAAAAAAAATAGTTTGAGTGGTAGTATAGTGAGTAGGTCAACTGACTTCAATGATGTCAACCTGGGTTAGATTCCTGGCACCTCATATGGTCCTTGCCAGGAGTGAACCCTGAGCTCTGAGTCAAGAATAAAACCTGAGTAATGCTGAGTATGTCCCACAAATCAGAAAAAAAAGAAAAAAAACCTTAAGATAAAGACTTCATTATGGTAATGTGGGTCACATATTTCATTACAAGAGCAAAAAATAGAGAAAGAAGAGAACAAAGTAGAAGAAATCAATGAAGAGAAAGAAGAGGAATAGAGAAAAGCAGAAGAAAAATTAGGTCTTGTAATAGGTTCATCTAAATGCAAAGTTACATTAAATTTAAACTTCATGTCAAAATGATAATGTAGGTAGAAAATTTAATAAAATATTATTTGGAATCTGTCCATTTTAATTTATTACTCCATGTAACATTTTACAAGTGTCATAATACATTATCCTTTATATAATTTGATAGACAAATAATTACTAGCAAGTTAAGACTTGTCTTTGGGGTTGACTCTAAATTTTAAATTCATTGACATTTTCTTGCAATTAAAAGATAAAAGATAAATAAGGAAATATTTTTAAATAACAATATGTTAGTAAAGATATGTTTATACCTTCTTTTGCTACAGAGAATACTTTTCCTAATGACTGTATTTGTATTTTAAACAACTATTACATGTTAATTATTCTTTCCAGTATTAATTTCTTGTAATTTTGTCCTGTTAAATTAGTTCTCCCACATTTTTTTAAATTAAAAGTGAATGCCACAGAAAGCCTTCTGTTTCTTGCAAAATTAATACTTCTGCTGTTGCTGGCAATAGAAATGTAAATTACAAGGCTAGTTTAATTAATAAGTGATGATTATTTTTTCAACAGTGCTATAGCTGAAGCAAGGTTTTCAGATTATTTTATTATTTATAAAATATTTTCTTACTGCTACCTCCCTCACTTGAAAAAGATACTATAATTTGATACAACAGTCAAATGGATATTTTAATAATTTTCACTATAAAATATTCTTCTCTACATAAAGAGTCAATCAAATTACCAGTATGCTATTTTAGAAATAACCTCATATTCTTCATCCTCCTTCTAAGCTCTGGTAAAATCTTTGAAATCAAGAGAATCTAAGTATTTCACTTGAAATCAAACAAAATTCAAAAGATATCCCATACCAGATGATTATAATGTATACTTATGTAAAATTAATATCCAAAGTATTTTAGTTCAAACTATTCAGTGAATAATTCCCTTGAATTAATTGTCCTAGAATTATCTATTTTACTAGACAAAAGAAAAAAGGACACCGAATAACTTAATATAAAAGAAACACAAAACCCAGCTGCAGTCTGATATTTAAGTTGTAAATGTTTAAGATTTAAATATCAGATTGGCATGCTCCAAAAATCAAGTGTGCTGTTGAGGAATCACACTGGGGTAACTGCATGCAAGAAAAGCACCTTTACTGTTCATTATGTCTCTCTGATCTCATTTTTATTTACTTGTTAAAGCCAAAAAAAATAACTTGTCAATATATTTCGCTTAATTTAGGGTTTCTGAATTTATGAGGAATACACAGGACCACTCTGAGGTTGATGCTTTTGAAGGAAGAGCCAATGGACAAAGTTGCTGTCAAGATCCGGTGTTAGTTTATTAAAGCGAAAAGAACAAAACTCGAAATCAGCAGAGCCCTGGGAGCACTGTCCAGGAAAAATCTAGAAGAAGTCTTCCAGTTGGAAGTAATTCCAGTGGAATGAATGAAGTAGTGGTCTGCAACCTTTCTGACATGAAAAGGACACTTGGACAAACTCGTTTCCAAAGGAAAAGAAAACCTGAGAGCCACAAAACCATTGTGACATTTAAAACAAATATAGTACTGCATACATTGTTTCTTATCTTAATGCTAAGGAGAGGATCTTGCAGTTAGCTGTTGCTCTGAAGGAAAAAAGAACTGTTTCGCTTAAAAATGTAAATATATTTGTGCAAATTAATAGTTAATTAAAATATTTAATTTACCTGTTTAATGAAATTTTTGTTCCTGAATCTCAGTGCACAGTGTCTGCACATCTGGGCTATAAGACATTACCTTCATTTTCACACAAGCTTGTAAGCTATCATCTGTGAGACGTGATCAATATTTGTTTTTAAATATAGTTAAAATTGGAGAAGATCTGCTCACATACATATATGAATATAAAATGTAAATAATAATTTAGTTAATTAAAATATTTTATGAAATAGCTACAACTTTCCTACAGTGTCACCGTAAAAAAAGGACCTTTCTCCCATGCTTAACCAACAAAAATTATTGTCTCTTTATTCTTTTTTACCTGGCTGCTTCAGACTCTTGTTTTCTTCTCCTTCAGACTCTTGTTCTCCACTCAATATACTGGCCCGACTCCCAGTAACAGTCACAATGCGAACCCTCTCTTTTTCTAACACCAGCCCTCTATGTCCTCTCTGTCTTATTCTTTTTTCCTTCTCCTTTTTTTTCTCTTATTTGCTATTTTTTTTTATTATTTTTCAGTGTCCCCTGTGTAAGCATTTCTCTTTTCCCTCACAGCAGTTTCTGCCTTTCCACTGCAGAGGTGCACACTTAGCGTGCTTTCAGTGACATCACACGGGATGTAAGGGAGGAGGCTGGTCCAGGAGAGGGACTGTGGTTGCCAAGTGATGTCAAGTAGATGGCAACCTGCCACACAGAGCATCAGGAAGCTGCAGAGGTAAGTGATACCACTCCCCAGCCCCCTGCTCTTGGCCCTGCTGTCGAAGATATGGCAAAGCTTCAAAAGAGCCACATGTGGCTCTGGAGCCACAGGTTGCTAACACCTGGACTGGAGTAATAATATGGAAATAAGCTTAAATCTCCAATAACAAAGCAACAAGTCACCAGCAGGAGGGCACCTCTGAGCCTGAGTTCACAGTTGCAACGTTACTCTGTATCCCTTGATTATTTCAATACATCTGTTGCCTCTAATATATTTTTTATATCGAAAAACCTTATGACCATTTTAAACAATTGAAAATTAAATTGTATAAATTCTAAAGTGAAATATTGATTTAGTATAATCACTCCTGGCAGACTCGAGGACCATATGGGATATGAGAATTGAACCCAGGTCGCTCCTGGGTTGGCAGCATGCAAGGAAAATGCCCTACCACTATGCTATCTCTCCAGCCTCATACAGGAGTAATTTCTGAGCACAGAGCCAGGAGTAACCCCTGAGCAGAACTGGTTGTGGCCCCAAACCCAGATATTTATATGCAATATATACATGGATTTGTATATGTATAAACATATATTTCTTGAGCATATTTCACTTCATATAGTTTTATTTCTTGTGAAAATGTTTTTCATTGGATGTATTTTATTATGCTAACCAGATTCAGATTAAGAAATATTTATGAAAAAAGTCATTTTGGTTGCTGGTGTGATAGCACAGCAGGGAGAAAGTTTGCCTTGCACAGAGAGGAATGACCTCTGAATGCAGAGCAAGGTGTAATCCCTGAACAAAGCTGGGTATGCCTCTCCCAAAAATATAAAGAAAAGAAAGAAAGGAAGAAAAAGTCATTTTGTATCAACATACAGAAAATTACATTAAGTTCACATAATTCACTAATCTAATCATACATCTCTCACTGAGAACAGCCAATGAAAGGGGGAAATGATTCACTAAATGTGCCATCAGAAAAAGTACAAGCTGAGAAGTTGGATACAGTCAGAGGTTACACTATATTTTACTAAATGCCAATCATTATAAATAATAAATTTTATTATTCAAAAGCATATAAATAAATAATGCTATTATATTATTATTAGTTAAGATAATATTATTTTATTTTTCAAAGCTATAGAAACCTCTTCCTTCAGAGTTTAATATTTGGTAAACTTCAAGATATTCTTAATTTATAATGGAGGTAGTGGAAAAGATATACTGTTAATCAGTTATTGTTCATTAAATTTATATATCACTCTAGTTTAAAGGCAACTACCTACTTTAGCTAACAATAAATTTAGAAAAACAACTACCTTATATAGGAACAAAATTTCATTTAGAGGAGCTCTAATACATACACAAGTCAGAAGTTATGAGAGGCTTAGCTTTATTTATTTAATAAAAATAAAAGATTAGCAAGTAGATATGTTTTCATATTTCAAACTTTAAGTTCTAGAAGATGTATTTACATAGATGCATTATGCAAAAAAAAGTTAAAATCCAAAAAGTATTCTTCAATGAAATTATTTTTATTCATTATTCAAACAGAACATAACCAATTTTACCAAGATTTACTTTCTATGTAATTGTAGGTGGAAAAAAGAAGAGATTTTTATTCCCAAAGGAGTACTGTAAAATTGTTTACATTATGCCATTTCTATACTTCTCTCTAAAATATATTTTCTTAGTTATATTTGCAACTAATTCTCAATGAAAAGCCTATTCCCTAGAGTGAACTACTGACCTTTATAGCAAAATAATGCCAATTTACATGTGTTTATTAATGTTTTTAGTAATAGTTTCTTTCCTTGTTGTCTATGTATATATTCAAATGTAACAGCAACTTTCAATTTAAATGAGTAAGGTTGAAACAGCAAATTTGTGCAACATTAAACTAGGATGTATAATATTTTTTCTAATCACAATTGATTTTAACTGTTTTCGAACACATATAAACTTTCTGCTGTATATGAAATGTAAGAAAACACATGAAGATAAAATAATAAAACTATTAATTTTACAGACTACTCAGAGTAAAACTTGGATTAATCAATTTATCTTCAGAAGGCTCTACAATATCTCTCAATGCGTGACATTTAATAGACCACAACAGATAATTTTCAATCTTATGAGAGTGGTATTTTGTAAAATATGGTTAACCTTTCCATAAATTTAATGATTAGTATGATTTCTGCCTCAAATTCAAACAATAGTTCCTGGCATACAATAATAATTGAATAATTCATCTGAGAAAACTAATCTTAAAATTCATGATATTACACTAATTTACTACCTTTGTCCCAATAGTAAAGTTAAATTCTCTTTCAGAAAGGATTACAATTAATCTCGTCAAAAGTCTATATGACCATCATCCAACAAAAATCCATCCAGACTTATGAAAATATCCCCAAAGATGAAAAGATGCTACACTCACACAGCCAGCACAAGTTCCCCAAAATGGGGTGATTATATATTTAAAATCAGCTAAGGAATTAGTAATAAAATTGCAGCCCCAAACACAAGAGTTCTGTGAAATAGAATTTCAGTGATATAAAAACTAATGAGATTTTTAACAGCTCCCCTGCTATCTTTAGACATGCCTTAGTAACATGGAAATATTAAGCTGGGAAAGACATTAAGGCACAATAAGGAAAAAATTTCATTTAGAAGGGCTACTAAATGTACAGAAGAATATTAGCAGTACTGTAATAATATCCTAAATGCATTTCATTTATGTGACACAATTTGCTTGTACCTATTACTTTGACATGTATTATACTGCATGGTTCAGGCATTTATAATTATCAGTACAAATTTACAAGGCATAAACTGAAAATTAGTTATGTATGGAGAATAATTAAAACTGGAGACAAAGTTATATATATAAAAGTTCCTATAGAAAACACAAGAACCAACCCATACATTTTATAATACAGGGGCACCTCCCACCCTGAACATGTGTCATGTGAACTCAACTTAGACTCCATGTGATCAGACAGCAACTGTCCAATCCCGAATTAGAGATTTTAGACATAGAACCAACACAGTTCCCTGCAACAGGAACAAAAATCCCTCTGGGAGATTCCTAATACTGCTCTGACACCAACATGCCAGTTTTGATCTGACATCCTGACAAAGAGAAAGCAGCAACAACTTGATCTAAGGGCAGGTTGTCTTATCTCACCACCTAACGATAAGATGGAATCAGAATACACATCATCCTTTCATCTGTGTAAAAGTCAAGACTGCTGACTACAGAAGACTGACTTTGACAACCATGACTGGGTAGAACTTATCCTGGGACCAATAAGAAATATCCCAGCCTAGGCTTCAGCATAGGATTTGTACAATAACCAAGATCTCTAATGTCTGACTTTGACAACTGCAACAGAGCAGAACTTCTGGAACCATGATGAAAGACTCTATCTTAGGCTTCATCCTAGGACCTGTGCAAAACCAAGACCAGTAATTACAGAAGACTGATTACAACAACACTTATGGTGCAGAATTTCTAGAACCTTAAAGAATCTATTTTAGACTTTGTACTATGACCTGTGCAAGTACCAAGATTTCTAGTTGCAGAGGCCTGATTTTATCATCCACACTGAGCAGAAATTTTTGTGGCACCATAAAAAGACCTTGGGGGTGTGAAAATGAGCATGCATGGGGCTTGTAGTTGTAGTCATGAAAGTATTCTTCAAGGGCGGAGAAACCCTGTATCTCTTAGGCCAATGGAATTCCCTTTCTAATTTTCCCAATACTTACTGTGCCTATGCAAAACACACACACAAATCACCTTCAAAAGTGACAATGGGGACAGGAGAGATAGCATGGAAAGGCATTTGTCTTTCATGCAGAAGGTCATTGGTTCGAATCCAGGCATCCTATATGGTCCCCTGTGCCTGCCAGGAGCAATTTCTGAGCATGGAGCCAGGAGTAACCCCTGAACACTGCCGGGTGTGACCCTCCCCCCCCAAAAAAAAAAACACGAAAAAAGTGACAATGGGCAAACAACCCAGGACAATCAGAGAATGAAGATGGCAGCTCTGATGACACAATAAGTGTCAACAACATATTTAGCCTCTCAGATAAAAAGTTTAGAAAAGAAATATGGACGATCATTATAGAAATCAAAGAAAGCATAGAATAATCAGAACAGAATACATATATTGAAATCAGAAAACTCCAAACTGAAATAACAGGAATGAAAAAGTCAGTAGGTGAATTGAAAACCTCAATGGAAAGCCTCTCTAACAGGGTAAAAGCAACTGAGGAAAGAATCAGTGAGCTGAAAGACAAGATGCAGAACAGCTACATAGAGCAGAAGAGATTGGAAAAGAACCTTAAAGCAAATGATCAGACTATGGAAAAGTACTCAAAATATGTGAACAGATGAAAATGGAATTCTTGGATAAACTCAACAGAAACAACATAAAAAGCATTGGAGTTCCAGACTCCCAGTAAGATGATTCCCAGGAAAAAATAAGAGTAAATGTCATCATTACAGAGAAACTCCCAGAGCTAAAGACAGCATGCAATCAAATTCTGCATGCCCAAAGAATACTAACTAAAAGACACCCGAAGAAAAGCATCCAAACATACTAGTCAAAATGATAACTCATACAGAGAGGGATAGAATACTAAAAGCACCAAGATCAAAAAGAGAAATTACATTCAAAGGAGCATCCTTAAGATTTACAGCAGACATGTCACAAGAAACCCTCAAGGCCAGAAGACAGTGGTGAGATATTGTGACAAGATTGAATGAAATGAAGGCTTCACCTAGAATACTGCACCCAGCCAGAATCATGTTAAGGTTTGAAAGAAGTATGCATAGGTTTGAAAGAAGTATTCACAGATAAACAACAGCTCAGAAACTTTACAGATGCAAAACAAGCCTTAAAAAAACGGAAAGATATACTTTAAGACAGACAGACCAACAGAAAAACCAAATTTCTACAAAAAGATGACATTAAATCTCAAGACAATCATCTCTCTCAATATCAGTGGACTAAATACACCAGTTAAAAGACTCAGAGTGGCAAATTGGATCAAAACACTGAATCCAATATTCTGATGCCTACAAGAAACAGATCTGAATATTCAGAACAAATATAGACTCAAAATCAAAGGTTGGAGGAAAATTATCCAAGAGAACAACTCCCTTAGAAAAGATGGAGTCACTATATTAATATCATATGACATAAACTTTAGTCTCAGAAGTTAAAAGGGACAAATATGGACATTTTGTAATAATCAAGGGATATGTAAACAGGAAGAAATCACAGTCCTAAATATAAATGCACTCAATGAGGGACCAGCAAAATATTTAATACAATTGATGACAAATCCAAAAGATTACATAAATATCAACACTATAATATTGGGACACTTCAACACTGCCCTGTTGCCCATTGATAGATCAACCAGGCAGAAACCGAATAATAATACAATAACTCTGAAAACATAAATGGAAGAAAGTGGACTAGTAGATATATATAGGATACTCCATCAGAAAACTGGATATACATTCTTTTTTAATGCACACGGGTCATTCTCCAAGATAGACAACATGCTAGTCCATAAAACATATCTCCATAAAGCCAAGAGGATAGGAATTGTACAGACTCCCTCCTCAGATCACAAGGCACTGATATTATAAGTGAACTACAAATAAATACAGAAGAAGAGCTCTAACACCTGGAAATTAAATAGCTCAATACTGAACAACAGTGGGTCAGAGATGAAATCAAATACAAAATCATAATTTTCTGGAAACAAATGACACTGAGATACAAATTATCAGAATGTATGGGACAAAGCAAAAGTGCTACTAAGAAGATAATTTACAGTTTTGAAAGCACACATCAGGAATAAAGAAGGGGCCTACATAAATAGCTTAATGACACAGTTTACAAAATTAGAAATTTATCAACAAAAGGAACCCAAAATAGGTAGACAGAAGAAAATAACAAAGATTAGAGCAGAAATCGATGAGGTGGAAATGAAAAAAAATCCAAAAGATCAACGAAGCAAAAGCAGGTTCTTTAAAAAATAAACAAGATTGGTAAACCACTAGCAAAACTCACAAAAGGAGAGAAAAAAAACAATAAAATAGATTAGAAATAAAAAGGGAGATCACTACAGATACTGCAGAGATTCAAACGGTAATGAGAGACTACTTTGAGAAACTATGATACAAAACATAAGAACCTGGAAGAAATGGTTAAATTCTTGAACTCTTATAATCTTTAACTGTTGAATCAAAATGATATCGCATATCTAAACAGATCCATAACTACAGAGGAAATTAAAATGGTAATAAACACAGATGCAAAGATACTCAACAAAACGCTGGCAAATAGGATCCAATGCCTTATCAAGAAGCTCATTCACCACAACCAAATATTGCATTCCAGGAATGCAAGAATGTTTAACATACATAAATCAATCAACATAATAACCATATCAACAAAAATAAAAACCACATGATTATATCAATAGATTCACAGGAAGCATTAAAAAAAGATCCAAAACCAATTCTTGATAAAACTATCAAAAAGATGGAAATAGAAGAAACCTTTCTCAATATAAACAAGGCCATCTACAACAAGCCAATGGCAAACATTATTCTCAATGGAGATAAACTAAAAGAGTACTAGGCTGCCCTCTCTCACCACTCTTATGCAGCATAGTGCTGGAAGTTCTTGCGTTGGCTTTTAGGCAAGAAAAATATATCAAGTCTATCCAGATAAGAAAGGAAGAAGTCAAGCTCTCACTGTTTGCAGATAACATGATAATATATACAGAAAACCCTAAAGACTTTACCAAAAAGATTCCAGAAACAACAGATTTATATAGAAAAGTGGCAGGCTAAAAAATTAATACTCAAAATTCAATGGTTTTCTTTTATACCTATAATGGTACAGAAAAAAATGGACATTAAAATATAGTCCCATTTACATTAGTGTCAAATAAACTCAAATGTCTTGGAGTCACTATCTAAAGTAGTGAAGAATCTATACAAAGAAAACTAAAAAGTCCGCTTCAAAAAATAAAAGAAGACACAAGAAAATGGAGACACATATCCTGCTACTGGATAGGGAGGATTAACATAATTAAAATGGCTACACTGTCCAAAGCTTTATACAGATTCAATGCATTACCTCTAATGATACCCATGACATTTTTCAAAGAAGTGGATCAAACACTTCTGAAATTCATTTGGAACAGTAAATACCCATGAATAACTTGAATAGGGAAGGTATAATTTTTCCCAACTTTAAATTGTATTACAAAGCTATAGTCATTAAAACAGCATGGAATTGGAATAAATACAAACCCTTAGATCAGGTGTATAGATTTGAGTATTCAGACAATGTTCTCCAAACATACAAACAATTAATGTTTGATAAAGGATCAAGAAATGCAAAATAGAGCAAGAAAATCCTCTTCAACAAGTGGTGTAGGCACAAGTGGTTAGCCACTTGCAAAAAAAGATGACTCAGAGCCCCATCTAACACCATTCACAAAGGTCACATTCCTATGGATTATAGACCTTGATATCAGACCCGAAGCTATAAGGTATGTAGAACAACATGAAGGTAACATACTCCAACATCGACATCAAAGACATCTTCACTTAGGACCCAACACTCTCCAAACAAGTGGAAGTGTAGATAAACAGATGGGACTATACTAAGCTGAGAAGCTTTTGCACTTCAAAGGAAATAGTGACTAGGATACAAAAGCCACCTATCAATTGGGAGAAACTATTCACCCAATACTCATCAGATAAGGGGCTAATTAAAAATACAAGACAATTACAGAACTTAACAAGAAATCTAGCCCCATCAAAACATGGGAGAAGAACAGAACTGACATTTTTTCAAAGAAGAACTACGAAGGGCCAAAAGGCACATGAAAAATGCTCCACATCACTAATTATCAGGAAGATGCAAATCAAAACAACAATGAGATACCAACTCATGTCACAGAGACTGGCACACTCACAAAGAACACAAACAATTATTGCTGGCTGGGTATTGAAGAGAAAGGAACTCTCATTCACTACGGGTAGGGTGAGAATGATGTCTAGTCCAGTCTTGTGGAAAACAATATGGAGATTCCTCAAAAAATTGAAAATTAAGCTTCCATATGATCCACTCCTAGGGATATACCCTAGGAACAAAAAAAAAAAAAAAAAAAAAAACGCAATGCGAAAATGACTTCCCTACACCTATATTCATTGCAGCTCTATTTACAATAACCAGATTCTGGAAAAAAACAAAACCAAAAACTATACATTTATACATATATATATGTATGTATGTATATATGTGTATACATTATATTATCTCAATTAAGTAAAACACCTTCACTACTAAGAACCAGATAAAATGTGAATTTTAAAATGCAAGTGTGAATTGCATTTAGACCAAAAGGCCTATTGTTTTCACTCAAATTTCCAACCACTTGCAGCATCAATGGTTCTAGAAGGGATTATTCTAAGTGCAGTGAGATAGAAGAACAAACATCACATGGTTTCTCTCTCAGGTAATACAGAGAGATTCAACAAACATATAGATTTAATAAAAACAAGCTTTTAAAATGGAAGGTCACTTGTCATTACCAGCAGGGAAAGGACTTTCATCAGTGAACTCTATGTATACACAGACACTGATTTGCAGAGATGCCTTTAGAAACCTTCAAAATGTTATCAAGTGATACTTCAAAAAGTTCATTTTACATTCAATGAATAGAAATTATGTGTAGATTTCCCCCAAAAAATCATGCATGGTTTCAAATTAAAAGAACAGACAATATTTCTAGATACTTATGTTTCTACGTTTCTATTAAGAAAATTATCCCCCCACACCAGGCGGGTCTTCAGGGCCACACCTGGTTAATTGGGCCCTGGGGGGAGGGGGGGAGAAATTCCTTCCAATGCATCCAAAAACTACAGAGGCATGACTGAGCTCAGAACACTTCGCATGCCAAGATTTCTGAGTGTGTTTGACTGGTATGTTGGGGGCTCTGGGCAGGACAGCTAGCCATAGGCCCCCTGGGCTGAACAATTAGTCCAGGGGACCAAGAATCCCCCCACACCAGGCGGTTCTTCAGGGCCATGCCTGGTTAATCGGGCCCTGGGGGGAGGGGTGAGAAATTCCTCCCTATGCATCCAAAAACTACAGAACCGCGTGGGGGCTCATGCCCCAGCGCATACTTCATGTATTAAGAGTATTCCTTATTTTTATATTATGTTTTGCGCATCCAGAATGTTCATTTTGTATTCTGTCCTTTCCCACACCCCTACAAAGCTCTTTTTTCCTCCTTAACTCTCTAACCCCCTCCAAACGTCACTAACCTACACTACTCTTTTTAACTTCAGTAGTGTACAATCTTAATCACAAACCAAAGCTGTCCATTGTGTGTAACAACCCCAAATTGTTTCAAGATACATAAAATGGACACGTATTTCTTTAGAATATTTTGTGCTTTTTCTCTGACTGCTATAATTCTTACTAAATGTTGTCTTATACAGTGATGATTCTAACCACTTTTTATCTTCTCTTTTTGAGCTGTTTAACAAGGAATTTTGGTGAAAGAGTCCCCAGTTTAATGCTTATGATTGAGCCATATCATGGGAATCCTTGGAATTGTTCTTATGGCCCCCATATGCGCCAATAACATCAGGTGGCATTGCTCCTTTTTTGCATAGGCACATTAAAATGGGAAAATACTATACATACAAATAAGATCCTATCTAATAGAGATTGGAACACACAAATCTTGTAGTGCAAAGGGACCTTACACCCTGAATATTGACATAACGACCTGGCACAGACCTCAGAAGAAAGGGCATTTTCCATTCACCCCTGAACCAGGGAATCCATCCACGAAACATCCAGGCTGGTCTATAACATCACCTGGAAGCAATCCTCTACCACGGAAGACCCTACACTGCTCAGACATCGACCTGCTCAACTGAGACTTCCCTTAACACTTAGAAGACTTAACAACAACGACCTGCTTACAGGACAGGGCTCCCTGCATTGCCCTTTGATTGAGAGGTGAAATGAGAGGATGCTCCACATCCTGACTTCAATGTAGGATATGCAGATTCCAGGATCTTTAATACAGAAACATGATACCATCAACAGAGACTGTGTGAAAAATAAAAGTGTGTTGGCACTACAGGCAATGTCTTGGATTGGAGGATCTAGCTTGCCTGGAGCCTAGAGTTGGTCTTGTGCCAGGAAACATCAGGGGTCTGGTCTCTTTGTATTTAGGCCATGGTTATTTCTTTCCATGTCCCTCATATTTTGGTGGGCCTATGCAAACAACAATTGCCACTCTAACACCATTTTTACTGTGCTCCTTTGACTCTAATCCTTAAAAAGAACCCACTTAAAATTTGAGGTTAACTTAAGCTAATATGCCTGTATATGGAATGTAAAAAAATACTATGCCTGTAATGTTTAAGGAGTTACATAAGTTTTATGGCTTTAGATTGCCTTGTGTGCTGTTAAGAAATATTATAATGTGTTACAATCTGGGGACTTGAGGGACAAAGTAATTACATGGATTCTGTCTTATTTATCTTAATGTTCTTTGGCTGAAATTTCAAAGTTAAGATATCAGCAAGGGGACTTCTGAGACTTATGTTATGGGTGATTGTCCTTCCACTGTAACTTTACCTTGTCCTCTTTCTTTGCATCCTTTTTCTCATAATTAAAAATAAAAAAATTAAAAAAAAAGAAAATTATGCGATTGTCTTCTCAGACCTTTCAACTAAGCTGAAAATATGCACATAGATCCTTCCTTTGCTTCTATAGCAAAAGGTACCCATCAAATTACTTATAGGCAGAGGATTAAGTCTACTGCTGACAAAATTTGCCATAGTTATGCATTTTTTCTTTTTATAATGATTATTCAGTAAATTAACTCTTAAAACAACAATCTGTAATTCTGTTTAAAAAAGCATAATGACAATGTTCAGCTAATTTCTCTGTGTCACTGTGCTTTCAATTAGACATAAAGTTAGACTCACTATTTTTTTAAATTTCTTTCTATTAGCTGATTTCTTTACATTCATTTTTAGGGTATTTTTGTTTTAGGAATCCAGGTAGTTAACAATAATCCCATCTATTTTGAACAACTCAAAGTTCTTTTAATTTAAATTTCAAGCAGTCTTCATTGCTTTTTTGCAGTTTTTCCATATTCCAAGTAGATTTCTAAGCATGAAAAGTACATTTACTTTATCTCATGCTCTTCATCAGATAAGAAAATTCTCTGGATCACATAAAGTCTAGTTAAATCATACTTCTTTGAATTTCTACAGAACTCATTATTTTAAATATAGCTAATTTTGACATTTATGATTTACTACCTGGTACAACTGACTCACTTTTTAAGCATATATGATTTCTCTTAAATTGGATCTTAAGTATATGAGAAAAAGAATCTTATAAGTAGTTCTCAGATTACATACACTGTTTTGTATAAGTCATAAATATAATATATATTTCCAGAAAATCTCCATTTATCCCCTTCATTATAGAGTACTAAATTCTGTATTTCATTACTAAAAGTTCGATGTTCCTAAAATCACTGATTTCTAGAAAATATTTCTTATGAGAAATGTCAGAAAATACAGCTTAAAAATTATTACTTACATATATCCAAGTGAGAATATACTGAAACCAAAATGCAAACATCAGAGCTCTGAAATATTTGTCCTCTGCTTATAATGATCAAAATGTTTATCTTATCTACCATAGTTATTTTAGACTTGTTTATAAAGAGAATAAAAATCATGTTAGTTCTCTATCTGTCCCTACTATTATGAGGTTACAGCATCAATGTGCTTCTTTTTCTTTTTCTTTTTTTTTTTTTTTTTACAAATTTTTTACAGTTGTATTTCAGTAACATGGTAACAGTGAATTAGGGCCTTTTCCACCACTAATGTTTATTTTCCTCCACCTCAGTTCCAAGCAAGCACCCCATACCTCCACCCTTAGCCCCCTAGACTGCTAGCGTAACAGATCCATTTGGAAAAGAGGACCTTTGTCTTATTTGATAAAAGTTCAGTATTTTCCTCTATTCATATCTTCCACTTAAGATGAAGTCCAGTCACTTTAGAGCAATCTTCTTTACTCAGGCTAGTGATTAAATGTTAAAACGAGTCAAATGACCCTTTTAAAATAGCCAAATGATGTTTAATGGAATATCAGGCCACTTTTGTGTGCTTATAAAAGAGATAGACATTTCAATATGCATATAACAATATCTAAACAAGGGCTTAATATGGAGGTTAAATGGAGATTATAAGTGTTTTATAACATAAGCCTCATACATTTAAATTATTTTCTGTTTGTTTCTATCCACTTTGATCTTCTTAACCTTAGCTACACATAAATAAAATAATTTCAATTTTGTTTTTTAGTCTCTGAAGATTTATTGTCACAATTATTTAAGAGGAATATTAAGACTTAATTCATATTGTCTAAATATTCATAAATCGAAACTGACATTGCTTTTATAGTCTTTCATTGAAGTTTTCCCCTTATTTCTTATATCTAAATATAAATTGGTAAGTTAAAATAACTACATTTTCCTGCTTCCAATGCCCTGGTCACTTGTACTTTTTGACAATTGCTCAGTCCTTATTTGCAATAACCAAACACTTAATTTGAAATTCTTTCATTATAATGAGATGAAATTATTCTTGAACTAGAGATATGAACTAATACAGGAGCTGGGGCTATCTCAGATTCACGGTCGTATGCTAGCAAATGTGTCCTTTGTGCTTTTCTATTCAAAGAGTGTTAAACCTTTCAGAGAGATAAGTGAAGTCAGTAGGAGCTGGTGTTTTCTGCTTCTGCAATATTTTCTGTCAACGACATCATCAGCCTTAAGCAGTGATCCAAATATTCTTTCATCGCTCAGTCCTGAATGCATTTAAAAAGCAATCATGGCAATTGTTAACAATTACTAAAGCTTATATAATAAAATCAGCCTTTTTGACACAAAATTTGCTGACATTATTCATGATATTCTATGGCATTCTTAAATTCCTCACAGTCTTCTCCTTATTTCCATCTCAGGTAAATATTCTTTCACCCTTTAATTTTCACAGGGTTTGGGTGCAGCTGTACCACCTTTCAAAATACACTTTTATTTTTTCCCCACAATTTTCTTCCATTATATATGAAGGTCATATATAATTTCACAGGGTTACATTTTTCTTTTCAGATTTCATTTCTTAGAGACTGCTGAGATATAGTTCAGGTTTAGAATAAATTAGATGTTTTTTTTAATTTTTTAAAACATATAATCCTAAAAACATGGGTCCATGAATAATTATAGGGCAGTGTTGCTGGGATAGAGATAAACATAGTTGTCACTCAAGAGTAATCACGATGTCTTCATGTACATGGTTTTCATAAATGGGAATATGGCGTGATTATGATTACTATATTTTCATGTAGCCTTCATTCCATCTTTACTAATTACTTCTTAAAAAATTTTTGTCAAACCTTTTTACTAGGAGAATACATTCCAATTTCCTCAATAGAATTTATGAGTTTAAACCTATTTTTTGCAAGTAAAATAATTGCATGAATTTATCCAAATTTTCAGGAAATATATAACTGCCATACATTTAAAATTTATATCAAGCCAATTTCTATCAGTCTTTGTAAGATCTTCACACTAACATTCAGCATTTGGAACACAGTCTTATTTATCACTCTCAAACATTTTTTTTTTTTTTTTTTTTTTTTTTTTTTTTTTTTGGTTTTTGGGCCACACCCTGTGACGCTCAGGGGTTACTCCTGGCTATGCGCTCAGAAGTTGCTCCTGGCTTCTTAGGGGACCATATGGGACACCGGGGGATCGAACCGCGGTCCGTCCTAGGCTAGCGCAGGCAAGGCAGGCACCTTACCTCCAGCGCCACCGCCCGGCCCCACTCTCAAACATTTTTAAAATAAATTCTATAACAAATTACATAATTATATTATTTACTTCTAACAAAATAGAACGACTTATGGAATTTCTAGTCGGTTTGAGTCCCCTTATAACATAGGTCTTGCCTCAGAGTTGGGTTTTAATTTATTTTAGCAAGGTGTTAGCCAAATCCACTTTAAGACTGAGTTGGTTAAAGTCTATATTCACAATAAAGTTCCTTACATACCCTCTTTGAGTTTTCCCTAAGCATTACATAAACTATGGAAAGTAATGTGAGGATGAGAATATAAACTACTCTCATATCTCTTTACTGTGTTCATCACTGTATTTTACTGTTGGGCTTGAGATATACAGACATACCTAGGAGATTGAGAGGATTTGATTCCCAACCACTACTATAAAGCAAATATTGCAATCATGTGAGCCACAAAAATTTTGACTTCTGGGTATATATAAAAATATATTGATAGGGATGGAAAGAAGAATTATTATGTGTGTTTTTATGAAGCCAACCTAGTGAGATGTCCAGCACCACATATGGTTTTCACAAGCACTGCTAGGGGTGATCTCTGAGAACAGAGCCAGGTATGATACCTGAGCACAGAGCTAAGAATTGCTCTATCCCTGAGCATAGAACCAGGTGTGAGCCCCGAGAACAGCTGGATGTGGCCCCATTCATTCTCCCACATAAAAAAACTATTGCTAAACTTCACTGGAGCTAATTAAATAGTACCATTGTACCTAAAACTAATGGTCATACATTAACTTAAATATGTTTAATTAGTAAAACATGATCATTGCTGTGAGTCATGAGCAAGTCCTAATAATTTTGCAGGTAAAGGGTCTCTTGTAAAAACTTAAAATCTGTAAACACAGCTAAAACGCTCCAAGTTTATCATTTTAACAGGAAGTTTATGACTTAATATTCTTGTATTGTAACTATTTTCTTATTACTATTTTTGTGTCTACCTTTTATTTTCAGGGGACTCAGGGGATCATATGTGGTGGCTGGAATGAAAGCTTAGTTCAGTGTGTACAAGGCAAACACCCTAATTACTGTATCATCACACAAAACAGTCCTTCATATCTGCTTTTAAAGCTTGAGCATTATCTTAGATCTTTATGAATTACACATAAATGCAAGGAGAGAACATTAAAATCACTTTTATGAAAAAATATGTGATCAAGTTTTTATGTTCTATTGACTTAACTATTATAAAGAAGAATGAGGACCAGAGAGAGGTGAGGAGCTTTCCTGGCATGCACCCAAAGTGGTATCAGTCCATTTCCTATATGGTTCTCCCAAGTACCATTAGGAGTAATTCCTGAGCCAAGAGTAGCTTTGAGAACCACAAGGCATGACCCAAAATCAAAACCAAAAAAGAAAAAATACAAGAAGAGAAAAGAAAAGGAAAAAAAGAGAGGAAAGAAAAGGGATGGAGAGGAAAAATAAGAGAAGAGAAAGGATTAGAGAAGAGGAGAGAAAAGAGAAGAAAAGAAACAAAAAGAAAAGAAAAGAAAAGAAACAAAGAAAATGAAAGAAAAGAGTGAGAGAAAGAAAATTTATGGGGCCAAGAATGGCATAGTACTTGGTGCAATCCCTAACTGTTACAAAACAAAGGGAAGAGGTGAAAAAGCATTGTCTAAAAATAAAGGCATCCTTTCCCATAGGTTTAACAAGTTGGCTTTTCTCCTGTGTTTACTTTCTTCTTTTTTTTCTTCTCCTACCATTCCCTATATTCTGTGCACCAAGTCATAGCATGTGGCATTTGTTCTTGGCATATGAGTATCTCTCTTGGTGTCCTCAGACATAATATTATTTTAAGTAAAGTCATGGGTTATGTAATGATATTGTTAGCAATAATAATAATATATTATACACTATAGCGTGTAGAAAATTATATCATTTAGGATTGTGTGAGTCTACTCTATGATAGTCAGACAGCGACACAACCACCTAACAATGCATTTCTTAGAATATATCTCAGTGTTAAGTGATGCAGGACTGTAGTAATTAATGCTGAAAATTCTTTAAACACCATTCCTAACCAAATCTTCTGCTGAGGACCAAAACAACGTCAAAATTTCACATTAGAATATACATGTGGTATGTCTCTAATTATCTGCTTTTCTTTCCTGTTCTGGAGAAGAGATTAACTCAACCAGTGCCTATCATACCTTGTCTCTGATATGATTCATTCCCTATTTTCAATTAGCCAGAAAGAGTTCAGAGTTTATATACTAATATCTCAATTTCTCATAGAAATTCTTTTTTTCATTTCCCTATGTATTTGAATAAATAAAATAATTTACTAATAAATTTCAGCCCCATGTTTGTTTTCATCCCCAGTAGATAAGATACTTGTGTTGCATGCACAAGACCAAATCTATTCTAGCATCCAATATGATTCCCTGGGCACTGCCAGGAATAGCTGCTGAGAGCAGAGCCAGGAGTGACCCTGAGAATTACCAGGAGTGGCACATAAAAGGACAACAAACAAAAAATTCAAGATCCAAGGTGATTTTTCTATAAAGGTGTCTGATACAGTCAATTTGCCCTGTGCAGATTTTCTCCATGAATCCTGAATGGTTCAAGTGCCAGACTCTGAGCCAAGATGCTACACCCATAGACAATGCAATGTCCTCTCTCTTTCTTCTCCATGTGTTTCCCTAAAAAGATCTATTTTGGAAAGAGCATGCCATTCTTCACTGCTCTTTCTACTCTAGCTACTGTCTATTCCACATTCTATAGAAGTATTTCCTAGTATGCCAAACAGGCCCCCTAATTTGGATTTCAGTATGTATATACTTTCCGATTATGTTGAATATCTCTTTTTCTTATTTATTTATTTTTTTTTGGTTTTTGGGCCACACCCTGTGACGCTCAGGGGTTACTCCTGGCTATGCTCTCAGAAGTTGCTCCTGGCTTCTTGGGGGATCATATGGGACGTCGGGGGATCGAACCTCGGTCCATCCTAGGCTAGCGCAGGCAAGGCAGGCACCTTACCTCCAGCGCCACCGCCCGGCCCCTGTTGAATTTCTCTTATTCCACTCAATTTATGCTTGCATTTCCTTGTGTTAACCCTTTTCATTTGTAGCAATTGCTTGATATTGATTATTCCTTTATTATCCCTGATTATCTCTCTCTACTATACTGTTAGCACTCAGGGTGCAGGTTGCCTCATTTCTTCCCCCAACAGTGTCAAGTATACAGCAAATGATAATAAAAATCTATTATTTGAAAGACAGTTAAATCTATAGAGAAAAAATCAACTTAAGTTTTATCACAATATGTCACAATTATTTTCTTTCAAAATAAGTAAATGTGTTATTTTTTATTATCTTGTGCCAGATATACACATTACATGGTTGGAGAGATAATACAAAGGTTAAGGAACTTTCCTAGCATTTGGTTAACTCTGGTTTGGCTACTTTATGTGGTTTTCTAAGCACCACCAAGAGTGATCCCTGAGGACAGACGGGTAGGAAGCCATGAGCACTGCTAGGTATGGTTTAACAATAATAGCAACAAAAACAATTATCACCATAGACATTAATGATGCTGATTAGAATTCATGTACTTCCTTGCCTTCATAACCACTGATACATAGTATATTACAGAAAATGACCCTTTGAAACTGAAAGACTGTAATTCCAAGTTCTATCCAGATATTTTTCTTCTACCGCTTCCACTTGCCCTCACTAGCCTCACACACAGTTATGTATGGAAGTCTATTATCAACTGTCATAACCATGAAATCACAGCATCACTGCTCAGAAATCACAACATCAAGGCTCAAAGGCTCTCTCTAGAGCTAAAATAAACTGTGTCCACACAAATGGCTTAAAAAATAGATGTCTTTCAACATGTTAGCACATGTGGTCAATTGAATACTAAAGCAATAAGATTAATGTCCAGAGACCTACCTAATTTTCTTAAGTAATCTTTAAAAGGTATGTCACTGGAGCTGTTCAACTTTTTCCCAGAGTCTTGAAGGGAATAGAAATCATTTTATATGCCCTCAACTATTTTTTCCAACCAGAATCTTTTCTCTACTAGTGTATAAAAGACAGACTATTGTGAACAAGTGTATATTAAAGTATACGGAGGTAGATAAATGTCTCTAATCCACCAAGGGGGTAAGAAACTATCTGTGCCTCCCTTTTGTATTCCCCTTGGTTGATTTGTGAATCACGAACTTTCCATCTAAGCTTTCTTATTACTTTTGATGTACAAATTTGTAGGGCAAATAATTTCTCCATACATTCACTTGAGAAATATTCAATCATTCATTCAACAAGCAATTTTCTTGGGATGACAACAGTTGACGTGGATATAAATATTTTTAAGGCTTACTTTCTCTTTCCAAGGTCAATACAATAAGAAGTGGAGAGATTTAGAAATGAAACAAGTACAATAAAATGTTAAAATTGTTACAATAGAAACTAGTACCACTTAAAATGAAGTCACAAAAACAGAGTAAATAATTTGGAATGAAAAAGAAACCTTCTTAACAGAAATAATATGAGACAGGTTTAACTCTGATTATGTAAATTGTGCCTCTTCTACATAAAAAGACTTTGAAGCTTCAAAATGTATAGAACATATGGAATCATTTCAAACTATGATTACAATATCAATTATTATAAAAAGCATAATTGCTTTTCTACAGAGATATGTACTTGTATGATTACACATCCATATGTAATCAAAGATGAATAGTTTCTTCTTGAAGATGAAATATTTTTGTGCTCCTACTTTTATTCTTAACATATCATGAATTGGTTCTAGTTTATTTTTACATAAAGTATAAAATGGTCATGATTTTTTTAGTTTAACCAGTATGGCAGTCTAACAACTTTCCCTGTCTTCTTCTGCTGTACTTGAATTTAAGCTTGACTAATTTACTGATGCAGTTGAACAAACATTTATATTGAACCTAAGACCTGGAAAGAATAATTATTTGGTAACAAATGAACATAAGTGAACAATGAATAAATAACCACCATAAAAGGTAATATAGATCTTAAGCATATTGGGTAACTATTTTTATTTATATATTCCATTACAACTAACACAAAGTAAGTTTCATGATGACAGTGTAATAATCTATAAACTTTACTTTTTAAATTACAGACATTTAAATAAAACTTGCTTCAGTGCCTGTTATTGCACTACGTGTTATTGAAAAGATAAAATTTGTGCATGCAGATAAAAAAGTTTGACCTTAGGACACTGATTAGTTCACAATGAAAAAGAAAGGACAAAATAGTAAGTATTAAATAAAACTTTATCTCCTACTAACCCATACAATAACACATACTTATACTATTGTAATCTTATATGGTATATCTATAAATCTGAAACCATAGAATAAATAAAACTGAAAGATTAGATACTAACTATATCATCCAAACTTTAAAGGGTGCCTACTGGGGCCAAAAATATAGTACTATTGTCAAAACACCAAAGTGGGTTCATCCCTGGAATCCCATATGATCCTCAAACCCACCATAAGCAATCCTTGAGCACAGAGGAGAAGTTAGCCTTCAGAAGTGATCCAAACACTCCCCTATACAGCCTAAACATAAATGTGCTGTCAAGAAATTAGGTTGTTTGGGAGTAGGAGTAAACCTGGCAAAATGGTAGAGGCAAGTTAACACTGATGGTGGGATTGGTATTTAGACCACTTATACTTGAAACTCAATAGAGAATGAGTTGGTAAGTCACAGTTCCTTAATAAAAACATGAAAATATCATCTGAACAGTGAACAGTTTGTCACAGTCAAGAAATATTACTAATTTTACATTGTGAGAATAGATAAAAAACTTATATAAGTGAAAAATAAGCTTGTAGTGATAGTAGAATTAGTCATTGGATTTGTTATCTTCAATAAGATACACATAGATATAATTTTCTATAAAATTTTATGTTTTATAGAGTAAGAAGAAATAGAAACTTACAAAGGATTATTGTAGAATAAATTGAGGCTATTAATTTTCACATGGAAAGATAACATTTTGCTTTTTAGTGTGTCATTTTTTATTTGTTGATTCTGTTTTTATATTTTGAAAAATGTTATTTTTTTAATTTTATTTTATTGAAAACATTGTGACTTACAAAGTCCTTCAGAGTTGACTTTCAGACATAGAGAGAACCAAAGCCATTCACACCATCAGTGTTGACTGGCTCTATCCATGTTCCCATAGTGCAACCTATACAACTACACCTTGCCCCCTCACCTACCAGTGTAACAGGTCCATTTAAGTTTATATTGTTAAAGTTTAAGACTCTTGATTCCATTGTTGTTGACTTTGGATTAGATATTTAGTTCTGTCCTATTTTTCCAATAATACACCTGAGGCCACTTGGTCCCTGGCACTCATTCTTTATTTTATCTTTTTTTTTTAGTTTTAGAGAAAAATGCAGAAATATGAGGTAAAACGAAATACTCCAGGTTCTAGGGTTCTCTAAAAAATGGAGCCACTATTCTAAACATTAAAAAAAATAATAAACAATAATGAATAAGGGGCATTTGTTTTGCGTGTTTGTTTGTTTGCATAGGCATAGCAAAAGTTGTGAAAAATAGAAAGAAAAACCTCTGGCTTAAAACAGGGAGACCCGAGGACCCCAGCGAGAGATCCGAGTGAGTCTCTCTCTTTGCCCGGCGACAGGACCCCAGCGCCGTTAAGAGAGACTCGGGTGAGTCTCTTTCTTTGCCCGGCGTCAGGACCCCTGCGCGCTGTTAAGAGAGACTCGGGTGAGTCTCCCTCTTTGCCCAGCATCAGGACCCCTGCGCACCGCCAAGAGAGACTCCGGTGAGTCCCTCCCCCCGGGTGGATGCCTGGAAAGGTAAGTTGAGTGACCCGAATAGACCAGGGAGGTAGGGTCAGCCATCTGGACCTTCAGGTGACCTAGAGCTGTCCACCCCCTTGGGCCCTGGAGCGGACCAGGGACTCCCCAAGGGTGAGGGCAGAGCCTTAAGGGCCGGTTTGAGGGAACCCCTTCAAGAGGCTTGGAGGGGGCGGAGCTCCACTGACTCCCAGGGAAAGGAGGGGGGATTGAGAACTAGGCTCAACAGCGCCAGCAACCATTGTGACCAGGAGAGGAACTGCACCGCTGACAGAAATAAGGAATAGAAAAGCATCAATACCTATTACAGGAAGACTGAACTCTAGGTAGCAAAGGGGAGGAGAAAGAGCTAGGTTCAACAAGCTCACCCAACAGCACCCTCTAGAATCACCTTCAGGAAGGAGACCAAAGCAGGCCGAAATTAGAAACCACAGCACTCCAAAACACACCATTAAAAACAAAGAATTATGCATAAATCAAGGAGATCCCTAATAACTGGAGACAACATGACAAATCCTATCAAGTTTCCAAGACCACCAAAATGCAAAGATCCATGGGAAGAAGACCTAAAAGCGGTCATGAGGAAGGAAATGCAAGAATTACTAAAAGAATTGAAAGAAACCCTAACAACCGAGTATAAGAAAGCCATGGATGAACGAATCAGCCAAATTAAAGAAGAAATGTCAAAGAACATGAGAGATTCCATACAAAAAGAAGTGAAGGACTTAAAAGACAAAGTAACAAGCCTTACGAGCAGAAACACAGAGTTGGAGAAGCACATCGAAGAACTCGAAGGAAAACTACAATCAAAAAATGATCAAGAAACCAACAAAGAAATAAAAGGCAAAGCACTGGAAGGAAAAATCCAATATCTAATGAACAAGGACAAAAGAAACAATCTAAGAATTGTGGGTATACCAGAAGGGGAGGAAATAGGGAAGGGGGAAGAACAGGTAGTTAGGGAGATAATAACTGAGAACTTCCCCACCCTCTGGAAAGGCACTTTAGGACAAATCCAGGAAGTCAAGAGAGTCCCTAATAAAATAGACCCTAATAAGCCAACACCAAGACACATAATAATCCAAATGGCAAAAAACAAAGAGAAAGAGGAACTCCTGAAAGCAATAAGGGAGAAATAAAACCTCAAGTACAAAGGAAAGGACTTAAGAATCAAACCAGATCTCCCATTTGAAATAATTCAAGCAAGAAGACAGTGGAATGACATATTTGAACGACTGAATGAAAGAAATTTCCAACCTACGGTCCAATACCCAGCAAAACTATCATTCATATGGGAGGGCAGACTAAAAACATTCTCAAATATGAACGAACTTGAACTATTTGTGCAAACTAAGCCGATCCTAAGTGACCTACTCAGAGACGAATTACACAATCCAAACCCCCGATTGTAACAACAACCACGCCACACAATACAACTGCAAAACAGTCCTCTCTATCAATAATTTCCCTAAACGTGAACGGACTAAACTCTCCAATTAAAAGACATATAGTAGAGAACTGGGTTAGGAAAAATAAACCGGACTTCTGCTGTATGCAAGAAACACACCTACAGTTACATAACAAGCACAGGCTTAGAATAAAAGGATGGAAAGTAATTATTCAGGCCAATGGAAAACAAAAAAGAGCAGGGACAGCCATTTTTATATCAGACCTAATTGCATTCAACCTCAAGAAAGTGATCAGAGACAAAGAGGGTCACTACTTACTGATCAGGGGAACATTAGATCAAGAAACACTAACCCCGGTCAATATCTATGCACCTAATGTAGAGTCAGCAAAATATGTGAGGCAACTACTGGCAAACCTGGAGAAACACATGAAGGGAAATGTGATAATAGTAGGGGACCTCAATACTCCACTATCACGACTGGACAGATCCACCAAACAGAAAAATAGCAAAGAAATAAGAGCTCTGAATGAAAAATTAGAAGATATAGGGCTAATAGACTTATATAGAGCACTCTATCCCCAGAAAGCAGAATACACATACTTCTCAAGCCCACATGGAACCTTCTCCAGAATAGACCATGTCTTAGGATAAAAAGCCAACCTATATAAGACCACAAAGGTAAGGATTATTAGAAGTACCCTCTCAGATCACTATGCAACAGAGGTCAAAATTGAATTCAAGAAGAAGCAATGGAGAAAAACTAATACCTGGAGATTAAACAACATGCTGCTCAACAACAGCTGGATCAAAGAACAACTCAAGGAAGAAATAAAAAGATTCCTTGAGACAAATGACAATGAAGAGACAACATGTCAAAACTTATGGGACACAGCAAAAGCAATAATTAGGGGGAAACTCATTGCAATACAGGCCTATGTCAAGAAACAGAAAAATAACAAAACCAACAGTTTAAAAGATCACCTCAAAGAATTGGAACAACAGCAACAGAGAAATCCAACCACAACCAGAAGGCAAGAAATAATAAAAAACCAGAGCAGAAATAAACAATATCGAAACTAAGAAAACAATACAAAAATTCAATGAGACCAGGAGTTGGTTTTTCGAAAAAATAAACAAGATTGACAAACCATTCGCAAAACTCACCAAAAAAAAGAGGGAAAACACCCTAATCAGTAGGATCACAAATGAAAGGGGTGAGATTACAACAGAACCCCAAGAAATACAACATATCATGAGATCATATTATGAACAACTATACTCAACTAGGCTAGAGAACCCAGCAGAAATCGACAGATTCTTGGACAAACACCCTCTTCCAAGACTGGAAAAGGAAGATCTAGAAATCCTAAACAGACCAATCACCTCAGAGGAAATTGAAGATGTAATTAAAAAACTCCCTAAAACAAAAGCCCAGGCCCAGACGGATTTACAGGTGAATTCTATCAAACATTTCAAGAAGACTTACTACCACTTTTCCATAGGCTCTTCCAAACCAAAGAAAAAACAGAAATCCTCCCCAACTCCTTTTATGAGGCTAATATTACACTCATTCCCAAAGAAGGCAAAGACACTACCAAAAAAGAAAACTACAGACCAATCTCACTAATGAACATAGATGCAAAGATACTTAACAAAATCTTAGCAAACCGAATCCAGCACTTCATCAAAAAGATCATACATCACGATCAAGTGGGATTCATCCCAGGAATGCAAGGTTGGTTCAACATCAAATCAATCAACATTATACACCACATCAACAACATGAAAGACAAAAACCACATGATCATATCAATCGATACAGAGAAGGCGTTTGACAAAATCCAACATCCTTTCATGTTAAAGACACTCAGCAAAATAGGGTTAGAAGGAACCTTCCTCAAGATAGTTACAGCTATATATGATAAGCCTACAGCCAACATTATACTCAATGGTGAGAAACTAGAAGCATTCCCACTAAGATCAGGAACTAGGCAAGGCTGTCCACTCTCTCCACTGTTATTCAATATAACCTTAGAAGTTCTAGCAATAGCAACCCGACAAGAGAAGGGAATCAAAGGAATTCAAATAGGGAAAGAGGAACACAAGCTATCTCTATTTGCCGACGATATGATAATATACATCGAAAACCCTAAAGAGTCCACAGTAAAACTCCTAGAAACAATTAACCAATACAGCAAAGTGGCTGGTTACAAAGTCAATACACAAAAGACAGTAGTGTTTCTATATACAAACAATGAAGTTGAGGAGAGAGAGATCAAAAATACAATTCCATTTAAGATAGTATCAAAAAATATCAAGTATCTAGGAATCAACCTTACAAGGGAAGTGAGAGATCTATACCAGGGAAACGTCAAAACACTTCAGAAAGAAATTGAAGACGATCTAAAGAAATGGAAGAACATCCCATGCTCATGGATAGGTAGAATTAACATAATCAAAATGACTATCCTACCCAAACTCCTATATAGATTTAATGCAATCCCTATCCAAATCCAGACACAATTCTTTAAAGAATTAGAACAATCATTCACAAAATTCATCTGGAACCACAAAAGACCCAGGATAGCCAAACAAATACTGAAAAACAAGAAGCTGGGAGGCATCTCCTTACCTAACTTGAAACTATACTATAAAGCCATAGTAATCAAAACAGCATGGTATTGGAACAGAGACAGGACCTCAGACCAGTGGGTCAGAACAGAATTCCCAGACATAAACCCCCAGGTATATAGCTAACTAACATTTGATAAAAGAGGCAAGAATCTGAAATGGAACAAAGAAAGCCTATTCAACAAATGGTGTTGGTACAACTGGAAAACCACATGTACGAAAGTGAAAATCAACCCATACCTTACTCCATATACAAAAATCAAATCAAAATGGACCAAAGACCTTGAAATCAGACCTGAATCCATAAAGTTTATTGAGAATAAAATAGGCAGAACACTAGAAGACCTATATATCAAAAAGGCCTTTGAGAATGGAGCACCAATGGCAAGAACGTTAGCATCAAATATAAACAAATGGGACTACATCAAACTAAAAAGCTTCTGCATGGCAAAAGAAACCCTACATAATGCAAGAAGACAGCTAACAGAATGGAAAAAAATCTTTTCACTCGACATATCAGATAAAGGGCTGATATCTAGAACATACAAAGCACTCAGAAAGCTGAGCCCCCCAAAACCAAACAAAGCTATAAAAAATGGGGAGAAGAAATGAATAGACACTTCTCTGAGGAAGACAGAAGGATGGCCAACAAACACATGAAAACATGCTCACCTTCACTCATCATCAGGGAGATGCAAATCAAGACAACAATGAGATACCACCTTACACCAGTGAGGATGGCTCATATCAAAAATAATGGAAACAACCTTTGCTGGCGGGGATGCGGTATGAAAGGAACTCTCATCCACTGCTGGTGGGAATGCCCCCTAGTCCAACACCTATGGAGGAAAGTCTGGAGAGTGCTCAAAGAACTCAGAATTGAGCTGCCATTTGACCCAGCAATTGCTCTCCTAGGCATATACCCACAAGATGGAAGGACATTCATTCCAAAATACGTATGCACCCCACTATTTATCGCAGCACTCAGTGTAATAGCCAAATCTTGGAACCAACCTAGATGTCCAACAACGGATGAATGGATCATTAAGATGTTGTACATATACACAATGGAATATTACATGGCAGTTAGAAATGATACAATCACAGACTTTGCAGCAACGTGGATGGACCTAGATCATGTTATGTTAAACGAAGTAAGTCAGAAGACAAAAGATAAATACAGAATGGTAGCACTATTCTGAAATACCTAGAACATACATTTTACACACAACTAATACCTAACAATCATATAACAGGGTTCAATAGGGTAGAAACTCCGAACACTGTAATAGTCAACATATACGTGGAAGCAGTGTCCAAAATATATGAAAAACGAACAACGCAAACTCTTGACAACACATTATACCACATGAAAACAGAAACAGCAACATAGAGAGAACAGGTATGTAATTAGACTCCTACAACAAAGGCCCACAATAATCCCTTAGAGATCGTTAACAGGAACACAAGTATAGAACACCACGGGAATTCACGGACTGCAAGGGCAACATACCATAACACTACATTTTAATCCCTTTACCTTACTATATTTTAAATAACCTCTCAGCTTTTCTGTTCACAGGCGCCCTTAGATACAAAGGGCGGACAAACTAAGATGGCAACTTGGGATACCACACGAGATACCATACCTTGCCTGCACTACGAGATGGCCACGCGAAAACTCTTTAACATACACTTTATATCTAGGTTAAACCTTCATTTAGGAATTGAAGCACGCGACCAGTCAGTCCACCAAAGCAGTACCTGCGACGTAGGGACCTAAACCACAGGCTCTAGTCATCGAACACATTCAACCAAACCAGCATTCCCTTGCAATTCTCTTCGTTCTTCTCACTACTTTTTTTTCCTTCTTTTTTCTCTTCTATTCTTCTATTTACATTTTCCCTTTCTCTTCTCCCTTTCTTTCTTCGAAATTTTCTCTTTTCTCTTCCTTCATACCCCTCCCATATACCTTCCCCTTTCTCCCCCCCAGAAATCCAACTATCCCTTCACCCCTCAATCCCATCCAGGTCTCCCACCATATTAAAACTCTCCACCCTCAGCCCTTAATCTTTTAGGCATCAAGATCGACCTCCCACCCAATGAACCAGTACCCAGCACCCAGGTGAGGGGACACCTAGCCAAACCCGCACCATGTCTCCTGCAAGAAAAGACAGCCAACTCCCCTGTGGACTCATGCTGCGAGACCCTCCCTACCAACTCCCCATAACGTGGACTGTTTCTTGAAACCGGACTTAGGTCCAATAGTATCCCCAATGTAAGAACTCTTCCAAGACCTCCCTGCCGCAAAATTTTTACCAATCTGAAGAAGGTCAGGGGGTGTGATTGGAAGATGTCTACAAACCCACACACCACAAGAAAATCCAAAAGACAATGGGAAAAACTGTTCTTCCAACATAGGAATAAGACCTGTAATACACTACCTCTTTACCTGTTCTCCCCCAATTGTAAAGTAGTCTTTTGCACCACTTTGGTCCTTTAAAAACTTTGCTAACTCATTTTATTTTATTTTTTTGTTGTTGTTGTTGTTGTTGTAATTTATTCAATTAATTAATTTTTTTAAATGTTTGTCCTACATATACATTTGTGGGCACATATACTTTTATTTCTTTTTTTTTTAATCGTTTTTGGGTATGCAATCTATTTCTGTTACCCACTCTGTCCACCCCAAATACACCGACAATATAAAGGAGCACCACTTCCCCAGGCAAAGGCACACTAAATAAAGGGGAAATCTTACATACAAAAAAAAAGAGCTCTTATCTACTAGAGATAGAAACTCATAGTTGTTTATAATACAGGGATATCTCCTACCTTGAAAATATGTCATGTGGAATCAACTTAGACCTCAGGTGATTAGATACCATTCATCCAGCCTTGAACCCTGGATCCCAGACATAGAAACGGCACAGCTCTTCACAACAGCTGCAAGAAACAAACTCCATCTGGGACAGCCTTAATACTGCAGGGTCAACAACAAGGGCCAGCTCTAACATGATATCCCGACAATGAGGAAAATGTGAACAACTTGACCTTAGAGCAGTTTAGCCTACCTTACCAGCTAACGACAAGACAAAACCAGAAGACGTGGCACCCTTTGGTAGGTCCAAAAAGCCAAGATCGTGATTTACAGATGACTGGCTGCTAGAACCACGACCAGACTGTATACATCTTGGGACCAATAAAAAAAAGCCCTAGTCTAGGGCTTGAGCTAAGACCTGCACAATAAGCATGATCTCCAATTCCAAAGGTCCGGTAGAGACAATTGTAATGGAAAGGGGCTTCTGGAAGCACAAAGAAAGATGCTATTCTAGATGCCATCCTAGGTTCAGTGCAAAGACCAAGACCACCAACCACAGAAGATGGATTAAAATGGCACTGAAGTAACAGAACCTCTAGATTCACAAAGACTGACTTCACCATAAGTCCCACCTCAGGATCTATACAGATACTGAGACCTCTAAACACAGAGCTCTGATTGTATCACCCTGGACAGAGCAGAAGTCTTCCACACACCAAAAAAAAAACAAACAAAAAAAAAAAAACACCACCGGGAGAGTAATGATCCTGAGCAAAGAGCTGATCCCATGACACTATACTCCAAGGACGGAGAAACCCCATATCGCATAGGGCAAGTGAATTCCTTTTCGAATGACCCCAATATTTACTATGCCAGGGCAGGAGGGAAAAAAACAAAAATACAAAAAACACAAAACCTTGGACATTTTTTATATATATATATCTTACCTTCATTTATTATTGTTATTATTATTTTTATTTACCTAGCTATTTTGGTCGATTGCTCTCTTTGGATGTGATTATTGAAATTGTTGTCCCCAATTATTCTTATTTTTTTCTCTCTTCCTTTCTCTTCTTTCGTTTTGTGCTACGCCATGTTTCTTATTTCAAGACCATGGCGTGTTTTTTTTTGTTTGTTTGATTTTTTTTGTTTTTTTTTGTTTGTTTGTTTCTGTTTTTTTTTAATCTGTTTTTTTTGTGGTGCCTATCGATATAACCGGAGTCCTCACTGGATATTTGACACTTCATTTGGTACTGGTGGAGTGTTTTACCTTCTTGTTCTCATTCACTTCCCAAATCAATGATGAGAACCTCTAGAAGGATTCTGCCCATTTTCGGGGTATTAGACCCTTACCCCAGTTTATTTACTTTCTCTTTTTCAGGCAAAACCATGCAACTTGAACTAGCTAGCCCTGCCCCCACTTACAGGGGGAAATAAGGGAGGCACCAAGACCAAACTGATGCAAGACTACTAAGTAGTAGGTTAGGTACAGAGGGGACCACATATTCTAGCCGCCCTGAGGGTGAGGGAAGAGGAAATGGGAGGTAGGACAAAAACGGAGGGGTAGGGAGGACAATTTGGGGATGGGAAGCCCCACTGATTTTATGTAAATATGTACCTAAAATATTATTGTCAACAATATGTAAGCCACTATGATCAAAATAAAAATTATATTAAAAAAAAACAGAGCTTAAGAGAGATAACTGTTGGACCATAATAATGATGCTGTACATAATCTGTAAACACCTAAGTTTCCTTAGCTGGATTATATTTTACCTGAGCCTCGGTCAAATTCTGTGGTACAAACAAGACAGAGGATTTTTATCATCAACTCAAAATTATTGGCATGGGGTCAGAGCGACAGTATAGAAGGTAGAGCACCAGCCTTGCACATGGCCAATGCGGGTTTGACTGCAACATCCCATCCCTGGCATTCAGTATGGTCCCCCAAACCAAACAAAAGTGAGCCCTGAGTGCAGAGCCCTAAATAAGCCCTGAGTTCAGCTGAATGTGGCCCCCAAACAAACAAAAAGATAGACATGATTGGCATATTGGAAGGACTGAGAGGTAGCAAATATGTGGCAGGACAGAAATATCAAAGGTTAGTTTTCCAATGTCCATGACAATTAGGGGTTGATTATTTTGAGACAGAAATCACTCAAACGTTCCCAATTTCAAGAATGTAGCTCTTAACTATTTTCACTTTATCTGTTTGCCTTGATCCACCACACTGCTTTGCACCATAATTACCTCACAGGCAAAATCATGGCAACTAATTTAATTGTTTATTTTCAGTGACTTGACTTCTTTTCTGTCCCCTATCTCAGATAAATTTTGCTGGTGAACAGTTTAGAAAATAATTTCTGAGGTGGTGCTTGGAGCCAGTTAATTCTCTAATTTGGAAATATGTATGTGAACTTTTGATAATTAGGGGTAAACGTGGTCAAAGTGGAGTGACTTCGGTAAAGATAGAATCAGTTCCTTCCAAGACCTGTGACACCTGCATTGTGTTGAACAGAGTAACGATTCTTGGCATTTTTCTGTATGTGTGTGTGTCTGTCTGTGTGTGTGTCTCTTCCCAGACCAGGGATCAAACCCAGGGTCTCACACATATGCCGTCTCTCTACTGTTGAGCTACAAATCTGGCCATTCTTCCTTCAGGTCTAGCCCAACTTAACTGAGATATATTGTCAAGTGAAAATTGTACATATTTTAGATGCACATGTTATATGTATCATTATTAAATGATCCCAGCCAAGAGAATATGACCTCACAGATATTTTACTTTCTTTATGTTCTGTTGCAACAGCATGAAATTAACTTATCAGTACATTTCAAGAATACAATAACTGCATTGTTATCTCCAAGCTGGACATGAAATCTCCAGAATTTACTCATCGTCCTTTGACCAACATTTTAATTCCATTTTCCCCTTCACCCAGCCCCTGGAAATCATCATTCTGCTCTCTGCTCTGTGACTCTGACTGTTTCAAATTCCACATAGCAGTAAGGTCATGCAGCTTTTGTCTTTCTGTATCTGTCTTGTTTCATTTAGCATAATGCACCAGTTTTATCAATGTTGTTGCAATTGGCAAGATTTTCCTTTTTGTGATTCTATTTTTATATCAAATTTCCATTAATATAGTTATTGACAACAAGACTTCTTCGACAACTTGGCTCCTACAAATAGTGCTGCAATTGAATGTGAGACTGCAAATATCCCTCAAAATACCTATTTCATTTTCTTGAAATTTGTACTCAAAATGGGGTTACTTGGTCATAAGATACTTGGGCTTTTAATATGTTGAGCAATAGACATGATTTGTATAAGAAATATACCAATTTACATTTCAACCAAAAGTTCTTTTCTCTACATGCTTGTTGATTTTGAACTATATTGTGGTATTGATTTGCATTTCTCTTATGTTGTTTGAACTTTGTACTTTGCCTGTTGGCCATTTGAATTCCTTCTTTAGAAAAGTGTCTATTCAATTTGTTCTTTTGGCTACTGATCTATTTGCTCCAGAATTTGAAGTATTCCTTCTAAACTTTGGATGTTTACTCTTTGTCAGGTACAAGGTTTTTCAGTATTTTCCTAACCTTAGAACCAGCACCAGGAATCAAGCTCCACCCATGAGGGGAGGCCCTAATACCACTCTGTCACAAAATTTCTCCAGGGTAGGTTTGTATGACACCCTAACAAAAAGGAACCAGCAACAACATGATCTTAGGGCAAGTTGCCCTATCTCACCAACTAATGGTGCGATGAAATCAGAAGACTCTTAGCCCTAGGATCTGTGCAAAAACCAAAATCTCTATAGACAGAAGACTGACTTTGACAACCACAACCAACCAGATCTTTACCTGGGACCATAAAGAAAATCCTTGGGGTTTGACAACTAACATTCCTGGAATCTGTAGTTGATCTGTGACAGTATACATCAAGGGTAGAGACACACTGTATCTCTTAGGCCAAGGAAATTTTCTTTCTAATTTTCCCATTGTTTACTGTGTCTATGCAAAAAAAATAAAAAAGGGAAACCCCCCCCCCAAAAAAAAAAACAGGGAGACCCTACCTACGAAGAAGTCTGCCCTAAGACCAACTACAGGCTACTTACTAAGTTGTTTAACCCCAAAGTCTTTCTTCATGGCCCAGTAACATTTCTCCTCAAACACAGTTGTCACAGTCAGGTTTCTGTAATTAGAGAACTTGGTTTTTGCGCAGATACTATGTCGAAGTCAGGGTGTCATGGGGCGTCTTCTACTTCCATCTCACTGTTAGGTGGTGAGGCAGGGAAACCTGCACTGAGAGCAAGTTGGGGCTATTTCCACGTAATCAAATTGTCATTTAAACCCACTCTGGAGCACATCAAGGCCAGGACAGTATTAGGAGCTTCCCCGGTAGAAATTCTATTCCTGGTGCTGGTGCAGAAAGCCATCGGATTCCAAAGGGAGGATCCGGGGTGAACTTCCGATATCCAATTGACTGAAGTGTAAGTCAAGTCACTGTGACAAATGTTCAGGATGAAAGGCTTTCCTGCAATATATATTTTATTAGTTTGTATATTTATTAGATAAGAACTTTCTATATGTAAAATTTCCCCATTTTAATGTGCCTATGCAAAAAGGAACAATGCCACATGATATTACAAGTGCATATGGTGTTAAAAATAACAAAGTATACAATCTCTATGACTGAAAAATATTATTATTAATAATTTTTATTTTGACAAAGTGGACTGCAAATCATTTTCAGTAGTATTTTAGGTACATAGTGACATTAAATCAGGGGCATTTCCACCACCAATGTTGTCCTCCCTCCACCCCTGTTCCCAGAATGCATCCTATTTTGCCCCTCTTTTGCAACCTCCTCCCTTCTAAGTGGTCCCTTCTGTGTCTAGCTTGTTGCAGATTGAGTACCAATTCTGTTGTAGTTGGCTTTGGATTTGATGTTTAATTCCTACTCAATGTTCATACAACTGTTTGGTCTTGGTGCCCTCCATTATTTCCCCCTCAATTTGTGAGGCAGAACAAGATGGTTCAAGTTATGTAGTTCTGTTTGAAGGTAAGAAAAAAGAGAGAGAGAAAAGAAAAAAGGGGGTGAGTCCAAACAAGCAAAAAACAGGATGAGTTCTTTTAGAAATTATAAAAATCAATTTAAGACAAGAAATGAAAAAAGAAAGGCAAACATAAAAATAATACAAAAAAATCAAACCCTCAAAAAATAAAACAAAAACATACAAACAAATAAACAAAAAACCCTGAAAAGCACTATAGCAATAAAGATAAATCCAAATAATACCATGGTCTATAAATAAAGATGAATCAAAGCACAGGGGGAAGAAAAAGAAAAAAAGCAACAACAATTATAAAAAATTTTTAAAAAATAATTTAATGTGCTATGTTTTTTTTTTTTTTTTTTTTGCAGAGGCACAGTAGAAATTGGGGAGATTAGAAAGGGAATACTCCTGGCCTAAGAGATACAGGGTTTCTCCACCCTTGAAGTATACTATCATGGGTATAACTTGAAAATTTTTATTTTAATTCTTTAAAATGAGTCAAGATTGCCTATGTATCAGAATATTCAATAACCACTTTCATCTCATCATAGTTAGAAGCATTCAATGTAAGACATTAAAGTAGTCCAATCAATCTATCTTTTTAGTAAAAGCCATCATTCTACATTCTGTCTTGTAAATAAATCCACTCTGAGTAACGTAATACAAAGGATTCAATAAAAGAACTAGAACTAGTGTAGATGGTCTGAACAGGAAACTCAAATATCATAAAGATATTGCTGGAAAATTAGGGAAGCCCTCATAGGAAAGATCAGTCTGGACAACAGAAAAAAAAGGGGGGGCTCAATGGGTTCCTGTAAAGATGCCACAATTCGCAATTGTCTTGGATCACTGCAAGCTGGGAGCTCATCCTGAAGTATAAAAGCTTGATGTCGCAGAGAAATCTAGGTCAACATCATGTTTAGCTACCAGGACCTCACCAGAGGATAATGGATGGCAAACTGCTCCTGACATCTGCTCTATATGATCATTTGAAAATATCTGCCTGCAAATGCTGATAGAAGAAATTAAAATAAATGTAGAACCTGGATAGTAATAAATATCGTTTACTACTAGCACAGGAAAAATAATTGGAATCTTAAATAATTATAAGATAAGCATTATTTCAGAATATTTGCTACCCTGAGACATTGTCACTTGATGTCTTTTGATGGGAGCAAATACTGTGATTATGCTAAATTTAGCCATAGTGCTTCTAATCAGACTAGTTTGAAACTATAGAAATGATAACGATATTAACTCTTCATTTGTTAGTACAATTTAATACTCTGAAAACAGGGTATGCTGAAATAGGAGGTTATTTTCCAAAAACATTTCCCATCTGTTGATGAAATTTAAATAAGATCAATCTTTGATTAAAGTGCTAATATGATAAATAAATATTCAGTGTATGCTAATGATTCTATTTTAAAAATATACTTGGGTTAGAGCAATAGTACAGTAAATTTGATCTCAAGCAATCTGGAGGATCTCCAGCACCCTGCTAGGAGTGATCCCTGAGTGTAGAGCCAGTAGTAAGACTTTGGTACTGTTGTCCAAAACTACATATAAATGGATAGATACTATAAATATAAATAAACATACCCATAGATATAAAGTACATTTTTTCTGTAAAATTAAGATGTAGTATCTTTTATTCATAAGCAGTTGCCAAGCCCTTATTTTTCAATATTAAAAATAATCTCTAAGGCACAACATGACAATGCTCTATGATGTACTTATATTTTATCTATATTATGTATGCATATACATGAGTAATAAAAACACACAGAATATCATTCTATTCGAGCTAGTAATTAAGTTAATAAAAATGTTTGATAAGGGGCCGGGCGGTGGCGCTAGAGGTAAGGTGCCTGCCTTGCCTGCGCTAGCCTTGGATGGACCACAGTTCGATCCCCCGGTGTCCCATATGGTCCCCTTAGCCAGGAGCGACTTCTGAGTGCATAGCCAGGAGTAACCCCTGAACGTCACCGGGGGTGGCCCAAACCCCCCCCAAAAAATGTTTGATACAATTTTTATATTAAGTGTTATTTTTTTCTTTTCTCTGAGCCAAAAAACTATCTTCAAGTAGTGAAAATCTGTTATTTTTAGTGCTGTCAATCTTTCTGAAGTAGGGCAGTGATGCTTTTCTTAAAATAATTTTACCTTTAGGAAACAGGTATGTTTTCAGCATTAAATAAGACTAAGCCAGGTCTGTAGCTGCTGTTTTTATTGTTCATAACCTGTGGGAAGGTGCTCTTAACAATAAATGTCAAATCTTAATTGACAAAGAAAACACAGCAGAATTTGATATTTGATGGGAACTTTTCAACTTTTCTTTCCTGAGAAGATGAAAGTGGTTCAACATGATGAATTTAGATAAAGTGATTTCTTGTCAAAAACACAATATCATGTGACATAGATTATATGTGTATGCATGTACAAATACTTTAGGACTGGTATGAGATAAGTTGCAGGATAAGTTCATTGTCATTTAGTTCATTTCAGTTTCTTAATTATTACAAATATTTGGAGAATATATCTTATAAATTACTCAATAGTTTAGGAATTTTAAACATTCAAATTTAAATTAAAATTTAGCCATGCAAATGTAGGCTTAAATATACAAATATTTTCCATGAATTTTTTTAATCTTGAAGTATTGGTTATCTTTTTTTAATTGTTTTTGATGGCTTTATCATAGTTTACAATATTACAGAGGCTGTATTAATTACTGAAGTGTTATTATATCAGTCCCTCCACCATTAGATCACAGTCCTTTATTCTGCCCTGGATATCTTAGTTTTAAGACTTGAACTTATTTTTTATTGTGCAGCACTGCTATTGTGTATGTGTTAGTATGAATAGTAAGAACATAAAATGAAATTCACATACAATGTGTTTTTAATACTTTCCCCATTCTAAAACACACAGAGTCCCAGAAAATAACCTACGTGGGCCAATATTTCAGAGAAAAATATGGCATTTTGTATCTCAGAAAATAAATACTTGTGTTTCTAATATTTAAAGCTCTTCATCTTAACCTTATTCAAAACAGAATTTATAATATTTATAAAATGGAAAACACTAACATTACATAATATTACATTTACTGTGGTAAATCAATTTAATTTTAAGTGAAAAGAAGAAGAAAACAGAGGGATCTTTGCTTGCTCTAACTCAAGACCTGCTATAAACAAGTAGCATAGAAAGCAAGGAATAAGAGTAGAAGAAGTGACACCCCCAAGCATGTCCAGCAATGTGGCTGGCATTGGGACGGCAACCGTGTCCTCAGAAGTACGTGAGTGTGCAAGGTACTGTGGCCATTGACCCTGTCCATGCCTGCAGGGTTGAATGAAAGCATTTCTCCCCATTTCCCAACTGTCATGCACCCTCCCCAAAATGTGGTAATATACCTTTTTAAATCAATATTTTTTTTTACCTGTAAAGCACTCTTTGTCTTGCCTGAAATTGGAGAAACAAGACTAAGTTCAACCACTTTTAAAAGTGTTTTTACTCTTTAGTTTCATATTTTTGTGATGGTAGATGATCTAATATAACTATACTAAAACCTTAATTTTACAATAATATAAACTATTTTTTATTTCTTTTTATCTTTTCCTTTTATTTATTTTTATTGTTACTTTGCTGTAGTGTCTTCATTGATCTTTTTTTCGGGGGGGCCACACCCATTTGATGCTCAGGGGTTACTCCTGGCTAAGTGCTCAGAAATTGCCCCTGGCTTGGGGGGACCATATGGGACACCAGGGAATCGAACCGCGGTCCTTCCTTGGCTAGCGCTTGCAAGGCAGACACCTTACCTCTAGCACCACCTCGCTGGCCCCGTTCATTGATCTTAATAAAGTTATTTCTTCTTTATTCTCAATCTTAGAAAACAGTATCACCAGCCATAGAGTTGAAAGGTCACAAATCCTTAAAAATGTTATAAATCCTTAAGAATGTTTCTTGAAAAGTCTCTATCAGAATTTCCACAGACTACAGTTAATAGAACTTAAGCCTGCACTGGCTTTTCTTCTTATCACTACTTTCATTTGGAATATCATTATTTCTTTATAACATTGAACAAAACATTTATTCAATTGAATGCTCCGTCCTCTCATTTCACTCTTCATACTGCTAATAATGACATTTCCAAACAAATATGTTATCATGTCATTTTAGATGAAACAGCTCAGTGAACTCTTACTGATCTTAGGTAAGCAGACATTTCTTACTGTATTATTTAATGTCATTCTTTTCTCCCTCACTTGTGCTCTCTATTTTAGTAATATATTTAGTGCTTCAGACCATCATATGTTTTCTCAATTTTGCCTTTTATGTATACAACACTGTCTTAAAAACATATAGATCATTCTTAAGGTTATCTACTATCTTCTTTTTTTATCATTTTTCACTGTAGTCAGCTATTCAAAAGCCATGGATATGGCACAATGGTAGATAGAGGACATCCTTGCATATGTGAGGCCTTGGGCTGCAACCCCAATACCTCCCCCCAAAAGTAATCTGTTCGTTGAGGTATATTTTTAGGATATTTAATCTCATAACTTGACTAGTACACCTGAGAGACTTGTTTACTGTTAATATATAGCAAATAAAATGCTCTGGGAAGCACTTTGATAAGGTGTATTAGTAACCAAATGGTCCTCCATACCTTGCAATGAGTCATGCCTGAGCACAGAGCTCATAGTAAGACCTGAGCACTGCTGAGTATTGCTTATAACCAAAAAATATGTTGTAATAAATAAATAAATAAATTTCGACACATTTGGGAAAATTTGTTATAAAATTTTAAAGAATTGGATGGATAACATTAATATAATTAGACTAGATATAATAATTAAACTTAATTTGGTATGTTCATAATCTACAAGCACTTTGGTACCCCAGTTCCCCAAAGGAGTAATCCCTGAGTACTGTCAGTTGTGGGCCAAAACAGCAAAAACACGAAAGAAAACACTAGCAGAGTTACAGTATAGAAATCTAGATGGCGATAACAAAGAAAAAAATCTCATGTCTTATTGTTTAAAACTAAAAGCATAGCTTTAAATAATTTCAAAGTTGATACTGAGGTTCCACCTTTCTGTAAAACGGTCCCCCAGTGAAAGCTCTTATTTCTTTTTAGAATATCTTAGAACAAAGAAGCATAGTAATGTCAATCTCTGATCCTTCCCGTGGGCAGTCTGGAGGAAGGTGTTTTTCTTCTTAACAATGTTGGAAACAGATGCAAATAAATAGCATTTCCCCGGGAAGCAAAATCAATCTTCACAAGCTCCGTGTTGCTGACCAGCAGTGCTGCACATTTAAAATGGTGTTGAATGAGAGCAGGGTCATTCCTCTACCACTTCCCTGTGGCGAAGAGCTGGCTCTTTCACATTCCCTGTTAGAATTTCTCTCTGGTCAGCATCTCCCTTTGAGTTATTCCAAGTTGCTTGTCTCCATGATCTAAAATTGGGATCAAGCATACTTCTTTAATAATAGGATACATTCTTGTGGTGTTCTTGACACAGTCATTCCTGTATTCTGGTGCTGAAATCCCCCTGCAGAAACTGCAAACATATCAACTATGTTCTTCTAAACAAGTCAAGACTGGTGAAATAGAGGCATTACTTGTGCCATGCTGCTCACTACTGTATGGGTACATAGGTTAATGGCGACCTTTAGCACACTCTGCTATTGCGTCTGCCTTTCCAACGTCACCGACTTGCTTCTTTAGGGACAGAAACTCATTATTGGGCTCTGGTTGATTTGCGAACTGTCCTTGATTCTTGACGCCACCTGCCACAGGACAAAGGACTAGCCTTTGGATACTTATTGCCATGCTTACAGGATATTAAGCATCCAATAAGATTGTCAGATTTATCATTTATTTTTCTTTATATATGTATGTAAATATATATGTGTATATATACATATATGTCACACCCAACCTTTTTATAAAGATGCCCTAAAGCAATCCCAACTGATTTCTTCTCACCTCATGGACCACTTTCTCTCTGTGCATAAGACCATGAATTATCAGACATACTGTGTAGATTTAAACTTCAGTTATATATAAAGAATGTTTTACTTTTTTAATTACATGTATGTGTAACAGGACATAGTGATTTCTAAGCTATTGTCAAATGGGAGAAATCACATTCAAAACATTTCTTTTTGGATAACACTGAGTAGTATTAAAAATCAAGCCTTTCAAACATGGCATAATTAGGCATTTAAGTGGTGTTAATGAATTTTAGAATCTTTTGGATGTCTTATTATGAATTAGCATTATTGACATAGATAATTAAACTGATTAAAAAATCAGCAGGGCTTTTCTTCTTGGCTTGGGGTTCTCCATAAAGCATACTTTCCTTTTCTTGCTTTAAAAAAATGTCATTAGCTCTGTTTAGTTCTACATATGAAAATTAGAATGGAAAGAGAAAAACTACAATTAAAAATAAAAGCTAAGCTCTCCTATTTTCTCAGAATTTAATGAACATCTGGTGCTTTTGAAATCCATTATAGCATTATATTTATTTGAAAGTAAGATTGGAAGGAGAAAAAAGAAATCCAAGTGATAAGATAAATCAATAGAAGATATACATGCATTATAGCTAGAGATAGATTTTACTGATATGATATGCAAATTCATAGAATATTTGATGAAATTCTGCCTTCCTATATTTTAATAATTATGTATGTAACTTATTTTTTAAGAGTCAAAGTATTGCTTTATTTAATTGCTACTATTGAGGTTAGATATCAAATTTTCTAATATTTTTATTTGCTTTTTGGTTTCTGGGAATTACAAGGTATTGCTCAGGAATTACTCCTGGATCTGGCCTCAGAAATTACTCCTGTTGATGATTAGGGGACCATATAGGATTCTGGGGATCGAACCCAGATTGGCCACATGCAAGATAAACTCCCTACTCTCTGTAACCCAACTCTCTGTCCCCCAACATTTTAGCATGATTTAAAGAGATGAAGATCTAAACAAAATCTCTTGTGACTATATATTCTATATAAATTTTGGCACTAATATGAAGACTTAAAATTTATGATCAGCAACATTACTTGTTCTTCTAATTTCCTTTAGAATAATAACAATTTTTTGTTTAAAATAAATTTGGGTTTGGGTACAAAATCTGTTTGTCATGTGTTTAGTGCCTAGGGGTCACTTTCAAGAGCTATTCCAAAGGCCATGTGGTTCTAGAGACTAAACCAGGCCTCCTGTCTACAAATTCTATCTTCTAGTCCTATGAGCTATATCATGACCTGCCATTTCTAATTCAGAATTTGGTGATAGTATATAAGACTTTAACCTTAATTCTGTAGTAAAAAGTAGTTTTACAGGTTATGGGTAGGTGCTTCGGTTGGACGACTTCTGATAAGAATTTGAAAAGTAGCTGCTATTTGGGTACTAGAATTTCTCCAAACAAATGGCACAGCTAAACAAAGTGTTATACAAGTTAAAGCCTGGAATTATACTATGAAAGTATCTTTACATTTTTCTATTGTGCCAGATTTTTTATTTTACTGAATAACAGCTAAATGCTGCACTATTGGAAAATATTAAGAAAAGTAGTTTCTAAAAGAATTCTTTAGGATTCATGAAGAATATTATATATGCTAAAAGCTGTGATGAGATTTGCTTAGTTATATATAATATAGAAATACTAAATGTTTCTATAATAGAATAACTATGGAATACAATATAAAAATAATTATATTTGAATGTAATTTGATAATATTTTGATGACATTCAGATAGAACAATCACTCTGTTAGAGTTGACAAATCTTTTAATTGACTGGGATAAGCATGCAGTTAACCCCTACAGGATGGCATAAATTACCATTATGTTTACTGAAGAGAGGCAAAATACAAGTATTAAATTCAGTATGTTTCCTTTCCAATAAACTTTATTATTTTAAGTCTTTCTAGACTTTAAATTTTATAATAACACTGTGATTTACCAAGTAATTAACAATGCACTCATTTCAGGCATTAAGTATTGAATCAATAATTCCTTCACCCACCCATGTGACCTTCTCTCCACCAGTGTCCACAATTTCCCTTCCATCATTCTTGCCTGCACCCTGGAAGACACAATCAAATTTATTTCATATATTTGTTACTATACAAAGGCAGATATAATTATAAAAATGTAGATTAATGAGGATAAATTTGAAATACTTATATAGCATTCAATGTCATTACTAAAATAATTTAATCATTATTACATTGTGGTGCGTGCTAGTTGAGCATTTCCATGTTACTGTTTAGCTCACTGTGTTTGGTTGTCTTTTATGTAACTTCCCATCAACTTTGCTGTGATACTACTTATCTGTTTCTGCTATGAAATTTTGAGGTGTCAAAATTCCATGCAAGTGACAAAACAGTTCAGGCTCTATAGATTTGGATCAAATGCTGGTGGCTTGGCAGCTTAATAAACTTAAATTATGGAGCTGGACCATTTCTGATGAATGATGTTGGGTTTGGCTGTAGGTTTCTGTGGCTTCAGGCAAAAAAGGGGAATTTTCTCCTACACAGTCTGAGAAGAGCCAGAGTTTGCAGCCTGGAGTAGACTATTTGGGAGAGTTAAATATCACCATCAATGTCTTTTTGAGATCTTACACATTTTTTTGAGAGAGAAAAAACAGGTTTATTGTTAAGATAGAACAAAGACAGAATAAGAAACAATATGATCTTTGCAAATGTGGCATACTTGTAATTCTGGTTGGCTTTTAATGACACTAATAATACAAACAATTTAATCTGCTATAAGAAGTCAATAATAAGTATTAACATATAGATAATTCATCTCTATTTAAGTGTATTTGTATACAAATGTTTCAAAGGTTACTGATATTAGAAAAACTTGAGAATTAAATAGAATTCAAAGGTACTTATTTCTCAAATTAGAAAGGATAAGCATTTCTGAGGTTATATGATTTAACCTTTTCTCGTGTGGATCTCATTTTTCCTCTCATCATATCATTTATTGGACTCAAACATTGAAATATTATTTTCTAATCCTAAAATAACAATAAAAATAAATTTGCCTCCACAACCCTTTGTTTTATAAGGACCTGCATTTCCTTTCTACCATATGTGCTTAACTTCACTGAGGCACGTGTAAACAATTCATCATGTATCTCGTGTCCTCACTGTATGATCCTTTCCTCCATCAATTCCTTTAGAATTTTTATCTTTGTAACACTACTGAAAACAATCTCCTCCAACACTCCTGTGATCTATATATTGCCATGATCAAATATAAGTTATTGCTAAGTTTAGTGAATATGAATTTAAAATAAGTAGTATTGGGTATAACTGATAGCTGTATATTCTTCAATTTACCTCTTTATTCTATGATATGCATTAACCATTTTTTGCTTACCTCAACAACCATCACTGGGATCTAGGTTCTGTGAACCACTTGCCCCTGAATCTTTTTGGTCATCCTCTTCCCCAATCAACCTTCGGTGAGTTCATTCCTTAGCAGCATTTATTCCACTGCCTCATTTCCATTGACTGGAATGCTCCAAAGCTAGGTATAGGACCTCTCTTCCCTAGAAGTGGCCTCTCTTTAGATAAACTCATTTGATGCCTTATCTAAATGCTGTCTTTTTGTTGGATTCCCAAATTTAAGTCCTCAGCTATTATCACACATTTATTCTCTAAGTGTATACATATAGGATATATAAAACTGATGCCATTCTTAACTAAAAAAGTAAAATTTGGGGGCCCTTTCACATGAAAATGCACATTCAAAATTCTCTTCTACAAAACTTCAAATAGCTAAAAGTGCCGTGGTGGCTATGAATGTACTGTTGAACATTCTGTTCATTAACTTCAGAATTAGTTTGGCTTGAGATTTTTGTTTTTTCAATTTACTCATTTTTAATTTTTTGGTTTTTTGGCCACACTAGTGATGCTCAGGGGTTACTTCTGGCTTTGTTTTATGGCTGAGGTTTTATGATTTAACCTTTTATCATGTGGATTTCATCTCTCCTCCCATCATATCATTTATTGTACTCAAACATTGAAATATTATTCCCTCATTCTAAAATAACACTTAAAATAAATTGTACTCAAAGATCACTCCTGGTGGTGCTCCTTGAGCCATATGGAATGCTAGGAATCAAACCCAGATTGGCTGCATGCAAGGCAAGCATTTTAGCTATTGCTCTATCCCTCTGTCTCCAGAATTCCTATTCTCTGTGTATAAAATGGACTATATAAAATAATATTCAAGCATACTCACAAATAAATTTATACAGTGCATATGCAAACATTATGACACTATAAAAGCATATACTCCAATGCTCATAGCAGCATCTGAGATAAGAATCTTTGCCATTCTACTGAAAAGGCAAAAATAGAACATGACATGTCATCAAATGTCCTCATGTTTAAAAGCCATGTGAAGGGCTGAACCCTGACTTTTTGAGGCTATTATTTTAATGATATCACTTGTGCCAAATTTGCAGTACATAATTAAAAACATATTTTTAAAAGATATTGAAGTTTATGTACTACATTTTAACACTTATTTTTATATAAAGAGAAGCAAGGCAAGGACATAAACTCTCTTCTATTTTATTATTTCAAGCAAACCTTTAAATACACTTCCCACATTCCACTGCCATTTGCTAAATTAAATCAGTTGTTCTCTGGAGAGATTGTTTTAGATTTTAATGTATCTTTTGATGCATCTCTTTTTCAACAATCTTTTCATAATCTTTTCAATAAAAAAGATTAGCCCAAATAATACAATAGTCCCAGACATAATTATGTGTCCAGCCAAGAAAAAGGAAACAAGTCAGAAGTAGGTAAAAGAGTTTTCTGAACTTCACTTCACATTGCAAATAGTAGAGACAGTACAGAGCAGAAAGTCTTTTGCTATAGAAATTTATATAGCAAAGTTTAGACTGTCATATGAGCCATTCTAGACAATCTGGACCTATAGATTTACTTGAGTAAAGTTTGATGAACATTTGTAAATTCAACAAAATAAGTTTTTATGTTTTTTTGAACATTTGATGATTAGTTATGTGAGCCTTATTTAAATCTTGAAGAATCATGCTCTAAATTTTGCTTCCCATAGGGCCCATTTTGGCAGAAATAAAATTGCCAACTGAGGTTTACTATAACAAGATATAATTTTATAGAACTTTAATAGACTTAGAAATATGTGTTGTGCTGTATTACATTTAAAGCATTGCATTTGTAATTTACTTGTCATATATTTATCTTCCAGCAAGATTGATTTAACTATTACTGTTGGTGAAATTTACCCATATCTTACTCCCTTATATTTCCTCAATAATTGTTAACTCTGTGAAAAATATTTTAAAGAAGAAGACATCTTTCCCTTTCTTCATTACAGCACGTAACATATTAACTGAACAGCACAGCACATACCTTAATCAAAAGAGCAAATTAAAGAAAAGTCAGTGTTCTAGGAATTTAGAAATTGGATTTTAAATTCTCCTTCTAGAAACATGGGTTGAAGTATAGAAAATGTCCAGTCATTTTCTCCCAGGATAAAGGCCATCACAGATGGACAGAAACTCAGAGAAAAATTCATTTGGGTCTTAATCATATGAATCTCAAAGTCCACTTTAACTCTTACCTTTGAGTCACTTAAGATAATTTTCTTTCGCTTCTGAAAAAGGTATACAGGAGATGAGAAGTTTTTTTTTCCAGGAATAAAATTATAAGTATCAAGAATAATTATTTAAAGGTAAGGAAAGTGAGAAAGCCCACTCTCTCAGATGAGCTGTTGAAAAACTTGTAAAGTTGATGTCCTAATGGAATCACTGACTATACTTCAGTTCATGTACTTTCAACATTATGGCATTTATCAAATGAAAAAGTAAATGCTGTAGGGTGGTGGAATATACAGTCAAATGAGGAACAAATGTGTTATAAACTTCTCAAAGTTATAGAAAGAACAGAAAAGAAAACAATGCCAAGAGAGGTGTCTTTTCTTTGATCTGCAATACTTACAATACTTACAAGTCTACACCTTTAATGTTCGTGGATCTCTGATTGCAAAGGTACCTAAAACACATCAAAAACTATCAAAAACAGAAACATGGGGCCCAAGCAATGGCACAGTGTTAACTTGTTTGCCTTGCATATGGCTGACCTAGGACGGACCTTGATTCGATCCCCCAGTGTCTTATATGGTCTCCCAAGCCAGGAGTGATTTTTGATCACATAGTCAGGAGTGACCCCTGAGTGTCACCGAGAATGGCCCTAAAACAAAACAACAACAACAACAAAAATCCAGAAACCTGAGTTATATAGTAAGGGAAAAATAAGGAGTAGAAGGAAACCTGTAGCCTGAACTTTGCATACATTAACTTCTGGGGAAATAAAAACTATAAACATTCCTATTATGAATATTAAATCAATCATAAGGTTGGGAGAAAAAAAAACATATAATGACTTCTCAACACCACAGCCCACTGTTTCTACTGGTGGCTGCATAGATTCATGTACATTTCCCAAAGACATCTGAATCAGTTATTTCCCAATGTAAAAACCAGTATGATTTAAACAGGTTCCAGGATGCTGGTGTGTGAACGTGGGTTAGCTGCATGCAAGTCCAATGCTTTCCCTTCCTGCTATCAATAGCGCCTGATTGAAACATTTTTTAATTTGTGCATAGGATCCACTTGATTTTAAAATCATTTTAGGTTTGTGCATTATTAAATGTATTTTATATGTACTTAGTCAATATTCTTTCTTATAGAGTTAAGACTTAAGACACAGTATCTTTTAGGGACTAGAGTGATAGTACTGTGGATAGAGCTCTTGCCTTGCATGTGGCAGACCAGTTTCATTCCCCAGAGTTCCCCAAGCCTAACAGAATTAATAACTGAACACTCCACCTCCAAAAATGATACATTACTTTTCAAGAAGTCTTACAAGTTAAAACAATGTTTTCCAAGTTTTTGAAGATAGCAAAGTTACTACATAAAGTATTTCTAAATAAAATATCTAAAATGACTTAGAGATCACTTTTTGTAACAAGTATTTAATATTCTTAATTCCTGTTTACAAGTGTCTAAAATGAACAAGGATTTTTTTGCCTCTTTAATAATACTTTTTTTTACATTAACTACAGATATTCAGATACAATATACAGTGGTTATCCATTAGTATTTTTTTAATTGGGATGCAACACTAACAACGTCTATCTATAAAATACAGCCATCATTTTGGTGACTTTACAATTTTATTACGTGTTAAAGTCTAAAAACAATCCTAAAAAATTAGGAAACAATAAAATCCCTTATTCACGTGGACATCCATCTGCATATTGCCACTTTATTCTCAAAGGAAACACAGAGAATATGTTTTTTGTTGAAAACTGGACACACTGCTGATATCCTAAAGGATGGGTAGAAACATGACATTGTGTCACTGATGTATAATGGATCTTTGCAGTTCTCCCTACAAATTAGTAGGAAAATGTCCCGAGGTCAATAATGAAAGATGGGGGTGATCCATAAACCATTTAGATGACAAGTAGCTCAGACTAACACCAACCTCCCCACGCGTGGTAACCAGAAGTTATCTACCCCACAAACGCTTTTAAAAATATGGTACAGTACAACCGCAAAAAAAAAAAAAAAATCAAAACAGCACAAACTATTTTTAAGAACTCAAAGAGATCACTAGTGAAGACGTTATCTTAGAGAACTACTTCTTTGGGGGACATCAGGCCACCCGCTTGTAACTCATTGTGAATATTTCTCTTTCTTCTTATAAGGGGGGTCAATTCGAATGTACGTTGCCAGGCCATTCTCTGTTCCTTTCTTCAAAGTCTTGCCTTTAGTTCTTTTCTTCTTCACACCCGGGATCTGCAGACTAGTCTCGCCCTCGAGCCACCTTTGCAGTTGGACACTAAATAAATTCCACGTTATATAAGCCTGGATAGTGAAACTGGAGGACAGGACGGCGATTTTGGCAGCTAACACGTTCACGTTCCCAGAGAGAGCATCTGGATCCTGGCTCTTTTCTCCACTCAGGTGAAAGCCAACGGTGACCACAGACACCAGGAGAGTCACCAGCCGGCCCACAATGAACACCACGGCCCACAAGGAAATCTCTTTGCGGAATTTCTCATCGCTGAAGTAGCAGAGGTCGCAGAGGTGGGAGAGGAACTCCACAAAGTAATGCAACATGAGGAGAACCAGGCCCAGGTGGTTCAGATACAAGAGATACGCCCCGGCAATGTGGAAGAGGTGAAGGCCTATGTAGACCAGCTGGCGAGGGAGCTCTTGCTTCTTGGTTCTCTGGAAGTAGAGTTCGGGGAAGGCGTGGAACCAGTACGCCAACTGCGAGATGTAGAAAAACTTCATCTGGAACGTCATCATGTTCTGCGGCTGCGCCTGCCAAATGACGCTGGGCTCCGAGAGGCAGTTTTCCGAGATGAGGATGAAGGTGCCCCAGACGCAAGACACCAGGTAGAAGGCGCTGAACTGGCCCGATTCGTTGAACCGGCTCTGCTTGGCTTTGGGGAACTGCATCCGCCGGTTGAAGCGGTCCAGCACGTAGTCCTGGAACGTGGCGTGCAGGATGATGGCCACGAGCATGTAGAAGAAGACCGTGGCCAGGTCTTTGACGCCGTAGTGGTAGAGGAACCTGGCCGCCGCGGGCTCCGCCGCGTCCCGCGCTGCCGGCGAGGCCACGCCGTGCTGCAGCGTGATGAACACGATCGAGGCCTCCGCGGTGCCTTCGAACATGAGCCCCAGCACGAAGAACATGCCGACGCAGGCCACGAGGTCCGCGTGGTTCTGCACGATGAACTCGTGGCTCAGGACCGGGGGGTTCTTGCTGCCCTTCTTCCGGAACGCCATGGTGGCGCCGCGCCCGGATGACGCACCCTCCGGCGAGCGGCCGCCGCCCGCGCCCCGCCCGCCCCGCCCCGCCCGGGCTGCTCCTGCTCCTCACCGCGCCGCGGACGCCGCTGCAGCTCCCGGGGCTGCGAAGCCCATCCCGCGGCCCCCCGCCCGGCCCGGCCGGGTCGCTGCGGCAGCCCCGCCAGCCAGCCTGCGGAGGCGCGGGCCGAGCGGCACTGAGCATGCGCGCCCGGGCGCGCGGAGGCAGGGCAGGAGACGCGGCGCCGCACCCCGACCCCAGCCGGGTGCCCGCGTCAGGCCCGCGCGCGGCGTGCGGGGCTCTCGCAGGCTCTTCGGTCGGCGGGCGGTCCGGCCGGGAACCGCCAAGTTCAAGGTGCTCCTGCGAGATTTTGTTCTGCGGCGTCTCCGTTCGCCAGCAGGACGAGGCAGGCAGGAACTCTGCGACGCTGAGCCTAAACGCTGCGGAGCCCCAGCGCAGGAGCAAAGCCTTGGAGGGCTCAGGAGCTTGCAGGTGCTGCTCTGCACTAGCCTCGGTGAAGGAGGCCTTTTAGAAAACCCACCGAGGCCGACTGATTCCCTTCTGCTGTTATAACCTCGGCCTTTGGCGGGGATGAGGTGGGATTGGCAGAAAGAGAAACTGAGGCACTCAAAGGATAAATAATATAACCAGTCTGCATCCAGAATAGCAGGATAGGTGCTTAACTACTGGTCTCTAATGGTAAACCAGACAGACCTGGAAATAGTTTAGTGCAGCAACAGCAAAGTGGAAGATAACCCCTTGCCATTAGCAATAATAATCACTGCAGTGGTGATATTCTCTAGTCAAGTGCAACGTCCGTTGCATTTTAAAAAGTCTACGTTGATAGCTGGAAGGAGTCAGTTTATATGAAAAGAAAAGTCTTGACTTCAGAACTCCTAATAGCTCTCTGACACAAGACACCCATATCTCAAAATTATGAACTTTACATAGAAATTTGCTATCAGAAATGAATTGTTCTGTAGCTAAGACTTTTTTGTCTATTAAAATGAAAATATCATGTTAGTATTCAGTCTCTCACTGAATATGGGGCAATGGATTTCCTTGGTTGCTCCTGTGTCTTTGGAGATCAGAATCCTTAGTGATAGTGAAAACTTTAAGTTTGGACATCAAATTTCAGCAGAAAGGGGTTCCATGGTATACAGAATAGAGCACCAAATAATTTTGAATGGCAATTGCTCTTCATCCTTATTTCTCTACTGCCTCAACCTGCCAAGAGATGGGTTTAACCTGGATAATTTTTTCTTGATTCTGAACAAAATATTCTAATCAACAGACATTATACTCGAATCTCTTATAGAAGTCAAACAATTCTGAACAGGATTTGTTTTAGAAGTGTGCCTGTGTTAAGGAAAAACTACTATATTTCCATGGTGAGAAAACTCTATTTTTTTGGTGTTTTTTTTGGGGGGGGGGGGGATTCGGGCCTCACCTGTTTGATGCTAAGCACTGAGAAATTGCCCCCTGGCTTGGGGGCCCATATTTGATGCTGGAGGATCGAATAGCAGTCCTTCCTTAGCTAGCACTTGCAAGGCAAACACCTTACGTCTAGCGCCACCTCGCCGGCCCCAAGAAAGCTCTGTTTTCTGAATAATTCTTTAGTGGCTAAATACTTTCCTGAAAGCCTGACTGCACTGCATTTTATTGATGATTTTTATTTCATTTTATTTTGTCATGTTCTATTTAGTTTTTAGTACTGACAGCTCTGTTATGAGCGTTCTTTGAAATTATCTAAATAAGCAAGGAATAAAATATAGTGGAAGATTTAAAAAATAAAGCACTTTTAAACCAAAATACTAATTCAGATTTGTAGTAGGCAGCCCACAAGAATTAAGAAAGATTCAGGGCTTTGTGAGAAGTGTCAGGTATACTTGGGATGATGTTTTTAAAATTGATCAATTTAAATACAGAATTCCTTAATCTTCTTAGAGACTTTATGGCAGAATTTATCATCACTTTATGGCAGACTTACTACAACTGTTTTATTGTTTTGTGAGGTGTTTTTGAGTGGGGTTTTCTGTTTGTTTTTGTTTTGGGCCACACCCAGCATCTCTCAGGGGTTACTCCTTGCTATGCTCTCAGAAATCTCTCCTGACAGGCTTGGAGGACCGTATAGAACACCAGGAATCAAACCTGGGTGTGTTCCGGGTCAACAGCATGGAAGCCAAATGCCCCACCACTGTGCTATTACTCTGGCCCTAGAATTGACCTTATAGACAGGTTCTCCAAATGTGACTCTGCAAATATGATAGATTTTACCTCAAAAAAGGTATAAAGCTTAAGTAGAACAATACTTATGACAAGAGTGAAATATTGTTGTATTGTCAAAGACAATCATGAGTAATATAAAATAAGATCTCAATTTTAAATCTAAGTCAGCTTTCTCTCCCCCTCTTGTTTTTTCAAGAGCATAACTCACCAAGTCATAGTTTCTTTCTGAAAACCTGTAAGAAATGCTTTTCTTTTTTTTTCTTTTTGGGCCACACCCGGTAATGCTCAGGGGTTACTCCTGGCTATGTGCTCAGAAGTTGCTCCTGGCTTGGGGGACCATATGGGACACCGGGGGATTGAACCGCGGTCCGTCCAAGGCTAGCGCAGGCAAGGCAGGCACCTTACCTTTAGCGCCACCGCCCAGCTCCAAGAAATGCTTTTCCATGAGCTAAAATTTCAATTTGGGGGCTGGAGAGATAGCATGGAGGTAAGGCATTTTGCCTTTCATGCAGGAGGTCATCGGTTCAAATCCCAGCATCCCATATGGTCCCCCGTGCCTGCCAGGAGCAATTTCTGAGCCTGGAGCCAGGAATAACCCCTGAGCACTGCCGGGTGTGACCCAAAAACCAAAAAAAAAAATTTTTCAATTTGAAGTCTATATTAAATATGGCCTAAGTACTTGAATTTTTGAGTTATTTCTTACATTAAATTCATTGTGAAATGTAAAAACTTTTAAAATTATTGGTATAAGAATAAAATTAGTGGAATTATTGGAATAGGTAGTATATTGCATGATGTTGCAAGTCAGCCCCTGAAGAGGTTGACTGATGGAGGGATGGAGGATGAGGCCTTTCTCCTCCAGCTCGGATCACACGTCTGTTACCCTGTTCAGTCGGCAATTCTGAGGTGAATGCGGTGGGAAGAAAGCCAACAGGCAGTCAGGCTTCCGAAGAAAACAGCTCTTTATTCTGTGAAGAGGCTGAAGCCAAAAGGCCTAAGAATAGGACCCAGGAAACAAGCCTCTTGCCTTCCACATACCCTTGCTTTTATGCCCCCGAATGAGGTACTACCCAATGGTGGGATCAGGTACCACTCAATAGTGAGAGCAGAATCAGGTACCACCCTAGGGTGGGAGCAGAATGCCAGGTCACACCCTACGTTAGGGCACAATCACTGATCAGAGTAGGGTCAGTAACTTAATAATCCCATTAAAATGTTTACATACACAATACAGGATAGTGCATATAAAACATTTCTTGCTTTCAGTTATTTTATTGTTAATGTTTGATAAATAATTAAACCTATAAAAATATTTTACAAAAATAATTTTCAGTATTATTATTTCATCATTAAGTACATTTGGGAATCCTCTCTTTAAGTTCTCTGACACATGTGCTAAAGAAAATTATATAAAATACAGATGGATAATTTTGTTTCTAAGAATGAGTGTGTACCTGCAACTGAACAACCATTGGTATAGAAAATAGCTGGAAACCTAGGCAACTATTTATATACTGGAAAACACTGGCTGCTAGACCTTGAAAAGAGGAAAAGAGGGTGGCTAGTGAGTTCAGGCTGACAATTAGCCTGATTATCTTCATGGAAACATTTTCCAATCCACTGTACTAGGAAATTCAAGAAGTGCCTAGAGACTTCTGCTGAACTGAGGCAAGATAGGAGTTAAGAGAAACTGAAGCTACAGAAATTTGCTAAATGAAGCAATTTTGCAGAGAAAGATGGATAGATTGCTCCAGAAATTTGTCTGAATGTTCCCTGGAGACTGCTACTAATATTTAGTATCCATATGGCTTTAAATACATGAGACTTAGCAAAGAAAATAGTTTGAATGCAAAAATTCTAAGGATCAAATGGAATTAAGAGATTTTTCAAATATGGAACAATCAGAAAATAGGTTGCTGCTGCTACACCTGTAAAATTTCTCACTCAGTAATAAGCAAAAACAGTGAGATGAGGTATAAAGGATAAACTTTAAAGAAAAAGCTAATTCATACTTGCCTATAATTTTCAAGAAGGCTTAAAAGAACCAAATAAGTGGCTCTGTAAATTATTCCATAAATTACAAATAGTTCAGTAAGTACTCACTAACTGTTAGAAAAATCAACTTCTCCGGGTGAGAAAATTCCCATTGCCAATGCTGCTCAAACTACCAGAATCCCTTCTCCACATGTTGGCACTAAGCAACAAAACAAAAAAAAATTTTTCTTGACCACACTGGACAATGCACAGTAAGCTCAGGCTTACTCCTGGCTCTGTGCTCAAGGATCACTCCTGGCAGGCTCAGTGTACCATACGGGATACTGGAGATCAAACCCAGGTACCCCATGCAAGATAAATACCCCACTTGCTGTACTTGGGCCCCAAAATATTAATTTGATAGTGAAACACTCGGAAAAGTGTAACATAATAGTGGAAGTCATAGTGTTTCATTTAAGTTTTCAAATATGCCACAAGCCTTTTTGCTTGCTTTAATGTGTGGTTTGGGGGACTCTGAGGAGCTAAGTACCACCTCTTAATAACAGGTGAGTACTTATGGTTAAATCTTTAAGCAGCTAAATCCTTTCCCGGGGCAGTGAATTGTTTCATTTCAAATGAAATATACACTAATCCCCCTGTCTGCAAACAAAAGTCTCATGCCAATATAGCATCAAGCTCATATTTATTACTCAGGTAATTCTAAGCTAAATTAGATCTCATCACTTTGGGCACTTACCTTTCTTAATCTTGTTCATGATATGAAGACCTGTGAACCAAAGGAACAAGGCTTAAGACTTGCTCATTTTTATGGTGGGAGAAAATGCATTATACATTTCCATTCCAGAAATGACTCAAGAAGATTCATACAAGAGTTAATATCAATAGCAATTATAAATCTATACAAGAATTTCACTAGCTCTTGACTTGAACTCAATCATCTCTCCTAGAAAATAAAAGAATAATTTCTTTGCTCCTTCAAAGACACAGATTCAGGAGCCAGAGTGACAGTACAGATAGAGAAGGTAGGATGCTTGCTTTGCTCATGGCTGACCTGGGTTCAATCACATATGGTCTCCAGAGCACCATAGGAATAATGCCTGAGTACATATTCAGGAATAAATTTTGAGTACTGTTAGGTATGGCCCCCCCCAAAAAAAACACAAATTGAATAATTCAAGTGTGTGTTGTTGGTCTGTGAAATTAAAAATATCAGCATGGTGAGAATTGACCTATTATCTCACCAGCATACAAGGAGTGCTATACAATAGTGGTATACATAGCTGATCTAGAAATCAAATAATCTTAACATGTCAGACTTAAATAAGTTTTAACATGCCAGTTATTATATAATAGTACTATCCGACACAACTATTAATTGTATTAATATTAATTAATACATAACACATAGTTGTATTATGGTTCTTCAAAAAACTAACAGTTTTAATTCGGCATTAGAACCAAGAGGAGAGAGTTTTTCAATGTATGTGTACTCTAACAAAGATTGCTATGCTTTGGGAAGATATCATTTAAAATGCTATATTGACCTGATTGTGAGAAACATTTGATGTGAGACCATTAACAAAAATTACTACTGATTTCAGGTATATTATCTTAAATTCTATTAATATTTAGTTCTTTCAATTAATTTGTAGTATAATGCTTTAATAATTATATTAAATACATAAAATTATATATAACTCGGCTAAAATAACTTACAAAATATTTTAAATGACTAATATGTCTTTTGAAAGTAATTTTCAGGAGAAATAAAATAACACTAATCTTTATTTTGCTAGGATACTCAAAAGTATACTTAAAATGATATAATATAAACATTCCCTTGTCTTTCAATATTTGTCTATAGTATACAGTAACAATATTGTATATTTTTCATACAATAAAATATATATATAATAGATCTAAAATAGCAGTATTTTAATAATTTAAATTTGGATGAATTGAGTAATTAACTGAATATTTAAATGCTAGAATTAAAAAAGCATTTGATAAGGGTAGGAGCAGTAGCCCAGTGATAACGTGTTTGCCTTGCTTGCTGCTGACCCGGGATGGACCTTGGTTCAATCCTTGATGTCCCATATGGCCCCCAAAACCATGATCGATTTTTGAGCGCAGAGCCAGGAGTAACCTCTGAGCATCACCAGGTGAGGCCCAAAGACCAAAACAACAAAAAGCATTTGATGGCATCAGAGCAATAGCATAGCAATAAATCTCAGCCAATCCAGAATGGACTTTGGTTTGATACCCCGTATCCCATATGGTCCTCCAACCCTGCCAGGAGTGATTTCTGAGCATAGAGCCAGGAGTAACCCTGAGTACCACCAGATCTGCCCCACCATAAAAACTTGGCAGAAGTGAAAATTAAAAAAAAAAAGCATTTGAAGGGAAAGGCATACTAGAAAAGACTGAAGTCACTTTAAATCAATTTTTATACTTAATAGCCATGATTGTCTAAATTACCAAATACTTAATTTTATTTATCAAAGCTAATATAATTTAACTGTTGCATTATATCAGAGTCTCCACAGATTTAACTAGAATTGTCTTGAATAATTCAATTAAAGAGTTTCTTTGGGGGCCTGAGAGATAGCATGGAGGTAAGGTGTTTGCTTTGCATGCAGAAGGTCGGTGGTTCAAATCCGGCATCCCATATGGTCCCCCGAGCCTGCCAGGAGCGATTTCTGAGCTAGAGCCATAAGTAACCCCTGAGCGCTGCTGGTGTGAACCCCCCTCCCAAAAAGTATTTCTTTTATTTCATTTTCTCATTTTTCCGATTTTATTACTGAGAAAACCTATAAATATATATGCCTGTAAGTAAAATACACAATGAATGGTCAGAGATGTTGTTCACAAAGCAAAACACTTGTTTTGTTTGTATGATGCTATGGGATTTGATCATCTGTACTGAAACAACACCACTGCACTATATGGTTCATTATAAACAGAATGAGAAAAAGTTTATGCTAAAGATATAACTCAGTGGTAAAAGCACTTTACAGACTTGGCACACCATTTGATCCCCAGGCATTTCCAGGATTTATTCTAGAGCACGAAGCCAGGAGTAAGTTCTGTACATCACTGTGTGTGGCCCAAACAAATCCCATCATAAATTTCAATATAACATTCAAAAATTCTAAAGTGACTTTTGCAAACTGATTTATTTATAACTAACCCTTTAAAATATCAAAAGATATCTGCTTAGATATCAAAAGATAAAACCTCTAGACCATTTAATATATGACTAAATGATAAAACTTAAAAATCAATATTCAGTATGTGTCATGGGCTCTCATTATTGAATAAAAATAAATTCAAACTTAATTTTGTGGATGTTAAATAATAATCAGAGATAGAGAATGAAAGCTATAATGAGTAACTACAAATTATTAGTAGAAAAAACTAGGAAAATGTATGAGAGGATAAAATCCAGGGTTAGAAAAATAGTAAAATCTAGGATCAATTCCCAGTATTTTTTTAAAGTCCCTTAAACCTTCAAGAAGTTATCCCTGAGCACAGCCAGGTGTGACCAAAAATTAACAAACAAAGAAAATGAGAAAATTAAGTCTAAGCATGAATAATTATTTAGTATAAGGGGAGTGGTATGAGGTCAGAGAAAGCATCTTATATATTGATATTTGAATAGCTGTTAGTAAGAAGTTATAGAAAAATTACAAAAATATCCAAAGGACAACTTTCTAGATTTATAAAACATTATCTGCTTGTGATAATTTCATCAACTCTAGATGAATGGAGAAGGGATAAAGGGATGACATAAAAAACAAATTCTGTTAGGGGTCAACATGTAAAATTTTAAATGCAACAGTTAGAGATTTGAACTTGGTCAAAGGTTGATTGGTAAATCTCCAAAATTTTGAGCATTGTTATTTAAGTAGAACACCTTGGCTTCTATTTGAAATAATATTTAAAGAGCAAATGTACAAAAGTGCCAATATTGTACTACTGTGTTTCTGAATTTTTTAATAAAGTTTGGAATTTGTGAATTAAACTAATGATAAACATTCCTCTGTTTCTAGCATCATTTCAAATATTTTTTACTTATTTGGGCTATATAATATGTGACAAAGAATTAAAAATATATATTTATAAATTTTTCTATACCTAAAATAATACTTCTGTGAAAATGAGAGTATTTCCTCTATGAATAATGTTTAATTGAATTGTACATATTTGATTGATGTCTTCTGAAAAAATATCTGTTTGCACTTTGGTGGAGGAATTTAGTGTTTTCTGAGTTATTTCTAAAAATCCCCTAATCTTCTATGAGTCTATTTAAAATTATAAGTGAAAAGCATATAGAAACAAGTTATAATTTTGAATTTTTATATTGCAAAATGCTAATTAATTACACTGTCTGATTCAAAAGTACTTAACTCTTCACTCAACTTATTGACAGACCTTATTAAACTTTAATTACAAATACAAATAAAATTATTTAATGCTCACCAGAAGTAGCATTAGACCATACTTTTTCAGAGAAGGAATGGTTCATGTATCTATTTTAATAAATTATATTTTACAAATTATGAATTCATAGTTTTCATAAGTTAAGAAAAATTTGGAAAATATCTTCCATAGTTTACTTCTAACCTTCTTGCATTCTAATATATTTACAATACACTTAAAATATATTTTGAAGAGTAAGACTTCTATATTTAGCTTATAAAATATGTAAATGCAAAGTTGTACTAAAACACTTAGCCCTAATTATATTACTGTCTGAAATAGAATCAGTATTAAGAATCTTTTAAAATTTAATTTCAGGATATAGTATTATCAAATTTAAAACAGAATAATATTTTAAATTCTTCACCTTTAGGAGAAACATTTCATTCTTTTGGAAGGTTTTCTAAAATTCATTCTGTTTATTATAAGCTGAAGGCAATTACTAAATTTCTTCATCTAAATTTTCTTCTATATGATAAAATAAATTTTATTTAGAAAACATTTTTAAAAATAATTTTCCAAGATAAATTTTATAGTACAGATTATTAATAAATATTTATAGAGAACTATCTAAATATACTTATTCAGTTTATTTTGTTTGTATGTTTTGGATATGGAGCCATTCATGAAGTGTTCAGGATTTATTCCTGTCTCTATGCCTAGGCATCACTCCTGGAGGGTCCAGGGGACAATATGGTGCAAGAGATTCATATCATGCAGAAAATATAATACAGATGTTAGGGACCAAATAACTAACTGATCAACAGTGGATCTCCAACATGTGAATGACAACTATTTTTGGCTCATTAAATCATAAAAAGTTTTATACCTTCTAATTCAAGGTATGAAAAGACTAAATAAATAAATAGGTTTTGTTGAATTAAAGGCATATTGTTGGTAAAATGGTGCTCCCATATGATAGTTCTAGAATAAAATCCAGCCCTTTGTATTTTCTAATTTACAGAAATCACCCGCATTCCTTGGCTTATGGTCCAGTCCACTATAGTCAAAGCCAATCATAACATCACCTTGCCTCTGCATTAACTAGCACATTTTATCTAAGTCTGGCTACCTTCTCATATCATGAATGAAACTTCTTTATTATTCTGGGCTCACCAGGATAAAACAAGATAATTTCCTAAGTCAGATCCATAATTTATTTCACCACACTAACCTTTATATCATAAATGGTAATATATCAATGCTTAGGGACTAGAATATGGCATCTGTGTGGGGCTATTATTCATCCTCCCACATATACTTGTACACTGAGAATAGCAAGGGTCTAAAGAGAACAAATGATGCAAACAGAGAAAAAAATCTGTGTGAATGTTCATATATCTGAAAGCATTGCAGATGATTACAGCAGGAAGCAAGAAGTAATAATCAGCCAACAAAAAAATTTTATCATGAAAATAAATGGTTTGAAAATGAATCAAATATTTTGTCCTAGATTACTATGTTTAATCATTTGATATTCAAGAAATATAAAGGAAAACCAGACTTAAGCTCATCCCTACCATTTTATCTATTAAACTTACATTTATGAAGAAAGTATACAATGCATACTTTCATTGTATACTTTTATCTTTTGCTGTATTTGAATTCTGGTTGATCACAGAAAAGCGTGCACCAAAAAGGGGTTTCAATTTTATGGCTAAACAGAATAACCAGCTTTGACTTGATATGTATCCAAAAATAAAGTTTGCATCTTAGCCTAGAGAAGAGCTACTTTATATTCAGTGGTCCTGGGAATAATTAATGACAGATCTCTGATTTTTTCCATTGATTTATTTTGTGGATGATATTTACTTTAAAAGTTTCAAAACTTGTCTCATATACAGCATTATAAAAGACAAATATCTTGACAAACAAAGCCTACAACACGTTGGCAAGGGCAAAGAAGACTTTGAACCATTTATTTCTGACAAGAAAAATGATTTTAATGTCCCTAACATACCACCTTTCTCACAAATTCCCTTCTATAGAATACATCAATCAGTACATGTCACTTTTGTGGAAGTCATGATTTGTATTCCTTCCAGCAGCCCTTTTTACAGGCTCTAAAATAGGTTCAGTTATAGCCTACTACTGCTAGAGAGCAGAAATCCATTTCCTGTATCCATTGCCTTGGCTCACCACCATTTAATATTATTGTCTTTCTGATACTTGCCACTAAAAGTTCTTGACAATGTTACAAAATAGACAAAATGAGTTTCATGCTTTCCCACAATCTATTAAATAATGGGAGAAAAGTTATTTTGAATTCAAGAAAAATGTTTTATTATATGTGATCCGAGGTCAAAAGGAATCTTTATTACATTCTCTGTTACAAAGAAAACATATATTTGAAAACAAGGAAAGTTAAAATGTGCTAATGTTACTTTTAAATTCTCAGGTGGCTCTCTCTCTCTCAAAAGAACTGATGCATTTTTAATGTGTTAACTAGTGAGAAAAGTTATCAAGGTACATAATTTTGAGCCATATTTTTTCTGTGCTGATCCACCTCTCATTCAATGAAATTTTTACTAGCATACTGAATTCTAACAAAGCTCTGTATTTTTTTAATTGACTAATTGAGTATTGGATTTTTCTATCTAAGATCCAGCTAAGCATATTTTAGATACTACTCCAATACTTTGATGTAGAACTATTTATCTAATAAGCAACATGTTGAATATAACATAATATTTCTAACAGACACTAAGCATGTATAATACAATACTATAAAATCTAAGTTCAATTAAAAATATTATACCAGAAAAAAAAAACCCGTGAGCAGGTACTATTGTCAGACATGGCATCATAAATAGAATATTAAATACTTGAGAAAAATAAAAGAGAGGCAAGTATCGTACCCTAATGAGAATAAATTAAAACATGGATCCAGTTAGTCTCAAGTTATAATACAAAATTTAAGGCAATAAAGAAATAACTCAACAGGATGAATGAATGCTTGGCAGGTGGTTTGATCCCTTGTACATCATGGTCTCCAGAGCATTACCTAAAGTGACACTTCAATACAGAACCAAGAGTAGCCACAGTTAAATGCTAAATGTGATTAAAAAATACTAATAGCAACAAATAGATGCAAAATTTAAAAACTGGATCATGATCAGGCACAATGATTCTTACATTGCTTGATTTCAGAAAGTAGTATAATAGTATAGTTAGAAAATATAATTTTTGAAAAAATTAACCACATTAATAAATGTTATATAACAGTCAACAATATTAACCAAAAATATTGCATATGGAGGGAGCCTAGGTTCAATCCCTAGTACTTCACTTTTCCCTTAGTAGAGAACTTCCAAGTATACCCTCATCTCATCCTGCTTCCCCTTAAAAAAGAATATGAAATAGATTAAATGGCACCTGTATTTCATTGGTTTTCCTCAAAATTGACAATAATTGACAGTGGATTGGGATGGTGTATTGAAAGAAAAAGGAAGTTACTAGTAAAGTTTAAGGGAAATAAATATTCTGTGTATTACCTATAGTGGTGGTTACAGTTAGATGTGAATTTGTAGAATTTGAAACACAACAAGGACTTTGCGACTATTTGAAGAAATAGCTAAGTGGATGGGGTCTGGAGTGTGTCAGGCTGAGTGAAGTTAGGCAGCAGAGTGGCAGGCATAGAATGATCTCTCATATATAGAGATATAGATCTATAGCTAGATATAGATATATGATCTCTCTCATATATAGATATATGTAGATATAAAGAAATACCAAATACCCAAAAGCAACAGGAATTGAAAATTGATAGGTAGCTATGGGAACAGGGAAGGAGGGGACTAAGATAGTAATGGGGAGACACTGAGATGGTGGAGGGAAGTGAACACTTTGGGAGGCGTAGAGAGGGATCAGAGTATACATGAAGCCCAATTATTAACAGTATTGTAAACACAGCTCCTAAAATAAAGTTGTAAAAAATAGATCATCTTTGTAAGAAATTTAAATTAAAAATTACATAAATTGTGAAAATCACTCATTACTTTTAAATCATAATGTGTAATTATTTTGCTATAGTTAACAAATGTAAATTATCTATCAATAATTTATTTTATCTGGAAAATTTTACTCATTCAATACACCAATTTTACCTGTTTCTTTACCTTTACAAAGCAGTTTACTTCAAAAAATTTGAAAGATTAATCCACTTTTTTTTCTTTTAGAAGGACAAGTATTAATAGGCACTCTGGCAAAAGCAAAGTAACAGCTGTGAATTGAGATTGCTAACAAATTGCTAGCCAACCATTTGGACTATATTTAAATAATTTCCTTCTGGTGGCCTAATGCCTCCTTTGCTTAAAATTACTCTCTACTTTCTTTTGGTATTAGCTTTTAATCATAGTTTTGTTGTGCTATAAGTATTGGGCTTTATCTTTTTATCCTTTCTTCTTCAAAATCTCTGATTTACATTATTGATTGAAGTCAAGTTAATTCACTTATAACTATATTATGTTATCACAAGCAGTGGATGCCTGGTCTCTTTCTCTGGCAGTTTCATTAGCTCTTGTAATTTGCACTTCATTCAAATGGCAAGAGCTGATCAATGTGAAAAATAACTAAACTTACTAAAGCTTCAAAAAATATAAAGAGGAATATATTATTACTCTTCGATACCACTACTATGTGCATTCTATGTCAATGAATTTAGGAATAAAACTATTGTATTTTGATAAAACATCTTGACAAACCCTGAATTTAAAGAATTCAAATGAATTATTTCCACAATTGTACATTCAAAAAAATCACATTCTATGGATATTTTACCACTTTATATATATATTTTTTAAATTAATGCCCACATTGTCAGTTTGCTTCCAGGAAAGGAATCTGGATGCTCAAGTCATGGTACACAATACACCATGGGGTAGACTCCTCTCACAGAGCCACTATCATATTGCTTAGTACCCTAGACATAAAAATTATGATTGTTCTAAGAATGCTTCATGCATAGTTTAAATGCAGAAGCTTTTATCCTCACCATCGATGAATTGCCTAGAAAATTCGTGTAACCCCTCCCCAAGTACCAGCTACATTTTTTTAAAGTGCTATTACCCATTCCATAAGGGTCATCAGGCTTCAACTGTAACCTATAAATATATTTCATTGTCTATGTATGTGTGAGTGTATACATGTTGGACTCCATTGTTTGTTTAAACTGTATTGTACATAATCCCTGTCTAAATTATATGTTTTCTATTATTTAATATCCTACTCTTCATCTACCACTTTACAAAACCTCTTTTATCCTCTCATCCCCTCAAACCTGATCTGTTATCTCCCACCTATTTAATCCTCTACCCTCAGTTCTTAACACCTCAGAAAAGGAACCTTCCTCCTACACCAGCAAACTGCCAGCCAACTCCCAAAGTGAAAGGACACCCTCCCAGCTCTCCATGTCTCACCCTGGAAATAAGCTACGACCATTGTTTACACATTCATTTTTTTTTTATTTTTATTGTGACAAATGTGAATTACAAGTCTTTCACAATTATATGTAAGGTACATAGTGATAGTGAATTGGGCCATTCCTACCACCATTGTTTTCTTTTCTCCAGCCGTTCCCAGCAATCATCTCAAACCTCCACCATTTGTCCCCTGGACTGCTAGTGTAAGTCTCCTTTGTATATAACTTGTTGTAGGTTGGGTATCTTAATTCTCTTGTTGACTTCAGGTTCGATATTTAGGTCTGATCATTTTTTATTTCCACTCAATGTTCATGTAACTTCTGCTTCTGGTATTATCCATTTATTTTTTTCCCCTCAAGTGATGAGGCAGAACAAGATGATTCAAGTTCTGTGATTATGCCAGCGTGGTGGCACTAGAGGTAAGGTGTGCCTTGCCAGCGCTAGCCTAGGATGGACTGCAGTTTGATCCCCCAGCGTCCCATATGGTCCCCAAGCCAAGAGCGACTTCTGAGTGCATAGCCAGAGTAACCCATGAGCATCACCAGGTGTGGCCCAAAAACAAACAAATAAAAGTTCTGTGGTTATTTGGGAAAATAAAAAGAGAGAGAGAGAGAGAGAGAGAAATGGGGGGGGAGCTGAAAGGAGTCCATCTAGGAGCTATTTTGATTTAGGAATAAAGGGAAAATAAAAATAAATAAAAAACCCAAACAAGCGAAAAACAACAACTAAGCAACAAAAATAAGAGAAAAAATAAAAGGAAGGAGGGTTGGTATGGCAAGGTTATGTGACTTTTTGTTGTTTTTTGTTTGCATAGGCACTGTAAGAATTGGGGAAATTGAGGGAACGAAGAGATAGCATGGAGGTAAGGCATTTGCCTTGCATGCAGAAGGATGGTGGTTCCAACCCCTCGGCATCCCATATGGTCCCCCGAGCCTGCCAGGAGTGATTTCTGAGCACACAGCCAGGAGTAACCCCTGAGCGCTGCAAGGTGTGACCGCCCCCCCCCCCAAAAAAAAAGAATTGGGGGAATTGAAAAGAAAATTTCCTCGGCCTAAGAAATATAGGGTTTCTTCACTCTTGAAGCATACCATCATGGAAACAACTAGAGGCACCTGACATGCTCATTATCAAGTTTGTGCTTAGTTGTGGTTGCCACAATTCTTTCTTTGTAATTAAAGATCTTGGTGTTTGCACAGGTCAGGACTAAGTCTAAAATAGAGTCTTTATGGATCTAGAAGTTCTGTTACTTTATACTTATAGACAATCATCTGTACTTAGTGATCTTGGTTTTTGCAGAGATCCTAGGATGAAACCTATGATGAAGTCATTCATTACGGTTCCAGAAGTTCTGCTCAATCGTGTTGTCAGACCTCTGAATTAGAGATCTTGGGTTTTGTACAAATTGTAGGCTGAAGCCTAAGCTAGGTTCTTTCTTATTGGTTTCAGGAAAATTTCTGTTAAGTCGTGGATGTCAAAGTCAGTCTTCTGAGGTTAGTAATTTTGGTTTTTGCACAGATCAAAGGGTGGTGTCTTATAATTTTATCTAACAGTTCAGTGATGAGGTTGACCAGCAGAGCCCCCCCTCTCAGTCATACACCCTGTGACCATGATGGCCAGCTGCTGACTCACAAGGACCAGCCTACCTGCTCAGGCTGCCTGGTGAGGAGCCCAGCTTTCCTGCAGTCTGAGGGGTCTTGGGTGGCCCCACCATCTCCAACCTTCCTCCTAGCTGAGCCCCTCCAGGGTCAAACAGTATCTTCTCTCACCTGACTCTGTCCTTCCAAATGGCACCCAAGCATCATCGACCTAGGCCTGGGTGGGAGGGCTCAAAAGGAGAAGAGTGCTGGCAGATGAAGCAGAGCAGGGCTGGAGGCATGCGGAACCTGCTGGTACTGAGAGGCCAGTATGAGAGGGAGGAGAGTGTCCCAGCCCCATGGCCCCTCTTTTTCTCTCATTTCCAGAACCCTTCCCAGGACCTCCCCTCTTATGTTCTCCTGCTCCTGTCCCAGATGCTCCCTCTGTGTGTCTCCTCTTCTCACTCTCTGCTTCCTCCCACTGCTGGCAGCAAGTCTACTGGACCTTAGAGCCCCCTGCCCATGCCACCTCTGTCTGCCCTTCCTGAGCTCCCCAGGAAGGCTCTTCCATGACTCCAAAGCAAGTCCCCAGCCTTGAAATCCTGTCCCCATTTCCCTGTGACTTGGACCATCCTCGTGCTTAGCAGGACACCCAAGTGTGGTGTTGGGGAAGCTCGCACCTTCTCTCAGTTTATCTGGTTTTTTTCTTGGTACCCTCTAGATGTCCTGTGGCCTGATGACAAGGTACCCAAATATGCCACATCGCCATCTTCAAGTGTGTACCCACCCACACATGAATGGGGAGTGTGCCTAGCCCCACTCATCCCTGTCCTCCCTGCCCTGTGTACAGCCTCTGCTATGCAGCTGCTTTCTGAGTCACTTACCCTCTTCTTGTTGCAGGCACTTGGCTGAGAATCGAAGGCAATTTGGAATGATGGCAAACAAATGTGCCTGCTGGTTTGGGTTATTTGGGGTGCTCAGTGGAAAATGAAGGGCCTCATTAATGGGGCCCAGTGCTGTGGTAGATCCTATATATATGAGTATGTGCATATAAATATATATTTATGCAAATAATATAAATATATAATATAATAATAAATAATAAAATAAATATAAATAATAAAAATATGTAATATAAATAATTTATATATATATATATGCAGGACTTTATCTAGACACAAGAGGGTCAGCAACAGACAGCTGTGACAGTGGGCAGGTATGGATTGTCCTGGTGGGCCCTATAGAGGGGCCACAAAAGAACAGGGAAAAGGAGAAACCGTGGAAGTTCCTGGCTGGGAGGAAAAGTTGGTGAGGCTGTTAACCAATAGGGGGGACTTTTCTGGGTCCCACTGTCAGGCCTCATCTGGGGGTGCAGGTGATATCTTGGACATAGAGAGGCCTCTAAGACAAATTCTCCACAATCCAGAAGCAGACTTTTGTGCTGGCAAAAGAGCTTTGTGCCCTGTTCAGTGACACACACGCACATAGCCTGGTGCAGATCCATTGCCATTTATTTGAACAAGGGAGGAAACAGAACAGAGGATGTCAGATAATTTCTTTCCCTTCCTCTCTCCTCTGCCTCCAATGATCCGCGATGCTCCAGTCAAAGCAAAGAGTGTTGGAATTCAGTCGCAGAGCCAACTGTAGCAGTGATGCTGCCATGGTGTCTCCCAGAAACATGCAATGTGTGCTATGGCAGTTCTGACTTTTATTTGGCTTTGGGAGCTCCTACAGTTAAGGGTTGAGTGTGACTAGGTTTTGGAGGAGCCAAGAGATTGGCATGTTTGCACACAAAGTGTCTGATTCTGCATGTAAGACCCTCTCCACAAGGGTTTCCTTGAAGAATTGAGTTCTTTCATGAACCCCTCGGAAGTGTTTCACTGAGCCTCAGGGCCTGGAGAGAGGTCTGCTAGATTTCTCATTTGGTATGCTTTTCAGTGACCCATGTGGTGCCAGAGAAAGGACAGGACCTCATGTAGGCAGGCCTGCATTTGTCAATGGCGCCTCTTCCCTGGACCAGAATTCTGGACACATCTGAAGTAAAATCTGAGGGGGAATGCCTGGCCCAAGTCCAGCAGAACCCACACCCTGCTACACCCTGGGCATTTCCCATCATCCTAACATGGAGCAGCCAATGGAAATGTGCAGTCTAAAATGCTAAAATAGGGGAACATTTTTGTCGTCCCCAATCCAGATGCCGCATTGGGTGACATTACTGTTCCCTAGATAATATGCTCAGTTGGGGAGATATTTCTGTCTCCTGCATCAGTGCCCAGTTTGGGGGACATTTTCTGTCCCCCCCTTTATGGTGCTGCTTTTGGGGGATACTGTTGTCCCCTATTTCGAAGCCAGCACTGGGGAGCATTATAGTCCCCTAGTTAATATGCTCAGTTGGGGAGATATTTCTCCCCGTGTCAGTGACCAGTTTGGGGGACACTTTCTGTCCCCAATTTAAGGTGCTGCAATTGAGGGACACTGTTATCCCCCAATTTAGATGCTACCAGTGATGGACATATTGCCACCCAGAAAAATACTCCCTTGGAAAGAGTTTTCAACCCCATGGTTCAGTGTTTGGTATGGGGGACACTTTCTGTCCCCCAATCTAAGGTGCTGCTTGGGGAAACAGTTGTCCCCTGATTAAAAAGCCACCATTGGGGGACATTACAGTCCCCCAGATAAAGCTCAGTTTGGGAGATATTGATGCCCCTCGTTTAGTGTGCCCTTTGGAGGACAATTTCTGCCCCCCAATATAAGCTATAATCTATGGAGTATAGTTGTCCCTCAATTCAATTGCCAACAATGGGGGACAGTACAGTCCCCCAGATAAAGATCAGTTAAGGTACTTCTGCTCCTGGTTTCCTGTTTGCTATTGGGGACACTTTCTGTCCCCCAATATAATGTGCAGCTTCTGGGGGGGGACACTGTTATCCCCTGATTAGGAAGCCACAATACAGGTCATTACTGTCCCTCAGATAAAGCTCAGTTAACATATTTCTGCCCCTGTTTTTTTTTTTTTCGCTTTGGGGAACACTTTCTGTCCCCGATATAATGTGCAGCTTGTGGAGGAACACTATTGTTCCCTGATTATGAAGCTACAATAAAGCTCAGTTAAGTTATTTCTGCCCATTTTCCTGTTCGGTTTGGGGGACACTTTTTGTCCCCTGATATAATGTGAAGCTTAAGGGGACACTCTTGTCCCCTGATTAGGAAGCCACCATACGGAGACACTACTGTCCCCCAGAAAAAGTTCACTTTAGGAAATATTTCAGCCTCTGGTTTGGCATGTCGTTTGGGGGACATTTTCTGTCCCAGGATACAATGTGCAGCTTGTGGGGACACTGTTGTCCTCTGATTAGGGAGCCACCATAGGGGGACATTACTGTCCCCCAGATAAAGTTCAGTTTAGGAAATATTTCTGGCTCTGGTTTGGCATGCACTTTGGGGGACACTTCTGTCCCCTGAATAAGTTATAGCTTGTGGGGGACACTTGTCCCCCCCGTTCAAATGCCAAGGTTCTTCTTAAGTCTTGGGAATTTTTTTTTTTTAGAAACTCATGTCCACGTGAATTCTATTTGGCCTATAAAGGACAGGTTATGAGACAGACCCAGGGGCCTTGCTGGGGCCTTTGCAAAAATGTTCTAGCACATCTCCTTGGAACACGACATCCTGCTGCACCCGAGCTACTTCGGCCCCAACCTGCCCAACACCGTGAAGCAGAAGCTTTTCACCAAAGTGGAGGGCACCTGCATGGGCAAGTATGGCTTTATGGTCGCCGTCACTCCCTTCGATGACATTGGTGCTGGTGTGATCCAGCCGGGCAGAGGCTTTGTCTCCAGTCAAGTACAAGGCCTTGTTTTCCAGCCTTTTAAAGGGGAGGTGGTGAATGCCATTGTCATCACCCAAGTTAACAAGGTCGGAGTCTTCACTGAAATTGGACCCATGTCCAGCTTCATCTCGTAACATTCCATCCCATCAGAGATGGAGTTTGATCCTAATTCCAATCCTCCGTGATACAAGACTCTGGATGAGGACATGGTGATTCAGCAGGAAGATGACATTTGGCTAAAGATCGTGGGCACCCATGTGGACAAGTATGACATTTTGGCGATGGGCTCTCTGATGGACAATTACTGGGGGCTTGTGAGCTGAGTGCCATGGCCCCACTTGGTCGTTGTTACAAGGGATGGCAATGTCCACAGAGTGCAGAGGAGAGTCTTTCACAGAGCCATCGTTGGCTACTGAATTTCTGATGCCTCTGTGAGGGGCTGGTGGTCATCCCCGGGGTCAGGAGCCACCCAAAGTCTCGGCTCCCAGAAAGCTGTCTGTATTTGTTGAGGGAAGAGGCCAGGGGTCAAAATGGCTCCAGCGGCAACAGCTGGACAACTTCAGGACAGCCAGTCTTTCTGGCTGAGATGACACTGGCTTCAGCTGGGTTTTCTTTTATTTTTCTTTCCCCTTTTACCTTAGTGGGACATGAGCTGGGTTTTCTGTGGTACAAGGGCCCGAGCTGCCAGCAGAATCTTCTCCCAGCTGAGTTTGAGGACATCATCCTTCTTTCCTGGCAGGACATCCAGGGCTCTGGACATTGGAGAGTTTCCCCTTCAGTTACCCCGGGCATGGAGAACAACATCCACATGGAACCCTCGCTGGGTGGTCCATAAAGCATTGGGGGCATTTTTTAACAAAATGTCCGTGTGGCCTCCCAGTGTTGGGGCACTTGGTGGCCTGCAATCAAGCAGCCAATGAGGCCCAGCGATGTTGTGTGGGTCTCATTCTGTGCTCCTTGGTTTGGGTGGTCCCCAAGGAGCTATGGTGTTCCTTCTTGGACCAGAAGGGAGATGGAGGAAAGGAAGGAGAAGAACAAGAGGAAGGTAGGGGTGGGGGAGGGTGGTGAGCAGGAGGGCAGGAAGGACAGGGTGGGGTTAGATGAGGGAGACCTGAACGGGGGAGGATATATTCAGGTGGTAGAGCCCAGCCCTGTCCTGTGCCCCATTTCTGGGCCAGCGGTATATCCCGGGCTTCAGTGTGGCCTGCCTTCCCAGGGTGGCTCCCAGAGGCATGCTGCCTCGGAGGCTGGGTGGTAAGTGCAGGGTTCTCTCTCTGGCTCTGCCTCCGCGCCAGGTTTTGTTGGCATCTGTGTGCAAGATGTAGGGTGTGGTGTGCTTGTAGGGTGCCCTCAGGGAAGCCATCCCTCCCCTGCTGGTCCCTCCAGGGTGCCAGGCTTACAGAGGCCTCATCACGCACTAGTCTGATGGACAGAGTCCAGGCAGGCTGTTTCTCCTGCAGGCTCCCTCACTTCATCCCTCCCACTGGAAAACACCTCTGGTCAACTCCTTGGGCTTTTCCTCCCACCTCCCCGGTCTCCCTCCCACATTTATCTCCCTGAGTCTAGACAACCAGAGTCTAGGCCTAAGAACTTTACACATTTGTTCCATTCCCCATTGCACCCAGAGAGAGGGAATGGCTCACTAAACACACCTGTCTCTAAACTGTAGACTCTTCCCTGCCTCCAGGGGATTCTGGCTTAGCCTCTCTGCAGCCCTCTTTCCACCCTTCCACAGAGACCTGGCGTCTTTGGTCCCACAGAATTGAGCCCATTCACTTTCAGTGTCATTTTACAAATATTCACCATGGAGGCTCTTTCCCCAGCAAGGTAGTCTCTCTGAGGTGTCCTTGCAGGCATGGTCTGGGCGCCAAGTGTCTAAATAGAGATGTATAAATGTTTGTCAAGTTCCAGGAGACCAGCAGATTGGCAGGTTGTTTCAAAAGCCTCCCAGGTCCCTAAATCTTAAGGAATATTTCTGGTCTTGATCTCCCCACACCAGCTGACCTCCACTTGCCTGGCCTCAATTTCCAACAAAAGTGGAAATTCATAGCCCGAGGCATCTCCCCACCCCAGGACAGCCCAGCTAGAATGCCTGCTGTGTGGGGCTCTGAGCTCTTCACCCCTGCTGGCTACTGTCTCTCGAAAGGTACCCTCCCTTCACCTGAGAATCTGGGATGCTGCAAGGCAGCCCATCCCCCAAAGGGTTTCTGGCCTTTATCTCAGGCCCTGACTATGGACACAACTATGGAGGCCTGAGTGTCTTACTGGCTTGTGAAATGAGATCAGAGTGTGTCCTGGTCATTCCTCTGTGGCTCATGAACCTCCATCCTCTCCCAATCGCTCTGAAACACTCCTCCAGACTGTCTCCTTCAGATTTCCAAACCCTTCCCAAAGCAAATTCTCTTCTTAACTTGAAGAAGTGGAGCACTATGGTTTTATTTGTTTGGTAATTTTTTCAGGGTGCCACACCCAGCGATGCCCAGGACTTACTCTTGGCTCTGCACACAGTGCCTGTGATTGAATCCAAGTCATCCCCAGGCAAGGCAAGTGCAGTCCCTTTTAGACCTATGCTCAGGCTTTAGGCTTAGCACCTTTGGAAAGTTCACTATCCAGGGATCTGGGCCACACACGACTCACAGTGCCCTGGCTGAGTCCATGAAATGAGAGTGAGATGAAAAACCAGGCGAAACTGGAAATGCTCTAGAGACCAAGCTGGGTATGAATGTGACAAAATTGTCCTCTAGGGGTCAAAGAGAGTCATTCAGATTAGACAGTCTGGGCTGATCCCACTTTGATCCTGAACACAGCATAGGCTTCAAGGAGCTGCAAAAGAAGTGCCCCCAAAAGGAAAACATTTGCCCAGGGATGGAGTTAAAGCATGGTGCACTACCAAGTCCAAGAATGGGCCAGAACCCCAGAAAAGATGGGACCCCAGCTCCTAGTCACCTACAAACTGGACACGGTGATACCAAGAGAAACAGAAAAGAGGCTGAAACTCTAGGCGATTGCAGGGTTCGGACCTTGGGTATAAGGACCAGCTCAAGGCTCTAGGCTCTGGGCAACCAGGACCAACGAAGGCAGAGTCCTCACTCCTCGCACTCCCAAGGCCAAAGTGGCTGCACTACAGCAGGGGAGGGGACATGAGGGCCAACCCTGTGTTCTTTGGAACCTGAAACCTGAAGGTCCACTTCCATGGCCAGGAGGCGACCTGGGGTGTCACCAGCACAAAGTCCCAGGAAGTCCCTGGAGAGGGTTGAAAATGCCTGACTAGGCAAATGCAGGCCGTGGGCTGAGGGGCTCATTCACTGACCTCAGGGTCTCCCACACTGGCCACTGGCGGAGCATGGCCAGGCTGGCAAGCCGTCAGACTGCCTTCTAATGGTGACTTTGTTGATTTGTAGTTTCCACAATCATTGACTCTCAAGGGGTAAGATGGGGAAAGGGAATGGGGTTCACATCTCACTCTTTCCAGAAATAACTGGGTCGCTGGGAGAGGGTGCCGTAGAGGTGGGGCCACGGGCTTTATAGGGGGGCTTGTGGGTGTGGCCCAGTGTCTCCAAGCCCATTGGCCAGAGAGAAATCTAGAACCCCAGAGACTTGAAAGCACAATGAAGGCTGTGCCTGTAGGTGCCCTTGAGTCACCATGCCCAGGGTGCCCTGAAGGACTACCCCATCCCCACCTTGGACCTTCCTGCACCACAACCCCCCATGATGGGGTCAGAAACAGGTGCATTCTTCCATGCACAGAACCTTTCTGTCTTGTGCCTATATGGGTCACGACTTTCTTGTTCCAAGAGATCTTGTCCTGAGACCCCAGCCTTGACTTTCAAACCTGAAGCCCCTGAGCACCTGCATCTATAACCCCGAGTGTCCTCCCCTCCCAGAGTATCTCTCCAATCCCTTGGCCAAATAACTGCATCCCTCACTGCTTCCATTGGTCTGCTGCCCTCCATACCCCTACCGTTTGCCTGCCCACAAACTCTGCCCTCTGGACTGATCTTCCCTCTTTTGTCTCCCCGATGCACGCAGGCCTTTCCAGAAGTGGCTATGGGGTCTTCCTGGTGGCTATAGTTGTGGTAAAACCTTGTCCTCAGTACTCCTGTGTGTATCTGCTGAACCCAGACCCTCAGCAGGTGCATCCCCACAGGTGACAGCCCCTTCCAAGACCCTTCAACACCCTTCCCTGTCACCTTATTTTGTAAGGTGTGGGGAGCAGCTGAATCCAATGGGATGTGGGGCTCTGCTGGGAAGCTGTTTTTGGGCTGCTTCCCCTTAGAACTGGTGACAAATGTGCTTGCCCCGTTCTCCTGGGTGTCCCCTCATCTACTGCCCAAGCATGAAAGTCTTATGATTTCTGGAGCCATTCTTGACATTACCAAGTAGAGTGGACTAAGAGGGAGAGAGGGGCTGCAGTGTGGGTGCAGGTCAGTGTGACAGGGAGACACTGTTACACCCCCCTCAGGAAAAGCACACATCAAAAAAGTGTTGCACTCCTGAAAAAGAATTATTTGCCAAAAAGGCCCGCTTAGAACAGTCAAAATCAGTTGACCCTTTGCGTGGATTGTTTGGCCATAATTCTAATAAGTGGCTGTAACTATCTCTCTCTTTATTTTTAACCATTATTAAAAATCAGGCCTTAGTAATTCTTTCTAACTAAGAAGGACAGTACAAATCCCGCCAAAAGTCTCCCACTAACCAACTCTTGTGATCTTTGCTACCTTGGCGCCAAGATCATGTTTTTCCCAAAAGCTTAGCTCATAGTAAAGCAATTTTCAGTTTTCCCCCAAAACTCTAAAATATTTCTCTCTCTTCCCACTTCCCTGAAAATTACCTGGTTTCTCCTACTTACCCAAAACAAAGCTAACCCAAAACAAAACTTCTTTTCAACTTTAGTATCGGTTCTTTAATATGCAAATTTTAGCCATGGTCTTTCATTCTGTTTCCCTAACCATCTCCCACTTCCTTTGATGTCCAAAATTACACCCTGCATTCCAAACCTCAACCTTTAAAAGTTACCTAGCTCAAAAAATAAATTTGTCTTCGACTTTCTAGACGCAAGTCCCCATACATTCTGTGTGGTCTCATTCATTTCATATTTCATATTTCATATTTCATATTCGCCTCTTCGTGCTTCCGCTTGACTTCCAGTGGGAAAATGAACTCACTAAGGTTATGCTTAGGAACTTTTTATCTCATCAGGATAAAACAGTCTGCAGCAAGACACCACCCTTCTCCTGAGGCAGAAGGGCCCAGCAGTTACCACTGAGCAATTGGACAAGGAAGGTGCATTCAGTTCTCATCATTGCCACTGCTTAGCTGTGAAACCTCAGATCAATGCAAGACCCCTTCTATCCCTTCTAAAGTGTTTTGATTTCTTGTGGGGTCCAATTTAGGGGCCAATCTCTCTTTTTTTGGGAGGGGGATCACACCCAGCAGTGCTCAGGGATTCCTCCTACGCTCAGAAATAACTCCTGGCAGGCTCGGGGGACCATATGGGATGCCAGGATGTGAACCACCATACTTCTGCATTCAAGAAAAAGCCTTACCTCCATGGTATCTCTCCAGTCCCTATGGGCCAATTTCTTCAAGAAATCACAGATGCTACTGCACCAGAGTCAAACTTTCCTTCATGCTTCCTGCCCTGAATCTCAAGAGTCAACTTTGGATTTTTCTCTTTAAGCTTAGCAGTAAAAGCTATAAATGCATTAAGCAGAAGTCTCAGGGTTAGTACTTCCAAAGGACTTCCTTCCCTGCTGCATTCCAATTTTCCAGGCATAAAATAGGAAGCAGTAAAATCTGAGCTATGCTTTTACCTTTTTTAAAAGTTCATACTGTGGGTACTGAGACAAGAACTATTATTTTCCCTACATGGTCGGTATCTCTAATCCCCAAGTGAAATACTATTTCTTTGATCATTAGACTGCTTCTTCCTAAAATCATCCCTAAAGTCCCTGAAGGTATTGGCTCTGTTATGCCAGACCTAGTCTTAGGAGGACATTGAGCCAGGAAGAAAATGATCAAGTCCTCCGCACAGATTTTGGGGCTATCCCTGATAGCCCACACAAGGGGCTAGTGAGGTGGGTGCCAGTGAGGAATTTAAAGGGGAACCCTGGCTTTCCGCAACCCCAACTTCCACCCTGCACAGGAGGGGTGGGTTTGGGGAGAGGGCTGGTGAACTTTCAGCGTCTATCTCATTAAGTAACTTTTTTCTGTCTGGGATCCTGAAGCTTTTGCCAGCATGGGGAATGGCAAGGCTCCATGCTGAAGTCCTTTATACCAAGCCTGGGGGTGTTGCGGGGCTTGGGCTGCCCCAATAGCCTTCCCTCTCCTTCCTCCCGGACTCTGGGGCTGTCCCCGGGCGCCAGCAAGGTGTGTGCCAGGGAGGAGTTTAAAGGTGACCCCAGGCTTTCCCCAACCCCCACCCTGCACAAGAGGGGCTGACTTGGGGAAGTCACCGTCAACTTTTCATTCCACCAGTGTCCATTTTCAAAGTGCGCAAGAGTGCAAGTATAGATAGTGTAATAGGATATCCTAGGGTTTAATCTATATTTGCAATATACAGAGGTCTGTGTTGTATATTTTCCTTCCCCCTTGGCTCACCACCTTACAAACTCATTTCTAGTCATTTACTCCCTCACCTCCACCTCCTATTACCCCACATTTAACCCTTTTTACCCTCAGTTCTTGGTTCCTCATGAAGCAGATCATTATCCCCACTCAAGCCAGCTGCCAAACAACTGCCAAAGTGGAAAAATAGACGCTCAGCCTGAGAAGAAATCAATACTCTTTTCCTATTTATCTACTATCAGAGGCCTCTTGTCCTCCACCTTCCTTCACTGTGTACCTGAGCTTGCACCATACTCATTTCTGAGAAGTTCCCACTCAAAGACATGTCCTGAGATGGGACTGCTGGGAGTTGCCTTGCAGACTCCAGAAGGCCAAATCACAGACCAAAGTGGTGTCCCGGATTCAACACCCTTCCCCCCTGACCATTTCTAAAAACATAAAAGGGACGTGTATATCTCCTTTGAATATTTTTTTAACATATCTAAAATATTTTTTCACTATTTTCTTTTTTTAAATTTTTTTCTCTTTATTTGAATATCTTAAATGTATTCCCTTAACAGCTATAACTGTTATTGCATATCCTCTTATATAGTGATAATTTTACCCACTGCATTTTTTTTCTTTGTGATCTGTTCAATAAGGAATTCTGATAGAAGTGTCTCTCTGTTCAGCATTCCTGTTAGAACCAAGTTGGACTTGTTCCCTTGGCCCACAGATGCACCAGTAATACCTTGTGGCATTGTCCTCTTTTGCATAGGCACATTAAAATAGAAAAATATTACATATGCAAACAAGAAATTATCTGATAGAATGGGAACACAAATTTTGTAATGCAGTTTGGCCTTCTACCCTGAACAATGGCATAATGACTTGGCTCAGACCTTAGAAGAATGGGCATTGCCCATACACCCCTGAACCATGGTTACCATCTATGGAAACAACCACAATTGTTTATACAATGGTTGGGAACCTTTTTTTTCAACTGAGCCAAATATCTCCAAAACCATGATTGAGATTTATTTTGAGAGCCACACAGGGCGCGCACTGACAGAGGCTAGGAGCAGAGTCCTGCCTCCTGGAGCAGCTGTCCGGGACACAGAAGACCCAAAAACCACAAAAAAAAAAAAAAAAAAGTGTAAAGAGCTACATGTGGCTCAGGAGCCGCAGGTTGCCGAGCACTGTCTTAGGCCAAGGGAATTTCCTTTCTAATCCCACCAATGTTTATTGTGTCTATGCAAAAACAAAACAAAACTTGCCACATCTGTCTCCCTTTTTTCTTTTACTTTTAATTTTATTTAGATCTTCTAGATAGGGAATCCTGCCTTTTTCGTATAACCTTAGAACTTGAATCATTTTGTTCTGCCTCATATTTCTCTGTCTTTCTACAAATTGAGAAAAGAAAAAAATGTAGATGGAACTCAGGGGCTAAGTGGTCTCAGGAGCATTGATTTGGGAAAAGATTGTCAGATTTAAATAACCAACTCAAAGTCAATGACAATAGAATCAAGAGTCCCAAACTATAACAAACTAAACCCAAAATGAACCTGTTACACTAATAGTCCAAGGGGCTAAAGTTGGAGGAATGGATGTATGCTGAGAACTTTGGTGGAGGAGGTCAACACTGGTGGTGGGAATGGCCCTAATTCACTGTCACTATATACCTTAAATACAACTATGAAAGACTTGTAATTCGCAATTGTCTCAATAAAAAAATTAAAAAATATTTTTTCAGGATAAAAAATAGAAGGACTATAAGAACTACTTACTGAAAATTATGGAGCAAAGTTCATGTTAATGAAGGAATGGATCCATAAGTTGAATGCCATTTTAGGAAAGATAACTAGATATTTCTGTAGATGTCTTGAAGCTAAATGAAAACTGTGTATAAAGAAATAAGGACTGACAAGCAAATTTTCTTGGAAAAAATTATATTTTATATCTACAACATTTGTTTAAAGCTGTAGGGATTGCAGCCATCTAATTCAATATGCTCTGCTGTAGACCCCCAGAATATTCCAACAAGGCCATAGGTAAAAATCTTATATGTAGGGAACCATGACAGGAAAGCAGCAGGTCACCAGGTAAGGTAGAAAGTATGAAGCACCAGAAGGAAACACAGTCAAAAGAGGCCGAGCCTCTTTTTGTACAGTGGGGGTGGATAAATGCCTTGCATGTGGTGTAGGGTGTGATCCCTGGAATTTCATATTGTCCTCTGATTACCCCTGGAGTGATTTCTGAGCACAGAGCCAGGAATAAATCCTAAACATTAGAGGGTATAGCCCATAAACAACAACAATAATTAAAAAACAAAGTCAGAAGAGGTTAATAAACATAAATCTAACTTATCAATAAAATCATTAAATAAACTGGATTCTTAGGATTTTCTCTTAGAAAATAAGTTTAGGGACAGAACAATAGTTTAATGAGCAGCACACTTGTCTTGCTTGCAACTGACCTGGGTTCAATTCCAGCATCTTACAGGGACTTCTGAACACCACCAGGTGTGACTCCTGAACAGAGCCAGGAGCAAGCCCAGGGAACTTTTTAAATTTTTTTAAACATTTTTATAAAAGAAATAAGATAAGTTTAAATATAGAAAAATAGGAAACAGCACTGCAGGGTGTGATCTCAACAATCACAAAATTCAAAATATATGGAATTATGAATAAACAAAATGTCTAACTAAAAATACTTAAACGTATTTTGGTACATTTTGGATGGAATGTGTATAGGAGAAAAGAAAACTAACTTCTTACTTCTGGTTATCAGTCAATTTGGGAAGGAGCTAAGAACTCTCTGTCTAATCCAACTAAAAGATATAAAACCTGAAAAATCAATCATTTTTTGATAATCTGCTGGAAAGATGTGGTCCAAAACAAACAATTATTTCCCAAATTGTTAGCATAAGTGAAAAATAGAGAAAATCACTAACAGTAAATGTTGTCAGTTGTGAATGTCAAAAAAAATATAGTGGTATCCAAGTAGTGTGTGGCCTATACCTGCTGTGATTTTTTTTACCTTAATAAATTCCACCAGTCCTCAGTCTGAATACTGGCAAGGGGTAAGAAATGACATTAAAATACATTCAAGGTCCAGAAATGCAGCTCAATGGCAGAGCTTTCAATGTGCAAAGCGCTGAACCCAATCCTTTCATGGCAAACGGAAAAGAGGATAAATCAATATACCAGAGAAGTGGTCTTCAACCAAGGATTCAGAACAGGCACTAGGTCACAGATTTAAAATATGTGACAGCCACTCATTACACTATCACATTTTGTTCTTAACCCCAAGGAATGCCTCCAGGAAAAAATATTTACCAGGGTTTTATACGTTGAAATTTTATCAGAATTTTACTCACCTGTGAGAATAGGTTTAGAATATAATTAGAATATAACTTACTTAACAATGCAACTAAGTTGATAATAATTTATTTGAGGTGGAAAGATAGTGCAGCATGTAAGGTACTTGCCTTGCACATGGCAGACCATGGTTTGACCACATTCCATCTGGTCCCCTGAGCATCACAAAGAATGACTCTGAGTGCAGAGCAGACTTAACCTCTGAGTATCATCAGGTGTGCCTCTTCCTACCACGCCAAAATTAATGCAACATTAATAAAAGCCAACAACAAAATCTACCCAAAATAATATATGAAGCAGAATTCAGGAGTACAGGTTCATAACATAATAGAACTACAGAATTCTGGTCTATTACTACCATTTTTTTAATCAGCCTACCATGTATATCTTTATTTTAATTGATTAATTAATCAATTAATTAGGTTTGAGGACCACATTCAGCAGCGCTCAGGGGGTCACTCCTGAATGTGAGCTCAGAAATTGCTCATACAGGCTCGGGGGATCATATATTGGGAATCAAACCCAGGTCTGTCTTAGGTCGGCTGCATGCAAGGCAAAAAAAACCTTACCTCTGTGCTATTTCTCAGGCCTTCATGTATTTTTTAAACAAAATCTAACAATCATACTTAAAGCTAGGGGTCTAAATAATATAAGCCTCAGAACAATAATAAACCTTAGAACAAGACAAAACTACATCAAAAATTATCAGAATTATCAGCTTAAGAGTTTTTTAAATTATACTGAATATGCTAAGAATTTTAATGGTAAATAGTCAAACAGAAACATAAGGTAGTGTAAACAAAAGATGGAGAGTCTAAGAAAGAAAAGTAAATAAATGCTATTTCTAGTCCTTGGTTTTGCATATAAGGAGTAAATTAAATGCAAAGCTAAATATGAACCCAGAAATTTTGCTTTTTGCTAAAGAAAAAAATTAAGTACTGAGAAACTGATAAGCTAATAACTTTTCAACAATACTTGAGGAATGAATAGAGAGAATATTCATGTCCCTGAGATGTGAGAGTGACAAAGGCAAATACAAACAGTAATAACCAGATCAACAGCATGTCAGAAAGTGCCTTGAGGGAGGCCAGAGAGTTAGCACAGTTGCCTTGCCCAGGACTACAGACTTCCATTCCTGGCATCACATATGGTTCCCTGAGCATGCCAGGAGAAATTTCTGAGTGCGCGGGGGAGGGGGGAGAAAGTGCCTTGACAGTCAATGCTAAGGTTATAGAACCAGATCAGATTGAATAATTTTTTGTGAGGTTCATAAGAACCAAGTCCGAGAGGAAAATAAATATAATAGAGGACAATACAAAAAGAGGGTCTCATCACTTTTTTTCTGTTTTCAAAGTTATTCAAAAGCTGAACTAGATTTTTTTAAATAAATATCAAAGCAAAATACCCTTGAATTTTCTGCCAGCGTATGTGGAGGGAATAATCCACTCATTTATTGGGGGCGGTAATGAAAAACTAATCAAAGACAATCTGAGCTTCTAGATCATACTCCTAGCCTAACTAACCAGATTATTAACTCTGACATTTCACATAAAAATAGGATGTACTAAAATCCATGGTATTCTAGCATCTCTCTCAAATGTAAAGACTGTAGAAAAAAATGGAAATCACTTGGAATGTTCACAGCTAAATGTAGTAAGCATAAAAGATATGTAATTATAAAGTGGGCAAAACATCTCTCCACTCACCTCTCCATCACATAATCAAAAATATATACAATTTCTTTAATTAGATATATCATACCTGGCTTTAAGGGGAGGAAAAGGCAAATAACACAATTTAGTAATTCAGACCAAGAAATAACATGGAAAGGATGTTAAAATTATTAGTAATCTAAAGCAATTGTAGTTAAGATGATAAAATTACTATAATGGATAAAAAGTATGCAAAATCTAAAATATAAGAGGAGAAAGGGGGGTCTTAAGAACCTAGAAGAAATGCTTGAGAACCAAAGTATATAACATAAATTTAAAAAATGGCTTTGATTAGACTGATTAGACAACTGAACATAAAAGGAGAGAGATATCAGGGTTTGAGATTATATCAGAAGTTTTGTAAAGTAAAAAGCAAATAAAATAAACACTGACTAACACGTTGAATAAAGAACAGGACAAGGGAAATTATAAAGATTATAATAAATGCTTATGGCTATATCATAAACACGAATTATTTGAACTATAATGACAAATAATTTTCCCAATTTGGTCTCAGTTACCAAAACCATAGTTACAGGTAGTTCAAAGAAAAAAAGCAGGGTAAATACCAAAAAAGAAAATTAGTAATATCACATTAAAATATGAAAAAATTGAAGACAGTTTTCTGAATGAATGGAGGGGAAAATCTTTAAAATACTGATCTTAAAAATGATGGCAAGAATTCTAACTTCTGAGAAACCAAATGAGAAAAGAGTAAAGTAAAATAGTTTGTGTTTAGGGTAAAAAGCTCCACCTATCTACAATTCTGGACCCTGTAAAATAATTCATCATACTCAAGAAAAATTAAAATATTTCTTTAGCAAAAATTGAAGAATAAACCTAAATTTTAGAGAGAAGAAAAATATAGATTAAAAAACTGCGATCTACATAATACAAAAGCATTCAAATATAAAAGATATAGATAAAATTAAAGTGTTCCGGGGCCAGAGTGGTGGCACTGGCCATAGGCATCTGCTTTGCTCTCACTAGTATAGGACAGATTGCGGTTCGATCCCCCAGTGTCCCATATGGTCCCCAAGCCAGGAGCAATTTCTAAGTGCATAGCCAGGAGTAAACCCTGAGCATCACTGGATGTGGCCAAAAAATAAAACAAAAAAGTGTTTTGTACATTGAAGTAATCTAGCTTAACAATTGTTCAAAAAATAACAAGAATTTATTATCTTATAATGTATTCATATATATATATATACATACACATAAAAACAAATGTCACAAACCACATAGTGGTTATAAAGGAGTAATTAGGACTATTTTTTTATTATGAGGCACTCATTTTACCTCCAAATAGTATACTGCTATTAGAAATAAACTAGCTTTAAACATAACTGCAAATTCTAGATGACAAAATATGTAGAAAGGTAAAGCATACATGATAAAAGTGGAAAATGTCAATAATGTAAAATGCTCAACTGAAACCAACAAGAAAAAAATGTGAGTACACACAATAAAAAACTTTTGAGCAAGGAAAGTAAAGAAACAGTAAGAGAATAAGAGTCTACACTAGCCCAACTATATATCTCTAGTCATTTTAGTTGATTGAATATCAATGGTCTAAACATTCTAAGTATATGACACAGATTGTCAAAAGATTTCAGAATAACATTTTAACATATATAGTACATCCATTTAAATGTATAAAATATAAAAGATTACAGGTAAGTGGATGTACAAAAATATCATAAGCTAAAATTATTCAGAAGTTTGTGGAAGCCATACTAACTTCAGAGAACACACCAGAAAAAAAGACTCAGGTAAGTTACACTACATGTTTCAGTCACTTTCACATACTTTTAATACCAGGAATTCTTGAAAGGGCCAAAGGTATATTTTGGTCAAATCACTTCAGCAAAATAATCATCATCAATGCTCTCCACATGTTGTAATTTTCTAATTATTCATTAATACTAATGAATCATTACTAATTAATTGTTCCAACTATTATGTTACCATTGGTTAGGAGTTTGGGAGCCTTTGGGTGATTGCCACAATAATTCATAGTCCCCTAGTCTTCTTACTAACTGGCTAGTATTAATGTCTCATTAATACTTGCAATTCCTTCCTTTTCCAACTGTTTTATTAGAGAGATTACAAAATTTTAACTTAGATCATTCAGACTAAGGTTCCCAAATGTATGGCTTACCATTCTCTTCTTAAAAACAAACAAACAAACAAACCACTCAGCACCCCTTCTGAAAATTTAACTTCTTTAGGCGAACAGTTAGTGCCCTCCTGCCCTCCCAATCACATCCTTACTGGTCACTCAGTACCACCCACTTTGCGAAATACTGATCTAACCTTAATTCCACAATAATCTCTTCCATTGTTATGCTGAATTCTGCCAACTATATGTCCAGTCTGACTTTCTGCACTCCAGACACATGCACACAGAACAGACATTTCTGCATTTTAAATACAACATCATTTGACCTTTCTTTCAGAATTGTTCTTCTCATACTTTCTTTTTATTCTATTAAGCAATTCTATTTTCAATTACACAAATTAAATGGGTGGCAGTGTCCTTGACTTCCTCCTGTGCCATTCCTAATATACTGGCAGATTTTATTTTCGGGATGTTCAGCCAGCTTTCTTTTTATCATCTTTTCTGCAACATTGGACAAAGACACCATTGTATTTATTTTGGGGCATCTTTGACCTCGCAGGCTAGTCTCCAAATAATATCCAGAATGACTTTTAGTCAAGCATAGTCAAATCAGCATACTCCTTTGGTCAAAACTCTCCAACTAACCTGAATCAGTAAAAAGGGTAAAGATTCTTAATTTGCTCTATATCATACCAGACACAGTCTGCCTCCTTGGTCTTATTCCAACCTCAGCATCTAATATTCTCCCTCTAATTGTATATTTTAAAAATGGCCTGCTGCTATTTCTAGATCAGGCTCTTCAAGGGTCTTTAGCCTGCCCAACTTTCTGTCTATACTGCTTTCACCTTAGGCTCAAAGATAGCTCATTAATTTAACTGTGCTGGAATTAAAGTCAATTATTGTCTTTCATGACTGCCCAATATAGACCTACAAAACATTCTTTCTTGTAACTCTCAGGGCCTTTCTTTATTTTCTGTCTCCACAGTTCTAATCACTATTCACCACAAGATATATTTTATGCTTGTTTTATTTCTTGACTATTCCAAAAGCCTCAAAGTTCTTTGATGAATGAAATTTTTAGTCTTTTATCACCATCATTTATACTTTGAATTGTGATATTTTCTCATAATATTTTTGAAGGATAAATAAAAAACCTTACTTCAAAAACTCTTCAGAAACTAATAATTATATTGACAATAACATATTATACAATAAAATTTCTGAACAAACATTTGAAAAATTTAAATACGAGGGAGGGACTTCAGAGCATAAAAACCGGCTATCCTTTGCAAAAGCTGGCTCCCTGTGTGTGACACCAGGCGGGGAAAATCCGCGAAAGTACACCGGCCCAGTGGGGCTCAGCTGTGAAAGACTGTGAGTGTGACCTGTCTATGTCTGTCTACTGTCCTCTTGCGTGAAACTCTTGCGAGTGGGGCAAAAAGAGCCTCCAGAAACCTCGCTCGCCCAGACGCCATTTTCAGGGAGGGACTTCAGAGCATAAAAACCGGCTATCCTTTGCAAAAGCTGGCTCCCTGTGTGTGACACAAGGCGGGGAAAATCCGCGAAAGTACACCGGCCCAGTGGGGCTCAGCTGTGAAAGACTGTGAGTGTGACCTGTCTATGTCTGTCTACTGTCCTCTTGCGTGAAACTCTTGCGAGTGGGGCAAAAAGAGGCTCAGAGGAGCACGGCCGGTCTGCTTCGCTACGCGGCCGTGCACTCTTTCTAAGGAAAGAACTCCATTGCAACAAGAAGGAAAAATCACACTAAGAACGGCGCTATATCACAGAAGCAAACATTTCTCTCTGGACTGTCTTCTCTGTTACATGCTCGGGCCTAAGATTTGACCCAGTGTGAGGCTTCATCCACGGAGGACTCCCCTCCCTTAGAGGCAAGTCAGCCCATCCAGAAAGGGAGGAGCCAGAGGAGTGTGCTGCCTACATCATATAGACAATGAATACCACTACAACACGTAGAAAAACCCACAATACAAATGTGACAATGGGGAAACAGCGCAGGCCAGCATCAGACATAGAGAATGAAGATGACAATTCTGAGGACCAGATAATGACTGAACAACTAATCAACCTCTCAGATAAGGACTTTAGACTAGCAATATGGAAGGTGCTCAACAGACTCCAAGAAACCATGGATCGAGTTGAACAGAACACTAATAAGAACCAAGAAAATATGAAGGCAGAAATGACAAAACTCCAAACTGAAATAACATGTCAACTAACAGGCCTGAAAAACTCAGTAAACGAAGTGAATGACAAAATGGATAAGCTCTGGGACAGGGTATCAGAAGCTGAGAATAGACTTGGTGCTGTGGAAGATGAGATACATAACAATTCCATACAGCAGGAGAGATTGGACAAAAAACTTAAAGCAAATGAGCAGACAATGGAAAAATTAGTCAAAGAATGGGAACAGACGAAAATAGAAGTCTATGATAAGATCAACAGAAACAACTTAAGAATCATTGGAGTCCCAGAGACCCAGGAAGAAAATTTCCAGGAAGAATCAATGGTCAAGAACATCATTAAAGAGAAACTTCCAGAGCTAAAGAATATATGTGATCAAATCCTGCATGCCCGAAGAGTACCAACCAAAAGAGACCCCAGAAAAACCACCCCAAGACACATCCTAGTCACAATGACAAATCCCACAGATAGAGACAGAATTCTGAAAACAGCAAGATCAAAAGGGGAAATCATGTTCAAGCAAGCTTCCCTGAGATTTACAGCAGACCTGTCACCAGAAACGCTCAATGCCAGAAAGCAGTGGTGGGATATTGTGACAAGACTGAAAGAAATGAATGCTTCACCCAGAATACTATACCCAGCAAAACTCACTTTCCGGTTTGATGGAAGAATACATGGTTTCACAGACAAAAAACAGCTCAGAAACTTCACAGACACAAAACCAGTCTTAAGAGAAAAACTGAAAGACCTAATCTAAGACAAGACTACCCAAAAGACACACCAAATTTTGAAATAAAGATGGCGTTAAATCCCAGGACAATTCTTTCTCTCAACGTCAATGGACTAAATGCACCAGTTAAGAGACACAGAGTGGCTAAATGGATCAAAAAACTCAATCCAACCTTCTGCTGCCTACAAGAAACGCACCTGAATAGTCAGAACAAACATAGACTCAAAATAAAAGGCTGGAGAAAAGTTATCCAAGCAAACAACACCCATAAAAAAGCTGGAGTGGCCATACTAATATCAGATAATGCAAACTTTATACTCAGGAAGGTTGTAAGGGACAAAGACGGACATTTTATATTAATCAAGGGGTACGTAGAGCAGGAAGAATTCACTCTCCTAAACATATATGCACCGAATGAGGGGCCAGCAAAATATTTAATACAACTGCTGACAAATCTGAAAAATAATATCAACAACAACACAATAATTGTGGGGGACCTAAACACGGCTTTGTCAACACTGGACAGGTCAACCAGACTGAAACCCAACAAGAATATACTAGACCTGAGGAGAGAAATGGAAGAAAGAGGCCTAGTGGATATATATAGGACACTCCATCCCCAGAAACCTGGATACACATTCTTCTCCAATGTACATGGGACATTCTCCAGGATAGACTACATGCTGGCACATAAAACATACCTCCATAAGATCAAGAGGATAGAAATTTTGCAGACTACCTTCGCTGACCACAAGGCTCTGAAATTATTTGTGAACTCCAAAGGGACTCAGAAGAAACACTTTAACACCTGGAAGTTAAACAGCCTCATGCTCAATAACCAGTGGGTCCGAGATGAAATCAAGGAGGAAATAAAAAGGTTCCTGGAAACAAATGACAATAAAGACACAAACTCTCAGAACTTATGGGACACAGCAAAAGCAGTACTGAGAGGAAAATTTATAGCTTTGCAAGCACACATCAGGAAGGAAGAAGGAGCTTACCTGAGTAGCTTAATGACACAGCTAATAGAACTAGAAAATGCTCAACAAAAGGACCCAAGAACAGGAAGACAGAAGGAAATAACAAAGCTGAGAGCAGAAATCAACGAAGTGGAAACTCAAAAAACAATCCGAAAGATCAACGAAAGCAGAAGTTGGTTCTTTGAAAAAATAAACAAGATTGATAGACCACTGGCAAACCTAACAAAGAAAGAGAGAGAGAGAAACTTGATAACTCGTATCAGGAATGAAAAAGGAGAGATCACTACTGATATGACAGAGATTCAAAGGGTAATCAGAAACTACTTTGAAAAACTCTACGCCACTAAAAATGAGAACCTGGAAGAAATGGATAAATTCTTGGACTCTTATAATCTTCCACGGTTGAAGGAAGAGGATGTAGCATATCTAAACACCCCCATCACCATTGATGAAATTAAAACAGTAATCAAATGTCTGCCGAAAAACAAAAGCCCAGGTCCAGATGGATTCACTAATGAATTCTATCAAACTTTCCAAGAGGAACTACTGCCAATCTTGGCAAGACTCTTTCATGAAATTGAACAAACAGAAACACTTCCAAATAGCTTTTATGAAGCCAACATCACCTTGATACCTAAACCAGACAGAGACGCTACCAAAAAAGAAAATTACAGACCAATATCACTGATGAATGCAGATGCAAAGATCCTCAACAAAATCCTGGCAAATAGGATTCAATGCCTCATTAAGAAGATCATCCACTACGATCAAGTAGGTTTCATCCCAGGAATGCAAGGCTGGTTTAACATCCGTAAATCTATCAACATAATACACAACATCAATAACAAGAAAAATAAAAACCACATGATCATATCAATAGATGCAGAGAAAGCATTTGATAAGGTCCAACACCCATTCTTGATCAAAACTCTCAGCAAGATGGGAATGGAGGGAACCTTTCTCAATATAGTGAAGGCCATCTACCACAAGCCAGTGGCAAATATTATCCTCAATGGAGAAAAACTGAAAGCCTTCCCTCTAAATTCTGGCACAAGACAAGGCTGTCCTCTCTCACCACTCCTATTCAACATAGCACTGGAAGTACTTGCTATAGCGATTAGGCAAGAAAAGGATATCAAGGGAATCCAGATAGGAAAGGAAGAAGTCAAGCTCTCACTGTTTGCAGATGACATGATACTCTACTTAGAAAACCCTAAAGACTCTATCAAAAAGCTTCTAGAAACAATAGACTCATATAGCAAGGTGGCAGGCTACAAAATTAACACACAAAAATCAATGGCCTTTCTATACACCAACAGTAATAAAGAAGAAATGGACATTAAGAAAACAACCCCATTCACAATAGTACCACACAAACTCAAATATCTTGGAATCAACTTGACTAAATATGTGAAGGACCTATACAAAGAAAACTATAAAACTCTGCTCCAAGAAATAAGAGAGGACACACGGAAATGGAAACACATACCCTGCTCATGGATTGGCAGGATTAACATCATCAAAATGTCAATACTCCCCAAGGCATTATACAGATTTAATGCCATCCCTCTAAAGATACCCATGACATTCTTCAAAGAAGTGGATCAGACACTTTTGAAATTCATTTGGAACAATAAACACCCTCGAATAGCTAAAGCAATCATTGGGAAAAAGAATATGGGAGGAATTACTTTTCCCAACTTTAAACTGTACTACAAAGCAACAGTTATCAAAACAGCATGGTATTGGAATAAGGATAGGTCCTCAGATCAGTGGAATAGGCTTGAATACTCAGAAAATGTTCCCCAGAGATACAACCATCTAATTTTTGATAAAGGAGCAGGAAATCCTAAATGGAGCAGGGAAAGCCTCTTCAACAAGTGGTGTTGGCACAATTGGATAGCCACTTGCAAAAAATTAAACTTAGACCCCCAGCTAACATCATGTACAAAGGTAAAATCCAAATGGATTAAAGACCTCGATATCAGCCCCAAAACCATAAGATATATAGAACAGCACATAGGCAAAACACTACAGGACATTACAGGCATCTTCAAGGAGGAAACTGCACTCTCCAAGCAAGTGAAAGCAGAGATTAACAGATGGGAATATATTAAGCTGAGAAGCTTCTGCACCTCAAAGGAAATAGTGCCCAGGATACAAGAGCCACCCACTGAGTGGGAGAAACTATTCACCCAATACCCATCAGATAAGGGGCTAATCTCCAAAATCTACAAGGCACTGACAGAACTTTACAAGAAAAAAACATCTAACCCCATCAAAAAATGGGGAGAAGAAATGAACAGACACTTTGACAAAGAAGAAATACGCATGGCCAAAAGACACATGAAAAAATGTTCCACATCACTAATCATCAGGGAGATGCAAATCAAAACAACGATGAGATACCACCTCACACCCCAGAGAATGGCACACATCACAAAGAATGAGAATAAACAGTGTTGGCGGGGATGTGGAGAGAAAGGAACTCTTATCCACTGCTGGTGGGAATGCTGTCTAGTTCAACCTTTATGGAAAGCGATATGGAGATTCCTCCAAAAACTGGAAATCGAGCTCCCATACGATCCAGCTATACCACTCCTAGGAATATACCCTAGGAACACAAAAATACAATACAAAAACCCCTTCCTTACACCTATATTCATTGCAGCTCTATTTACCATAGCAAGACTCTGGAAACAACCAAGATGCCCTTCAACAGATGAATGGCTAAAGAAACTGTGGTACATATACACAATGGAATATTATGCAGCTGTCAGGAGAGATGAAGTCATGAAATTTTCCTATACATGGATGTACATGGAATCTATTATGCTGAGTGAAATAAGTCAGAGAGAGAGAGAAAAACGCAGAATGGTCTCACTCATCTATGGGTTTTAAGAAAAATGAAAGACACCCTTGTAATAATAATTTTCAGACACAAAAGAGAAAAGAGCTGGAAGTTCCAGCTCACCTCAGGAAGCTCACCACAAAGAGTGATGAGTTTAGTTAGAGAAATAACTACATTTTGAACTGTCCTAATATTGAGAATGTATGTGGGAAATGTAGAGCCTGTTTAGGGTACAGGCGGGGGTTGGGTGGGGAGGAGGGTGATTTGGGACTTGGGTGATGGGAATGTTGCACTGGTGATGGGTGGTGTTCCTTTTATGACTGAAACCCAAACACAATCATGTATGTAATCAAGGTGTTTAAATAAAAAAAAAATTAAAAAAAAAAAAAAAAAAAAAAGAAAAATTTAAATACAAGTTTTTCATATTTCCCACTCCTGGGTACCAGATGTATTTAATAATTTGTATATTTGAATATGGGTTGAATTTCAAAACCTCTTAATTTATATTTACAATTTTAAAGGATATACCATGTAAATAATTCAACACATTCACTTTTGAGGAGAAAATATTTGCATTATGAATCAAAACTAATTTTTTAAGAAAGTAAAATAAAATCTTAGAGCAAGAATATGCTATCAGACTGAACATCTTTCTTTAATAAAATCATGTTAAATACAGTATTTCTGTGTATAGATCAGTGTTTTATTTTTTAAGTTGGGCTTGAACCACACCAGCGAAGATGTTCAGGGGTTACTTTTTGGTTCTGTGATAAGAAATTACTCCTGGCAGGCTCAGGGGAAAATATGGGATGCCAGGACTCAAACCCAGGTCAGCCCCATTTTAGGCAGATGTCCTACTGGCTGTGCTATCACTCAGGCCCCAGTTATTTATCTGCATATTATAGCATACTTCTCCAATCTCTGAAAAATGAAATCTCAGTTGCTGATTGTAAAAGTAAAGATGAAAGTAGGTAAAGCAGTAAAAGAATAATGCAATCTTCATAAAAATCATACTAGTAGGGGACCAAAATCACATACTCAGTAGGCATAAAATGAGACCTGTACAGCAATAAATTGCTTTGTTTTGTTTTTTTGTTTAGGTCACACCAGAGGATGCTCAGGGATTATTCCTGGATCTTCACTCAATAATTACTCCTGGTACTCTTCGTGGAACCATATGAAATGCAAAGAATTGAATCCCAGTCAGCCACTTGCAAGGTAAATACCCTACCTACTGTAAAATTGCCCCAGCCTGATGAATTCATTCATCCATTTATTTGTAGTTACAAATAGCCCTTAATGGTTTTGAAATCTTCTTTCTAGCTATTATACTATACTCACAATGGGAAATTTGAGTTTTACTGTCACATCCATGATTATGGGGAAGCTGATAAAACAGTCCTAATTTTTAGGCTAACAATAAAAAAGCAATAGATGTTTATTACAATCTCCACCTTTCTGTTAGAAGAAATAACCAAGCAAGGGGAAAAAATAGAGATAGAGGTTTCTTTTTTTTTCTACCATCCTCTTTCACAGACCCAAAACATTTCTATGATCTTACTATGCAAAGTTTTTATGATAGCTTCTGCAAAGAAATCCTAATAAAATTCTAGTACTAAACTACCCTAGGACTGAAAATCTTTTTACTTTTTTCTTCCATTACAGTTAAAATAAAAAAATAACAATGTAACTCTGAATTAAAATATAATCTATACTGTCTGTTATTGCTTATAACAAATTAGGTTTAACAGCCTTCCCAGGCTAATTCGGATTTCAACGAATCTCATCTCACTTAAGTCAATATATATCCCTTTATCTTCTTCATCAATTTTATTTGTGTATCCTTGAATGATTAAAGATTCCCAAACTTTTTCCAATATCTGCTTCTCCTCTACCTGAATGCATTTGTGCCCTACAGTGTTGACTTACTTGGTTAAACCTAGTTAATGCTTAACTAATGTACCATTAGTAATTAATTTCTAGATAATCTCTCACTCACTTAAATATATACATTTGAGCCTGAGAGATAACACAGCGGCCTTTGCCTTGCAAGCAGCTGACCCAGGGCCTAAGATGGTTTGTTCAAATCCCAGCGTCCCAGATGGTCTCCCGTGCCTGCCAGGAGCTATTTCTGAGCAGACAGCCAGGAGTAACCCCTGAGCACAGCCGGATATGGCCCCAAAACAAAAAAAACAAAAAACAAAAAAAAAATATATACATTCGATTATTTGATTTCAGGGATCAAACACAAAAGGCTAACTGTAGTTGACTATCAGCTGGAGATTATACTTACAGTTATCTCATCTTGAACTTTCATTTTATTCTCTCATTTTCTTTTTCCTTCATTAATTAGGAAATTGGCAATCACCAGTACAATGAATTCACAGTCTATAAAAAGGATATAACTGTTAGTTTTAAAATGTTTTAATTCATGTTGTTATGTCATATTTGTTGGATATATGTCTATTCCTAATCAATAATGAATAATGTCATATTTCTAAATGCTACAAATTAACATAAAATATATTACAAAAAATCTTCACTGATTAGCGTTACTTTACTGCTTAGTACCTTTTCCCATGGTTTATGATCTATAGAATATTTGGCATAATCTAAATCTTTATTCTCATCATGCTTGTATTCATTATCCTCTTATTGATAACATTAAAATATAAACAGATATTTATTTCAAGAAACGATAGTTTAAACTGGTTGGGTATTGCTCAGAAAAAGATGCATATAAAAAGATTACTCAATTAAGGTATGTGAGAAAGAATAGTGGGTAAAGTGCTTACTTTGCATGTACTGATCTGATTCAGGCCTCAGCATCCTAAGTGGTCAGCTGAGCCCATTAAGAGTGATCACTGAGTGCAAAGCCATGAGTAAGCTCTGAGCACCACCATCTCAAAACAAAACAAACTTAATTATATTTTTGCTTTGTTTTGGGGATGCACCCTCTGCTTTTCAGGATTTACTCTGGTAATATGATCAAGGATCAATCCTGGATGGGCCTAGGAAATCATATGGCATGCCAGGTATGGAATCTGCATTAGCTACGTGCAAGGCAATTGACCTACCTACTGTACTATTTTCCTGACCTCAATTATTTTTTATATCTCATATTGTATTCATTCTGTGAGTTTTCACAACAGAGCAATTACTTTTATTCAAATTATTGATCCTTAATTCTTGGTTATACCTTAACTACCTATGCAAACTAAAAGACATCATGGACACTCAAGTAATTTGAAAGATAATTTCAAGTGTTTTGAAGCAGGAATTAAAGAAAAAAATGTGCATGTGCAGCCCTAAAGGGAAGCATCTGTTCGGTCTCTATTTTTAACTAGATGCCTTATTAAGTATTATTTGAGTTTATAATTTTCAACACACCCACAAGAGGTCAGATATTCTGAAATATTTTTATTCAGACTGTGGATCATTTTACTACTGTTCAATTAAATACTTTCTGAGTTAATAAATTGAAGGGAGCCTCTGAGGATTTCAAGGGAAATCTCTCCTGTCCCTGTCTGTGTTCCTTGAATACCTGAAGGTCTCGTCAGAGGCATAGGGAGCGCACCCCCAAAAAACTGTCAATTAGAGGCAGCAGAAGAGTGTGGCCACTCCGCTTTGCTTTGCAACCCCGCACTCTTTCTAACCAATGAACCCCAGCACAACATGCAGGAAAAACCACACTACAAGCGTGACAATGGGGAAACCTCGCAGGCAAACACCATTCACAGAGAATGAAGACAATAGCTCGGATGACCTAAAAAATTCCAACCATCTAATTAACCTCTCAAATAAGGAATTTAAAATAGAAATATGGAAGATGTCTGTAGAACTCAAAGAAAGCATAGATTGATCTGAACAGAACACAAAGACAGAAATCAGAAAACTCCAAACTGAAATAACAGATCTGAAAAACAAGGTAGCTCAACTGAAAACCTCAATAGATGGCCTCGCCAGTAGGATAACAGCAGCTGAGAGAGAATTGGAGTACTGGACAACCAATATTAGAAATGAAAAGGGGGAGATGACGACAGATATTGCAGAGATTCAAAGGGTAATCGGAGACTACTTTGAGAAACTTTATGCTACTAAACATGAGAACCTAGAAGAAATGAAAAAATTCTTTGACACTTATAACCTTCCACAGTTAAGTAAGGACGATGTAGCATATCTAAACACCCCCATCACTACTGAGGAAATTGAAACTGTAATCAAACATCTTCCCAAAAAAGAAAAACCCAGGACCAGGTGGATTTCCTAATGAATTCTTTTAAATCTTTCAAGAGGAGCTAATACCTATCCTAGCCAGGCTCTTCCATGAAATTGAAAAAACGGGAACACTCCCAATAGCTTTTATGAAGCCAACATTGCCTTGATACCAAAACCAGACAGAGATGCTGCCAAAAAAGAAAATTACAGAACAATATCCCTGCTGAATGCAGATGCAAAGATCTTCAACAAAATTCTGGCAAATATGATCCATCCAATGCATCATCAAGAAGATCATGCACTACGACCAAGTAGGTTTCATCCCAGGAATAAAGGATGGTTTAACATCTGTAAATCTATCAGAATCATGCACAACATCAACAAGAAGATGAATAAAATCACATGATCATATCAATAGACTCAGAGAAAGCATTTGATAATGTCCAACACTCATTCTTGATAAAAATTTCAGCAAGATGGGAATGAAAGGAACCTTTCTCAATCTAGTTGAACCATCTACCACAAGCCAATGGCAAATATTATCCTCAATGCAGAAAAACTAAAAGCCTTTCTTCTAAATTTGGGTACAAGACAAGGCTGTCGGCTCTCACCACTCCTCTTCAATATAGTACTGGAAGTGCTTGCTATAGTGATCAGGCAAGAAGAAGATATCAAGGGAGTCCAGATAGAAAAGGAAGAAGTCAAGCTCTCATTGTTTGCAGATGACATGATACTCTACTTAGAAAGCCCTAAAGACTATACCAAAAAGCTTCTAGAAACAATAGACTCATATAGCAAGGTGGCAGGCTACAAAATTAATACACAGAAATCAATGGCCTTTTTATACACCAATAATGATAGGGAAGAGGAAAACGTCAAGAAGGCAATTTCATTCACATTAGTGCCACACAAACTCAAATATCTTGGAGTCAACTTGACCAAAGACGTGAAGGACCAATACAAAGAAACTATAAAGCCCTGCTCCAAGAAATAAGAGAGGACACACGGAAATGGAAACACATATCCTGCTCATGGATTGGCAGGATTAACATCATTAAAATGGCAATACTCCCCAAAGCATTATACAGATTTAATGCGATTCCCTTAAAAATACCCATGACATTCTTCAAAGAAGTGGACAAACACTTATAAAGTTCATCTGGAACAATAAACACCCTTGAATAGCTAAAGCATTCCTAGGGAAAAGGAAAATGGGAGGCATTACTTTCCCCAACTTTAAACTGTACTACAAAGCAATAATTATCAAAACAGCATGGTAATGGAATAAAGACAGACCCTCAGATCAGTGGAATAGGCGTGAGCTCTCAGTCATTGTCCCCCAAACATACAATGACCTAATTTTTAACAAAGGAGCAAGAAATCCTAAGTGGATTAGGGAAAACTTCTTCAACAAGTGGTGCTGGCAGAACTGGTTAGCCACTTGCAAAAAAGCAAACATCGACCCCCAGTTAACATCATGTACAAAGTTAAAATCCAAATGGATTAAAGACCTTGATATCAGACCTGATACCATAAGGTATATAGAATAACACATCGGTAAAATACTCCATGACATTGAGACTAAAGGCATCTTCAAGGAGGAAACTGCACTTTCCAAACAAGTGGAAGCAGACATCAACAGATGGGTATACATTAAGCTGAGAAGCTTCTGCGCCTCAAAAGAAATAGTGCTCAGGATACAAGAGCCACCCATCATATGGGAGAAACTATTCACCCAAGACTCATCAGATAAGGGGTTAAGATCCAAAATATAAAGGGCAGTGACAGAATTTTACAAAAAGAAAAATATAATCTCATCAAAAAATGGGGAGAAGAAATATGAACAGACACTTTGCTAAAAAAGAAATACAAATGGCCAAAAGGCACATGAAAAAATGCTCCTCATCACTAATCATCAGGGAGATGCAAATCAAAACAATGATGAAATACCATCTCACACCACAGAGATTGGCATACATCACAAAGAATGAGAACAATCAGTGCTGGCAGGAATGTGGAGAGAAAGGAACTCTTATCCACTGCTGGTGGGAATGCCGTCTAGTTCAACCTCTATGGAAAGCAATATGGAGATTCCTCCAAAATCTGGAAATTGAGCTCCCATTCAACCCAGCTATTCCACTACTTGGGATATACCCTAGGAATACAAGAATACAATACAAAAACCCCTTCCTCACACCTATATTTATTGCAGCACTATTCACAGTAGCCAGGTTCTGGAAACAACCAAGATGCCCTTAAACAGACGAATGGTTAAAAAAAATTGTGGTGCATATACACAATGGAATATTATGCAGCCATCAGGAGAGATGAAGTCATGAAATTTTCCTATATATGGATATACATGGAGTCTATCATGCTGAGTGAAATAAGTCAGAGGGAGAGAGAGATGCAGAATAGTCTCATTCATCTTTGGATTTAAGAAAAATAAAAGTCATTTTTGCAACAATCCTTAGAGGCAATGAGAGGAGGTCTGAAACTTCCAGCTCACTTCATGAAGCTCACCACAAAGAGTGGTGAGTGCAGTTATAGATATAACTACACTGAGAACTACCATAATCATGTGAATGAATGAGGGAACTGAAAAGCCTGTCTGTAGTACAGGTGGGGGTGGGGTGGGATGGAGGGAGATTTGGGACATTGGTGGTGGGAATGTTGCACTGGTGAAGGGGGATGTTCTTTACATGACTGAAACCTAATCACAATCATATTTGTAATCAAGATATTTAAATAAAGAAAAAACATTAAAAAAGTAAAATAAATTGAGGGGAAACTATGTATATATTGAAAAGGAAAGTATATTATCTCTAACTAATAAAAAGCATAGTAAAAATATAAATTTTTCAGAATCCATCAAGATTTAATAAAACACATACATGGAAGAGCAAGATCCTAAAACTGAAAGACAAAAGTCATTTTACAAACTGTTGTGGGACTGGAGTTATAACACGTGCATGAGGCTGACCAGTGATTGATCCATGGCATTCCATATGGACTCCTGAACCTGCCAAGTGTAATTTCTGGCTCTGTTAGGAGGAACCACTGATAATCACTGGATATGATCCAAAAACAAAAAGTACTTAATTAATAGTACTGTTGCCATTGGTCATGATGCTTATTTTATGCATAATATGTTAAGAATTTTATGTAAATTTTCTATTTTAATCCTCCACAATTAATTAAAATAAAATTTCAGAGTGTTAAGATACCTGAGCTTACTAATAAGCAAACAAGTCTCTGGTTTGACAATTAGTAATTGTTTCCTGTGAGAGTAGATGACTTTTTTGTATTAGTGCACTGTTTGCATTGTGAATAATTTTACTTATTTATATTTACTTTATTTATTGAGTAAATAGTTTTATTTATTTAAATTCAGTCCCATTTTAGGCACACTAATTTTTTAATTCAAGACAAATTTTATAAATAAGTCAAGAAAATATCCATAATCATATCTCATTTATCAATATCTAAAAAATAATAACTTTATTCTCAAAATTTCCTTATGTAATATAGGGAATATTCTCAATCAAAGTCACAATATAGCCCACACTGTCTAGCCAGCATTCACAAATTGTTATCTGAAAAACACTCAACATCTGTGTGATTTCATTGGACAATGAGACCATTAAAATGCCTATGATCAAAGTGATCGGATAGAACCAAACTCAGAAGCATAAACACAAAGCACAGGCTTAGTAAAATTTTGAGTTGCAAAATAATATACATGGTTCAGGTCTGGGTAAACCTTTTATCTTTGTTACTACTAATTTCCTGATAGATCACTATGTCAGTTTTGAGAAAGTAAAAGGTCTTGGGAGAGAATGTATCTCTGACCATACAGAATTTAAATCACCTTTAGAACCTTACAGTATTTACCATAATTTATATGTGATTTTATAGTATAAATATGTATATAAAATATTATCTATAAATATAAGATACTTATTGGAAAAGTGTTTCTAGGCTTTAAAAACTCCAGCTTTAAAGATTTTCAATAATTGGGGCCGGGCGGTGGCGCTAAAGGTAAGGTGCCTGCCTTGCCTGCGCTAGCCTTGGACGGACCGCGGTTCGATCCCCCGGTGTCCCATATGGTCCCCCAAGCCAGGAGCAATTTCTGAGCACATAGCCAGGAGTAGCCCCTGAGCATTACCGGGTGTGGCCCAAAAAAAAATAAAAAAGATTTTCAGCTTTATATTCATAAAGCAGAAATATGCATAGATTCATGGCAGTTCAAAGAGGAGGAGGCTTTTTCATATTCATAATACATCAGCTGACTTCTTGTTAAAAGATTTAGATGCCCCCTCCACTTCCCTTTCTGTACTGCCCAGTCAGTCCCACTCTGAATTTATACTGCCACTTCCCAGTACAGCCCAAGAACTCTTAGAGAATTCTATCTCATATTAACCAACTCTTTGGGCATCAATTTAAGAGTATAGTTTTGCTTGGGTAATTTATGGAAGATAATATTCTGAATTATACTACTCAATAAACAAAACTATATTTTAGAAGACCAGAAGAAAGTGTGAGTCCAGGTAAGAGAGCTCAAATGGTAGAATATATACATAAGGTCCTGAATAGGATTCCACCACCCTATTCACACACAGTATCATTCACAGTGGTCCCAGTGTTACTCAATAACAGGTATGTGTCTGGCAAATAATTAAAAGAAGAAAAAGTTATTTTAAAGAAATCTTATTCACAATTGTGCCTCAGAAAATCAAGTACCTTGGAGTCAAATTAACTAAAGAAGTAAAAGATCTATATAAACAAAACTACAAAAAAACTGTTTCAAGAAATAAAAGAGAACGCACGGATATGGATCAGAAGATTAACATCATTAAAATGACAATATTTCCTAACACATTGAACAGATTTAATGCAATTCCTATGAGAATACCCATGGCATTTTTCAAAGAAAAGTAGCAAATAAGCCTGAAATTCATATGGAGAAATAAATATTCATGAATAGTTAAAGCAATTGCTGGCAAAAAAAAAAGATGGGAGGAATAATTTTCTCCTACTTTAAACTGTAATATAAAGCAGTAGTTATTAAACAACATGGTACTGGAATATACATAGACCTTTAGATCAATGGAATAGACTTGAATATCTAGAGATAGACTCACAGGTTTATGATCAATTAATATTTGGTAAAGTAGCAAGAAATGCAAAGTGGAACAAGGGAAGTCTCTTCAACAAGTGGTATTGGTAAACTGGTCAGCTACATGCAAAAAAAAAATTAACTCTGAACTCTCATTAGCACCTTGCACAAAGGTCAAATCAAAATAGATTAAAGGCCTTGATATCAGAGCTAAAAGCATAAGGTACATAGAGGAAAACATTGTCAGAATGCTTCATGACAGTGAAGATAAAAGCATCTTAAAGGATGAAACACTACTGACCATGCAAGTGGAAGCAAAGATAAACAAATAGTTCTACATTAAATTGAGAATTTCTGCACCAAAAAAGAAATAGTGACTAAAATACAAAGACTACTGATAAAATGGGAGAAAGTTTCCACACAATACACATCAGATAAAGAGGATAATATCTTAAATATAAAAGGCACTGATAGAAATTAAAAAGAAAAATAATTTAACCCCATCCAAAAATGAAGAGAAAAAATGAACAGACATTTCCTCAAAAAAGAAATACAGATGTTCAAAAGGCACATGTAAAAATGCTATAAACTCAAGTCACAGACACTGACATACATCATAAAAAAACAAGAATAATTAGTACTGGTGTTGAGGTGGGGAGAAAGAGACTCCCATTCATTACTGGTGTTCATGCAGATTGGTCTAATTTTTTTTAATTGGCAAGTGCATATGCTTTATTCAGTATACTTCAGTGGTGCTGCAATTTTCTTGTGGCCCATTATATCTCTCGAATTCTTGACTTTGGACTATGGTAAGATACAAAAAAAATGAATGTGGAAGACATCATGCCCATTTCTTCTTACCAAACTCCTATTACATTTTATTCATGACATCTATTAACATGATAACATCTAAAAAGTAAGTACAACTGATAAATGCTGGTAAATGTTAAATCTGAATGTGGAAAGAAAAAAAATAGGATATGTTATAGACATATTATGGTGGTCTCTTATACAAATTATATTGAATAAATCATTCTTGCAAAAATTAGTGATTTTTATTTATATGACTCAATTAGATACTGTGAGATATTAAAAATCATGATTAGTTATAATTTTCTCTGTGATATTTTTGTAAGATTTTTTATATTTGTAATATTTTTGATTTTGTAAGATTTTAAGGTTTTTTTATTTTAATAATTCTTATTTTGACCAAAGTGAATTACAAATCTTTCACAGTAGTATTAGTCCAATCATTTTTTGAAAAAAACAATAAGGATATTCCTCAAAAAGCTAGTTATTGAACTTCCAAGTGACCCAGCAATACCATTCCTCGAGATACACCCTAGGAACATAAAAATGCTTTCTGCACTCCTATGTTTATCACAACAATATTTATAATAGCCAGAACTGGAAACAATGCAGGTGACATATGAGTGGCTAAAAAACAGTAGTACATCTACACAATGGAATATCATGCAGCTATTAGAAAAGGAAAGTAATAACATTTGTTTATACATGGATGTACATAGAGTGTATATGCTGAGTGAAAAGAGTCAGAGGGAAATGAATAGATGTAGAATGATGTAATTTATTTGTGGTACATAAGAAAAAAAAAAGATAGTGTGGTAATACTATCCAGAGACCATAGAGATGTGCATCAAGAGGACCCATGGTAGGAAGATTGCCACAAAGAGTTGTGAATGCATTTAAGATAGTAAACAGTTGGTGCACTGTGACAAGGATAGAGAAAACTGATAATTCTGGACAAGAACTTGGTGCTGAAAGATGACAAACTAATAAGCATGATACCTCTGTATTAGCAATAGTGCAAACGATAGTGTCAAAAAAGAAAAGAGAGAGAAGTAAAATACCTGCCACAGAGGGAGGATATCTGGGGATAGTAGTGGTTGGAAATGTGCCTGATGAAGAGTGGTATGCATTGTATGACTAAAAATCAATCACGAACAATTTTGTAACCATAGTGCTTAAATAATTCAATCATGTTTTAAAAATAAAATAAAAACTACTATTTTGAAGCCTAAAAAAGGGAATTATGTGTATGGGCACATGCGTTCCCTTGTACATGGTGCAAGAACATATATTGCAACATCTCCCCTCTTGAGATGTGGGCTTTCCTACTTTCATGTTGGGTGTGTCCCCAGTCTCTCTCTGCTTTGGGAGAAATCTTCATTCTCTCTTGAGCATGCTATTCTTTACTCTCTCTTTCTTATTCTTCTCTTCCCCTTTTCCCAAATAAAATAGTTTTTAATTTAAAATAAAAAAACAAATTATGTTTCCCAGCTCTGCAGCACAGAACCCAGACACTTTAGGAGAAGACCTATACAACAAATCAGGTCAAATTTTGTTGGACCCCCTGGGTCTCCTGATCCTTACTAAGAATGATCTATGCTCTCTCTCACTCTCTCTCCCCCCCACCTCTCTCCCTCCTCATCTCCAAATAAGAGGTCATTAGGCATTAGGCGATGAATAGCTGGCTCAATGGGATCTGACATGCACTCTACTCTAAGTTCCACCCTAGCACCAAATATTCTCACAAATATTTCTGGTTTGGTTGATCTGGTAGTCCCCAGTTTTGCTTACTAGGAATAGCATTAATTTTAGCATTGAAAAGACAGGTTGGCACAGCTATTCTATATCACCAGAAATAGTCAGGAAGTCACGAAACCACTGCTTGGGAGATCAAAATAATAAAGAAGTAACCCTGCCTGTAGCCATCCCTGGGTGAAATTCTCAGAACCATAAATTTTACCCTGATTACTACCAGGAGTGATAGCTGAGCATACGCAGAGCCAAGAGTAAGTCCTGAGCACGAGAATTTGTCCCCAAACTTAAAACAAGCTAACAAAAAAAAATGTCTCCAAAGTAAAAGCATCCAACACATTCTATCTCAAAAGCTTATAAAACTAGAATACAATTTACATTACAGAGAGAGGGAGAAATACAATTACCAAAAGAAAATCATGTTGTATCTAGCATAAAGCAATTAAAATGGGGAGATTTTAAGCATCAGCACTACAGAATAAAATCAAAGTAGCCTCTAGCTTCACACACTTATAAAATAAAATAAAATTTTTTGAAAAAAAATATATAAATTCTGAATTTGAGGAGACATACTGAAAAAAACCAATCAAATTAATTTAGAGATTTGTTTTAAGGAATAAGACACATGAAAGAGAAATCATCAATGAGACCTGGGTTAAATATTTCAAAGGTTCAAAAGCCCATATTTAAATAAAATCTCTAAAAGGAAAATGTCAAGACATTACCATTTTAAGGAAATATGGCAGGAATAATTCATATTGTAAATAAATAGATTTAAGAAATTCATCAAAATAATGTCTAGGAATAAAGTAAACTTTAAGACAAACAATAATCAAAATCATTTAAAATATTGATCAAAGTTTAAAAGTAGAAAAATAAAAAATAACAATTTAAATGAGAATAAAGACAAGAGGGTGAGAATAAAGTTCTATTTCAAAGTAATTCCATGGGTAAAACAACTGTAGTAAAGTAGAAAAACTAGGCAAAAAGAATTCTAAACAGAAGGACTAGAGACTATAGCATTTGAAGCACTCGTTTTGCATATAACCAATATAGTTCAATTTTCAGCAAAACAGATGATCTACTAAGCAGCACCAGGAGTGATAGATACCTAAGCATATTCCAAGAACAAATCCTGAGCATTGTTGGGTATATCATAAAAACCAGGGGAGAAAAGAAAATTCTATACTCTTTGAAAAAAATTCTTAAAAAACAAAGGAAAATTTTTGGATATAAAAATTAATAATAAATCTTTTCTATTTGAATTCTTCTGTAAAGAGTGTTAAAGAATTCCACAGGCAGAAGAAATAATACCTGTTAGATATATCAATCAAAACAATAAATACAAAACAATAAAGTTGTATAGGAACACACAGTTTATAAAATCAGCTGATAGGAATAAAGAATCTACCAGAAATGACATTTAAACATATTTCTGACTGAGAAATGTGAATAAAATGCTGTAACATGGAGCGGCGTGGAAAAAATAATGACCTTCAGTAGATAGAAAGAGGTAGAACTGTGATGTGGGCAAGGAATCAAAGGCACAGAAAAAACACAGGCTCCAGCCCAAAATAACTGGCCCATTTAAGGGCTCAGCAAGGTAAAGTACTATGTATGAAACAAGAAATTCTTCTAATGCTTAGGCTAAACATTTTTTAGAACCAGTGTATAAATGTTTCTTCTGTCATCTCTGAAATGAGCCCTTCTCCTCCATTGTCCTAAATTTCAGAGACGGAGCTTGGGCTTCTTAAGCACAGATGCCTAATACTAAGATGAAACTGAAGTAACTGATTAGCTTCTTTGCCTTAAACAGGATTTTATTACAATGTTAACAATAGGTAATGCATATGATGCACAGGTAAAGGACACGTTAATATAATAAATATCAAAATCTAAGGAAACTAAGTACTATTTGAACATAAAATAAAACATTAAGTACTTAAGTGTTTTAAGTACTTAAACAATAGTTAAACCTTATATATTATTTAGACATAAATAATATTTAGAATAAAATGTATTTAATCATAACATTTGTGTTTATGCAGATTGTTCCAGCTGAAGATGCTGCAACCTTGAATAGAGGTGCATGTTGAATAATCTAAGAATGGATTATTTTAAAATGAGGCCCATGAAACCCTTTTATATTGTAAAGAACATTTCAAATGAGTTTTAAACTTTGATGAAAAAATGAAATGTTTAGTTACCTACAGTATAATTTTTTTGTGTTTGTTTTCTTTTGTTTGTTACTTTGTTTTATTGGGCCACACCCGGTGATGCTCAGGGATAACTCCTGGTTTTGGGCCCATCCTAGGTAAGCGTGTGCAAGGCAAATGCACTACCGCCCATGCCACTGCTCCAGCCTCATCTATAAAATTTTAAAATAAACTGAAGTAGAAGAATTTAAAATCTAAAATCAAAGTAATTTTTCTTTTGCATAAATGTGTAAAAACTGGCAACAGAATAAATTCTGTTTTAGGAAAGATATTTCAATCATAAAATAAAGACACTACATTGCACAACAAAATTGTTATGATGTTGCAGACAACATTCATTGAAATTAAAATGGCATTTCATTGTAGCATAAAGCTCTGTATTAAATTTTTTCATTAAATTTCCTGTATATATGTTGCAATGTGTTTATCCCAAAATAAAAATTATTTTTAGATTAGTAAATGGCCATTGTGTATATTGGTTCTTAAAGGGCCTTATTTAATCCAACTGTTCCTATTTCAGCATGTTTATGTAGATAGGTTTTCAAACTGTTGTTATCCATCTGTGCATGCAATTTAATTTTGCTTGAGGAAAAATTGCAATATGTCATGCGACCATGACATGTGTCTACCTCATACCCTCCTTCACAATTCACTCTTGCCTTCTCAGGGATATTGTTCTCCCTAGCATCTCTCCTAGTCAGGACCTATTTTTCATTTGTAATTGCTTTAAGAATTCAATGTGTAAACTGGAATGTTTTTCTTAAGATTGGAAAATTTTCCTTTTACAAATCTGAGAGGCATGCATGCCCTCTAAGGAGCCGATTTTTTGGAGCAGAATCTCAGTGACAGTTGTTTTTACAGTTATTTACAGTACACAATCTACAATGAGACTGGTGGTACTTGATTGTCTTTTCTGAAAGATAGTTTTTATCTTACAAAAGAAGGCTGAAATAAATTTTTTCACTCTATTTTTTAGTCCTGTAATGTGACTGAGGCTACTAAATATGGGCCAAATATTTAAAAAAAATAATCTATGCAAGTCTGCAAGTCAGCGAAGAGATGTGGAATAACACCATTTTGTTGTTTTTTTTGAAAATTATAAAGTAAGTTAAATTAAATTTAATGTATGTGGATTATAAATTTTTCAAATCAAATGTGTAAATGTTTATTCTATCAGTAATGTTACTTACAAAATTAAATGTCGTCTATTAGTATATATTTGGACTATATTTGGATCCAATAAATGTGTATGATTCCAAAAACTCATACTATAAAAAAAACTATAATTGACAAAAATATACAAGTTATAGTTATCAATTATTCCTTAATATGCCATCCATTAAACAAATATTTGTTTATCATTTGCTATGCTACTGATTACTCAGTCTTCAAATTAACTTATTACAAACTATAAAAACATAAAGGAAAATAGCAAAGGAAAATCATACATGAATATAGTTAGTTTTCCAACATTTTTAACACTTAGAGAGAGAAATATCTCTACTCCAAGAATCTTTACATTCTAAATGCAATGCTGGCATCCCAGAGCATATGCAAAGAATACTTTCCAACATTCTTCTTGGACTTGCTATTCTTTTGTTCAATTTAAACACACACGTACAAACTCTGTGAGTGATGGCCGATGCAAGCGAGTGCCCTTGCCCAAAGGAACAAAATCTGGTTAAAGACCAGATCACTTCATTGGAACCAGAATTTCATGAGTGAATACTAGCATAGCTGAGCAACCCCATGGAAAGGAACAAAAGAAAGGAGTGCCACCACTCCACAGTTGAACTTATTCCCTCATCAATGAACACCATCACAGAATGCAGAAAAAAGTACACTGCAAAGTAAGCAAAGGTAAAACAACGCAGAACATCACCACGTTAGAGAATCAAAATAATAACTCTAAAGATGTAACAAATACCAGCCACCTCTGATAAGGACTTTAGAGAAAAAAAATTGGAAGATGTTCAAGGAACTCATGGAATCTACAATATGAACTGAGTGAATCACAAATAAGACAAGAGGATATGAAAGTGCAAATGAGAAAAATCTAAAACCAAAAAACAGGGCTAAAATACTTGGTAGGCAAAATGAAAAGCTCACTGGAAATCCTCACCATCAGAATAACAGCTACTGAGGACAGAATCAGTCCTACATGTGCTACATAACATATCCATACTAAAGAAGAGGTTGGAAAAGAGCATAAAAAGCTAATCCACTTTAGTCAAAATAAAAGTATTATTAAAACTAAAACAAACAGATGGCAATAGAACTCAGGGGGGCCGGAGTGGTTTTACAGTGTAAGGTATTTGCTCTTGTACATGGCTGAACAAAGACAGACAACTTGTTTGATCCTTGACATCCCATATGGTCCCCTGAAACAGGAAAGATTTCCGAGCTCAGGGCCAGGATTAGCCCCTGAGCAAAGCTGGTGTGGCCACCAACAAAACAAAACAAAGAACAGTAGAACAGTGGGATAAATTCCATAAACACAACATAAAAATTGGAGTCCCAGGGACCCAGGAAGAAAAATCCCATGAAGATTCAATAGTCAAGAACATTATTTCTGAGATTTTCCCAGAGCTAAAGAGTATATTCAACTACATCCTAGATTGCCACAAGTACCAGCTAAAATAGTGTATACTCTTATGTATTAAACATACATTATATATACACAGTAAAACTACAACTTCAAAAATATAGTACATGCATATGGATAATTACTGATCATATATAACTGTATGTTTACAAATAAAATTTGTTGTGATTAAAAAAAGATCCAAAGGAAAGAAACCAAATGCACATCCTAGTCATAATGTTGAAACCCACATATAGGGATAGAATACTCAAAGCAGCAAGATCAAAAAGGGTAATTACTTGAAAGTAAAGGCATCTTCAAGGGGGAAACAGCACTCTCCAAACAAGTGGAGGCAGAGATAAACAGATAGAATATATTAAGCTGAGAAGCTCCTGCACCTCAAAGGAAATAGTGCCTAGGAGACAAGGGCCACCCACTGAATAAGAGAAACTATTCACCCAATACACAAAAAATACAAAGCACTGACAGAACTTTACAAGAAAACTACATCTAACCCCATCAAAGAATGGAGAGAAGAAATGAACAGACACTTCCTCAAAGACACATGAAAAAATGCTCCACATTACTAATCATCAGGGAGATGCAAATAAAAACAACTCTGAGGTACCATCTTATGCCACAAAGACTAGCGCACATAACAAATAATAGAACAAGCAGTGCTGGAGGGGACTTGGAGAGAAAGGACCTCTTATTCACTGCTGGTGAAATGCTGTCTGGTCCAGTCCTTATAGAAAACGATATGAAGATTCCTCAAAAACTGGAAATTGGGCCAGAGCAGAGGCACAATGATAGAGCACTTGCAAATGCCCCACCACTTGTGCCTCTGCTCCATGTGGTTCCATTCACCCACATGGTCCCCCTGGTCAGGAGCAATTTCTAAGCAACATAGCCAGGAGTAACCTCTGAGTGTCACCGGTTGTGGCCCAAAAACAAAAAACAAACAACAACAATAACAACAAAAAACTGGAAATTGAGCTCCCATATGATCCAGCTATTCCACTTTTAGGGATATACCCTAGGAACACAAAAATACAATTCAAAAATCCTTTCCTCACACCTATATTCATTGCAGCGCTATTTACAATAGCCAGACTCTGGGAAACATCTAAGATGCCCTTTAGCAAAGGAATGGCTAAAGAAACTGTGAAACATATACACAATGGAATATTATGCAGCAGTCAGGAGAGATGAAGTCATGAAATTTTCCTATACATGGATGTACATGAAATCTATTATGCTGAGTTAAACAAGCCAGAGGGAGAGAGATAGACAAGAATAGTCTTATTCATCTATGGGTTTAAAAACATTAAAGACAATAGAGACAATAGAGTTAAGGGCTGGAAGGACCAGCTCATAATATGAAGATCACCACAAAGAGTGGTGAATGCAAAAGAAAAACAAACAAACAAACAAACAAAAAACAAAACAAAAAAAAAGAGTGGTGAATGCTGTTAGGGAAGTAACTACACTAACAACTATACAATAATGTTAATGAATGAGAGAAGTAGAATGCCTGTCTCGAATAAAGGAAGGGTTGGCAAAGGATGGAGGGGGGAAGATTGCACTGGGGAAGGTGGATATTTTGTTTATTACTAAAACTCAACTGCAATCATGCTTGTAATTATGGTACTTAAAGAATGATTTAATAAAAGAAAAAAGGGAAATTACATATAAAGAAGTACCCTTAATATTTACAACAAATTTATCATAAGCGACCTTCAAAGCCCAAAGGTAGCTGTGGATTCTGTGACAAACTCATTGAAATGAATGATTCACTAAGAATACTTTACCGAATCATACTTTCCTTCAGGTCTGAAGGTAGGATACACAAATTCACAGATAAATAATAGCTCAGAAACTTTACAGATTCAAAAGCAACCTTAAAACATGAGCTGAATGTGAACTCAGGTCTCTTCTTAACACCATGTACAATGGTCAAATAAAAATGGATTAAATATCTTGATACCAGACCTGAAACTATAAGGTACATAGAGGAAAATGTTGACAGGGAAGCTAAAAGTATCTTTAATAATGAAACACTAAAGGCCAAGCAAGTGGAAGCAAAGATTAACAAATGGGACCAAGAAGCTTCTGCATTTCAAAGGACATAGTGAATAGGATACAAATGCTAACCACAGAATGTGAGAAACTATTCACCCCAAATCCTTCAGATAAGGAGTTAATATCTAAGTTATACAAGATACTTTATTAAACTTTACTAGAAAGAAAAGCTAACCCTATTCAATAATGAGGGAAGAAATGAACAGACTTTTCCTCAAAGAAGAAATACAAATGGCCAAAAGGCACATGTAAAAAGTGCTCCACATCACTAATCATCAAGGATATGCAAAGGATATGCAAAGCAAAACAACAAAGATATATAAGATTTCACACCACAGACACTGGAACACATTCCACAAAACAAGTGGTGGCATGAACAGGGGTGGAAGACACTCATTCATTGCTGGTGGGAATGCAGAATAATCCAACCTTTTAGGAAAACAATATGAACATTTCTCTAAAATCTAGAAATTGAGCTTCCATGTAACTCAGTACACAGCTCCTAGGAATATACTGTAGGAACACAAAAATACAATACAGAAATGCCCTCTGCACTCCTATGTTCATCACAGTACAATTTATAATAGACAGAATCTGGAAACATCTCAGGTGCCTGAGAACAGTTGAGTAGCTAAAGAAATCTCATAAAGTTATCTAAACAATGGAATACTATGTTGCCGTTAGGAAAAATGAAATCATGAAATTTGCTTATACATGGATGTACATAGTACATATTATGCTGAGTGAAATGAGTCAGAGCGAAAGGGATAGACATATCTCACTTATTTGTGGGATATAAAGAAAAAAAAGATATTCTGGTAGTAATATCCAAAGATAATAGGGATGAGGGTCATGAAATCCAGTCCAGAATAGGTAGATTGTCACAAAGAGTGATGTGTGCAGGTAGACTAGAGAAGAGTTGACTAGGACATTGATAATTGATAGTTGAAACTGATCATGCTGGACAAGAACTTAGTGCTCAAAGGGAGAGAATGTGACATGAAAGCACCCTCCATTAACAATAGTGCAAACTATAGTAACAAAAAAGAATCTGAAAACAAAGAAAAGACAGAGAAAAAGAAAGAGAGATAGAGAGAGAAAGAAGGAGAAAAAAATTGCCTTCCATAGAAACAGGTCTGAATTGAGGTGGGGGTGGTTGGAGAAAAATGAGAGACATCAGTGGTGGGAAGGGTGCATTCATTCTATGAATGAAACCCAACAACAATTTTGTAACCATGGTGCTTAAATGATAAAAAATAAAACTATATATACACATGTACTATATGATGAGCAACTTTGAGTTCAAGCTTAAAAAATGATGAGTAATGTTCTTATTTCAAATAGAAATGTAACATATATACTTTATCTTCCAAACCCAATGAAGTAGCACTCAACCACTTATGTCTAGACATGATCAGCCTTGCTAATATATGTGCTCAGTTGACTTATTAAAGCTTCTATATTTATCATACACTTGGCATTAAAAATTATCACATGAGATCTAAAGAGAAACAGAAAAAATGTACAGTATCTAATTATTATCTCTCCTTTAACCTAATAACAATGAACATAACCGTAGAAATGTACTGTCAGATTTATCATACCTTGCCCACTCTGACTTTTATTGTATTTTTATTTTTTCAAAAATGGAAAAAATACTTATTCCCATTTTTGTAAAAACAACTCTGGTTTTATATCTAAGTTCCAAATCCATTTAGCCTTAATAACATTAGGGGAAGATATTCATCCACTAAAAAATTAATAAGTCATGCAAATTCCACTGTGAGAACCTGCATACTATTTTGTGTACTTTAGATAAAAAATAAAAGTGGCTTTTCAGCACATTTGCTCTTTATTGTTGTTAATGCTGCAATAAAATTTAAATATTAGCTCCTTTTCTTTCTGTTTTATAATGATAAAAATTCAACTAATGGAACTCTAATTATGAGGAGTCTCAGATCTAACTGACCTGTGATCCTATTACTTTAATCCCATATTCTACAGAAGAATGGAAATGTCCTGTATTAATTGTAATAAAGTCAGATATTTCTAATGAATTAGTGTTTTCTCAATTTAAATAGTCATTTTTTATTCAGCAGCATGAAAACATTCACTTTCACCAAGTTAATTCAATCTTTTGTTTGTTTGGTTGATTTTTGGTTTTTGTGCCACACTCGGTGACACTCAGGGGATACTCCTGGCTATGCACTCAGAAATTGTTCCTGACTTGGGGGACCATATAGGATGCCGGAATCAAACTGAGGTCTGTCCTGGGTCAGCCCATGCAAGGCAAATGCCCTACCACTGCGCTATTGCTCTGGCCCAGTTACAATCTAATTTTAAAAGTGTCTTCTCTGTGTTATAGAACAGGAGCAATTCAATTTTTCTAAGAGGCTTTTCCTGTAATTATTAGGAATTAATAATTCATAATAATTATTAGGCTGGCAAGATGATTTAGCATTTAGAGGTTCATGGAAACCAAGTTTGACTCAGAACACCACATGGACCCCAGAGTACCACTGGGTCTAACCCTGGAAATACCAAGGAACATTTGGATGGACCTGGTGGTCCCTGATATCTAGGTCCAAACTGCCCTCACATCCTGATGCTTTAGTATTGAATTGACTGGTTCTGGTCTGGTTAGCCAAGGAGAGTAGGAAGGTCCCCTATATCCTCTGACACTCCAAGGAGGCCCATGCCCAGAGAAATCTACAGTACTCGGTCTTAGGGAAACTATGATATAGCTATTCTTATTCTTAATCATATCAGTTATTGAGAGTCTGTTATTGGCCTTAGTTGTTTTATTGAACAAAAATTAGAGTTAATGTAATATATTAACAAACTGAATTTTCTGATAAAAAACTTTCCTGAATTGCTTTTCCTGTTTGTTAAGAAGTTATTTGACAAATGGCTCTTTAGCCCACACAGGAATGTTTAAATATTGTTGCTTAAGTTTATTAATACAATACACATGGCAGTATTCATATATATCTATGTATCTACCTAGCTATTTTATCTATCATCTTATTTACTGATCAATGATCAGAATAAAAAGCTATACATTAACTCTACTTCCTCTATTCAAACTAGAGAGAAGAAACATCAATGTTATGCTTCCCTAACCCACATACCCTTCAGAGTATCTTGCACCTGACTGGATAGTTAGAGATAAACAAACAAACAAAAAGATTTAACAGTAAATAGAGTAAACTTAAAGTAAAAGCAATGGCAGGCAAGTACAAATTAAACAATAGACAATCACTAGCAGGAGAACAAAAGAAAATAAAAAAATATTTCTAAATATTTTCATATGTTAACGATCATAATTAACTATATTACTAAATAAATTAAACTTTGCATTAAAGTCAAAAGTCAATATAAAGCATAACCAAAAAATTATTTAGAAACTAAAGTCTGGTGTATTTGTCAAAATTACTACTCTCCAGCACTTAACATTTAACATATGTCTGCATTTGATAACAAAATTTCCACTAACAGGAAGCATTACAATTGCAATATTACACTGCATTTCACTAAGCTTTTCTTTGGCTCTCTAAACAGAGCTTAATGAAGAGAATTAAATTATACCTCAGTGTTCTTACCCTGTAAATCTGACTTCAAAAGTATCTAACTGATACTGACTCTACTATGTGCCCTGATTAGAATGTGTTTAATGATTGCATGATACTGGGCAGTTTACTAAACTGAAAAAGACAAGAGTACCAAAAGCTGTGCAGAAACTAAACATGCCTTGACTGATTTTTTCTTCCTATTACAGACATGTTTTCCAAAGTCACAACCAAAGTAATCAAGTACAAGGTTATATGCTATTCAAGTAAATGACTCTGACTTGACAAAGGGAATAAGATAAATGCCTAAGAGCTTGTGCCTGACCATAGATTAACCAGACATAAGTGAGATAATAAAGACTTTCATGGTAACTGAAATGGATTTAGACACAAAGTTTAATAGATTTCACACTTTCAGGGAAACAAATTCAAAAGACCCTCCTTACTCAGATGCCTCAAAAATTCAGAGATTCTTGAACCACGTGCATAGCTAATCAGGAGGAGGTTGACATAGAGGGCTAATACTAACTGCTGATGAAAGTTATTTTACTAGGTGTACTTATAGAAATCAGGGTAATAGATTAACAGTGATTGCAATTTTATTAGGGGAAAATCACACACATTTAACATACATACACAAATGTATGTGTATAAGCAATAAAACTATTTTTGTTTTTATATGTATTTATAGGTTATAGATAATATATGTACACAAGAGATGAACATAAGTTATTACTACATTGGGATTTATTTTGTTTAATTGGCTTGTTGGGGTTTTAAACCAACACTAAGGCCTTAAAACATGACAACTTTAGCCTCCCCTCTCAGTCACAAGTAAATGTGCTCATGACATCCCCAATTGCCCTTATGATCTAGTGCACTCAATTTCCCTGTGCCATCATCTTGTGTGCCTCTTATATAGAGTTTACTTCAATCCAGAAGTTCTTGTTTTAATTGCTCAATCTAGCTAGGTCAACTGTAGAATGGAACACTTATCTTACACATATCTTAATATAAGCTTGTTCCCATGACCTCCTATCTCTCTCTGTCTCTCTCTTTTTCACGTTCTGCTCTCTTTATTAGCCTCTTCAGCCCCAAGAAAGCCATGTGCTTTCTCTATGATCTGAGAAGAGTTATATTTTCTGTTTCAGTCTTTGGTATAATTCTAACAGTTCACCACTTACCTGGACCCCTGTGATCTATTTTAAAAATGTTAGTTTAAAAACACCTAAGCTTATCTACACAATGTAATATATGTAAATTGC